>NW_017729034.1:91729648-91735457 GCF_001723915.1 Gavialis gangeticus
TCGCGGCGGCCCAGCCACTGCCGCGCGGGCCCTGCCCTCCCCGGCGGCCGGGGCGGACGATGGAGGGCCTGACGCTGAGCGAGGCGGAGCAGCGCTACTACTGCGACCTCTTCTCCTACTGCGACACGGAGAGCACCAAGAAGGTGGCGTCCAACGGGCGCGTGCTCGAGCTCTTCCGCGCCGCGCAGCTGCCCGCCGACGTGGTCATGCAGGTACGGACCTGCCCCTCCCCGCAGCCCGGGCCCCAGCGGGCGGGGCGTTCCGTTGGGGCCGTTGCGCGGTTGTGGCCAAGCCCCGCCCCCCCCGCGGGGCAGCGACGAGAGGGGGCGGGGCTTGGCCACAATGGGGCACCCCAGGGGCTGCAGCCCCTGGGGCGCCCCAAGATCCTGCGGAGGCATGCGAGATAACTGCCACCATCCTGTGCAGATGCTAGCACCAGAGGGCATCCTCTTATGGGGTTAAGAGACCCCAGCCCTGTGAAGCGTGCGGGTACCACAGCAGCAATATTCAAGCAGAAATCTGTAGCGTTCAAAAGCCCTGGCTGCTGCCTCTCAGATCTTTGCAAAAGACCAATTGCTGCCTGCTTGCACACAAAAAAAGGGTGGAACCTGATAGTGGGTGTTTGGGGATGCCTGGAGACTCATGGGGGATGGGGGGCTTTGAGGCTACAAAGGCTGAGAGCCATTGTACTTGTACAGGCTCCTGAGAGCCAAGGATGGGATTAGCTACAAGGGGCTTAGAGTGCCCCTGTGCATGGGCTGCACTTCAGGGGAAGGAGGGGATGGCTGTTGGTTGTCTTACAGAAGTGGAGAAGATGTGTGTGTGCACCAGCATTCAAACTACCTGAGCAGGAGGACCCCCACCTGTTCACCTCATCAACACCAAGGCTAAAGGTTTATAACTCAATGCTTTGGCTCCTGGGGCCACAGGGCTGCTCCATGGGCCAGTCAGACCCTGTGTGTCAGGATTAGGCTGCAGGGTCCTGCGTTGCCTCCGTCTAGCCCCATGTGCTGGGGTTGGGCCCTGGGCTGTTCTGTGCGCCTGATCCAGCAACAGGCACAGCCTGTGGGGCTTTCCACGGACTCATGGGGAGCCCCACAGGCAGCGTGATACAGCAGCGGGGGCTGAGTGACCTTGGTTAAAAAGAATGTTGGTTCCTTGAGGTCACAATCAAGGCTTCAAAGGCTTTCCAGGACTAGCATTTACATAAGGAATTGTGACGCCATCAGTCAGAAATACTCGTAGCTTGCAAGCATGTGGTCACCCTTTTTATTGTATCTTCCCCTTCAGGCATGGATTGCTGTGCTTTTAACTCCAGTGTTAGTGCTCTTCATTTGAGACTAGTTTAGTTGAAACAGACAGACCGGCAACCAGTTTCTTCCAAACACAGGTCAATGTCCTACCTAATTTGTTTCAGATGTGGTAACTATTCTCTTGCAAAGTAATGCATTTTTAAAAGAAGAAATGTAAACTGCTCAAAGGATTTTACACACCTGAAAGGATCTGAAATTAACTGTATTAATGAAGAAAAGGACTCTGACTTGCTGCCTCAGAGATTGCTGTGAAAAGGATCTGGTCAATGTGCAGCTGCAGTCAAAGCAGAAAGTGGGGAAAACATTTTTATAAGAAATGAGGGGGAAGAAAAAGTACAAAGAAAATGTAAATACTGTTACGTGCACATATTCATCTGGAATAACATGTGCACAGATGCTATAAAAAATCTGGAACTTGTGGGATTGATTTAGTTGCATCTTCCCTTCATGTGTCTTGCCCACAAACCTGCTGGTTGCAGTTGGAAGGCACAGACCTTCCCTTTGAAGACTTATTCTACATCTTTCTGTTTGTTTTTCTTGTCTTCAACAGAGAATGGCTTGTTCATAACTCCTACATCCAAGCTCCAACCACAATTAAAAGACTTCCTGAACAGTTAAGGTTACTATACACTACATATGACGAAGCAGCAAAACCCAGGGAAATTATGTATCCATTAGATAGCTTATGCTTTAGTTCTCCACATATCTTGTTGCAACAGTAAGCATGCCATGGACCATGCATGGCAACATAATCCTCTAAGGATGCTAACCTTTCATTATGTCCTCTTAACTCTCCCTTTATACACAACCTCTAACTCAGTGGCTTTCTGTGAGATCCTTTTAATTGTGTTGTGTAATATTAGCGCAGTCAGGTGTGCAAACACCTACACTTTAGGGTTGTTGGTTGTAGCTGTGTTGGTCTAAGGACATGGGCAGACAACAATTTAGTTGGTCTAATAAAAGATATCACATCTGCCCAAAGAACCTTGTCTGCCAAACACCTACACATGATTCAAAAGAGATCAAAGGGTTTCATATGGGAATCTATAGTGTAAAAAAACATTTGGACATGTAGGCTTTTTGAGTTCTCTCTAGAGAAAAATTTTACTATTGTTCCATAGTCAGAAAAAAAAAGAGAGAAAGCAAAGAGCTGTCACTTTTCTAAGGGATGCTTTGAATTAAGCAAGGGATGCCTTGGGTTTCAGAAGATTTGAAAGCTATTTTTTATTAAGCTAGCAAGGGAACTACACAAGAATAATTGTAAAATTCTAAAACAGAGGGGAAGTGAGTGTGGGATAACATCCTTGACAACTGCTTCGCAGTGAATTTGTCTGGGTATCTTTAAGGTGGGTCTCAGACAAGTTGATAAAAGGGAGAACTGATACCTTTTAGCTCCATGTACATGTGAATGGCATTCAACAGGCAGGGTTTCTTCTTGTTGGGGGGGGTTTCTTTGGATGTGTCCAGGCCAGTTGGCCTTCCCCTGCAGAGTTGACTCACTGTCAACCACTGGTCCTTAGTATCTAAGGAAAGCACAGGAGGCAAAAACTTGATCTGCATTCATTAGTGAATTTAAGGGCTACTGTGATAATCACAGAATAGTTGCTTTGGCTAGAGACGATACCAGTTTCTTCTTTACATGATAAGATTTTGAAAATGAGTGCATTGACTGTGTGCAAGGATTTTACCTCACTTTGTTTAAGCTACATTCTTAATAGTCCCCCCCCCCCATTTTCCTGCATGTAAAAGTCTGTTGTAGAAACCTCGAGAACCAGATTTACATTTTCTAAAAATCAGAATTGAGACTCTGAAGAATGTAGCACAGTTTACTGTGAAGCAGTTGTCAGGGATGTTGTTATCCCACCCTCACTGCCCCTCTGTTTTACAATTTTTTTACAATTATTTTTGTGAAGATCTATGTTTGTTCTTTGCATCCACTGACTGTAAATGTTTTATGTTTATATCTGGTT
This sequence comes from Gavialis gangeticus, assembly GCF_001723915.1. Classification (NCBI taxonomy): domain Eukaryota; kingdom Metazoa; phylum Chordata; order Crocodylia; family Gavialidae; genus Gavialis; species Gavialis gangeticus. Next base: position 91,732,932 of record NW_017729034.1, read on the forward strand.
TCCTTGCACATGACTTCCTAAAATTTACTCTTAGAACATAACACAACATTTTTTTTTCCAAGACTGAAGCCAAATATAGGGAGCTGAGTACAGAAGGAAAACTTACCCCACCGTTTTTTGATGGGCACATGTTTTCATATAGCTTTAATAAGACAGGCTATATTTTAAAATCTCTTTAGAATTCTATTAAAGGAAAAGTGGAATTAAAGTCTCAGTTAAGTACTTTTAATAGAGGTGTGAAGCATACTAATTTGCTGAACAAAAGGACACTGATAAATTAAGTTAGTAAAGTTCAGAACTTCATACAAATTAGATTTATTTCATGCTGAATTAGAACAAGAAACAGCAAGAGACTTTATTTTTCTAAGAAGAAAGGTATAGTCTGTTTTTAGTGCATCTCTGTTCTGATATTAGAAAAATTTAGTTGATGCCCTGCCCTGCTTTGTTCTGGTATTGAAATGCATACAACCAGGCCTTTATTATTGTCCCTTTATTTTGTTAGGCTGATACTTAAATATATTTTTATGCTAGTCTGATATTAATAGATACCGTTCTCTCTCGCAAGCTTCACGCACCTTGTCTTTGGGAAGGCAGAATGAAGAGAGAAAGTCTTCCAGAGTTACAGCTGCAAGGAACAGAGCCTAATCTTCAGCTTGGTCACCTTGCGTTTCCTACAGTTTTAACCCTTTCACAGCTGAACTGTCAGCAGCTCTTGACAGCTCAACCAAAAGCTGAAACTGTAGCTGTTGCTGAAGACTGAACTGAATGGGTGGATCTGGGTTTTTGGAAAAAGTTAACAAAGTCTTGGGACTGTGAAATAGGAGAAGAGAGACCAGGAGTAGCCCACAGACAGCCAAATTGCTGAAGAAAGGATAGCTGGATTAGTGGAATATCAAAATCATAGAAAAGATGAGGGTTAACACCACTGGAATGAAGAACAGTTGTAATGAGCTACAAAGTTAATAGAATCCCTCAACGCTGGCTGAACAGAAACACCAGTACTGCTGCCCCACTATTAGTTTTAAATTTTGGGTGGACCTGGAATGGAAGTAGGTACTAGACCACTGCCCCCCATCCATAACTCAGCCCCTGGACTCCTTGCAGCTGCTGGAGGGAAGAGAAGGAAAAGCAGCAGCTGCTACTTTTACAGCATCTCCACTCTTCTATTCTGAGCAGAAAAATCAGTTTCACCACTTAAGGCGACTAATTTTTTGGGCAAAAGGGTGCATGTGTGTTTAGTATTTGATTCCGAGAGAACATGTCTTGGAAAGGGAAGCAATTGTTTTGAAGCTTTCAGTGCTGCATTTGTGAAAGTTGTATAATTATAGACCACTTTATGAATTTCTCTTACTGTATCAGGAGAGAGCCCTAGAATTTAGTTTACAGTACTTAACTGTAGTCTGAAGTTACTGGTTATGACACTCTTGAAGTTATAATGGTGCAAATGATCCTGTTGCAGTGTACTATTTACTTTTAATGTTAAGTAAGCACTTTCACACCACAGAATCATAGAAATTAGGGTTGGAAGGGACCTCAGGAGGTCATTTAGTCCAGCAATTCAACCTTTTTTGTAACAGGACCCATTTGTAAACATGATGGCCATTCCGGACCCAGTACTCCTCACTTGCAGCCTGCTTCCCCCAGGCCCCAGCTTCCCAGTGAGTGGGGAGGTGTCCCAAGCAGCCCCTTGCAGGTTACTGTCCTATTGAATAATACAATTTCATGCTATTGTCCTATTGAATAGCAAAATCCAGAGTACAGATTGGAAGTGCACACTTGGAACTAAGTAAGGAAAATGAAAATATTATCTGTCAAATGGTATCGTATTACTGTAGTTAGTACATCTGTAGCTTCTCTCTCTACAACTTTAGTTTTTAAATTTTAATTTTGTGACGTAGACTTTACTAGAAACAAAAGGCATTAAGGCATGAGTTGAAGTAATTACATACTTCAAAATAAAATTTGTCTAAGAGGCTTTTAAAGTTGATTTCTAGATCTGCCTTTAGGAAGCCTTGTTTGCTTGTATAGACTACCATATATCAAAACCTGATTTAAAAAAAAAAAAACTAAGCTGAAAGCAAGTATTTTTTTTGCACAGATGGGGACCTGCTGTGAAAATATTTCCCTGGAGATAGACTGCAATTTACTAACACAGAAGAAGCAATAAAATGTTAACTGCAAGTGAAAACTGAGCTGAAGTGTCAAGTGCCTCATCTAGAGAAAGCAAGCAAGGGTGTGTTTGTGTGTATGTGCGCACAGGATGCTTTTAGGTATAAACCAAAACTTCAAAATGCTGTGAATGTCTGTTTACTCGGTGCCTGATCCTATTTTGATTCCACTGAGTGCTTTACTGTTCTTCTCGGTAATTTCACATTCGGATCTAGGACCTGTACTGTAGTTTTAAGCACCTTTTTTTAGCTGGAAGCCTCCTTTTAAAGCTCTTTCATTTGATGATAGAGGGGTGTGGTACCACTTTCTTTAAAATGGCCATACTTGCTGCCCCGCCCCCCCCCCCCCCCCCCCCCC
>NW_017729034.1:91735562-91745135 GCF_001723915.1 Gavialis gangeticus
GCTTTTTAATTTGATGATAGGGGGGTGTGGTACCCCTTTTTTTAAAATGGCCCTCCTTGCTGCCCCCCCCCCCCCCCCCTCCGCTCCAAGTAATTCTCTCAAGTTCTAAATTATTTGGATACCAATCATGTCCTTCCGAAATGTTTCCCTTCCTTATAAGTAAGGCTTGTGATATTTAGGTTTTTTATATATTTCATGCCTTGGTGTGCATTTGGGCATAAACCCAGCTTTTCTTTTTGTAAGTCGTCTTCCAGTAAGTTTACGTCTACTGAATATCTGCAGAAGTATAGTAAATGAGTGCATTTGTTCAATATTGAACCAAATGACCAATTTATAGGATAAAAAGCAATAATTTACCTTTAAAAATGCATTTTCAAGCTGGGCAACTAAAACCCAACAAATCCTTAAATGAAGATTTACAATACATGCATCAGAGACGTGCATAATCAGGAATATGCTTGAGTTCACTTTACTTTACTTTACCTTGGGCTTTGGTAAGCAAGATGCACGTTGTAAAGCAGAAGTACAAAAAAAATATAATCTCTGAATATACAGCTAGCAACATCCAGTGTGTGAAAGGTATGCAAAGTTATGAATTTAATTCACTGTTACAACAGAATGCCTTTCCATTTAGGATCATAGAAATCTAGGGCTGGAAGGGACCTCAAGAAGTCCAACCCCTTTCTTGAAACAGGACAGTCCCCATCTATATCATTCCAGCCAAGGCTTTGTCTAGCCAGATATTAAAAACCTCCAAGGACAGAGATTCCACCATCTGAGTAACCTGTTCCACTGCTTTACTACCCCTCTTGTGAGACAATTCCCGCCCCACCAAATATCTAACCTAAACTACCCTTGAGACCTGCAACTTTAAACCATTGGCTTCTTGTTCTGTCATCTGCCACCACTGAGAACAGTTTACTTCAGCCTCTTTGGCTGTGCCCCCCCTTCAGGGAGTTGAAGGTTGCTGTTAAAATATCCACCCCCACCCTCAGTCTACTCTTCTCCAGACTAGAAAAGTCCAGTTCCCTTGGCCTCTCATAAGTCATGTGTCAGCCCCCTAGTCATTTTCTTTGCCTTCCACTGGCCTCTCCAATTTCTCCACTTCCTTCCAGTAGCTGGTTTCCAAAACTGAACACAGTACTCCAGACGTGGCCTCACCAGTGTTGAATAGAAGTGGAAAAAAAACCCCAAAAAACCCCCCACTTCCCTCGATGTACTGGAATCCATTAACATAGTCTAGTATGCCTTTATCCTTCTTGGCAATGAGAGCGTGCTGTTAGCTCATATTCAGCTTGTTCACTGTAAACTGTGGGTCCTTTTCTACAGAGCTGCTGCTTAGCCAGTTGGTCCACAGCCGGTACCAGTGCATGGGTTTTTTTCCATCCTAGGTGCAGGACTTTGCACTTGTCCTTCTTGAACCTCATGAGATTCCTTTTGGTCTAATTCTCCGATTTGTTACGGTCGTTCTGAATCCTAGCACTACTCCTCCCAGCTTAGTGTCATCTGCAGACTTGCTAAGGGTGCACTCCATCCCATCTTCCAGGTTGTTGATCAAGATATTGAACAAAACTAGTGCCAGGACCGAGCGGGGCACACCACTTGATACCAGCTGCCAACTAGACATCAAGCCACTGACTAATACACTTGGAGCTTGATGATCCCACCAGTTTTCTGTCCACCTTACAGTCCATTCATCCAACTGCTACTTTTGCTCTGCAACAATAAGGCAATCTGCTTTTTTTTACTTATACTAGACTCACTTCTTAAGTTCTGTGTACTCACCTGAGCTCTGAGTATTATCTTGGCCAGCAAACATGTTCTGCTCTGCTTAAGCTGGCACTGGAGAAGCCGTGTTGTGATCTGGTCCCAGGTGTTTTAAGTACAGTCAATTAGATTTCTCTCGAGCAGAGTCAGAGAACATGTTGATTAAGCTGTTAGCTGTTTGTTCTGTCCTAATGTTCACACTGCTCTGGGGTTTTTTGGGAAAAATCTGACAAAAGCCTCAATAGCGTAGCAAAGTGTTTCATTGTTTTCTTTTTACACTATTCTTGGTAGTGTAAATGAGGCTTACATTAAAGATTGATGTTTTCCTAAATGGCTTCTGACCTCCAAGTATTTTGGCAGCCTGTGAAACTGTGGTCCCAAAACTCACACTCTATTGCGTAATATGGTGAGCTTTCCCTCATAAATACCTAAGCCAAAATGCTTTTTATTATCAATTCTCAACCCAGTTTGAAAATAGATTTTTAAAACTGACCTGCAAAGGGGTGGGGATTAACAAAGCATCCTAGATATTTGCAACTGGACCAGCATTTTCTGTGTTCAGAAGTGTTCACAGCTTTGGTGTTTAATTACAGCTGTCTTATACTTAGACTACATGTTCAAAGTGGTCACTTGCATTCACTGTAGTTCTGCCTTCTTTTTTGCTTGAACATGTAATATACTTTCTCTTCTAACATTTAAGAAAATTTCTCATATCCATTGCAAACACTTACAGTCTGAGATCTTCAACTTGCAATCTAGTCATTAGTAAATAGTTTCAATTCCAAAGTGTCACTGTTGGTCTTTATGGATTTCTAATATTTTACTAGTTTTTAAAATATTTAAAGTGTAAGAGTCTACCTACTGGCTTCCCAAAACAACAAAACTCTGTGGTACTATAATAGTGGCAGCTGTGAAGGGCTGTAAGTACTTACCATGCAAATTAAGCCTTCATATGGGAGTTCCCTGGATTTCAAGGAAGTCTTCACTTCTTTACTTAAATTCATTTAAGAAGGTATGCAGCTACTCTTGTTCAGTCAGCCACTAAGTACCATACATACACTGTTCAAGTTCCAGTAGGAGGATCAGACAGACTTATTACCCTCCCCCCTCCAGATATCCCTTGAAGGCATTTTGAAACCTGCAATTAATTGCTAATCCAACTACCACTTAGATCAGCACTCTTTTTGGTGACCCACAGACGCTGACTGGTAGGACAAGTTGTCAAAGTGGTTTGGCCCCTGAAATCATCTGTTTATAAAAGATGTATTTCCAAAATATGCCTTTTTTTGGTTATTCTGTGCATTTCTGGGGACTGTCATATGCTAGTAAGAGAGACTTGGAAAAACTGGCCAGAATTTCTGAGGGCTGCTTATCTGCTTTGTTGCATTTCCTTCATTTTTGATAATTGCAGCCAGATGAGCTGCAGGAAGACTTGCTGTTGCTGTATCTTCATAATATTACACCAAATACACATGTTTTAGAAAACCCTGATTAATGTTTATTGAAGGATTTTGTGCTCTTAGTACAAAATTCTCCTGCCAGGTTTCAGGGACTTAATGATTACCAGTTTACAATGGATTTGGAGTCAGCAAAAGAGAGTGTGTGTGTCGTGTAACCCTGTTTAATTAGTTTGTTTCCTTATGGTTCTTTTAAGATTAATTTATTCCTAAAGCAAGGTGTTATTCTTCTGCTATTGAATGCATTTGTGCTAGCTACCCACTCAGAAGAACTACATTTCTTGAAACCTTAAAATAGATGGAGACTTTTCAGAGATAACAGGACTTAGTGGCTGCCCATGTTTCCCCATTTCTAGTTTTTCCAACCATTTCATCCCTGGTTGAATAGAAAGATAAGTAGTTTAGATAAAATGGCTTATTATATTATAATGGTTCATGGCCTTTCACTAAAGCAGAGACTGACTCTTTGTGGAGCCCTCACACCAGAACCTAGCATATTTCCTGAAGTGAGTGCTATACTGATCAGAATACTACTTCTGTTGGAGGATGTAGCAGGGAGAGGAAAACTTAAGTAATTAAACTTTCCTAGGGCACTACCATAGCTGGAATAGTAGTAAAGTAACATAACAGATAATCCCCTTCCAGCCTTGGAAAGGTAAAAATGTCCTGCCACGTTATAAAGAAGAGCAAGGGATTAATTTAGCATTAGAGAAGAGAACAAGAGTTGAAAATAAAATAGCATTCGCCATGTTGCAAGCAGCCAGAAAATTTCAGACTACCATGGTGTACTCCCAGAACCTTTAAATTAAAATACCTTTATTAACCAGAAACCTTAAACATTTAAAATATGTGCTTCCGATGACAGCCCTTGAAATCTGACTTAAATCATTGAGGACATTATTCCCCTTATTGTTACCTCACATCACTGATTTCCTGTTTCTCTCCCCCCCACCAACCTCCTTGAGACCTGTTTGTCCATGTAACAGGGTCCTGCTCCAGGGGTGGCTGTGATGTCCTGAAGCCTCTGTCCATTTTACTATTTTGGGGCAATCTCTCCTTCTCCTTTCTGGTCGTGCCTTGATATATTTATCTTTTGGAAAAAGGGAGGCTGCTCCAAGACTTCCAAAGCCTGGTCTCACACTTATGAACATAGGTGTCAGTGTTCCGTGCCTTAAGGGCCAGTTACATGGTCTCTCTAGTCTCCAGTGCACCCAGTCATGCCTCACAGATGTGTCAAATCATATCTGTCCCTACAGGCTCCTGGCTCTGTTCATCCTTGCAGCAGCTCCTCTCTGAGCTATGGGCACTCTGGCCCCATCTGTTTCTGGCTGTGGCCTTCCTGGCCTTCAGTTCTTCTCCTTAGACCTTGGCCCTGCTCCTAAGCCAGTTAAGACCCCTGGGTTCTTGAGCCCTGCCAGCCTTCAGCTGTGGCCCTTCTTGGCTGTCAGCTCTTCCTGAGCCCTGACCCCACTCCTAGGTAGTGAGACTTACAGGCACCCTGGCTGTATCTGCTCCCCAGAGCCTCTGGCCCTCTACTCTCTTTCCAAGCTTTCCTAGCCCCTGCTTTCTCTCTGGAACCTCCTTAGTCCTTTCCACAAGCCACCAACATTGCTTACCATAGCTCAGATATTTCTCGGAAGCTCCTTTTTCCACAGCTCTTGGATGTAGACTGCCTGCCCAGCTCCAGCTTATATCCTGATAGCCCAGCCCCTGTAGGCCATGCGACTCCCAATTGCCCTAGCACACCTGGAGGCTGCTTCTCAAGCAGCCTACCTCCTCTTAAAGTAGCAGGAGTAGTGAGCCTCCTCCTACAGTCCATATCATGGGTAAGCGTTCTCTTCTGAATAGGGAAAACCTGCTGAGCTTTCCAGCTAGGCATGCAACTTTAGATCAGTTGTGATTTGTTAGACTTGGGTTTCTCTGTTTTAACATTGCAGATTTTAGCAGGCAGGGGAAACTATCTGAAGAGTTGAGCTTTAGGGCCTTGTTCTAGAGCCAGGTTGGGCTCCAAAACAAATTTACTTTCTCCTTTTCCTTGGCCAATGCTTGAAGTGTCAGAAAAAGAGTACCATATTTTCGCGCATATAGCCGGCATCCATGTATAACTCGCACCCATGTATAACCCGTGGAAAATTGTGTGTTTGTTAAATATTCTGTGTAGTCCCTACACCCGGAGACATGGCCGCAAGTGCGGGCTCTGCTGGGCTTGCGGGCTCTGCGGGGGAGGGAAAGGATAAGGAGCTGTGAGCCCCGCTCCCTGCTGCCACCAGCTGTACTCTGCTGGGCATGGCCACTGGAGCTCGCAGCTCCTAATCCCTCCCCTCCCCTACAGAGCCCGCAAGCCCCTCCCTGGCTGCAGGCTCTAGCGACCGTGCCCAGCAGAGTGCGGCTGGCGGCGGGGAGCGGGGCTCGTAGCTCCTCATTCCTCCCCTCCAGAGCCCTGCTCGCTGCCGCCAGCCGCGCTCTGCTGGGCACGGCTGCCAGAGCTGGAGCTCGCAGCCAGGGACAGGCTATGCTGTTCTAAAGACTCTGCATAGCCTGCACCCTTGTATAGCCCACACCCACCTGTCAAGTTTGTAAAAACGTGTATAGCCCACGGGCTATATGCGTGAAAACTTGTCACCAAAGCTGTCTGAGGAGCTAGCGTCCCAGTTAAGTTCCTCAGATTGCTTCCACTGCCAGTGAAGCACTTGTAGTGAAACCCCTGGGGAGTTCTACTTAATGAATCGTGGCAGACTGTCATACCCAAAATAAAACGTGTTTAAATGCTATGATAATGTAAGAACTAATATTAGACTGTTCCAGCCTAAGCATGAACACTTGTGTTGAGATAGTTAAACTGATGTGTTAATGAATTTCTTAGCTCTTAAAATTGCCAGAAACCTAATCATATTTCCAATAATGATCAGCTTTGAAGACTTGCAAACCTTAAACTTTCATAGTGTGCAAAGCCAAGTCACTAAGTGTCTTGTATCTACCTGGTCAATCACGAGAGTACACATTAAGCCAGGGCAGCAATTTTAGTATAGTGGGCTTAGTGGCTTGAAATGCTGTGTTTTCTTCTGTTGTCTCTTTTTTGGAGCTCAACTAAATATAATTCCTGGAGCGAACAATATTAGCTGAACTATTAATAAATGTGTGGAGTTCAGTATTCATATTTTTACCCACTCTTTCATTACTTCAGTACTTCCACGGTTACTGTATAAGAGCATACTACAATGTTAAATGATAGTTAAAGGAATTCATTGTTTTGACAAGAAAAAAATGCCACAGTAGTGTAAGCTATTGCTTTTGATTTGATTTGTGTATAAATCATCCAAACAAATGTTAAAAGATGGACATTTCTGTTGTTTTCGATAATTAGTTTGTTTAATTTGTGTTGTAGCTTGAAAAGTCATGAAACTTAACTCAGCTACCATTTGCCTGCTAATTGGCGACTAGAAAAAGAAGAAAATAGAGAGAAATTCTGTTCCCATTGCAATTCTCAGGAGAGAGCCATGGACTTTGAACACGCATCTTTAGAAAAGTTTAAATTTTGTTTCATATGTATTACTTGTGCTGCTTGTCTTTGCAATTTTTTAGGTAGTTTAAATTTAGGAAAAGCTACAGTAATAGTTGCCTATACCATTGTTTCTCAACCTGTGGTATGCATATCCCCAGGGGTATGCAAGACGGGGGCTGTGTGGGTACCCCAGTACTCTCTTTCCCTTGCCCTCTTTTCCTTTTACTCTCTCGTTCTCTTTTCCTCTCTCTCTCACCCCTTTCTCCTCTCAACACTAAGGCAAAAAATTTGGTGCACCATACATTGTGTGGTGCTTTAAATTCCCCAGCAATAATTTGGCATGCTGCGCAAAGCCCTCCTAGCTTTGGTCAACATCACCTCTAGCCCAGGTACATACTTGAGTTGTCCACCCCGGTGCAAAAGGTGGCAACCCTACCCACACCAGATCAGGCATCTGTCATATCATGGCCTTACATACACAGCCCTTCTTCCAACACATGGCACACATTAGTCTGTAAATATAAAATCCACTGGAAAATTGAGTGTTGGAGTACTTTATTAAAATTTTCAGAAGTTAGGGGGTACTTGCTACTTAAAAGGTTGAGAAACACTGGCCTATACAACCTGAAGGTAAACTGCTTTAAGGCAGAGGTTTTCAGGCTTTGCAGAGAGATTGCAAGGAATCTTTTAAGTTAGAAAGTACTTCTTTTGTATGACAGAAATGGTGTCCATATCTTTATCTTTGTGTGCTTTGGCCTTTTTTTGTCAATTTGGGAGCTCTTGGCTGTCAGAGATGTTACCAGGGATCACTACATGGAAGTGGTTCTGATCGATCCCCTTAGCAAATACTAAGCTAACAAGATAGTGCCCTGTACAATTGCTGCTGCGCAGTGTCAGTAATGTCAAATAGGGATGAGTTCCTTATCCGTTTCAGCCCAGTCCTGTTAATGTCTGGAATGTTTCTTGTATTTTGATGGCTCATGGAACGAATACTCTTTAATACTCAGCTGACTCTTTTGCTGGACAAGAGTGAAATTATGCTGCATTGGAAAAAACACGGTACTGTAGAAAGCAGTTGCCCTTGGGACTGCCTACATGGCCCTTTGAACTGATTTTCAGACCTTAACTTGCATAAGGAGTCATGGTTCTGATCTGGCTCCAGTTCCTTTTGATAGTTATTCCAGGAGGACTTTGAGGTTCAAATAATCTTCCTTTTTCCCTGAGGCTTCTTTCTCCCTTTCATGAGGTTAGCTTTAGGTATAGTTAACTGTACAGTTATAGACCAGATCTTACCAGGTGACCCACTTCAAGAAATTCAGATGTCAGTAACATACAAGATCTCATCCTTAAAACAGAGTGTAAGTTCTTAGCTATTTGCACATGTAAGTTCATAGCTACCTGCACATATGTTTTTGTGTGCTTTTTTTTTTTAAGTTATAACCAAACTTAGAAAGAGGAGTCTTCATAAACTGACCTTTTAAAAACAATTATATTCAGAACAGTTTTCATATCCTCCTGGTCAGATAAGGATCGTTCTTTCATTAGGCTAAGAAGGGTGACTCCTATTATTTTTTTCCTTGAAGTGAATCAGTTAGATGCATGTAACTAATCAAGCTACATTATGATCACTACATTCACTGCATAGCTTGTTATATCCTGAGTCTTGTCTCTGTGCTTCAAATTCTAAACTTGGGCAGGGGCCACTTGTATCTTCGTGTATATGTACAGTGCACAAAATAGAAATATTATATATATGCAACATGATGATTTTTGTGCAACACTTACTATATTGTGATGTACCCTGTCAACTTGTTTACTCTGTCCAGTAGTTTTCCTGTCTTGGGACTACTATCATTCTGAATCTGAGTAGTCTTAATAGTGACTGTTAAAACTTACAAAGAATCCTTCCTTTCCTTCCAAAACTATCACAGTGCTCAGAATAAGCATACCCTGTGACAGTGACATTTTTTATAAAGATTCCGCTATACTAGAAATGGGAGCTGTGCTGATTTTAAAAGGGAGACTTCTGGTTTCCGTTGCAGGCCCAGTTTTGGAAGGGCCAAATTTCTGGTCTTTTAAATGACTACATTTTTATAGCTTTCTTCAAGTAATACACAGCTGGGTAGATGGTATCATATTTACTCAAATATAAAGCAAGGTTCTCCCCCACCACACTCACCATGGGGAGGAAAAGCCCCTTGCCTTGTATTCACATATAAAATGGAGGGAGGAGCAGGCGGCTGCTACGGCTCTAACTCTGGCCCTGGCCCTGAGCCTGGGTTGGGGCCAGAATCACTCGCAGCAGCTTCCTGTCCCAACCCCGACTTCCTATCTGCAGCTTTTTGCCCCATCCCCTTCCCTGCCCCTTACTGTCAGATGCAGTTCACCTCTGGGCTTTAGCTCCGGTCTGGGGTCTCCTAAACACAGAACACAGGGAAACTCCTTCCTCTTCCTGGCCAATCAGTAGTGCAGACCCTGCTGCACTGCCTGCCCAGGCAGTCAGTAGCAACCAGAACTGCAGCATGGCCAGGCAAGGGCTGAGCTTCCACAAGCTGCGTTCCAGGACAGAGCAGCTCTAGAAGTGTCTGAGAGTAAGGTGGGGAGGAGAGGAGGCAAACTGGGGGCAGTTTGGGGAGAATGGGGGGAGAGGCAGAGATGGGGGAGTTGGTGCGGGGGGGGTGTAGCTGGCAGGGGGGCAGGAAAGCTGAAAGGGGAAGAAGTGGGTGGGGCAGAAGGTAAGGGGGCCACTTGATCTCTCCCCCTCTCTCTGCCACACTTCTTTCCCTGCTGTAGCATTGGGGGGGTTGGAATCAAGAGGACTTTCTAATGTTTTAGATAGACCTAGAA
>NW_017729034.1:91750135-91754366 GCF_001723915.1 Gavialis gangeticus
TTTCTAATGCTTTAGATACACCTAGAAAATTATGACACATTTTCTGTTTTCTATATAGAGAAAGTCTAGTTATGAGGGGGTGTCGTATTGTATTCAAGTAAATATGGTAATTTAGGTACTGGTAAGTATGTTCCTTGCTTGTCAAAAAACCATAACTATCTTGTGGTTTTGCCACCCTAATTTTGCAGTTACCCCAAATGCATACTGATACAAATCTCACATTGTGTTACTTAGTGTGGTCTATTCTGAATTCCAGTGCTTTTGTTGTCTTTATTTCTGATTTGAATGATCATGAACAGTTAAGTAATGGGAGATTCATGAACTTGGGATTTTAATCACGTTGCTTTAAAGAAGGAGAGAAACTCCTTTTTATTTTACTTGTGCAGTGCAGAATCCATCGTCAAAGGTGAGCACAGACTTCTAAAATGTCACTATTTACATTATAGGTACAGTGTGCAATAAAAATGGTCCCTCTGGGTATAGCTGGGAACTCCAGATAGTTCCTCACCACAAAGAAGGAACACTACCCTCACTTGTTTCTTTTCTTGGAAGTGCTCCAATACTGTAGACTTTATTCCTTTGACTGACTCATCTGAAGTTGATATTCTATAACCCAGAGCTTGTGGAATCAATTAAAATTCCCTTGATTAGCATGACAACAAGTTTAGCGTGCCCTACTTCTATTATAAGGTCTTTAAATCTTGCCCACCAGTCTTCCAAAATATATGGCCCCAGACCTGGAAAAACTTCTAGTGGACATCAGCTAGCTAGGGTGGAAAGGATTTGTTGCCATATCCCTTGTACACAAAAGGAACGATAGCTGTAGTGTCAACCCATTTTAAACTTGATATGATTAAATGTTATTTCTTGGTACATTTTGCAAATACATTATGCAAATAATATTCAGCTTAGCCATCAGATTGAATGTCATGAATATTTGCTGAATGTGTTTTGTGTGTTGGAATTCAAATTCATTAGTGTTAGTGTCTTTTGTTTTTTATATCTTTATACATTCTACAGAGTACTTTGAAGGTACATAGTTTAAGGACTGAAGAAAAGTTATGCACCTGTCTGAATTTAATGAAACGTGCTGTCATTTTTTGTGGAACTGACACTTTCAAAACACTATAGCTCCTAGCATTTTCATGGTTTTTAATAGCAGCTCTTCATAATGTATTAGTCTTTAACCTATCTACTGTCCGCCTTTCCTCTTTAACAGAATAGCTGGCCTAGTGAATACAGTGAAAGCAGGAGATACGAGATGCTCCGTAAATTTGACAGTCCCACTTTAGATTCTTCTAAGCAAAGTAGGGAAATATGGTCTAGATCAGGGGTGTCCATCCTTTTTGAATGTGGGGCCAGATCATGAACTTTTTATCACCCAGTGGGCTGGCGAGCCATATTCAAAGACCTCACAGGAAGCAGTATCACATCACCCCCCGAAATGAAAGTACAGTGTTTATTTCCATTTCCCATCCCAGCACCTCAGGCCTCAGAAAACAGCTTGGAGGGTCGAATGATGGCCCATGGGCCACATGTTGGACAAGCCTGGTCTAGATCATTGATGCCCAACTCATTTGGCTCCACAGGACTGCGTCATCTGGACTGTGAGCCTGGCGTTTGCTAGTATTGTTAATCGCTGCAGCTCCTGGAGCCATGGTGGACACTGCTCCTCCCACCACCAAATATCTGGCCCCACAGGCCAGATGATGTAGCTCTGCTCTGGATCCAGCCAGTGGGGCTTCCCAACAGTCCAGAAATTTGGTGCCAGAACAAGTTGCGGCAGCACTGATTGCTGCAACCAACAACACTGCCACTGCTTGCCATACTTTCAAATTTCTGGACCTGTAGCCAGACCTGTAGCCCTATGAGCCAGATAACACAGCTCTGCAGGCTGCATCTTGGTCACCCCTGGTCTAGATGAAGGGGATGCGCAGCTGCATGTCTCACTGAAAGTATGTACCCTAATAATCAGTGGCTTGCTTTCAAACTGGGATGACATGCAAGTGAGGTCCTGCAGGGATCTGTCTTGGGTCTAGTACTTAATATTTTGCCAATTTGGTTGATGGATTGAAGTATGCGCGTAAAATTTGATGCCAGACTGGGAGGATCGACTCATGACAATAATGTGAAATCCAATGAAGCAAGGTTCAGTACTACATTTAGGAGAACTAAAATGCAGACATACAAAATGGGAGATCGCTGCTGCTGCCTAGCCAAGTTCTGTAGATGAGAATCTGGGAGTTGTTATAAACCGATAGAGTTAGTGTCATACTGCCAAAAGGCCAAAGCGGTATAGTAATCGCATGTAAGATGCAGCGACCCTGCTAGTCTTTGCAATGGTGAAATCTCATTTGAAATATTGTATCCAACTTGGGTGACACACTTAAACATGTAAACAAATAGGAGCAAGCCCAAAGGAGAAGGACAAAAATAAGAGATTCAGAAACATATTCTGTGATGGCACTGAGTTTGTGTAAGCTAGGAAATACAGTATTGAGACCTGTGGTTTTTAAGTAAGCAAAAAATACGATTTTATGAAGATGGTGATGATCTGCTAGTTGTGGGCTAAGAAGTCATTGACCTCAGCAGTAGCTATCTTGGAAGACTGAGTAATCCCTGTCAATGGAGAGATTTTGAAAACTGGTTAGAAAAGTATCTGTCAGGGATGTTTTGGATGCACTTCATCTTGCCTCCGAGTATGTTACAGACTAGGTGACCTCTTGAGACTCCTTCCAGCCTTACAGTTCTGTGATAAGCATGGCAGAGAAGGTTATTTGAGCCATTTAGTTCAATAAGCACTTAATTTTGAGAACCATCTGCCAGTATAACTTTTCATTGTTCCAGAAACTGAATTCTAAAGCTACTCTGAAACTTCTCTTACTAAAACGCATGCATTTTAATCAGATTATAACTTAAAATGCTAAACTTTTAAATGCTAAAGAGCACGAAGTCAGTTCTTGTCAGTTTGGTCATTTTATGCCTCTTCTTCAGCTGAAAACACTTTACCCTTATTTATATAATTCCAAGATTTGTATTTTTTCACTACTGAAATTTTGCTGTTTAACAGTGCATAACAACACTGCAGTATCATCTTGCAGGAAGTACTGGGGAGGAGGAGACGTGGTTGAACAGGTTGGAGCGACTTTTATAATTCATAGTGCTATAAAGTCTCAATCAGACTTAATGCAAACGTGAATTTGTCGTTGCATCTCTAAAATGCATAGTGGAACTGGGTACAGATACAGAATTTGCTGTGGTAAAACTTTTTTAGACAAAAACAAGATAAAGGAAATGAAGTAGGCTTCACACAGCATGTGTGTGTATTCCAGATTACAAACTCCACCCCCACCCACCAAGGGTCCATGTGCTAATTAGCCCCACACATGACTGGAACTGGCTGTTCTTGTCACAAGACCTAGGATCCTCCAAAAATATATATACAGATCAAGTGCAGGGCAACTTGGTCTGGCTTTACCTTTATGGAGGGTGGGGCCACACTAATCATATGCACCAGGCTAGGGGGGTAGCTAGGGATTCTGGATGAACTGATTGGGGTCCCATTTGATGATGTTTGCCAGATGTTTAAGGTTGAAGAAGAAATGGGAATCATTGGAAATGGGAAAGAAAGACACAGCTCAGCTATGGGAGTGAATCATAGAATCAATGGAGCATAAGGGACCTGGAAGATCATAAAGTCTGGTCCTGTGCCGTAGGCAGGAGGTTAATGAGCTCAAACTAGCTCAACAAGCTGCTTATCCAGCCTCCTCTTGAACACCTTCAAGGATGGCAACTGCACCATCTCTGCTGGGAGTGTGTTCCAGGTTCTAGTTCTCTTACGGAGAAGTTCTTCCTTATGTCCAGTCTTCCAGTGAAGAGGAAGTCAAAATGTATTCAGCATAGTGGTTCACCATGACTTAAAAAGGAGTCGGTGGTGAAGGGGACTGTGCAGACACTACCATATATCTTCTTCAGATGGGTTGGACTAATCTATCTTTGTAATAGATTTCCATCAGTATGTTTGCCCAATATTTGCCCCCCTCTGACAGAGTAACTACCATGACCATCAAGGTGATTTTCCTACTTGCTGGGGAAAGCCACAAACGTGGCAGGGGATAGTACTCTGACTGAGGCAATGCATAGTTAGCCTCCCCTTCCACTGGGAGGATCTTGGCTATACACCGATTTTATGGAAATAGGAGACTTCCCCCCCCCCCCCCCCCCCCCCCCC
>NW_017729034.1:91759366-91770699 GCF_001723915.1 Gavialis gangeticus
GAGGGCAAGCAAAACTAAGGGACATCTGAATCCCAAAGGATTTGGAAGCATCTGAAGCCCCGGGCAGGGGTGAAGGATACTTGCTGGTAGCAAGGTTACGTATGGTTCTTGAATGACTCATGAATTTGAAATCTATTTGGCTGACTTGACTTGGGACACGACATTTTTTTTTCTTTAAAAAAAAAAAAAAAAATGTTTGCCCAATAGTGGGCCATGTGTTTCATTGTCATGCTCAATGTTGGCTGCATGCAATCAGCTTTGTATTTGCTTTCCATTTACTGAGCTGAGCACATGCTACTTTTGGCAGTAGCTTAATGATAGACAGTGTATTTAATGAGGTTTCCTTGTATGTGATTATAAGTTGAGGAGCTTTTTTCCAAATTCTGATTGGAGGGTGGACAGATACCTCGTTTTGTATTCAAGTGAATATAGTAGATCCCCGCCAGTGATCCAGCAGCATGCACAGACTGAGGGAACCCAAGGTGTCATAGCTGGCAATGGAACAATTAAGTGCTACCCGGGGTGGATAGCAAGATTAGGCTGCTCCTTGTTCGTTGTCCTGTATGTAATGGGTAAACCTCCAAAGCCTACATGAATACTAGTGTCTGGAAACCAGATGAATACAAGTTACGGGTTCTCTACTTCTGCTGTTCTGTGTAAAGATTTCTATACTATTTGCAGTTCATGTTGCATAGAAAGGATTTCTGCCTCATAGAAAAGTTGTAAAACTCCAGAAGATTGCTGAGTAGGCAAGGAGGGTGCTGTTGTGTATGTGTGTTTGGTTGGGGTTTTTTTTTGAGGAGCTTACATTTTGACTTCAGTTTACAGAAGTACTAATATTGGTTGCTTTCTTTCAGATCATGGAACTCTGTGGTGCAACAAGACTTGGATATTTTGGGAGAAGTCAGTTCTATATTGCTTTGAAACTTGTTGCTGTGGCCCAGTCTGGTCTCCCTCTAAGAGTGGAAAGCTTAAATACAGGTACATCTAAAAATTAATATCTAAACATCCTTTGGAGTAAGTATATTAAGACTTGTTGCAGTTGGCTTGCACCTTTCCAAAAGATAATGTAAACTATTAGGGTATGCCCATTATGCACAGTTGTTCACTTTTTTGCATACATGAAAATCTGAAGAAATTGGTACCTTAAATTAAATTTAAATTTTTAGTTTAGCTCTATTTATAAAAGAGACAGTCTGGGGGCATGAAGTCCTCAAATATTTCTTTTCTAAACTAATCCAAACAAATGGTACTACAAGGTATAACGTTTAAGAATGAATCCATGTGCAAATTCACCCTGTGGTGTAGGTGTTGCATGCTGCACTATTTTTTTTTCTAGGTGTAATGGTAAATGGCATTGATATTAAGCTTCTAATACTGGCATGTCAATATTTGACCTTTTTTAAAATATAAAAACTGTTTGGGGCCACTTGGAATGGCAACTTTAGCTTCCAGCACCAAGTGGGCAGCCACAGATGTTGTGTTGACTGAGTCTTCAGACTGCAGCAGCAGCTGCGCCCAAATGAATTGAAACCTTAATTTTTTTGCAAAGTCCAATAGCACTAATATTTCAGGAGGAGACAAGATGGTGCCTGGTTTTCTAGATGCAAAGATAAAAGATGAACTGATATCAAAGCTTTTGACATAACTCAGGGCTTTCTGAATTGTTTTAAATTGCTAGTGCTGTGTATAAATAGTTAAACTTGACTCATCTAGATGAGTGTATCAACATAGATTTAGTTAAAGAGAATGCTGTATTAAGTCTGCAAACAAGTATCATTTGGGAACGGTGGCAAAATGTGACCCTGAAATTGGGTATAGAGAATCTGTTCATTCTTTCAAATATAAGTATGCAGTCTGCTTAGAATATGCAGAAGGTAATCTGGTAGAGTATCATGTAGACCTCAAGTCTGTTAACACAGGAAAAATCAATAGGACTGATACGAATTTGTGGGGTAGGAGGTGCTGGAGACGATGGCATTAATAGAGAGTTGTGTAATTATTCATAGCTAGCTAAACCAATACCCATCAGGGTGGATAAAAACTGCCAATTGTTTTTAAAAACAAAAAAATCAGATTTTTTAAATTGAAATCAGATTTTTTTTATTTAATTGTATTTTTATTTTTTCAGATGCTTTTAAAGATATACCTATAAAAAGATGGTCTTAATTTAAGATATGTTAGAGCTCAAAGGGATCATTGTGGAATGGGGATTATAACATCTAATTATATACTATTTAAGACCATATATTCATGTAACCTTTTCAGAAATGTTTTATAAATGGGTCACAACAGGCCATGGACCTATAGGGGGCCAATCTTAGGGGGTTCTCAGGGGCTCCTTTATAGATTAGTAAAGATTAAAGAAAACCCAGTGGGACTCAGTGCTCAGTCTAGAAGATCCTGTTAAGCATCTCTGTGATACCTAGTTTCAGTTATCAAACTATGGATTTTTTTCCAGAGATAACATCCTTGTTAACAGCAGTATATGGCAGTGAAAGATAACAGACCTGATTACCTACCCATCAGCCATGTTGTCTCTCTGCAAGTTTATGTACATGGAGTCAAGCTCTTAACTCCTTCTAAAAGTAAAAAGTTTCAAGTAATTAAATGAATAGAGGATCGTTGGGGGTGGAGTAGATCTGGGCAAGGAGGAAGAGTCTGGAGATAAATGCCAAGAGAGAGGGGCAGGAGAAACAAAACAGAAACATTTTGAGCAGAATATTCCAGAAGTCTTGCGGGATAAGTTTCTGAGTATAGCTTCTACATTGATTTGAGATCTAGTGAGGGAATGGTATGGTAGAAGGGAAAACCTATCATGGCAGCAGGCTGTAAGAGACCCTGTTTGGTAATATTTTAATGAAGGTTATATCAAACAAGAATGCACTTTTTGTAGAAAACAATTAAATAGAGGCTTTCTGACCAGGGATTTAAATTGTGATTTAAATCATGATTTAAATTGATTTTGATTTAAATCAAGCCTACCCTGATACCCATGGTCAGCAATAGCTCTGAGAAACTATTTGGGGAGGCAGGGGGGGGGGGGCTTTCTTTGAACAAGCATGCTCTTAATCTCCATTTACAAAATCTTGAACAAGAGCCCAGAATAAACCCATTTCCTCCTGGAAATCTTTACGTCACTTCACTGATACCACAACTGCAGGCATGGTTTTTTTTGCTAAATCTGTGGTGTTCCCAAACACCACACAACAAATGCAACAGATGTGAAATTGAACAAGCTACCAGTTGATGTAATCATTTAGACTAGTAGTTCTCAGCTGGGTTGCCATGGCATTCTGGGGTGTCACAAGGCACTTTCAGGAGTGCTGCAGTGAAGACCCTGCCATTGCCCCAGCCAAGTGGAACAGCCTTGCATGCCTCATGCACTGCCTCATAACTCCTAAAACAGTCAGAAGTGCTTGGTCCTGCCATAGCCCTTCATGATCCAACTTCCCCACCTTTCTCTCAGAAATGTGCATGGAACAGGTGGAAAAAGGTGCATGGGGAAAGTGGAATTGTCCCATGCATCTCTTCCCATGAGGAGCATGGAGGGTCTAGACCAGGAAGCTCTGCAAACTCCATACCATGTAATACCATTTGTTTTGGATTAGTTTAGAAAAGAAATCTTTAAAGGCTCCATGTCCCTGGACTGTCTCTTTTATCAATAGAACAGAGTTAAATCTAAAAACTTAAATTTAATTTAAAGTACCCCAACTTCTTCAGATTCTTATGTATGAAAAAAAAAGAATGATTGTGCATAAAGGGCATTAATAGTTTACATTATCTTTTAGAAAGATGCAGCTTCCTTGCTTGTCTGCTTCAGGCTTATCTGGCTGTGCATGAGGCATGTAGGGCAATTCCATCTGATTGGGGTGGTGGCAGCACCTTGGTTGAGAACCACTGATGTAAGCTGAGGCAGCACAATACCGATGCTCAACTAGGGTGCCACCAAATTAAAAAAGGGTTACAGAGGGCTTCCCTGAATCTAAAATGGTTGAGAACACATAGGCTTGATAATAGAGAAACTAGAACAGCAGCCCAGGGAAAGAGGGCTACAGTTGGGAGACAAAACCATAGTAGATCCACACACCACTCTTGCATAGATACAGTCTTCCATTTTTCCTCCCCCTGCAGGATTGGCATACCCCTGGACCTCAACCAAGGGAGATTTTTCCCAGAGTTACCCTTAGTCATATCTAATACCCTGCATCTTGTGGCTATGAGAGAATCCTGGGTCTGTGCTGTAGACATTTTTGTGTCACTAGTGTCTCTGGGGAACCTTAGGGCATGGAAGAGTGGTGTCTTTTTTTCCATGGGGAATAAACTGGGTAACTTTGTCACTGTGGCTGATCCTTCAGTCAAGCTGTATGATCCCTCTCTGGATCACTGGAAAGAAATCTGTCACCGTAGACAGATTTCAGTGCAAAGATATAGACATCTGTCTAACCCAAGCGCTGCTTTCCCAGAAATAACTCTTTCCTTGTCCTTTTCTCCCCTTTTATTCCTCATGCTGATTATCCCTAGTGACAGGACATGCTATTGTCCCGTATTGGGTGATGCCTACATGGATCTGCACTTTATTTAGTTAACATGTATCTCAGACTTTCACCCGTTTGTGGTCAAGAGTAATGTTTAGACCTTCTGGAATGGGACAGAAACAGGGAGCGGCAGATCTTTCGAAGTATAGAGAGAGGGGTTATGGATTGCTTGTAGGAACATCTCTGTTTAGGCAGGTCCAAATAATATGGATTTTTATCTACAATTTCTCATTGCAAGAATGGCTTCTCCTAGGGCTTCTAGCCACGAGGTATTGTCACATAGATAACTGAGGCCTTAGGCTTTCAGCCATAAAGTACTCACTTTTTTTATGTCAGTTGTGTGTTCCTTCCTCTACTAGAGATCCAGGACACTTGCATCTGCATCAAACATGGGTTTCTGCACACCTAACAATAACTGGCATGTGTATATTTATACCCATCTGATCCAGTAATGTCACTGACATTTGCCTACTTTAAAAAAACAAAGAAGATATACTTGCAGCCACATCTTGTTTAGTTGCCTGACAAAGTAGTGTTAAAAGTTATTATGTAGTCAGTAGCTCAAAGCAGGAGAAGCTGCCTGCCACCTGCATTTCTCAGTTAAAGAGACAGAGGTGATAGTTCAGAGGTCCTGATGAGTCCAGGGGCTTGAGGGCTCTGCCTGAGCATGACAGACCAAATTAACAGTGGGAGGTCGTTCTTGGGGCACTGAGGATAAATAAATATGTTGCTAGGAGAGCAGGTCAAAGTCAGTTTGCAGATTGCATGCTGTGAAGGAGGGCCTTTTCAGGGTGAGTTGTGGATTGTAACTGTTATGATACTGAAAGGGTAGTGGCCTCCAAATGAACAGCTCCTTTGGAAGTTGGAGGATCCAGATATTGAAAGGTGCGTCCACAGCACTTATAAATCCAAAAAGCACCTGTTGTCTTTTGCTACACATGCACAGTTAGTTGTCCATAGGGGTGTGCGGAGCCTGGGGCGGGGATGTGAGGGGGTGGCATGGGTTTCTTCTTGTAATGGTTTTAAGCGAAAACATGAAACTTCTCACTGTTAATGCATACCAGGCATATTCAGAATAATATTCAGATATTTCTAAACTAGCTTATTAGTAGAGCTGCACCAATATATCAGTACCCTATTGGATCAGCACTGATCAAAGGAAAATTAACATTATCAGCTATCAGGTTGATAATGTATTGATAAATGCAATAAGCCTTATGGCCAGGGCCCCCAGATGCCATGTGCATGAATGCAGCTGCAGGTGGCCAGGAATGCAGCCCAGCAGTGTGCAGAGCAGCACCCTGCAGGTAAGTCTGTGAAGGGGTGTGTGGTGGGGTGCAGATTGAGGCCCCTATGTTGAGGGAATGGGGCTGGGGATGCTGCCCAGCCAGGGTAGTGAATGGGACCCCGGGGCCAGAGCAAGACAGAGCTGTGGGTGGCACATCCAAAGGGCACGGGGGGAGTGAGAATGGAGGGGGGGCAGCTTCCCACTGCTGCATGCACCTCCCTTGGGGGAGGCATGGGGTGGGGGGACATGTGCCCTCCCAGATTTATGTGCAGAGCGGAGGAGTGCTGCCCGCTCTGGGCTCAGAACTGGCTGCCCTGCTGTTGTTTGCCGTAGGAGCCATGCATTGGCTGCATCGCTCCCCCTGCCCACCCAGCAGCAGTAGGGGTGGCGAGTTGTGCCTCCCACCAACAGACAGGCTGGGGATGTGGCGTGGCCAGCATGTGGCTCCCAGGGCAAAGGCAGCAGGCTGAAAAGTCTCCAGCCCACAGGGGGCAGCTCACATCTGCCCTTGTCTCACTCAGCTCCACTCCTAAAATTGTCCCTGCACTTAAAAATGGTGACAGTGGCACTTGGACTAAAGCTCATCTAACAAGCTTTAGTTTAAGTTCTGGGATGCCGATCCCTGGATGAGCTGCCCATGCCTCTGTCTTGCTCCCACCCTGGGGTCCTGTTCAGCAGTGTGGCTGGGCAGTGCCCCCTGACCCACTCCCTCCCTCACCATGGGGGCTTTGATCTGCCCTCCTCTCCCCCTCACCCACTTCCTCTCCACAGACTTACCTGCAAGGTACTGGGCTGTGCTCTCGTAAATCAGTTATTGGATCGGTATTGGCCAATATGCCTGGAGAATAATCAGCTATTGGTATAGGCCAAGAAAATCTCTGTTGGTGCACCCCTGTTGATCAATTCCATCTTACTCCGTCTTCATCGCACACCCAAGGGAGTGGAAGTAGAATGAGTAATCTCTGATTTCGTTTTGAATGGTGTGTGACTTCTGGGGGGGTTAAACAAAACTGGAGTGGAGCAGGGAGAATGATCTACAGGTGCACATTATATTACTGCCCTTCCCTCCCTGATGCACATGCACACAGTAGAGACTCTGGCTTGTTACCATCTTTTACTGAAATATCTGGTAAGGATTAATCTGGCAACTCTGAGGCTTACGGTTCCAACTTCAGCATCAGGCTGTGGGACCCCAGTGAGCCTTCAAAGCCCGGCTGAAGCTGATGCCCAATCTTTGCAAGAATTGACTCCTGTGTACATCTCTTGCATAAAAAGGACCTTGCTCTCTGCCCTGCCCAGGTACCTCCAGGACTGTGCCATCAGTTCCTCTCGAAAGCCATCTGGAAATGGGGAGACAAGGTTCTTTGTGTGAATCTGATATCTTTTATTAGACCAACTTAAATAGTTGGAAAACAATTATTAAGCAAGCTTTCGGGTTCAAAAACCCTTCGTCAGGCTAAGGAAGTTTCAGCAGTTGGTGTGTGCTCTTCTTGGATGGAATGAGGCATTTGTGGTTTATCAATAGAATATTAGGGTTTGAAGGGACCTCAGAAGGTTATATAGTCCAACCCCCTGCTCAAAGCAGGTCCATCCCCAACTAGATCATCCCAGCCAAGGCTTTGTCTAGCTGGGTCTTAAAAACCTCCAGGGATGGAGAGTCCACAACCTCTCTGGGTAATCTGTTTCAGTGTTTTACTCACCTCCTCATGCGCAAATTCTTCCTAATATCCAACCTAAACTTCCCTTGCTGCAACTTGAGACCCTTTCTCCTTGTTCTGTCATCTACCACCACCGAGAAAAGTTTAGATCGGGGTCAGCAACCCCCGGCACACATGCCGAGCATGGCACGCAAGGCCATTTTGCTCGGCACGGTGGGGCTGGGTAGCTGCTGCCAGCTACAGCTACCCAGAGCCAGGGCCGGCTGCAGCTAGGAGCCTGCAAACAGCTGCACTGGGCTCTGGCATCGGCTCTGTGCCGGCACATGCACATGTGCCTCCGAGCGAGTGGTGGGGGAGGGGCCTGAGGCAGTGCAGCCCCGGTCTCTCCCCGGCTCCCAGCACAGAGCTGGTGACTGGGCTCCAGAGCCCAGCACAGCTGTTTGTAGCCTGCCTGGGCTCTGGGCACCTGCAGCAAGCAGTGGGCAGGCTGCAAACAGCTGTGCCAGGCTCCACAGCTCCGGCTTCAGCTCCATGCTGGTGGCGACTACACGTGCATGGAGCTGATGCTGGAGCTGTGGAGCCCGGTGCAGCTGTTTGCAGTCTCCCTGCTGCTTGCTGCCCAGAGCCCAGCCTGGCTACTTGCACAGAGCCCTATGCAGCACTCGCACATGTTGGCGCTGTGCCTACCCCACACCATGGGCAAGAGCTGGGCCAAGCAGTTTGTGAGGGCCCTGTTCTCCTCTGCCAGGAAGCAGGCAGGATCCAGCAGGGATGCGCCTGGCCAGGCAGACCGTGTGGCTGCTGGACAAGGTGGGTGCATGCAGGGCTGCTGTGGCACGGCTCGGTGGGATCCACCCTGTCCCCCAGGATAGCACAGCCTGCTGCCCGTGTGCAGGGCTTGCCTATGGCTCCCACTGGGCCGCACCTCCCTGTTTCCTCAGGTGTGGACAGGCCCCGAGCTGGTCCTCCCACCGCTCTGGGAAGGCGGGGGCGGGGGAGTCCCTGCTACACCTAGGGCTGAATCCTGCAACTCCTCGCCTCATGGTGCTGAGTTGGGGCTATGCCCTCTGCCCTGTGGCAGCTGGGCCAGAGTCATGCCCCCTTCTCTTCCTGCAGCACAGGGTTGGGGCTGGGCCACATCCCCTCACTCTGGGGCCAAGCTGCCCCCACCCCTTTCCTTGCTGCTGGTGGTCCCTTCTGCCACTGGCAGGGTCAGATCAGGACAACCAGAAGGATCTGGCCTGCAGACATGGGCACTGCTTATGCAGCCCACCAGGCAAAAAAGGGTGAGCTCCCATAATTTAGTCCAGCCAGTGCGATCTGCATTTCCCTGGGCAGAGGGGTCTCCAATCTGCTCTTCAAAACTGCCGGCAAAGGAGAATCCTCTCTGCGGTGCTTCTTGCCTTGGTTTCCTGGTAGTTGGAAAGTTTTTTCTAATAGCCACCTAAAATCATCTTCGTTGCAACAGAAGCTGCTCTCCTCTTGTCCTGTCCTGTGGGAGCAATTCATCATGTTCCATGGCCTCTGGCAGATGTTATATTTGCCATGTTACACACAAGTATTTGGTGACGAATCATAACATGCCAGGTATCAGACCAGTTTATCCCTGGATTAAAATGGTGGACCAGCCATGAAGTTGTTGCTGGTTGAAAACATTGGCAATGCATACCGGGTGCACGTGCACCCCCTGAGATGAGTGGTCGGTTTGTTCATGTGCCTGCAGTCGCTGCCAGCATGGAGCTGATGCCAGAACTGTGGAACGTGGTACAGGTGTTTGTAGCCTGATTGCTGCAGCTGCTCAGAGCCCAGGCTGGCTACAAACAGCTGTGCCGGACTCCGGAGCCCAGTCACCAGCTCTGTGCCAGGAGCAGGGGAGAGACTGGGGCTGTGCTGCCTCAGGCCCCTCCCCCACTGCCTGCTCCGAGGCACACATGTGCGTGGCAGTACAGAGCTGATGCTGAAGCCTGGTGCAGCTATTTGCAGGCTCCCAGCTGCAGCCAGCCCTGGCTCTGGGTAGCTGCTGCCAGCAGGGAGCTGGGATGCTGCAAGCCCTGCAGGGAGCAGCCTGGGCTCCAGCTGCTGACAGCCACAGAGCCCGGGCTGGGGGGCAGAGGCTTTGGGTGGGGAGCAAGAGGCCCAAGCAGGGCATCCTGCCATGTACTCCATGCCCTTGTGTTTTTTTTTTTTTTTCTGGCATGCCAGCACTCCAGCACCTTCCAAGGTAGGCATTGTGGTGTTTTTCGGCACTGGCCAAAAAACATTGCCTACCCCTGGTCTATATCGATCCTTTTTTGAATCTCCCTTTAGGTAGTTGAAGGCTGCTATTAAATCCCCTCGGTCTTCTCTTCTCTAGACTAAATAAACCCTGGTCCCTCAGCTTCTTCTCATAAGTCATGTGCCCCAGCTCCCTCACCATTTTTGTTGCCGTCTGCTGGACTCTCTTCAAGTTGTCCACATTCTTTCTGTAGTGCAAGGCCAAAACTGGACACAGTACTCCAGATGTAGCCTCACCAGTGCCGAATAGAGGGGAATATTCACTTCTCTGGACCTACTGGCAACAGACTTATCAATGCAGCCCAGTATGCCATTAGCCTTCTTGGCAACAAGGGCACACAGCTGGCTCCTATTCAGCTTATTGTGCACTGTAACCCCAAGGTCCTTTTCTGCAGAGCCAGCCAGTCAGCCCCTAGCTTGTACTGGAGCATGGGATTGTTTCATCCTAAGTGCAGGACTTTGCACTTGTCCTTGTTGAATTTCATGAGATTCCTTTTGGCCCAATCCTCCAATTTGACTAGGTCACTGTGAATCTTAACTGTACCCTCCAGTGTATCTATTACTCCCACCAGCTTGGTGTCATCTGCAAACTTCCTGAGGTTGCACTTCATGCCATTTTCCAGGTTGTTGATGCAAACACTGAACAAAACCAGCCCCAGGACTAATTCCTGGGGAACCCACCACTCAGGGACACCATTGCCCTAACTGTTATAGTGAGCACATCCTGCTATCTAAGCTCAGTCCAGCACTGTTCGGGTATCTACTACAGCACCATTCAGGAGGATCAAGTCCCCAAACTGCCATGGCTGCCTCAACCATTACAGTCAAGACTAGATGTGCCATAAGGATGCAGAGGGATTTGTCTAGGGCTCTGGCAGCTCTGCTTTGCAGAGATTGAGATAGGAAAGGCTGAAGGTGGACCAGCAGGGATAAGCTGGAAGACCTAAGTTTTCATAATGGAGGAGAGGTATTGGGTGTGATTGCCCCAAGACTGATACAGAGAAGATCGTGTAGATGTAGGGCACGTACACTTTCTCTTTATTTGGAGAACCCCTAAGACATGGCATCAGACACCTCCTAGACATCTCCAGGCATTGGGGAAGTCCCTGTTCCCCCAAGCACCACCAGGAGTGACTAGGAATAACGGTCACAAGCTGGCAGAAGGTAGATTTAGGCTAGATATCAGGAGGCGTTACTTCATGGTCAGGGTGGCTAGGATCTAGAACCAACTTCCAAGAGAGGTGGTGCTGACTCCTACCCTGGGGGTCTTTAAGAGGAGGTTAGATGAACACCTTGCTGGGGTCATTTGACCCCAGTACTCTTTCCTGACATGGCAGGGGGTTGGACTCAATGATCTGCTCAGGTCCCTTCCGACCCTAGAAACTATGAAACTATAAATAGTGTGATCCAGCCACAGCTGGCTAGGTCATGAATTCACTTGCTTATTTTTATTCTGGTTCAATTAATCTTGTTTTTCCCTCACAAAAGTATCTTAAACAATATATTTTTCAAATGGGTGCTTTAAAAATTATTGTATTAACACCGCCGCCCCCCCCCCCCCCCCAAAAAAAAAAA
>NW_017729034.1:91770854-91792380 GCF_001723915.1 Gavialis gangeticus
CCCCCCCCCCCCCCCAAAAAAAAAAAACCCAACCCCAACAAAGCAATGATGTTTGCTGTATTTTTCTGCTTAGAATATCTGGGAGGTAGATTGGTGTAAACTAAACAGTGTTTGAAGCTGACTTTAGGACAGGGCCATAGTTGAGGAAGATTTGGGCTGGGGCCCCCTGGGGCTCAGGGGCTAGTTCCTCTTCCTTTCAAGGCATAAGATCAAGCAACACCAAAACTATTGTGAATCATGGTATAGTGCCTTCCGTATCTACTTCTGTTTACAGGTAACCCACAGCCCATTCTCTGCCTAACCAAGAAATCCCTTCTGATCTGAGGTATTTATAGATCCACTTCCCCATACTGTTTTACTTTCCCAGTTGTCCCTAGCTTATCCTATGCCACATAAGCTCTTAACCAGCATACCCAACTACCCTACAAATAATTAATTTATCACAGCAGTCTATCATTTTCAGATTCATGATTGCTTTATGCCTCTCATTGTTCTCTTTTATGGGGGGCATGTAGTGCTTGCCAGGGATGGAGGAGGATATGTTTTCTTCCAGTTGCGCCTTTATCAGGTGACTAAGTTAGAGGTAAATATATGCTCAAAAGATGCCTAGCAAATTGGGCCTTAGATGTGGTTTAGGTGTTGCTCCAACATCACTCTGGGGTTATGGCCAGGCATTACATTTCTAATGCTAGATATGTCTTTTTGGTGATGCAGAAAGCAGGTGGAGAGCTGTCCGAGCAGTTTGTCCCTCAAAAAATGTGGCAAAAATGCTGTGAAATGTTGCCTCTTTTAAACAGGAACTTCTTGGCAATATAACATTTCTAGTGCCACATATAACACATTAGCGCTGCAGGGAGTGGCTTGGTCCTCCAGCATCCCAGAAGGTTTTCCTCCTCACCCCCTACCTCATGTCTACAGGGAGTCTGTTTGTGACTAACACCAAAATCAGCTGCCCCAGGGAGGAAGAACCAAGTGCACACAGACTTGCCAGTGAGTGCTGTCATCATTGTTTATGCACATGATTTAAAATCCTTTGCAGTCTGCATGAAAGCAGATTTCAAACCATTTCCAAAGTTTACCCAATTTGAGTTGCCTCTGGTGATTGTTTTGCCAATTCTTGTAACTGAATCACAGTGGCAAATTACTTTGAATTCAGTCCTATACCATCATCTGGAAAACGCAGCTTGAATCCACCTTGCAAATCTGTTTCTTATTCACTATTAATATCTGTTTATATCCCATCAGCATCTCTAGCCTTATCTACAAGCTCAGGTTGAGTGTAGGCTCAAAGATCAGCTGAGTGCAATTTATGGCTGCAGTAATTGGAAAAGGCTGCAGCTGGGCTGAATGGACTGTTAAGCATCACTTATGAAGCCATGGAAGCAGCAGAGTCCCACAGGAGCATTGTATATTAACTGTATTTGGCTCCTCTGGGTGTGTATGTGGGGGGGGGGCGGGGTTTGGGGCTGCAAGACTGAGGGCTCATGCCAGTGTGCAAGCACAGAATATTTAAAGTCACTACAAGGGTGGTAGCACTCTCCCTCTGCTACCAACCTCCTGTCGGAGGAGACTGAATCATGGTGTTGGCACCCACCATATAGCTACGAATGCCTTCTGTACTGCATCTCCTGCTGTGGACTTGCCCACATGGAACTGGTTGGTGACAGACTGGAGACTGCTAGGCATTGAGAACATCCAGCTGGCAATGACAGTGGTGATGCGCTTATCCACGAGGAAGGGTGCCCTTATGTTGATACTCTGTCATGTGAGGATGAGGACCAGTTCAGTTGGATATCTTCACAGAGGCATATCCTGAAGCTCTGCTGCTACTCTTCATTGTCTGGGGTACTTAAGAGTAAGTACTCCCAGCGATTAGTGCTCATGTTGCATGCCCCAGACCACCAGTATACAGTCTGTAAGTGATCATCAAGCATCTAATGCCAACATGGCATGGTCTTCATTGGCCATGTAATTGTTGGGGGACAGGAACAGAGATCAGAGCTCAGGGGCACTCGTGGCCAGGGCCTTAGTCACATGTGTGCATAGTGTTGCATGCCAGCCCTCATAAAAACTGAACTAGCTTGCCAAAGAAGTAGTAGCAAGTTTGACTGTGTGTTGGCAGGAGTACAACATGCTGGATAAAGAGCTGCAGGGTGTGCAGGCAGCAGGGTCTGTTTTGGGCTAGGACTGTAACTGTGGAGGCTTTGGGAATGGGAACTGACCATGGCAGCTGTGGCACTCACTGTACTGGAGTGCTCTGGCAGATGTTGCATATGTCACAGTCTATATACAAGTTCCCTGCAACAAGTCATGACTGGCCAGACATTAAAGCTGAAGGATAAAAATAACAGATCTGCCACAAACATGGTAAATCTGCCCTCATGAAGTTGTTGGTTGAAACAGCAATTTCTTTATGGTACCTTGACAATTTTAAGGTCTGGATGGTTACAGTAATGTCTGAAACCCTACCTGCTGCTTCAAGGAGGAGAGGGTGAGAGTGGCTGGTTGCCTAACATCTGGTCTGCTGCAAACTGTCAGAGTCTAGCAAGCTGCTTCTGCATGATCCCACTGATCTGTGCCCCACCAGCGCGCTCTGGTCCTGAGCTTTCTGTGTGTCTTTTATGCACTGAGAATGGCAACTCTGCACTGGGAAACACTGCGGAGGCAGGTGATCCCCAGTCCCAGACTGCCCTTGCACCTTTTCAAGATTCTAGCAAGCCGACCAGCAGGATTTGGGTCGCTCTGTCACCAACGTTGGAGCTTGGTAAAAAGTGTAGCCAGGCCTGGGGGCTACCCTACTAGATCTCAGACTGCCTGCAAGTGTGGATTTTTGAAGGGCTGGCAAGCAGTCCAAAACCAGAGAATGCTGCTGCTGTAGTGCTGCCCAGGCCTTGACTGCCTGCAGGTGCCCTTCAAAGATCCCAGCAACAGCTGATCAAGGAGACAGCAAAACTTTAAAGGTTGCTTGGGCCTGGGGAATGCCGTGTCAGTGGTGGTCTCAATCGCCTCTTTCTGGCTCATTGACAGGCCCTGTTGGTGGCATGGCAGGCTTTGGGAAGGATCATACAGCTTACTGTGCAGCAGCACACTATTGCTCAGTATTTTCAGTGCACACCTTACTGGAAATTTTGGGTACCCTTCAACCAAGGGGGGCTGTTCATGTGTGCCTGCCCAGACTGCTCTATTTTCTGTACTGTTGCAAATTTTGTAGCACTACAAAAATAACATCTATGAAGGGCATACATGAGTGTGAGCAAAATTAATTCCTGTAAAAATTAATGTACTAAGTGGACTGTTCTTCTAGTCATTTGGTGTTAGAAGAATACTTTGCAAATAACTTTGCAAAAAATAACTGCAGAATTTAATTTGATAAATGCACTAATGAGATCAATATTCAGATGAATGGTATAGCTGTCTGAACAATAAATGTAAGTTAGATATGTCAATATGGTTTAAAATGATCTGTTTAACTTCCTCTAATTATATCGGTTAAACAGATAACCAATAACATATACAATAAAAGCTCTGTTATCCAGTATCCCTCAGGAATGGGGGATGCTGGACAACCTAATATGTCAGTTAATTGAGCAGCCCTGGCTGCCACTTCTTGCGCCACGTCTGGGGCATCCATCCACCCCTCCCATGGCATCGCTGACAGGGAGGCGGGTCCTGCACAGCCTGTTGTGCCCCCAGGCCGTGAGGGCTCGGCAGTGCAGGCTGCTTTGTCCCGGGCCGTGGGCGCCTGGAGAAACCGGAAGTGCCACAGTAGGCACTTCTGGTTTCACTTTATCTTACAAGCCGGCATGCTGGTTAGTGGAGCATGCCGGCTTGTAAGATGCCGGATAACAGAACTTTTACTGTACCAAGTGTAGTGACCTCCAGCAGGAATAGCCCTGGGGCCTGGGCCATTCCTGCTGGAGGTTACTTAAACAGTAAGCAATAAAGTGTATAAATATAATTGTCACTTAACCATTTACATCCCTGACTTAGATAGCATTCCAGCTGGTTAGTAAAAAGTTTGCTTCAGGCTGAGTTGTAGTAAGGCTGTGGATTTAGTTTGATGTAAAAATTTTGCAGGTGTAGATTATTTAAACTTTTAATTTACTGCTAAAAGACTATCACTGAATGCCCTTAGTTAATATCCAATAAAATAGCTTATTGACTACCTATGTATTAATATAAAAGAATGCTTAACACTTAGTTTGAAAAATAAGTGCAACTATGGCTTCTAAAGTGATGCTACTTCTCACTAGTTTTCTGGTGTATTTAGTTGTATTTAATTGCTTTAATGAGGGTTTTAACTTTTTTATTTCTCAGGTCACGCACCCTGAATACAGGGACTTGAAGAGCTTCTTAAGCATGCCCAGAGATTGTGCTGGAGACCATCTTAAATCTGAATATAACAAAAAAAAAACCCCCCACAACAAAACAGCTGAGAGAATGAGCTGGATTCTATTTTGGCTTGTATTTCAGTACAGTCTAACAACCAAATCAGAGTTGTAGGAACAAACTCCTCTTCTCACTTTACAAACACAATCATAAAGGGTGGCCACATGCATATAATAAAGATGGAATTTGTGCTGCAGAATCTTAAAACTAGTGGTAGATGATCCAAAAAAGTCTGTTGGGGTTTTCAGATCTTTGGTTGAGTTTGTAAATTATGTCAAATTTATTTAAGTCATTGAGACAGATGCAAGACCTCATATTATCTTTTAGATTAGAACTATGCTTTAATTTTTAAGCAGTAAAATTTTATATGGTTAAAAATACCTTTACTATTCATTCCTTTCCTGTTTGTGTTTTTTTAACAGTCAAAGACCTCCCTCTTCCTAGGTTTGTTGTGTCAAAGAATGAACAAGAATCGAGACATACAGCCTCGTATGCTTCAGATGCTGATAATCCAGCCTCATATTCAGGTGTAATTCCCCCCCCGCCTGGCAGGGTACAAGCCAAAAAAGGCTCCGTGAGCCATGATGCAGTTCAGCAACGTACATCAACAGATCAACAGGTAATTAACCAAAACAAGAATTGTTATTCAAGGTATTGTACCATTATGCCAACTAAGCTCTAGCTTTGAAGTAGCTTCTTTGAAATGACTTCACACAAGTTTTTGTATAAATGGTTATATTTGAAGTTTATATTTTTAATCTATCTAAACTGTTTGTGTGCATACAGATTGCAATATAGACTAAATCTAAAACTGCATTTATTTAATTTTACTGTTACACGAAACTCCAGTGATGAGACACGTACTCTTCGTTCTTCAGAACCCTTAGAGAGATGTGTTCTCTTGCTAGACCTAAAGAAAAATGCATTACATTCAAAAGCTTGCCTATGTTTATTGCAACCAAGCACTTGGTCCAATAAACTATTGTCCACACAAATCCTTATTTTGTTAGAAATATTTCATATATATGTTGCTTCTATGCACTGTTGTGTGTGTGGTGCCCCAGACATGAAGCAGGTTTTCAGATATGCTTAAAATAGAAGTTTGGAAATAACACAGTTATTAAGAGGTAAGGGAAAATGAGTTAAACTTAATGAGCAAGAACCTCTGATAGTTTTATTTCATTTTTATATTTTTACTTTCTCCCTAAACTTCGAGTGATACCCTGAGGCCTAGCTATTTCCATACATTAAGCTGCCTACATTCTTATCCGAATATTCTTTAATCGAACAGAGGTTATAGGGCCTGCATGTGTGCTAAACTTTTATAAGTATTGTATTCTGTCCAGCTCACTTCTTACTTAAGAAAACCCTTTGTACCATGATAGCCTCTACTGTGCTTGTACGGCCCCTTAATGGAGACACCGCATCTGCTGGCAGGAGTTTTTCTGTTGGTGTACTTGTATCATATCTCTGAACAACACAAGACAAGCAACAAGATAACTCTTTTTTGGGTTCTATCTACATATTTGTATTGTCTGGACCAGGGGCAGGCAGTTGTTTCAGGTGGAGGGCTGCTTACCAAGTTTTGGCAAACTGTTGATGGCCACATTTTCCTCTCCTGGTCTGGGACGATGGGGCTCTTCCTACTTCCCTGTGCTGAAGTCTCTGCTTGGCAGGGGTTTTTGGATGGGGGGGCAGGGCTAGGCAGGCCTTGCTGCTGGGGCCTGCCACCAGCTTTCTCTGGGTCCTACTGCCCCTGGCTCCTGTCATCTTTGACAGGCACTTAGGAGCAAATAAATATTAATTTTGTAAATTTTTAGGGGCCCCATGAGCTGGATAGAATGGCCTGGCAGGCCAGATCCAGTCCCCCGGGCCGTATTTTACCTGGGCCATATTTAACCCACCCCTAGTCTAGACACTGGATCTGGAACCAACTTCCAAGAGAAGTGGTGTTGCTCCTACCCTGGGGGTCTTTAAGAGGAGGCTGGATGAACACCTCGCCGGGGTCATTTGACCCCAGTACTCTTTCCTGCCATGGCAGGGCATCGGACTTGGTCTGTTCAGGTCCTTTCCAACCCTACCAACTAGGAAAATATGAATAGACAGTATGGTTGTTTTTGTGCTCCTAGCCAAGCCAGCTGTCTTGGCAGAAGCTTGTAATATAGCTCAAACCTGAAAATTTCAGAGTCTGAAACCTGCAGATTGTTCTTCTGAACTGGTTCCTAAAATAAACTCTGTAGCTGGGCCAGGAGTTTGTAGTAGACTACAAACTAATACAACATGCAAAACATTGATAGGTGCCTGTATAGGGAACAAGACATGGAGTTATTCTGAGGAACAAAAGGTGTCTTGGAAGAGTCCAAAAATTTACAGCTGTCTTCTATGCATTGTCGTTATACCAGATCAGATTAGAACTAAATGTTAACCATAGTGGTTTGGTTTAGGAGATTCCAGAACCGTAGCACAGACTAGTAAGTAGGTTAGGAGGTTTGAGGTTTGTATTATCATATTTGATATTTTCTAAACTAACAGAAGTATTCAGTCTGGGATTGGGCCTTCAGTTTTTGGGAGTCAGAACTCCTTGGTTTATTTTTGTGCAAATGAACTGCTCTCTAAATCCTGGTAATTTTGGAATGAATGTCTTTGCAGATGTGGCTTTATAGATTTGCAGAGTGGGTTAATACATAATTCTTTTTCTGATTTTGACTTTCCCCCATTCATCCTTTAATTAAGGATTAGTTGGTGGCTAACAACAAGTGCAATGGGGTTTCTGGTCAATTTAACACCTATGACCAAGAAGCTTCAACTTTGGACATTTCAGTGAAAGCATTGTTTAAAAGAAATGTAGCATTTTGGAACTGTTCATGTCTTCAGTTTCCCAGCCTGTCTCTCTGCTGGCTTTAGACACAGTGGGCCTTGAAGAAAACTTTGTCACAAACAGGCTTTTAGAAATCAATTAACCCTTGCTGTTGCCCTGGACTGTTGTTCTAATGCAGTGTCTACTTTACTTACAAGCTAATTCCCAAAAGCAAACCTTTAAATACCATTTTCTAGCCATCAGTATCAACTGTAATCAGTGAATTGACCAATTTGACACATGGTTATCAGACATAGATTTAGATGTCCATTCTAAATGATCTTTCTAATGTTCCTAAGCAGGGTAGGTGAATAATTCAGTGGAGTTTTCTTATTGCTGTAGGCAAACTCCTACTGAAATCAGCAGGGATAACTTGTGTAGGCACTTTTGAAAATCCCAGCAGCCACCTTCCTGCATCTTTACATGCATAAGTATCTACAGATAACCTGGCTCTGGCCTTTGAATTTTTGGAGTTGATCTCATCCACTCCTGCTTAATTCTTATTCATAGATTAGAAGAGAGAAACAAGCTTTCCTGCTTTTTCAACTGCCAACTGAGTACTTAGCTTTCAAAAAGTAGTCAGATGAACAAAATTAGCCTTTTTGCACCTACTGGATAAATTAAAACCAGAAATAATTAAGCCCAAGCTTAAATGTAAAAGCCAGTTTGTTTCATTGCAAAGAGGGAACACAATATAAATAATTAAGACAGTGTGTAATAATGACACTTTAGAAGCTTGAACTGACCATTTTTTTTTCTCTCAAGCTATTGTGTAAAAAAAAAAAAACCCCCCAGAAACAACAACAAAAAACTAACCACCTATTTCTAACTTATTATTTGAGTACAACTAATTGATATGACAGTTTTATTTAAATTGTTTTAATTTAAAATTTATTTAAAGCATTTTAACAGATTTTAGTCAGTTTTAGGCCTTAAGATATAGACTTTTCTCATTTTGGGTTTAATTTTAAAACAGGTTCACTAAAAATAATTAATTTTATTTACCTGTGATGGACATCAGTAAGGACTGTGGAATCTCCCTTGGGTTAAATAGCAAGGGGACCGTAAGTACTTCTCTGGACAGAGCCATGAATTCTGCCATTTATCAGATTTGGAAGAGAAGATGGAAAATTAAAGGGGCAGTAATCTTGTTCCACATACCACATCTGTGGGGAAGGGGTGGTGGGCAAAACAGTAGAAAACCTGTTTCTGATGAGACTAAGGTGCTAGCACAAGATGGGTATAAAGCATATTTTAACAGGTCTTAGTGGCTTGGGTGATTTTTATGTTCAGTTTTTCACCTATAACTGAAAAACATTTTTTTTAGTTATAAAAAAAAAAATCCATGATCATTTGTGGCCAGTAAGTCTGCTGATAGGTGGTCATTAAGGAATTTTCTGCTTTGGACATCTCCCTACATTGTCTCTGTAGATTCACACCGGCCATCCTGCCTTTGCTGCTGTCAAGTATTGTTTTATAACTCAGAGTGAAGATCAAATTTTAATTAAGCAGAGGTCTCTCCTTGCAACCACTATTTTACGTTAAAATTGGGTGGGAATAGGAAGCACGTATATTTTCTGCTGCTTTTCAGTGATTCTGAAGTCTGTGAACTAGTGCACCAGACTTGGATTGCAAGGAGTTTCTGAGATGTTCAGTGCTGTAAGTAGTAGTAAAATTAACAGAAGGCTTTAGAATGTGACTAAATGTTTTTTATTTAATTTCCTATATTAGTTCTATATGCTTCTGACAATCTCTGCCTTTGTATATTATACCTATAAGTAAATCACATAGTAGAAGATGCTTGGAAAAATTTTTTAAAAATTAGGTTGCTATAGACATCTCTCTTTACATTTTATGATGAAATGTGTTATTCCTTGTAGCAGGACTGTTTCCCAGAGAACTAAATTCCTTGTGTCTCAGCTTGTCAGTCTGGCTAGTAGAAGTTAGAATCATAGAAAAACAGAGCATGGAAGGGACCCCCCAGAGGCAGGACCATCCCCATCTAAACCACTGGATACAAATCCATCTTTTAACTTGTTAGTAGAACTACAGAGTCAAACCTGATAGCCACCAGGTGTAACACCTTAACATGCTGTAAGTGTGGCAGGGGAGCAGTGGCAGCCAATGTTGTGCTGCTGTGAGGGTGGTTAAAATACACTTTTAAGGCCCAAGGAAGAAGAGGGCCATGTCCCAAGCTACAGGGGAAGGCAAAAACTCCCACTGTCTATACCAGCATGGGTAAAAATTCTTCCCTGACCTCAGGTATGGTAATCAGTCTAACCCTGAGTGGATGGGTAAGTCCTTTTAGCTAGGAATCTTTGGGTTGGAGTCTCAGCAGGAGCATTGGTACACCCCAGTCAAAATCCCAAGCGTAGGCTGTAACCAACCCCCAACACTTCTGGGGAAGGTGAATGCTCCCCCTCACCCTAACATGTAGCAATGGGGGGCAGGGATTCCTTCCCAGCCCCAAGTAGCTATCAACAAAGCCCCAAAGCATGGGAAATATCCATAGTAAGAGCATAGGCATTAGGCATAGCTTCTCCTAGATAAAGGGTGGTCAACAAAAGGCATTGTAGAGAGGGCCTGTTAAATGTTTTACATAATACTGCGTGCTCCTGTGCTTTACTTTAAACTTGGTGTGCTGCTACACTGAGCCCAGCTCATGCCCAGAGGAGACATCGCATTAGTTGGACCTGACTCACCCAGTGTCTGCATAGATCGGGCAATTTAGTGGGGCTTTTTTGGTGCTTTTATCTAATAGCTGATTGAATCAGCTATTAGATAAAAGCCCCACTAAAGCACCCAACCTATACAGATGGTTCAGAGCTGCATCAAACTGGTAAAGCGCCCTTCCCCCATGTTTGGCAGCGCCCTAAGTGTCTGTGAAGAACTGACTTCAGGTAATGAATACACAGTAGTCCTGTCATTGTTCAGAGCAGTCCAAGCTTTGAGCATGCTTATGCCCTGGACGCTGAACTTTCTCTTCACAAAAATTCAGATTATAGAGCTACTAAGGACAGGTCCACACTGTCTTTTTTAATTAAACCCTGGAGCACCACTGGAAGCATTATTATTTGCTGCTTCTGTTCATTATGAATCCAAGGCCTAGAAATAAGGCAGTGAAGCTGGTTTAGCTTGGGTTTAAACATGCACCAAGAATTCTCTCAGAACACCTCTGGGTGCCTACTCAGGACTGTGGTAAACTTGACTTTGTTTGATCTCTTAGTTATGTCCTGTGTTGAGCAGGAGCAGCTGTCTGAGGCATGCTTTTTAGTGTTGTTTTCAGGCTTCCACAGGGCTTGTTCAGTGAACTGTGTTCACGTCCTGAGTTATTCTTTTTTTTGTTGGAAACAGTTGCATCTGAATATTTGTATTTAAAAAAAAAAAAAAATTAAATTTGGGTGAGCTTATTAACTTGAAATGTTAATGTACTTTTGAAATGGTAAATGAAGATAAAACGCTAAGCAAGTTTTAGGTGGATTATATGTACATAGTAAATAACATTTCAGCTTTTGAGACCTAGGTTCAAGTACAACTTTTATTACGAATGTAAATGAACTTCATGATCTGGCTTTCCATAGTGGTTGTATACTTGTAAAATGATTGTAACAAGGCACATTGTTGTACTGCAAGAATAGTGGGATCCAGGAGTGAACACTTTTGGGTGGGGAAACTATGTTCAATGTCCGTTGTATTGTGCCTGACTTCTGCTGTTTCCTCATTTTAAGTATTACATTCTTCTTTATTCCAAGAAGAGTGTTTTAACTACTAAACAAACTTTTTTAAATAAGAAATAATGATTGTATTTTTATTATTTACATCACAGTACAACATTTTTTAAAAGTTCCTTTATTTTAACAGGAGTCCACATCTCCAGTTGTTTCACCACAGCAATCCCCACCAACATCTCCACATACATGGAGGAAGCACAACCGCCACCCCAGCGGAGGAAATAATGAACGACCTCTTGCTGGACCTGGGCCTTTTTGGGCTCCATTTAGTGAAGCACAATCAGGTATAAATGTCTTACATTTTACTTCAAATGTTGCCTGAAGTTGTGGAACTTTTCTAAAAAGCTTATAGTTTAGGTTAGTTTAGCTTCACATTTTCAGTATTGGGAACAACTCAGTTGCAGACTGAAGTGTTTAAATTGGTACCAGTACTGCAAAACCTTCTATCCTGGCTGCAGCAGGCCAATTTCGTAAGTGTGATATGACAATAAATTTGTGGAGGGAGGGATAAAAGGAAAGATTATGAACTTTGCAAGAGAAAAAATATATTGTTATAAAATTGGTACATTGTTCAAGCTCAACAAGAAACTTTCAAACAACTGTAAAATGGAACTTAGAATGCAAAGAGGATAGATAACAGTACTTGCTGTCTGCTTGAATTATGTTTTTCTTTAAAGTAGGTTAAATTTTAATTTTTGTCAGGTTAAAACTAATATATTTCTTAACAGTTTGAGTTTTCTGTGTTTTATCTAGAGCTTCTACAAGTGTTAAGAATTCAGTCTTGAATTTTTTTGTTTCAATTATGTTGGAGAGTGTATTCATACATTCATGACTTCTGTGCTGTTATAACCATTCCGTGTAGTTAACTATTTCTTGTCAGGCATTAAGAAAACTTCTAGTCTGTGATCCATTTCTCTTGAAATATAAAGAGCTTTTCACCTGTAATGACCATGTTTCTACAAGTTCCATTTTCTTTTCTCGATTGTTCCAGATTTTCTACAATGAAAGGGGCTCCTAGTTTCAGTTACTGTTGGCTTGGTTTGTTTTCTGTTAAGAATATATTGTATTTTATAGTCTTGTTTTTTATATTAAATTGAATTATGCTGTGACTTATTTCTTACTTTATTTGAATACTTATGTATATCTGGGTCTCCAGAATTAGCCCACTATTTTACATCATCTTTTCATTGCTTTTTTGTAGTTCTTGCTGCAATAAGCCTTTGAGGATAAGGGAGATTGTATAATCAGAACTGGTTGAAGGTATTTTCCTTACCTGTTAAATCCTAAAGAAATAATAAAATTTGTTTTATTTTCAGGGGCACCTAAAAAGGAAATGGGTCATATGCAGTGGGTTGTGCCAGACATGATTGTATCTCAACAAATGACATACCCTGCTCAGTCGGGTTTATAAATTAAGAGATTAAACAGTTTAATGCGGTCATATGCCATGTACAAGTTAGAACAATTCTATTTAGGTTACATTTTTAATGGATAAATTAATGTGACTTTCCCCCTTAAAAAAAAAACTTGAGTACAGAGGTTATGATAAGATCAAATGTAAATGAGTTATTGCTGGTGGCATGTCTTTTAGTTTGCAAAGCCAGTGAACTCCAGGCTTTAGTCAGTAATTTGCTGGTACCAGTTTTGTTACTGGAAACTGTCTTTTTTTTTTTCCCCTTTTTTTTTTTTTTTATAAACCAATGAATTCCCTCTTAATTCATCAACTGTTGCAGCAGTGTTTTTTCCTGTGATGCCTAATTAAGTCTAAGTCCTCCTCTCTGAATCAAAATACATACAAGTCTTTTTAAATTCAGCCCTATTATTTCTCATGCTGAAGTACTTTTACTGAACTTAAAATCCATTCTTAGTACATCCTTGTGGAGGAATTGCTTGATTTGAAAACTTTAAGACTAGAGATGACTTATTTTACTGTTGGCTGGGGGCAAAGTGTTTCTATCCGGGAAAAACTTTACTTGGTACCTTAAATTGTTGCCTGGTTCTGTTACAAATACTAGCTATACTTTTTAAACATAACTTTCACACTCTTTTGCTCTCCCCTGTTTCTGTCTTTAAAAAAAGATGTTATATTTATATTAAACAAGGGTCTAGCAGAGTAGTTGCATAAGGTTTGGATAACTGCTCTGCTAAAATTCAAAATCGAGCTCTGCCAGTTCATCTTAGTTCTGACCTGTGAAATTCGCTTTCAGTTTCCGTCTTAGACCTCTCTTGAATAATTAGCTAATATCAAATTGTAATGTACCTACTGTGTGGAACCATTGTACTAGGATATGAGATGAGACCACAATATTTCACTTGTGAATCCTGACCCGTAAGAACCCTAGTCTCTATGGCCATAATGCAGTAAATCATGATAGGTTTGAGAGAAGTGCATCTAAATTTTAAGAGCTTGTTTTTGTTAGCCTTTTTCATTACTTAAGCTCCCTATATTACCTTTCTTCTCTTGATTTAAGCATATTGGTTTTAAATATGTCTAGAGTAGTGTAAGAACTGGTTAGACATTACTTGGAGAAGCTATATGTTGTCAAGTAGGCAGGGTCAAATAAGGCACACTGTAGGGTACAAAGTAATTGGCTGAAGTAATTTCAAAGCTATTGACTTCAAAGGTCTCCTTTGAGAGCTCATGGAAGTCGGGTGTGGTCCCAAATGATTGGAAAAGAGTACATAATCGTGGCCATTTTTAAGGAAGGGTAAAAGAAGGATCCAGGTAATTACAGACCAGTTGGTTTGACCTTGATACCTGGAAAGATCAAGGAGTTGTTCCTCAAAGAATATAATGTGAAGCATCCAGAAGAGTACAAGGTGATCAGGAACAGCCAGCAATGGATTTGCAAAGAGCAAGTCATTCTTGACCAAGCTGATTTCCTGCTCTGATAAGGTAAACTTGGGGGAGGGCAGTGGATATGAGATCTTGATGTTTTAGCAAGACTTTTGATATAGTCTCCCACAGCATTCTCATTAACAAGCTAAGGGAATACAGGCTAGACAAAAGTACTGTAGGTGAATACATACCTGGTTGGATCATCGTGCTCAACAAGTAGTCATCAATGGCTCAGTGTCAGGTGGGGATGAAGTATCAAGTGGGATTCCCCAGGGGTCTGTCCTAGGTCCAGGATTATTCAACATTTTCATTAATGAGTTGGACAATGGGATTGAATGCACACATGAAATTTGCAGGCGACTCCCAGGTTGGGTGGAGTTGTAACTGGAGAATGAGGGTAGGATCCAGAATGACCTAGCTAAATTGTCAAAATCATCCAAAATCAATCGGATGAATTTCATCAAGGACAGGTCCATAGTCCTGCACTTGGGACAGAATTATTGTATACACAAATACAGACTGGGTACTGCAGAGAAGGACCCTAGCGTTGCAGCGGACTGTAAAATGAAATTATAAGCCAACAGTGTGCAGCATACAGGCTTGTATAATAGGAGTGTGTCTTGCAAATCAAGGATGTGATTCTTCTGCTTTATTTGTCACTGGTGAGGCCTCACCTGGAGTAGTGTTTTGAGTCCCATATTTTAAGAAAGTTGTGAATAGATTGGAAAGAGTCCCACAGAGAGCAGCAAAAATTATTAGAGATAAATGAGGAAAGGCTCAAAGTAGTATGATTATTTAGTCTGGAAAAGAGAAGACTTGAGGGGGTGGGATTTGAGTCTTCAGGAACAGGTTAGACAGACACATGGCTGGGATAATTTAATCAATGAGGATCTTGCCCTGAGCAGGGCATTGGAGTAGATGACCTTACGAGGTACCTGCCAGCTCTACTTTCCTATGATCATATGAAATACCTGAAGGGCAATGATGTTGAGGATGGAGATTTTTCTTTGTGGCTGTAGGGAACCAGGATTAAGGGCAAGGAGCAGTAAGAATTAAAATCTGCAAGTCTATAAAATTCTGTAGAAAGCACAGGGATGCATCAAAACATTTGGAATCTGATCAAGAACATCGTGGGATGGAGAGAATTGGTGCAACCTGCCATAGGAAATAAGAAAAGCATGTAGGATGGTACAACCAAAACCTGGTAAATAGGAATTAAATACATTTAGCATTTGGCAAATTGTAAGTTGCATGGCACCAGTGTGATTGTGTGTGTAAATGATGTAGGCTTGAAGTAAGTGTTTCTAATGTATAAAAAGAGTGGAATGGAAATGCCCTTTGGATATATGTTTATTCCTGCACTATCCCCGCTGTTAGCCAGTCTGGTCACCTAGCTGATCGTTTGAATAAAGGCTGCACAAGGTTCTTACGGAGTAGCTGCTGCATGTTTATTTGAACTATATTGCAACAGGAGGTTCTTGGAGGCAGCAACGTTTTGGTGCTGTGACCCAGGTAAAGAGTGACTCGGTGGTATATCCACGTGGCCAGGCAGTTTGGGGTCTTTGGGGAATTCCCATGGGTTGTTAGAAGATATGTAAGTCAGTGACTGCTCTTCTCTATCAAGGAGTGTGACCAAAATAAACCACTTTTTGTTTAG
Organism: Gavialis gangeticus; assembly: GCF_001723915.1. Taxonomy (NCBI): domain Eukaryota; kingdom Metazoa; phylum Chordata; order Crocodylia; family Gavialidae; genus Gavialis; species Gavialis gangeticus. Next base: position 91,786,328 of record NW_017729034.1, read on the forward strand.
GGGGTGTGACCTAACAAAAAATGCTTGTAGCCTAAACACAGTATAGTTGGGTTCGAGTACCATAATGTATCTGAATGTCTTAGGTGATTCCAGGATAACGGGGGATTATTCAGTTATTCCAGGAAGTCGTGGAGCAAAATTGGGATTGCATTGGAAATGTGTTAAGGAGTGTGGTACTGAACAGGAAAGGTAAAGACAGCAAAAGGAAAAGTCTTTTATAGTACAAGGTCTTGTCTAGGGATTGGCATCTTCCACAGACAAAATGTCAACTTGTTGAGCTGAATCGGAATACTAGAGGAGGAAAAAGTTGCTCTACAAGGAAAAAAAATGCTTTTAGGGTACAGGCGGCGGCTGTTGCTGCTGCTACCTTCTTAGCTAAAGATAAGAACTGTGAAGATACTGAACAGGAAGGGAATAAAGTAATTGAGGTAACTAATTTGCAAAACCGGTTAGCTCAACATCGAAATGAAAAATTCCTGGCATTTCTGTTACTTTTCAATATAAACCTTACTGGACTTCCTACAAATGAGACCATGCAAACACAACCATGGGTGAGTCCACAGGCAGTCACCTAGACAAACTGTACTGCCACAAGCACCAGTGACTCTTAAAATTGAAAGAGAACCTTGTAGGGGTATATATCATCAAACCATAAAAGATGAGCATGTGATAGTGCTAGAGGTTGAATCTTTTCTTAAAACTTGTGATGATTTTAATAAATTTGTAATGAGAGTCTTAAGAGGGGTAGAATTAATACTGCAGCATCAATTAACAGCAAAGGACTGGCAAATTGTAGTGCAAAGAGGCTCTAGGATGTTCTGTATGGTCCCCAGGTGGGAGACTTAATCGTGGGAGGAGCTATGGAATAGTTATAGCTCTTGTGAAGCATTTAACTTTAGAGTACCAAAAGCTGAAATGGATCCAATCAGTATGATCCCAGAGTTAGGATCCATGGCGGTGGTAGCAGACAGAACCTTCACGTGGTGGAATCTTCAAACAACCTTTCAACAACACCTGCAGTAGGAAGTGGAGGCCACACAGAGGTATTTTTACATGCTGTGCTTGAGGAATGAGAGTATATGCTGCAGTTTAAAAAGGACCCTGTTGATGCAGAGGATATGATTTCACAAGCCAACAACTGGTAGAAACAAAATAAACAAGCTATTTCAGTAGAAGCCGCCAAATATGTTCAAAATAGTTAAGTCCCAAGTGCATGGACTTTTAGTTCTGCAAGGAGAAAATATTAAAGCAGTCCAACTTAAGTCTCCTGGGCTAGGGACAGACATTACACATAAGCCAGTTTAAGTGATCAGAAACTGGTTTAAATCTGTAACGGAACAGAAGTTCAGTGCACATAAACCAGTTTGAGAAAAACCTGGTTGAATAGTATCAGACTTAACTGATTTGGCTCAAATCAGTTTATGGAATGTCTGTCCCAGACCCCTTGCTGGTTTAAGTTAAACCAGACTCCCCCAGTGTCCTGGCATGCTCTCTGAGCTGGGTGGGGCTCTCTGTTCCACAGCAGGCTGGCCCCTCCCCTCTGCTGCAGCTCCAGCAGTCTCTACAGGCATCTGCCTGGCTTCTGCCCCCCCACTTCCCACTCTCTGCTAAGCAGGCACTCCCCTGTCCCTCACAGACACAGCTCAGCATTAGCTTGCAGACCACATGCTGGCTACCTCCCTGCACATGGGAGAAAGAATCAACAGGTAGCTGGTAATGTCCCTCTGTTGTTTTCTTAATGGAGTGATAAACATTCCTTGCTGGGCTGCTCAGGAGCAAGGGGGGGTGGGAAACAATGACACCTGCCCCAGCCTGGCCATGCCCCCCTCAGCTCAGCTTTGTGGAAGGGAAGGAAGGCTGCTCTAGTGCCCCCTGGCTTCTAGCCTGAGCCACTGCAGGCATGTGCCTGCATTTCTGGAATGTTTGTCTGGTTACAAAACTGATTTAGCCTAGCCAGGTTAGACTGACCTGCAAAGATTGAATCAATTCAGGCTCAGGCTTTTTGAATGTCTGTTCCTAGCCCCAAGGACTGGATTGCAGGCATGTGTGTTGAAGGGTTAACTCATGAATGTGAAATGAATCCAGCTGTTGCCTGTCATCAGCATTCAAAGGAATTCATGGAAATTAAGTACAAATGGATGACAAGGTCTGGTTATGCAGATGGTAATAGCCATTATGTACAAGGAGAGAGGAAAAGAGGATTAGCTGCCTTAAAGATGAAGGGAAATGAAACGTTAAAACCTTTCAGTACCTCGCTATGTGCTCATTTGTACTGGTAGGATCTGGCAGAACTTTGGAGGCAACAACACAGACACTTGCCTGGGATGGTTTAATTAGGAATGATTGTCTTGAGGAGGAGGCTGGACTGCATGACCTCCTGTGGTCCCTTGTAGCCCTACTTTCTATTATCCTATAATAAAGTGGGCACCACCACCTTTATCCTTCCAGGTTCTTGAATGATAGAGGTTGTGGCTGCTCTATTTTGGGCTGAATTCAATATTGGCATTGTGTTTGGTGTGCTCAGAGATGGTTACTGGCTCAGTTCTTTAGGGGATTTAAGTGGCAGAATGCCTTGTTTGAGGATACTGATGAAGTTTGTGTGAGGCAGGTGCTGAAGTTCTCTGCCCTTCCAAGGCGGACGCAATTTTGAGTATTCTTCCACCTACTGTGGAGATTAGGTGCCAAGTGATGGACCAGATATTTGCATCCTGGTCCCCCAACTTCTAGGCTAATAACTGAATTATCTTTTCTGCAGGGGGGAGGGTTGTTTTTTTTTCTTCTCCCCAGTCATCTATAAAAAAAACAAACAAACAAACAAACAAAACAAAACTAGTGAATCTGCCTGTTCCTTTGGTCATTAATCATTCTGATAATACAGTTGGTGTCCAGTTCGTTGAAGCATAGTGGTCTAACAAACATTGCATGTGTGGTGCATGGAAATGCCTTTAAGCTTTATCGGCACTTCATAGTGTACAGAATATTACAGGAGCTTGGAAGACTGGAAGGTTTTTATCACAAAAATAAGCTTGCACAAGGTTAATGGCATTTTATGGTGTGATAAAATGTATTGTGGCCCATCTGTACGGTAAAAGACAAACATTTCAGTTTATGGGTACACAGTCTCTCTCATCCATGAAAAAATATATGGTTCTAAGAATTTCATGCTTTCCATAAGGTATGGGACCAGGGTGAAAAGTTGATTTACTGAATCAATGATTTTTTTTTTTTTTTTTTTTTTAAAGGTCCAGTATCTCTTCTATAAGGGCTTGAAATGTATAACCTATACCAAGTGAAAACTGTGTTACCTTTCTGGAGACGAAAGCTGTTAACTTCAGCTTTGCTGGTGTAAGATTTTAAAATTGCTCCGTTCTGTTTTTCATCTTGTCAGAACTTTATTGAATACTTTATTCTATAAACAGTAACTTGTACTTAGCTAGAAATTAAAGCAGTAATTTTCAACCAGGGTGTTGTGGAACCTTTGGGAGTCATGGGATCTTTTTGAAGGTACACTAGAGTTCCACACTGTTAGCACTGCATAGGTATGCAAACACCTACGCAATTCACAAGATAAACCCAGAGATTTCAAATGGGAATGTTTCAAAACCATTCGGACCTGTTGTGGTCTTCCCTTTTGTTGTAAAGAACTCAGAATTGCACCACTATTTGTTCCATAGTCATAAAAACAAATGAATGCTTAGAGCTGGAATTTCCCAAGGGGTGCCTTTTGTCTAATAAGGTGGAGACCCACTGGCTAAGTACAGACAATCAAAAAGCCCAGTGCTGAATCAGTTCAATCTTTGTAGGTTAGTCGAAGCTGCATAGATTGAGCAGATGAGCAGGCATTCACTTTTGATTCTGAAAATGTAGCTACATGCCTGCAGTGGCCCAGGCCAGAAGCTAGGGGGAGGGGAGGGAGCGCTACAGCATGCCTCCTTACTTGGCTGGAGTAGACAGTTTGAGCCAAGACTAGCTTGCCCACCCTGAGTGCGGGGGAGGTGGAAAGCATTCTGGGATGCTGGAGGACTGTGAGTCAATCTGAATTTGGAGGGGATCTGGGACAGAAGTTCAGTAAACTGGTTTAACCTAAATAAGTTAAGTCTGATGCAATATTTACCCAGGCTTATCTTAAGCTGATTTTGGTCATTTTGAAAGTGGTTTATGTGCACTTAGCTTCTGTTGTGTTACAGATTTGAACTGGTTTCGGATCACTTATGTTGGTTTATGGGTAATTTCTGTCCCTAGCCACTGAGTTAAAGGGATGAAAAATCTTTTGGTTTTTTAACCCGACTGTTGCAGGAATATAAAGACTTCCTAAGTTTGCTTCTTGAAGTCTGTATAGATGAGTAGCTTTCTTGCCTGTTAGAGTTGTTCACTCCAACAAGCCTGTTTTCCTAGTAGTTTCTCAGATGTTTGAATAAAACAAGTGTTAACATAATGCTGAATAAAAATCACTTACCCATCTCAATCTGAGTTTCAGTTTGTGTCTGCCACACCTGTAGAGGTCACATATTTGTTTTCCAAGGGTGAAATGGATTCTTGTCTGTCTTGTAGGAAAAGAAAACAGGTGTGGGTATGTATGTGGGTAAATGTGAGAGAGAGAGAATCTTTCACACCTTTATTACCTAATTGAGAAGAAACAGCATAAAAATATTTATATTTTGCAGACCATTTGGAGCACCACCTCTAGCAAGTAGAATATTATTGGTTGCCCAAAATAGTTCAGAAATGTCCTGATGGTTGAAATGGCATGCTCAAACAAGATGGTAAAAAAGTGACACGCTGTTAGGCTCTGTTATCTTATAATGCGACTGTTTTGAAATAAGGCAGCCTAGGCAAAGAATATGTAGATGGGAATCTCCCAGACATAGGCCACATAGAACAATTCCATTTCAACCGGGAGAATTGCTGCTTTCCCAGTAGAAACCATAAGTGTACAGGTGTTTTGTCTTTTCCTTGCAGAGCAAAAGTGGTGGTTCCAAGAGAAAAATGGCCTGACTTCAACTAAGTAAAAGTAACTCTTGGGAGAATAAACTTTTGTATACCGCCCTACAGCTTAACTCCTCCCAGGGACCAGGAAGAGTGGAGCCACCGGGATAGGCTTCTGTGCTTCCCAGAGACTGGGGTCACCTGGGACTGTAGGAGGCACAGAGGAGGGAAAGAGCTGCCACCTATTCCCTGCTGGTTTCTCCCACAACACTGTCCTTGGAGTGAGAACTGGGCAAGGGTTTGGCCTGCTGTTCCAGTCCCCCCAGGAATGAAAGAACTGGAGCAGCCCATACTTTTGCTTAGTTACTTACACTGGGATTATCCCAGTCTTGGAAAGATGCGAGGGGCAGGAGCAAGGGGTCAATTGCAGGCAAACACCTGTACTGCTGCCCCTCTTGGAATCATTTTTAGCAGTGAAAATTTCCCTTCGTTAGAAATGAATGTTTCTACATAGCATAGCCATCAGAAGAAATCTGAGAGATTCTGTGCAGCCATCATTGTGGGCACATTGCGGGCATTGAGCTTACGGAGCTTCAGAGCATGTTGCTTTGAAGTTAAATGGATGATCCAGTTTGATGTCGAAGTGTATATGTAAGGGACTTCAGGTTCAAACCACCTCTATTCTTTTGTGACTGATTTCATAGAATCATAGAGAAACAGGGCTGGAAAGGACTTCCAGAGGGCATCTAGTTCAAGCTCCCTGCCTGATGCAGGATCATCTCTATCCCAGCCATCCTATGCAAACCATAATCTAAACTCTACATAAGGCTACCATCCACCCTGACACAACCCAGACATAGCACCCTAACCTGCCACAGGTAAAGCAAAAGAACCACAGCAGCCAATGTCCTGCTTCTATGAAATATTGTCAATATATGCTCAAGCGATGGTAGTATGGGGAATAAGCAGGAGGAACTCACCCTCAGAATAGCCAGTTCAGACCCAGGCATAATAGGGCTTACAGAAACTTGGTGGGATTCATCCCACGACTGGGCAGTTAACATTAGGGGCTATAGGCTTTACAGGTGGGATAGAGAAGGAAAGGCGGGGGTGTGGCGCTCTGTCAA
>NW_017729034.1:91792885-91811369 GCF_001723915.1 Gavialis gangeticus
TGGATAGGTTACAGGGGTGGGCTAGCAAAAACAGGATGTGCTTCAATACTGACAAATGCAGGGTGCTGCACTTGGGCAGTAGTAACCAGCAGCACACTTATAAGATGGGTAACTCCCTTTTAGAGAGTACGGAGGCAGAAAGGGATCTTAGAGTCATTACTGACTCCAAGATGAACGTGGGCCGACAATGTGAGGTCACGGTTGGAAGGGCTAAACCAAACCTTGTCGTGTATCCACAGGTGCATCTCTAGCAGGGACAAGGAGGTGATTCTCCCCCTCTATGCAACACTGGTCAGGCCACAGCTGGAGTACTGTGTCCAGTTCTGTGCACCCCACTTCAGGCGGGATGTGGACAACTTTGGGAGGGTCCAGAGGAGGGCCACCCACATGATCTGGGGACAACAGGGCAGACCCTACAACGAGAGACTGTGGGACCTGAACCTTTTCAGCCTTCACAAGAGAAGGCTGAGGGGGGACCTGGTGACCATCTGTAAACTCACTAAGGGGGACCAGAAGGGTCTGGGAGAGACCTTGTTTCCCCTTGCACCCCCTGGCATAGCAAGGAATAACGGCCACAAGTTGTTGGAGAATAGGTTTAGATTAGACATCCGTGAGAACTACTTCACAGTCAGGGCGGCTAGGATCTGGAACCAACTTCCAAGGGAAGTGGTGCTGGCTCCTACCCTGGAGGTCTTTAAGCAGAGGCTTGATGCCTACCTAGCTGGGATCATCTGAGCCCAGTTTTTTTCTCCTGCCCAGGCAGGGCGTTGGACTTGAAGAACTACAAGGTCCCTTCTGACCCTGCTTCTGTGATTCTATGATCCCAAGAAAAGGGCCACACCCCCATTATAGAAGAAGGCAAAAAGCCCTACAGTCCATACCACTACTGAGTTCTCTGAGCAACATACCTGCAAAATAATTCAGTTTACCTGAAACTATGAACAGTTCCTTATTCAGTCAAAGCCAGAGTTTAGGAGGTATGTGGCAAGTTCATTCTGACTAAACTTTAAAAGATCAGAGTTTAACTGACATGCATAATTTCTCTTCACCTAAAAACCCATGAAAAATTACTTTATTTGGAAATTTCAGAATAGAAGTTAAGAATACAGTGTAGATTAAATCTTCAAAAAACCTTGAGCACTATTAGGGATATAGGTTTCAACTCCGTGCCTGACATCTGACACCTTCAGGGAAGAAGCCTGATGGAGCCTCCTCTCTGCCTGACCTGAATAGTCCCAGAGCAACTTTTTTACCCTACCCTCCTTTACCTCCCTGGTCAGGCAGTGAGGAGGGGGACTAGTACCCATAGCCTAAGGGGAAAGCAGAGAGAAGCCTAATGACTCATCACTTAAGCACTTGGGTGCTCCTTCCCTCCCAAGTAGGGCTTCATGTGAGCTGTGTTCTCTGGATAGGCTTATCTTCTCTCCTCCTCCTGGCAATCAAAGAGCTTTGGGAGCTAGGAACGGCTCCCAGCAGCAGCTATGTCAGAGCTGCTATGTTATCCATTAATTATTTAACAACAGTTATAATTGGAGGAGGTTAAATGAATATTTTTTTTAAAGGATATTTACATCCCTGGTACAGGATGTTTGGAGTATTTCATTGTTTATATATTCAACTGAGAAAACAGAAGAGCACTGTTTAGTGTAGCAGTGCAGATCCTACAGTTCACTGTAATGTGTAGTTTTGATTTAGGTGTGAAAAGGGAAAAAGCCACCCATATTTGCTGAACTTTTATAGAAGACTAAAAGAAGTTTGGTTGATATTTGAAAATTTGTATTTCCTGTTTCATGTAAGAAATCAGGTCAGATAAAAGTAGAATTCTGGCAAGGGTTCAGACTAAAAAAAAAAAAATCCTTCCAAGCAAAAAGGCATTATTTCAATTAGCTGCTTGACACTTCAGTCCTGCGGTGGTAGTAAAGGGAACACTGAATCACTTTTCCAGCGTGAGCAGATAATGTAATGCTTGAAGCTGAAGCTTGCAGAATCCCAGCATAAAGGAAACAGAGCTATGAGAGAGTTGCTACTGACAAACTCGTTTAAAAATTTACTGTAAATCTTATAATGCAGGGATGAGGCCTTTGAATTAGATAATGTAGGGATGCTGAGTACATGAGATGGTGCAGCAGGCTGGAGCATTCCAATTACAACGCTCCCACAGACTCGATTTAATCAAGTCTTCTCTGATGCGTTCTAATCGGGACACATCAGAGGACGTGTAGAAATGCCCTCAGTCACTAATGCAGTGAACTCCTAACTACAATACAGGTTTCCCTCACTATATGCTGCACGTGCATTCCTGGAAAATGGTGCATAACTCAAATTCACATAAAGGGAACCCACTCTACAATGTAACAAATAGGGATACGTTCCAAGACCTTGACTGTACTGACCCCCCCAGACCCATTTCTACCACATTTACAAGACAATTTTGGTACTCATTAACAGCACAGTACAAACAACCACAGGGCACTATCATAATGGGGATGGCAACTACAGAAACATGTCGCAAAAAGCAATGAGCACAGATCCACACAGGAGACTGTATTTTGGTGTGTGTCACTCTCACAGTGTACCGCACAAAGCAGCTGACTGTGGGCTTCTACCACGCCAGTCGCATAAGAGTGAATTTACCTCCCATATAACTAATTTTTGGTATAAAAAGTGTTGTTGCATAAGAGTGAATTCACACATACAGAACCTAAATTAAGGGAAACCTGTAGCTGAAAACCTCTCCCAGGGCCTGGACAGACAAAACATGTGCAGTGCTTCAGGTGCCTTTTAAGTTCTTCAAAAGGTTAGTAGACATACATGTGTACCCTATGAAGTGCTCCAGAAATAGCCCTGGATGAAGGGACAGTTGTTTGAAACAGTTTCATTTATATAGTAATTCTGCATAATAGTAATAGTAACAATTTAAAAAAAAGTGATATTTTTTCCTTTAACATTTATTCAGTTTGTTACCCTGATTTAGTTCTTTTTTTCCACTCTGTTTACTATTGATAATTAATTATCAGATTTATGCATAAAGAAGTATTGGATGTGAACTGAAAAGTTGATAGACTGTGGTGTAGTCAGTGTTCTTTCCTTTCTTTGCATGTGCAATGTAGGCCTCAATTGTATACTGAAAAGTCGCATAGTAGTGAGTTATGAATCCACTACTTCCATCTGGTACTGGATGTGCAAGGTAGAAATGTTCTTATAAGTAGTACGTTTGGAGACCTTAACAATTCTGCTTGGCATGCCTCAGAAAACTGCATTTGCTTTTACAAATGCACTAAACCATTTTCATTCAGTTTTACATTCTACAGGGCAGCTATTTCACACCTGTTGGCTGGGCTTCCAAGACTTAAGCTTTCTATATGTGATGCAAGAAATTGAGGCCTGTAACCAGGGGCCTTTAAGTCTTCCATACTTTTTAAAGGCTTCTCTATCTGAATACCTTACTAGGACCATCTGGATTTTTTTACTTTTTCATTTTTTCATTTGATTACAGCTTTAGAGACACTTGAGTCATTCATACTTGGCAATAAGTCATACGGGCGTCACATTTTCCTATACATTTAAGCAAATAATTCAACTCTGTTAAATCAGTTTGCTTAATAGAATCCATTTCTCAAAAACAGTGTGGTTTCAGGTAATCTTCTTAGCCCTCATGTTTATGTGTGCAGACTTCATGTGTTCATCAGTAGTACTTGCATCATTCTGAGACGGTAACATTTTCCTAGCAGGCTTTCAAGTTCATTTAAGATAAAATGATACATTCCAAGAAAATTAATTCTCAAACAAAAGGTAACTGCGTAGCTTGAATTACAAAACAAACCATTAGGAAAAATTGAAGGCACGGTGTATTTGAATTGCATCAATACCACGTGATGGCTCTAAATAACCACATCCATTTCTTGCCCTATCAGTACTGAGGTTTTTCATCTGAATTTTCTTTGGAGAGAAACTGTGGCGCAGTTCCATTTGTAGTTCTGATCGGTTCAACGTGCTTTGAACAGATTTATTTTTAACATTTATAACCACCATACAGAGTAAACTATCACTTCCTTTTTTTTTCCCTTTTCTTTTTTGTATACTTTGCAGTTTAAAATAGTACTGTCTAAGGAAAGGTAACTACTAATGCAGTAGGGTAGAGGTGATAAACTCTCCCCATGCCCCAGACTCCAAGGCTCCTCATAGGCTGGATCCATGAGCAAGCAGTGGGCCTGGCAGCAGGAGGGCTGGAGGTGGAAGTAGCAAGGGCCAGTGATGGAGGCAGTGGGGCAAGCAACTGAATGACACAGGATGGGTGGGGCAGTGACAGGACCACTCTTACTCACCCTTGCTCCTGCTGCCAAGGGTCATATCCAGCAGGACCCTGGGCCTGGAGTCCATGGCAGGCCCTGCCCCCTATGTTCCCTGACCCCCCAGCATCCTTGTGGACTGGATGGAACAATTCTGCACCCATGCAGTAGAAAATAGATCTGAATTTGTTTCACCTTACAACTTTTATTTTGTAATTATTTCTGCAGTTCTGTAAACATGTACTCCCTTAGGAAGACCACTTGTGTCACAATCTGCTATGGCCGTTTTTTCCACCCAGAGTCTTTCTTTAATTTTCTCAGGTTATGTTTTGAAAGGGGACTGTTTCTTCTGCTTTCAGGCTCATCTGCTGCTGGTGATCCCATATGGTCTGGCCATTCTCCACCCCCACATCAAGAAAACTGGGTCAGTTTTGCAGATACCCCACCAACCAGTACTCTTTTAGCCATGCATCCTGCTTCTGTCCAGGTGTGACATTTTATTGGTATTCATTTGATTTGCTTCATTCAAATTAGTGTTGCAATCCATCTTTTCCATACTTTCACTGCGGACTCATGCTGTGGTTCATATTCACTATGTGGAGATAAGAAATCTGTTCTCTTTCCTATTTACCTATAACAAATACTTCTTGGTTTCGTTGAGTTACATGCTAACTCTTTTTACCTAGGAAAACTTTAATTGAAAATTTGGTAACTTTTGAAGAACTAAACTTCAAAAAAAAATTTAAATCAGGAGTATTTGTGCTTAGCTTTCTCTGCATAGACCTCCATACCTTTTTTTTGCTTACATATCTGTAGCCACTTCTACTCATTTGTGTGGAAAACGCATCTAGCTTAATAGTTCTAAATATGCAATCTGCCAACAGCTTCTTGCAACATACAGTTTCTGCAGCATATAACCATGTTTTAATTTTTGGAAGGCAAGTAGTTTAGAAATAATGGCAATCCATTTGTCATTTTAGATAGATAATACTGAGGAAAAAATGTTTCGTTACAGGATCAGACAACAGTACGAACTGTAGCATCAGCTACAACTGCAAATGAAATTCGTAGGCAATCGAGTAGTTATGATGATCCCTGGAAAATAACTGATGAACAAAGGCAGTATTATGTAAATCAGTTTAAAACCATTCAACCTGATCTAAATGGATTTATTCCAGGTGAGTTCTTTAAAACAATAATAGGTACGGCAGTTCTGTATTTATAAAGGTAACTTCTTGGTGGATATGGATTTATGTATTGTTTTGTAAGAAGGCCCTGAATTTACTAAATTTTTGGTACAGCACAACTCCAGTGGATTTAAAAACTGGATCTTGAACTTGATTTGTATGCAAGCTTAACTCCTTTAATTAGTACAGTTCTCTTATTTTAATTGATTTTATTATATAATTTGAGATCTTTAGTTCTATAAGGATGGAATAAATATTAAACAAAACTGTTTTAATATTCCAGGGTCTGCAGCTAAAGAATTTTTTACCAAATCAAAACTACCTATTCTTGAACTTTCTCACATTTGGTAAGTGTGAAGTGTCACTAGTGGAGGTGGCTATTTTGAAGAACCACGATCTGTTTCATGTTAGTTAGACCTGAACTCTGACAGGTCTTTTTCTCCTCCTTTTAAAAAAAAGGTCACTCATACCAAACATTACTGCTATGAGGCTCAATCCTATTCCAGTTTAAGACAGATTTTGCATTTTCCATGGATTTCAATGTTATTCTGGGACTGTATCCCTTCTTACCATAGAACTAGAGTTGACAGAACAGTATTAAGTGTTCACACAACTAAATATCTGGTTTGAAATCGCATGGATTAAGGTAGAAATTGCTTATGCATGTTTCATTTGGTTACACATGCTTCTGGGTAAATTTGTGATAAAAGTCCTACTGACTTAAACACAATGCTTACCCTTCATTTCAACCTGGAATGATTGCCACACTGTTAGACATGATCATTTAAATGACTTGTCTGGAACAGATTTGGTCTCCTTCATAATTGTTCAGACAAATTAAATTTTGGATTCCAGTTTATAACTTTCCCCGTTAAATGAAATATTTCAATTGCCACGTACCTGTGGTACATAGAAGCTGAACAAAATTGCTTCTGTATACTCTGCCTCTTGCTTGGTGCTAATAGCATTGTGCAGAACAGCTGGAAACAGACAGAGAGAACTAAAGGCATAGGCAATGTAAGTGTAAATGAGTTAAGCCTAGTCATTAACTTTTAGCCATGTCATTAATAAGGGCTTATTTTTGTTAAAGAACATTCAGTGCCTAGTACTGTAGGTATGTGAAGTACAAACATGGTAAATGGACCTATAAAACATAAGCATTTAATGGTCCTCCAGATGGGAACAAAAGTGCATACACTTAAAATGGCCCAGAGAGGAATTTGATTTTATTTATAGTAAGTTTTCCTTCTAGGGAACTGTCAGATTTTGATAAAGATGGCGCATTGACACTGGATGAGTTCTGTGCTGCTTTTCATCTGGTAGTTGCTAGGAAGAATGGCTATGACTTGCCTGAAAAACTACCTGAAAGTTTAATGCCCAAACTGATTGATTTGGAAGATTCAGCAGGTAAGATGTGTTGCTAAAGAGAACCTTTGTGTGTCCAGGTGAAAGTACAATTAAGGTTACAGAAATAATAGCAAGTATTTACAGGTTTATCAAATAGACTTACTAGAATGTTTTAACTACTTTTTTGCTGTTATATTAAAAAGCCCACTCTCTGAATAATGGACCATGTTTAGGATAGAATATTCCAAGTGCTTTTATGATTTAGGACCCAGAGTTCAATTTTAAAAAATGTTGCAGATATTTGGGAGTTTTGAAGCTTGTGGTACCTGGAGTTCTGCAGGTATAATTGTATGGACACTTTATAACAAAGTAACTGTGGTGTTCAGGTTCTTGAAGGTGGCTTAAACTTAAAAGGAAAAATGTCCACATACAAGGTTGTTGAGGAATAACTTTTGTAAAGTAATCTGAATAAGTTTTCAGAAGTTAGATGAGCACTATCTCAATTTGAAAAAAATGGAACTTGTACCCGTAAGTCTTGTAGGTACTTTGAAAATTTTCCCAGAACCAGTATGAGGGAAGAAGGAGTAGTTTTGGAGTTAAAACACAGGACAAAGTGTAAGGAGATCCAAATTCTGTTCCTGGCTTTGCCACAGTGGTAAGCCACTTAATCATTATGTGCCTGTTTTCCTACCCATAGAATGGACTGCTTACTTGGCAGAAATGTGATGAGTCCTGTTCATTAATATTTGTAAAACACTCAGATGTCGCTGAGTGGAAAGTGTAAAAGTAAAAAATGGTTTTTGTGCCTTTTGCCTACTTTATCCTGTATAAAGAAGACCCAACTTCATATTCTAAAATTTTATTTTAGAAATAGCAAGTGCCTTGAATGTTGCTTTCGTTTGTTTGTGTTTTGTTTTGATGGAGGACTTTATTTAACAGGTTAAGGACTATGGAGTTGACTTGAAACTTAATATGATGTTTCATCTGAGTCTGAAAACGCTTACTAAAATGGAAAATATTACTCACATTCTATATATGAGGAAACTGAAAACCATGGTCCATATAGAGTAAACAGTGGGACCTAAGTCTGCTCCCCCCTTCCCCCTTTGGACCATGCTGTCTCCCACTATAGAAGTGCCAAAAACTGGATTGGGGATTTTCTTACCCCTTATTCAAGGTGCTATTTTATTGAATTTGTAATAGTTCTTGCCCTTACAACTGCTGTTACTATATCCAAAGAGTTTGTTAAATCCTGAGAGGAAATGTTTCAAGCATACTTCCTCCTTACTAGTGACTCATCCTCATAGTTTACCAGTTTGTTATTCTTCACAAAAATAGATGAGATTTATCAGTTAAAGCCTTTCAAGCCACCTTTTATAAGTCCTAAAGAATTAGAAAGGATATTGACTTAATTTGTATTTCTTAATAGTATTAGTTATGCTGTAGCCATGATGATCTAGGAGTATGCAAGAGGTAAGCATTTCTTAGGGTGCTGCCTTTTATTGGACCAACTGCATAGCTGGGATAGAGTAACACAAGTGAATTGTCTGGCTGTATCCCAACTGTGCAGTTGATCCAACAAAAGATCACCCTAAGAAGTCCTTGCCCCTCTAATTCCTGAACCACTCAACTACAACATCACTCTAGCAATACCATAACATCCAAGATATCACAATCCACATCTTACAATGGAAATTCCACAACTTAAAGAAAAAAGAAACTAGACTACACGGCAAAATCTTTCTAAGCCCATGCAAGAAACATAAGAAAGACCTGATGAACATCTTGCATTTGAAAGCTTGCCTAGCTCTATCCTAACTATGCAGTTGGTCCAACAAAAGATACCAATCTTTTATTGGACCAGCTGTGGAAAAATCCTTACCTCTTGCATACTACTTAATAGCCCATTTAAATGACAGTAGCAAATTTCATTTTGGCTATCTTTGCTTTAGGAAGTAAATTTAACAATTGGATTGGAATACTGTTTTCCTTAGTGCATCTAAATGGCAGTTTTTTTATCCTTGTAAGTGGCATTTTTGGTACTTATGCCCACATTGTAGTTCTGTTTCCCTTGGACTGTGAATGTGTAACCTTGTGCACTTAGCCTATGGTGCATGCTCAGCCTATGCACTAGCTGGGTGGGGGGGGACAGTTGTGGAGAAGGGAAACCATGCCCCATTTTAGCCCAGCAGTTGAGTAGTTTGGGCATTCCCCCAAGGAACTAGAGATTCAGATTCAAGGACCCACTCACCCAGAAGAGATATGAATCTGCATCTCTGACTTTCTGCACTCCTTTTAAAGTTGGCTCCCTACGTAGTGGAGAGAGAGAAATGGGGCTGGGAAATTTTTTGTCTTGTGACTATTAAGCGCAAGCAGCAGTAGCTCCAGGTCAAGAGGTCTGGAGAGGGGACTGAATAATACCCAACTTGTAGTTTGGTAGTTAGAGCACTGTGCTGGAAAGATGGAGCTAACTGCAAGCCCCTTTTAGTAAGGTGGGCTTAGGACCTGGGGACACCTATAAACAGGTCAGATGTCTGCTCTACCAGATGCTAATTAGCACACGGCAGAGCAGGCTCAATTAATTGAGATTAATCAAGCTTGCTGGAGGGTGCTAATTAACACTCTCCAGCAGCCTCCGTATCACATGTATTCAGTGTCCCTGTGCTTCAAAATGGCAACAGGGGCACTTTAACTAAAGCTCATCAAACAAACTTTAAAGCACCCCTGCTGCCGTCTTCAAGCATAAGACACTGAATACGCATGATGCTGTGGGTACTTCAATTAGAGCGGCTCTCTGAGTGCCAGTCTAACTAAAGTGCTCCCCCTCAATCCCACCATGTAGCATGTGTAAAGATGCCCTGGATTCCTGGCTTGCAGGGAAAGTGTCCTAGCTACTCAATTCTTAAGGCTAAAACATAGAAGCCTTCCCCCCCACCGCCATGGTTTTTCTGGGACGTGTGCATATACATCGCTGCATACCTTCCTGACCAGTGTAGTTCATCATGCATGTTCAGTCTACGCATGCATACTTACACATCCACACTACAAAAGTAATAGAATCATGATCTTTGCACAGGTGCCAAAACGCAACTTTGACAACTAGAAAACTGACATTTAGATGCGCACAGGAAAACAGAATTCCACACTTAGTTTTATTATAGCTTCAGAGAAAGTCAGTTTCTTGTCTTGTGCACATCTACTAGAGCATATCAAGTAGCTGCTTTATGCTGTTTCTATAATTTTTATGATAGAGACTATAAGCCTAAATATTTTACCCGTTCTTAAAATAATTTCTGAGACTAAAAATTTGTCTTTATTAAACCATTTTCTTAGTGGTAGCTTGGCCCAAAATATGAAGGGGTTGCCTTTTATTTGCACACCAGCAAACCACAAATTATTTTCCTTAACTATAGCTATGCACATTACCTAGTGAAATAGGTTGGGCACAACCTAGTGAAATGTTATGTATTCTGAATCACCATTTTTCAGTATTTTCTCTTACGAGTTAAAATTTGTCAAAATTCTTTGTTAGAATGAATTAGATGATACAAGTCTCTTTAAAACTCAGCTTGTGTTCACTGTTTGGTTAAAAATGCTTTCTAGTGGTACAGGTGTTCCCATACTGGAAAGGGAATAATCGCTATTAGTATAAAAATGCACATTAATTTTTCAACTGGCATAACTATTTAAGTAAAAAAGTCATGCCCCTAATCAAAACATTTTTGCAGCAGTCTGCAGGTTGACCTGAAACATGTAAGTTCACTAATCTAAAATGTCACTATTAGTTGTTTTCATGAAGTGTCAAGTGGAATCCCAAACTGGAGAAAAGGTGCTTCCAGGATTAAAAAATAAACATTGAAAAGAAGCTGCACTTAATTAACTATGTTCAATATTTAAAGGCTACATTCTATGTAAATTAGTTAATGGTAGAATTTTATACAGTTAGTGTGGTTCTGTACTGGTACTGGTGGCTGTAGTAAAGAGTGGAAACTCTTGTGACAAATTGTGAGAGACTGCTGTTGCAAGCAGTCGGTTCTGGATCTAGTCAGCTGGGCTTAGACGTGCTTGTGAAGTCCTCGTGCTAGATGCTAGCATAGGGAGTCACAGTAGCATGGTGAAAGTGTTTCTTTTAGCCTTTGTGGAATAGAGGTCTCTTTAAAAAAAAAAGGAGGATGGGCTCAGAACATGTTACTGATGAAACGAAATGAAGTAAATTGAGATGGCAACAAAAGTCCAAGTTTCTAATATAGATGTATTTAAGCCTCATTTATATTAATTTGAGATGAGCCATTTTAGTTTATATGGCAGGTCACATTAATGTATATAATTTTTCTACTAGAGTAATGAATAGAGTTTTCATGAAAGTCGCATTTCAGCAAAGTTTTGTTTTTAGCAGCCTACTTAGAACGTAAAAAGGTATGATAGTTGAGTGTAGCTTGCTAAGTGTACTTACATTTGTGCAAAATGAAATGCCTCTCTTTCAAAGAATACACTCTTGGGCTGGAGACATTAATATACTTTGTGCAAGGCCAGCTCAGTGGAACCTTAATTTTGACTGAGGCTCCTAGATACCACATAATATGAATAATAAATAACAGACCCTAAAAGCTATATAAAATAGTCAACTGCTTGAATAACATCTGTTTCTTTCCCTCTTTGATATTAATTTAAGCTTTTCATCTTTTGTTTCAAGGCTTTAAATTATGATATCCTTGTGATATCTGTTTTTCCTTAATACCTTTCATCTTAATTTCTCATGCTGCTAGTCTCTGTGCTTGGAACGCTCTACATTTACGTGTTGGTTTCAAGCCATTGACTAAATTTCTTCCTGAAACACACTGCATAATCATATCTGCGTTGGATCATGAAGTACATTACAAGTTCAGTTTAATCTGACGCTTTTCATGCATGAATTTAATCTTTGCCTGGTCATGTTGAGTATTTTCTAAATACTCAACATCTAGATAACAGTCCAGAGAACAGAGGTGTCAAAGATCCAGCCCAAGGAACCCTGTTGTTCGACCAACAGTGCTGCCTGTGGTTCTCAGAGTTGACCCACACAGCATGCAGTGCATGCTGAATTGTCCATACATGCTGCATGGGGGGCTAATCTGGAGCACACTGCTCACAACCCCTGGCCTGGGCCAGAATGCACTCTGAATCCAGCCTGTGTGAACTGGCCCTGGACCATTCACCCACCCAGTCCGTGGTGCTTGAGTTTGACACCCCTGCCCTAGAGCATAGATTACTTTTGTCTTTGGTACACCACTAAGAACGAGGAATTAGAAATATGTAAGAGCAAGGAAATAAAATGAAAAGTAAAAGCTGTCTTTTCTAATTTTATATTGTAAAAATACACAGTAAAATTCCTTGGGTACATTTAAATTTACACAGATTGTGGCCTCAGAGCTCTATAACAATCCTACAGTACCTTCTTTTCTTATCGATTTTAATATTTTCTCTCCACATGAGTAACTCAAGGTGCATAACTATTTTCCTTGCAGTAGCTCCAGTGAGGTCCCAGGACCACATTGTGTTAGAGGTTATACAAGTTAATAAGATAATCTCTGTTCTGATGACCTTCAAAGGTGGTGGTGATGATAAGAACAAACAGTAAAAATGTGAAGAAAGGAAGATGTGGCTAAAAAAAAAAGACTACGTCACAGGGTAGATGTGTGAACACAATATGTTGCAAGACGTGCTATTTTTTACCTCAGCAGTTCATTGTGGTAGTGGCAGTTGCCCTGTTTTGAAATTTTATGGCTTGGCATTGAAATGTGAACCAGTTTAGATTTCAATTCCTATTAGATGAATAAAAATGTTAATATCTTCCTCAAAAAATCACCTTTGTGTCAAATTACTGCAATAATGCCATTTTCTTATAAGAAAAGGAAACTAAATCTGTTCCTTTCCAGACTCCCTTTGGAAGTAGCAGTTTTTGTTTATGGCCCATAGATGTGAAGATATGAAAAATTTTCATAAATATAACATTTCTGGCGGGATTTATCTTTAATTTCTATCTATTTTACAAAGCCAAGTGCAATAAATCAGTGCAAATTAACAGTATTTTATAGCTAACTGAAATAAACATTTGCTGCTCTTCGGGCATTTTCCTCAAGTTTACCTACTGTGAATATGCACTTTTAAAATGATTTAAGTGCCATCTTCAGTCTAAAAGTCAGTATCAATCATTTCAGTTATCTGAACAGATTATAGGTAAAACTATAATGGCTTAATATTACAATATGATCATCTTTTGACTTGTCAGTATTAAAAATTCCCAACTGTGATGGAGATCATATTTTCCTGGATGTAAATTTATTGGAAAAATACTAATTTCATTTTTCAAAGATTTGTAAATTTGGATACAATAAGAACTATCATTGTAAAAATAGTAATAATTATTTTAAGACAAAATATATACTACTTATTGCTCTACCTGAATCTTAAGTTTTCTCCTTAATAGCCTTGTCCATGCAGATCCACATTATTAGTATGTCTTAAAATGGGAATCTCAAAACCAGTTCTTAACAGTAAAGGTTATCTCTAAACTAGAGACAAAAGGCAGAATTATGTAAAATTCTCTAGTTTAAGCCTTCTAAAATCTAGGCTTTTCAAATTTATGATGTAGGTATCATGCTGTCCTTTTGGATTTAGGTATGTTAACAACAGAAGGAAAGCGGCATATACATTTGTATTCTCGATACTCAGTAGTTTTTGTTGGGTTTCTTTATGAGTCTTTTGACCTAAAAATGAAAGGTGCATCCTAATCTCAATGTGAAGGAATTTAATGGTATTGAGGACTGTTATGTCCATGATACAAATCTCTATGATTCAAACAACATGTATAGTTCAGTTAACTGCATGTTTGTTAGAGACTTATCTGAGGTCATCTTTATTCAGATAGTCAAGGGATAGCCAGGAAAACATAACTAATGTCATCTATTAATGTACAGTGTTCAGACTTAACAAATGGCTGTCTTTTATAACAGCTAGGAGCCCCAGGCACGGACCAGAACACCATGGTGATTGGTAGTGCTGTGCAGTGAATGTAAAAGTATTTTATCAGTGATCCATGCATTTGCCCATGGAACAGAAAACACTTGGCTAATAACCAGGGACCTTGGTTTTCTCTGATTTAAAAAATCACAAATCTTCTGATGAAAAATCGCAAATTCTGTGACAAAACCCCCCAAATCCGTTATTAAAATTAAAAGCCCCCTGCAGCACCCCTGCCCTACTTGTGCCTCTTGCCTCTATCCGCAGCTCCTGCCCCCTGGGCCTGCTGGAGGGGGCCCCCAGCTGCCAGGGCATCAAGTCTGCAGATCCTTGCCCCCAACAGCAGGCAGCTGCAGCAGAAGTAGCTTGGAGCTGGCTCCCCTACTGCTCTGCCTGGTCAGGCAGGGGTGAGGCCAGCTCCTGGCTCCTCCTAGCCCTGCCGGTGCCCCCAGCCATGACCTGTGACCTCCCAGCCCTGCCAGAGGGGCCCCCAGCCTCCTTCAAGCCCCACTTACCTCACAGGCTCCAGGAGAAGAGTCAGGCTGAGCTGAGCGGAGTAGAGCTGTGGCTGAGTGAGTCTCAGGCCCCACCCTCCCCCTCTGGGCACGGCTGGGATTTCCCACCTTGTTTGCAAACAGTTTTTGCAGGCTGGAGCTCAGCCAGCCTGCATTGCTGTTTGCAAAAGCAGGAAATCTGCTGGTTTCTCTGCTAAAAGGAAAAATCCACGTTTTCTCCGATTTAAAAAAAAAAGAAGAAAAAAAAAGAAGGGAAAATCCATGGTTTTCTCTTTTTCTGTGGGAAATGGAAAACCTGGATCTCTGCTGATAACTAGGCTCTAAATCTCATGCCATGATTCCATTAGGAACATTTTTCCAGTATAAGAGTTAACTAGTAGAAGTATACAGTACCAGCAGTTCCCCTAATGGTGACTTAGCTCATGGTGAAAAAAACCTTTTTTGCCAATATAACTTGGATCCATTTTCTAAATAGAACAGATTGTCTGCTAAAGGACTCTGGGGTGAAACTTTTATCAGAGTCCTAATCAACATAGCCATGCCAGCAAAATTACCATATTTGCTTGCAGACCACTTGCAGTTTTTCCTCAGAATCAGCCCTCCAGAATTGGTATGCATATCTTAAGTGGGGAAGCTGACTTTTCTTTGGGGTAGAAACAGGATGGAATAAGGCAAGCAGATGCTGTGATGTGGTGCTGCCAAGATGGCTGCCACTTCTTTCTGTGGCTGCAAAGAGCAGGTGACGTGTTCAGCGTTAGCTACGGGTCAGCCCTGGCCCGAATACCACCTTTGCCCAGTTCTGTGCACTGGGATCCAGCACTTGATCTAGGGTGTGGGGTCTGGGGCTCTTCATGGGTCCAGAAATTTTGGCACTGGGGAAGTGGTACCAGTGCTCTTGCACTACCAAATTTCCAGACCTGTGAGGAGCTCTGAGGGCTGAATGACACAGCACTGTGGACTGCAGTTGGAGAAAAGAAGCAAATCTTGTCACTGCCCTTGCAAGGGGCTGGAGCCTAGCCTTGTTGCTGTTCTGCCATACCAGGAAGATCCTGCTGCCTCACCCAGACTGGGTGTTTTCAGGAGGACTTGTTGTGTCACACAGTCGGTGAGCTCTCACCATTCAACTCTAAAACAGTGGGTTTTTTCCTCCAAATTTTGCCTTCCAAAAACAAGTTTCATGTTTTATTTGGTGGCATCTTGTATGTAAGAAAATACAGTAACAATAAATACATGTACCGCCTGTGGAAATGCTAGTATATTTCCACCAGTAGAGTTCTTGTGTAGAAACGGCAGCACTGGTGAAGTAAAAGAAGATAGGCTGGTAAAAATTATTTTGATAATATAACATTTTTATACTAAATGTTCCTGCTGACACAGTATATTGCTTAGGGATCACACCTCTTTACATACGACTGGCATCGTTATAACAAAAACTTATGTAGACCTGTATACAAAGAGTCATCTGTATGAAATCTTACCCTCTGTATTGTTGCTGAACCAGGGAGCAGTCTTGTGTTTCAAAGACTTTATCATATACCATTTATATTCCAGTAGCTTTATTTTCAGATTATAATTTGTATAGTACATTTTGATTTCAAAGTTTACAATATCTGTTGCATTAAACCCATTCTGATAAGATTGTTTCTGTTAATACTGCAAGCTAGGTTTGTTTTCTGCGAATACTGATACAAGTTAAAAAAAGTAGTCTTTACCTACCTTATGAGAAATGAACTCCACATAAGAATTATAATTTCCTTTACCAAGTGATGCTTGCTTTTTTATGCCATATTTACTCGCATACCATACAGCCCCCAAGTAAGACACATGCCTTGTTTTGGGAAGGCAGAATGAAGAAGAAAAGTTTCTTCTAGAATGCTAACCGACTCAGCATGAGTGCACCATGGTTGATTGTTCCCAGTTCAGTGTCACTCTTCCAAAAGTTGTTGCAAATTTAGCAGTGGCTGTAAGAGGGTGAAACACTCTAGTTATAGCTAGAGTGGATGATACTGATGAGTGGACTCTCGGGTCACCCTTCATGGGGCAGGTATCCAGAACAGTCCCTAGCGGCCATTCTGGAGCCCTCCTCTCTCCCTTCTGGCATGGAAATCAATTTCCTTGCTAAAAACATTCATGGAAGGCTAATCTGGGAGAGAAAGGTGTGTATGATGTACAAGTAAATACAGTATCATCAGGAAACCATTTTTACCTTTAAACTTACTCTGTTGCTGTGTACTTAACAGTGTAATATTAAGAGAAACCCTAACACTTAAGATCAAATAAGTTACAGCAGCTGATGCTTAATCAATGCATCTGAAAAAATATTAATTAATATTATTAATATTGATGGCATTTGTATTAAAATAATGTGTGTTTTTATTTTTATTTTTTGTGATATTAAACAGAAGGCAGAGGCAAAATAATCTGATTCAAGACCTAGTTTTTCAAGAGGATTCTGAGACAGTGTTATTTAATAGTTAAAGCCTGAGATTCCAGAGTGAAAACTCTTCAGAATTTTCTCTTGGCCACTATTTCTTGTTTACTTGGACAAGTCACCTACAGAAAGAAGGATAACTAAATATTCCATGAGGCATCAGCAGTTTGTCAAACAGCAAAATTAATGAAATACATTATTTTGGTTTATAGTGGTTCCTGTCGTTTCAGAAGTTGGGGATCAAGCTGGTGAGGTAGGTTACTCCAGCTCTCCAGCAGAAGCACCTCCAAGCAAATCTCCATCAATGCCATCCCTAAACCAGACCTGGCCAGAACTGAATCAGAGCAGTGAGGTTAGTAAAAGCTTCCTTTTTATTTTAGAAGTATTTAATTGCCAAAGTCCAGTAACTGAACTGTGTGTATCCATATTTCAAAATGTAAAGAATGAAAACTGCAAAGTAAATTCATTACTCTTTCTCTCGAATTTCATATATATTATGCAAGATTTATAATATTTTTAATAAACCACAGTTCAGTAGAAATAGAGTGGAAATGTATGTTACTGCTGAAGAATAATGGTGGTTATATACAGAGTACCTTTTGAAATCAGAGCTAATTACTGACTAATCTTTGTTAATTTTGCTTATATTGTACATCACTTACACTCTGTTTTATCATCCAGTTAAACAGAAAAAAATCTCCACTTAAGCCATATAAAATGCGTCTAAAATTGAAACCTACCAAAGATAGGAATTTCTTATCACAGCTGTGTTCTTGCATTTAAAAGCCCTTAAGCAAGAGTCTTTTGTCGAGATGAGTTTTAAGCGTCCCTGGTTGACCTACTTTCATAGATGTGACAATCAGCATAGGACACGTGATGATATAAAACAGTTAAAATGATTTGAGCTAAAATGGAAAACATTTTAAACGAAGCTAGATATTCTAAAGGCTACTGTAAATAGTTTCTATGTAACATATAAGTTCAGTGAATCAGGGAAAAATGTGCTGTATGTACAGTACTAAGCACTCAGGGCTATAGACCATGGCCGGTGCTTATAGATTCTACCAAGATGTAAACAGGATATAGGATGTAATTTTTCTTCATTTGGCACAGAAAAATATTGAAAATACTCATTATTGCATGGGACTACAATAAGATAGAAGACAGCTTAAAGCTTTAAACTACTGTTAGCCTGTAAAGTTTTTTGGCCTGTATCAGGGCTGTGCCACCAGTGGTTCACATGCGACTGCAAGAGATTAACTTGAGGCTCGCAGGCTCTTGTCTGGCCTCTGCTCCTCCCACTGTTTTGCTGCCATGCTGTCTCCCCCTCATCCAGTTTCTGCTTCCTGACCTGCCCCTGAGGGTAGGGCAGCACAGCCCACACAGCCTGGCCTCTCCCCCTTCCCCAGCCTGTGAGGGAGGAAAGGAGAAGAGCTGTGCAGCATGTGGCCCCTGGTTGCTCAGAAGTTGGACAATCCTGGCATATAGGAAATGCTAAAATTGAAATGTTTACAAAGTGTGATAGCATAAAAGAAATGCAGCCCTGCAGAAGTTTAGCCTTATAAGTACAAAGTAGTATGATGTTAAAGCAGTCTTAATTCATAGTTGCGCAGTCTGCATTCACGCAAGCATGGGTGTCTGGTGCCTCTTGAGTCGGGGGGGGGGGGGGGGGGCCCCCCCCCCCCCCCCCCCCCCCCCCCGGGGCCCCCTTCCCCC
>NW_017729034.1:91811460-91824597 GCF_001723915.1 Gavialis gangeticus
CCCCCCCCCCCCCGACACCACTCAGTGACTGACATCTGATCCCATTGGACGCCCGCCTTCCCCCCTCAGTGGCTGATCCCACTGGCCTGGGGAGGGGGAAAGAGTCCCCAACGGCCAATTACGTGGCCAATTTCACTCACCGTAAAAGCGGTCGCACCGGAACTCCCGCAGCCACTTCTGGAAGTGGCATGGCCGCTTTTGCTGGTGGCCCCACTCCCCAGCCAGCACTTGCAGGGGGGGTACTGGTGCTCCCGCCTGCTCCCCTGCCTGCTGGCTAAACAGGGAGTGTGGCTGAATAGGGGGTGCACCTGTGCTCTCAAGGGGTGCACGTGCACCCCTGTGTACCCTCTATGCATTGCCCCTGCACACAGGGTAGAGTAATGAGGAGATTTCCACACAACACTGTTTGTGTGGGAGAGAGAAGACCCCATGCATGGTAATCCTGCAGACATTTAAAACAAAAAAACAGCACTTTTAAAATCCACACATCCCTGCATCGAACCCGGTGCATGACCAGAAGAGGCAGTGCATTAGTTGGACCTGGCTTGCCTGACATCTGTATAGATTGGGCACTTTAGTGGGGCTTTTGGTGCTTTTATCTAATAGTTGATTGAATCAGCTTGAGATAAAAGTGCCAAAAAGCCCTGCCGAAGCACCCAAACTATACAGACACTGCAGAGCCAAGTCAAAATAACGTGTCGCTACTTCCAGTAAAGTTTGGTTTGGGGGGGGGGGAGGGGTTAACATCTGCAAGCAGCTGCAGTCTCCATTTGCCTAGGGCAGTGGTCTCCAAACTTTTTCGATCGCATACCCCTATCAGTAAAAAAAAAAATTTTGAGTGCGCACCCCCAATATATGTATATTTATAGAAATAGAAGTTCTAATATTTTCTTCCCGCACCCCAGTGGATTGTCTTGTGCACCCCTTGGGGTGCACGCACCCCACTTTTGAGACCACTGGCCTAGGGTATAGAATTGTCTATTAGTCTTTATTCAAGTCTGGGGAGTGAGAGGGAGTCTTCTTCAGTCTGTCCACCCTCCCTCCCTTTTGCTTCTGAGATGTTTGCCCTACAGCTTGATGTTTTGAAAAATCTGAAATCTTTTCTGAGCACTTAGGTAGTTCTGAAAGGTACTAGATGGTAGAAAGGTAGTATGTCACTATTTCTGGACCACAGCAACAGATAAGTTTGCTCTGTCCCACAGATCATTCCTTTATTTTTATTATCTAGCAGAAAAGGAGTATAGTCACAGACTGCCAGTTGCAGCTAAAGCCTTATGATTGGTTATTGGGTCAGACTTTGTCTTAGTGAAAACTGTGAATTTATTCCTCTCATATAAACAAGACAGTAGCAATCTTATACTGTGGCATGAAAAGATTATAGACAGATAATGCTTTATCTGTCCACTCAGGAAAGGAGGCTTACATCTACCATTCAGTCTAGGAACTTAAGTTTTGACCGAATTTAGGAGATACAATAGTTTGATCTGAATTGCTGTACTGGCGCAAAGAAATATGATTCTCAGCTAAGGGTGTAAATGAAACTGTTTATACCACTGCAAAAGGTGGGGATGCTTTCCATGGCTCAGCTGAATTTGCTGTTAACTAACTTTCTGTATGCTTTCTACCATGGTGAATGGAAGCTAAACCACAATAATTTATTGCTTGCATTTCATTTGCATAAATTACTGTGGTTTAATTTCACTTAATGCAAGATAGTTTTGGACAGATGATACAGTTACAGCAGATCAGTTGGTGCATGCTGAAGAATAGTATGTCCCTTTTCCTTCAAAATGGTACAGTTGTGTCCTCAGTCCTCTACATATGTATCCTCAGTTACCTCATACCACAGGCTCTGGCCAAAGGTATGGATTCTGTTTTACTGTCCCAACTAGGAACTTCATTCCATTCAAAATTAAAAGCCTTTTCTGTAACAGCCTAGTTCCTGAAATTTTAATTTTTTTTAAGGTGACTTTTAGAACTTCCCTGGCCTTAAACACTATTATAGGAGAAATTTCAAGTAGAAAAAGCAAGCTTTGCAGATATTGCAAAATAGACTTATGAACAGTTCTGGAGTATGTTTTAGTAGAGTTCCAACTAAGTTCATTTACCTGCTTTTTTTTGGCTGTCATGAACTAATCTTGGGTGGACCAATTGAAAGACCTTTTTGAGACCCCTTTGTCACAGGGCATCACCTCCAGAGGTGGCCTGGAGACCAAAAAAATATACTTTTTACCTGGCTTTGTAGGCAGTCTGCCCTCCTTACCTGCCACGTCTCAGTGTTAATTGCCATTAAAATATGGGAGGCTACCTTGGTCTTAATCGAATGACCGCCAACTGTCTGTGGTCCAAGACTCACAGGCTAATAGTGTGGCTCTGTTTTGCCCCTACACCGTGCCAAAGCCTTGCAGATTCTCATTGATAGTCTCTCATTACACACACAACCCCTCGCTGAGCCTCAGTCCTCTTGGTCTTTTCCTCAGCCCCTTTCTGGGCCCTCAGTCCCCCTTGGTCTCACTCAGCCACACCGTGGGCTTCCAGAGCCCTTGGTCTCCCGCTCAGTCCCTCTCTAGACTACCAGACCCCTTTGGTTTCTCCCTAGACCCTTCTGGTCCCACACTTTTCCTGGCCCCTTGCTGGGCCTCCTGGTCCCACGCTTGCTCTAGGCTCTCTGCTGGGCCCCACTCAGTCCCAGAGATTCTCTTCTTCCTGCTGGGCTGACACTCGGCCTCAGGCTTCTGTTCTTCCTGCTGGGCTCACTCTTCGCCTCAAGCGCCTGTCCTCCCTGCTGGGCCCATTCTCAGCTTTGGGGCTTCTGTTCTCACTTTCTTCTTCAGACCTTCCCCAACTCAGATGGCACCACCACTGTCATACTGGACTGCAGTCTCCTTGATCCCCTTCCTCTCAGGCTGTAGCCACACATGGACCTTTGGCCTATCCATTCCAAGGCCCTGGTCCTGCCTTGGGCCAGCTGAGATCTCCAGGCTCTGGCAGTCTCTGCAGTGGTCCCTTCTGGGCCTTTTGTTGGGCCCTGGCCCTGCACGATCCAGTTGAAATTCCATAGGTCAGTTGAAATTCATCTTCATTCCTTCTCTGGGCCCCGGACCCCTTATCAGGTCCCACACACTTGGCCCCTCTCTCTGGGCTCACCTGGACCCCGCGATAGTTTCTGTACTTTCAGCCCCTCTCTCTGGCTTCAGACCTCTCCTTGGGTCCCCAGGATACTCCTATACAGGCACTCCTCGGACTTGCAACACAATTGGTTCCTGAAAACTTGTGTCTTAAGTCAAAATGTTGTAATTCAGAACCAATTTTTTCATAAGAAACAATGTTATAAATGGGGGATTGGTTCCTGAACCAAAGCCCAATACCTTATTTTCTCAAAAATACCCCAGAATTTTGTACTTGATCAATTATAGGTGAGTAATATAGCTACATTAATGTATTTGTATTGTCAATAGCAGTCATTGATTTGGAAGGACTTCTTTGAGGTGACTTTGCTGGACTTTTTGAAAGGCTCTTGGTTGGTCATTTTGAAGGGTTCTTGGCTGGAGTCTTCTCAGGAGTCTTGGCTGCAGGTTTTTCTGAAGTCTCGTCTGCTTTCTTAAAGAAAGTGTCCAAGGAAGTTTGGAGAGATGTTCTCCAGGGAGATGAGCGATGCAGCGAACTTGTTTGCTGGCATGGCATGGCATGGCATTGCATCGGACCAAGCGTTGTAAAGTCAAAACTGATGTCATAAAATTGAAATGTCAATTTATAAATGTTGCAACTCAAAACGTTGTAAGTCGACTACTGCCTGTAGTTCGTTCTCAAACTTCCAATGTTGACTTTCGTTGGTGTTATCCTCCATGCTGACCTTCTGGACCTGCAGCCTTCGTGCTGAAGTGGTGCTCTTCTTTCAGCAGGCTCCAAGATCTTACTGCCAGTTTTGCTCAGGGCCTGGATTTGTATCTGTCTTAAATCCAGTCCTCCTCCTGGGTCAGATGACCCCATACTCAGGTCTGGTCCCACCTGCAGACAGCTGCTTCTTCCCTTAAAGGCAGGCACCCTATGCAGCCTGCCACCCCCTTATTGAATGTTATCTAGGAGCACATGAGAGTTCCTTTCCAAGCTGGTTGGTAATTGTGAGCTCAGGTTTCTTACAAGAAGTAACATTTCTTAATGGTAATGAGTACAGATCGTAGAGCAAACTTAAAGTTCTAAGGGAACACTATCTAGAAAAATTCATAAAATGGTAGGCTCACAGTTCTCTTCAAGTAAACGACAGAGTTCTTTATTGAGTCTGTTATAGTGTCAACATTTTTCCATGCCTGTATTTCTAGATCTTTGGCCTTAAAAATTGTTTTAAGTGGAATAAAGCTCTTAAAGTAGATTTAATATGAGATATACAATCCAGCAACTATTGTATATTTATATATAGTCCTATAGTGATGATACTGTCGAAGAAATAAGCATCAAACCACAAGTTATGTTGACTTTGAGCATTGTTCCAATGTGGGGCAGGGAGCATTTGCGTTCCTCCTACTGGTGATGCAAATAAACTGAGCTTGTGGATTTCTGCTTGTATCTCACTAGGAACATGAGGCCCAGAAAGACACATTTTTGTAGTACACCTTGAGGAAGTAGAACTATACATAATCTGTCACATTAGGGTTTGTTGCACAAGTATATAGGAAGAGTTCTTATGAGTATTTTAGATATACACTGTGTAGGAAAAAGCAACTATGATTTAGCTATATCACAGCTGCTTTTGAATTTTAATTTCTTGTAAAACATCAGCTGAATATTCTCATCTAAAATTTGGAGTATAAGGATTTATCTGACTGGGAGCTATTCTGGAACTCCTCTGCCAGAGTCAGAGCACCTTGGCCTTGTTAGCTTATCCACTTCCGAAGTAGGTTAAATGAAAACAAAACACTCATTCTGGAATGAGTGCATGTGGAGCTGCCCTTCTAGTAGCTGTTCCCAGACAAGCTCCTTGTGTATAAGAACCTTTAGAAAATAGCTCAACATAAAAAGAATGTATGAGGACAGTTTGGTTTAACTCCTTACATATTATTTTCCTTTCTGAAAATATTAATAGTGATCTTTTTTTTATAGCATGTTTGATTTTATGATTGATACTAACAGTTTCCCTGTGGCAGGTCCTCTCAGCACTAAAATCCTTCATTCCCAAATTTTTCTGAACTAGTGTTTTAAAATGAAGTCTGACTAATATTTACTCACCATTCTACTAATTGCAAGAGGCAAAACACATTCAACATGCCTCTTTGAAGAGTCAGCTAGTCTTCAGATATCATAACTTTATATACTTTGATTCTTAATTGCTTCAGGTGTGGCTGTAGCTTGTTTTTCAAGCATGAGGACTGTGTTTGGCAATTATGTATTGTATGTAGCATGGCTTGTATCTTGTACAGCTAATCAGAGACATTGACTTGCTGTTGAGTGAAAAAATCAGATACGTTTGAACTCAATAATTCTTTGCATTGTTTAAATGATAATTTTTCAAGACTTGTTAAAATGCTCTCATGCATAAGAGAATCATTTCTCAGAGGTTGCACTGGCAAGGTGAACTGGCTGGGTTTAATCAGAGTACTTTGTGCTTAATGTTACATTTTACATCTGTCTTTGCAGAAGAATCATGTTTACTAAATGTTGTAAATAAACACTTGCTTTTGCCACTTGTATAAAGCATGATAAACACATGCATCGATACATATTATGGACAATGCCAGGATATGGCACCACTTGCCTTTTTACACCATTTAATGTTTTAACCATTCTCCGATTCTCATAGATTTCTCAAATAAAGTTTCTGAATAGTGTGCATACCTCCATTTTACAGTATAGCACATGCACACATGATCAGAACTTCTGAAAAGGTTAATAATCTTGGTTGCATATCTGTCAGGCTTGAAATTGTGAAATATTCCTTTATTTGTTATTTTTTTTCCAAGTAAACTCCATGATACAAACCCCAGTGCAACCTCTTAACAACTATGCTTAATCTTCTCTAGTGATCTTTTACTCCATCTTTCTCATCATGCTGACTTGTCTCTCCTCTGTCTGTTCAGCAGTGGGAGACATTTAGTGAACGCTCTTCAAGCTCACAAACTCTGACCCAATTTGATTCTAACATTGCACCAGCTGATCCTGTAAGTCAATCACTTAGCTTGCTTGTTTGAAATTAATTTTATTAACACTTATTTTTCCATACATTGTTTTTAGCTATTATGCATGATTCTATGGACTGCTTGGTTGGAAATGGTGGCAGGCTTATTAATTTTGTCTGCTTGTTAAGAAGATGAATTTCTTATTTCCTTTAATTTTTAATATCTGAGTACAGTGGATGTTTTTCTCAATTGTGACATGATGCAGTGCTTCTGTAAAGGAGCATTTTGCAACATGATTATTACACTTCATTTACAACTGTTTGAGTATCTGCATTATATAAAGCATGGGACCCTTAGCTTATATCTGTTCAAGTCTATTGCAGGTTTTATGCGCACACAATTGTGAAACTGATCTTCCTAGTGTATATGAACTACTTTATCAAACTTTACGTTCGTGTTACAGTCCAAAATTGACATGGTAGTTCATATTTATGAGATTTGCCATCATGTTACTCTAGAAATAGTATTTTTGAGTACTTTTGAAATACAACTATACTAGCAATAGCATTAGACTGTAAAGAAGTGCTGAGAATAACAATTATGCAGTTAAACACTTTGCCAGGTTTGCTTTACTTAGAGCCTGCAAGAGCTGTTGAAGCAGCTTTAAATACTTTAAAAATGTGTTGCCATTTCTTTTATAGATTTAATTTGTAGCAAATTAAAATTTTCTAAATTCATCTATAGCACTGGTTCCCAAACTCTGATAGATTCTGTCCCACTAATTTTAAAACAATACAACCTTAAGTACCACCAGCAAATTTTTGTCATATAGTCTTTATAATGAATCTGTTAACGTGTACCACTGACAGGTTGTCTGCGTACCACTGGTGGTACATGTACCACAGAATGGGAACTGTTGATCTACTGGCAGCCCCTGCTTAGCACAATTAATTGGTTCTCGAAAAACAAAGCATTAAATGTAACAGTGTTAAATGTAACCGATTTTTTTTCCCATGAGAATGCCTGTGAGCGTTGAAACAAAACTCTCTGAGCGCTAAGTGGAATCGGGTATCAATGTAAAACAACTGTTAGAGCAAAATAATGCTAAGCGAAACGGCATTAAGCAGGGGTTGTCTTTATTACATAAGCTAGCTATAATACATCTTAGAATAAAATATAAGATGTGGCACTTCATAACTCATCTTAACCAGTAAGATGTACACATACAGAATTATACATTTTACTTTGTTAAATGTATTTAATTTCAAAGAATCTTACATATTAAATAACTAATTGAAAAAATTGCAGCCTTCTGAGGTCTCTTTGGGCAATTTTATATGTGCTCTGGGGGTGGGAGGGGGCAACGCTTTAATTTGGAGCAGTTCCAAGAGCTGCTGTAATTAAAGCACCACAGTGTCTGATGCATCAAAGTACCCCTGCTTCAAAATAGCAGCGGAGGCGCTTAAATAAAAGCTTATTGAACGAGCTTTAGTTCAAGTGCCCCCACCACTATTTTGAAGCACAGGGATGCTGATACATAAGATTGCAGGAGGCTACTGGAGTGCAGTAATTACTACACTTCAGCAGACCATTAATTGAATTTGCTCCGATGCTCTGTAATTACAGCACGTCAGAGCAGCCTCCGCGCTCGTGTACAGGCACCCTGTATTCAGAGTAAACAACATTTGATTGATACTTGTATTACAGCAGTACCTCTAGATCCCAGATAGAATTGGGTCTTTTGTACCAGGTACTACATAACTCACTTTACTCAAAAGGGTGTGGGGTGGGAGTAGACAGTGGTCTACAGATGTCTATCAAATGCATTGAAAAAAGCCAAGTTAAACTGTCTGTACTCTTCAGGGTAAGCACACATCCCTTTTCTATTTATGTACTTATTCTTCATTCTTCAATTGAAATATATTAATGCAACATATTATATGCAGCTAATTGCATCTCATGAAAGCACATTGATTTATAGCTCTTAATTTATGGCCATGAAACGTGCATATATATTGGAGGATCATTTTTTTGAAAGTCTTTTACCTAACGATCAGAAAGTCTAAAATAAGTTTAAAGTGTTCATGCCTAAAAACCTTTGATGGGACAGGAGAGTTGTTCTAACACTGTTGTACCTGATTACATTTACCATATACAGTATCAAGTAATTTGGGAAGTTTTAGAAAGTACTGATATAAATGTACCTGGTTTTATAAAAGTGGACTAATTAAACAGTTTAAATCATGTTAAACAGTTTCCAAGAGCAATTTAAAACATTAAAATGATAATCTGCCCTCCATATGCATATCTATTTGTCATTGCTCTCAGTAGTGACGTTGTGAACACTACTTATATGGTGCAGATTTTGTTTTTGAAGGGGCGAGGAAGAATATGAGCAGAGGATCTGATAGTTTTCTATAAGGCCATAGATACAACTGTGACACAGTCGGGTGCCAGTACTTTTTCAGACTTCATATCTGACAGCAGTCACTTGAAGTGCATGTTGTAAAACCTCTGAAGCATAAGCTTACTCAGTGGAGTAGACTTTCTGGTGGAGAAAGCTCATTACGTTTCTAAAGTGATGCTATTTTAAATATTTAAAACTTCAGAAATCTAGAGCACGTTGACACTTCCATGAAATGTTTCTGATCTTAAGGAAAAATGCACTGTCTGTTTGTGGGCTACATTTTAATATGTTTATGAACCACCCTTACCATTCATGAATATATCATGTGCTTTGGGCAACAGTAGTGTTTATTTTTACAGAAATTTAAAATAGGAAGTTGGGTATATAACTATATTTGAAGGAATTTAGTAGCTAGAAACAGTATTCTGCAAGCAGTGGACCTCTGTGCATAATAATATTTTACTGCATGTAGCTAAATATACTTGTAATGGACATGTTATTCTGAGACTGGTTGACTGTTGTCCACCATCATAGAATGTGAGTTCTTGGGGACACTGGAGAAAAGTTTACATGTGAATATAGGCCTAGCAAAATATGTTGTAGGCAGTTAAACCTTTGGAGAATCACAAAAAAAATAAATTAAAATTACTTCTTCCTTCCCCTCTTCAGGATACTGCTATTGTTCACCCAGTTCCCATACGGATGACTCCAAGCAAAATCCATATGCAGGAAATGGAACTTAAAAGAACTGGAAGTGGTAAGTTACTTTCTAGTCTGATTATGAAAGCAGCTATTACACTTATAAAACTAACAGAATACTATTTCAGAGTCTGTTTCTCTGTAAAAATTGTGACACTTTTTCTTGAAATTAGACAAAAGTATCTGGTATTCCAACCATCATAAGCTATTCCAGGTGGTAGAGAACTTTGTGTTAGAGCAGCATTCAGATGCACATTGAGATAGAGAAATAACTTTTTGTTCAGAAGACGTTTTCGTGCTGGGGACAAGGGTGGTTGGAATAGTTTGGAAAGGTCTTCATGGAGACTTGGTTAGAGGGGGGAGAACTTTTTTCAGATTCACTTGTTGCATTCTGGAGGTGCTTGGGGTGGTCTGAAAGATGACTCTAGTAACATCCAGTGACCTTTTTCATTAGCAAAACCTAGTGGGGGAGACATTTAATCAGTTAGGTTCCCTCTACACATTACATGTATCATGCAATTACAAAGTTAATTGCACAATTCATTTAGACTGGCCACATGTGGAAATTAACTGTCACGTCTTATAAAGTCCAGCCAGCTATAAAGTTATTGCTGGAAAATGTGTAATAACATAATAACTATCGCTTTATAGTATAATAACCAGCTTTAATTTGCATGTGTAGCATAGCTGTGCCCCCTGCCACTGGGAACCCAGTCAGCTGATGGGCCTCCTATCCACTGAAGTGGATCATGTACTGTGACAGCTGGAAGTACCACAACTGAGGGGACTCCCAACCCTGGCACTATCCCACAGGCTGGAGCAGCTGGGAGTCCCGTCAGCTGACGAGTCACCCATCTGCACAGTGGGGAAATGGTACAAGAGGACCCTGGGGTCATAAGCCTGGTGCTCCCTCTACACTCGCAATGAAGTTCAATTAGGATCTGATGCTGGATCTCACAATCAGACCTCCTACCATGTGATTGTGTGGATCGCTCAGTAGATCCTACTATAGCATGCAGATTTTATGGAGATTTTTGGATAGCAGCAGGAGCCAAGGGCATGTCCCACGTGTAGCTGACTGGAATCCAAAAAGGATTTTTTAGGGCCTTGGACAAACGTAACACTTGAAACATTTCAGATGTGTTTGGGTGAGCCTTCTGAAGTTCTCCAGGAATGGTCAAAGCTTTTGAAAATAACCATGAACAAAGAGCAACTATTTGGAAGCATTTGTAAAGCTGTTCATCTGCTCTCCCTTCCTCCTTCCTCCCCCAAGGAGGAGAGTGAAGCCTCAGAACCAAGGGGCCCCATTTTGTACCCTCTGGCTGGAGAGCATGCCACTGCATGCTCTTGTGACAGTTTTGAAGCATTCCAGAATGGGGACTGTACACTGTCTGCAGCTGACGCACTGCAGTTCTGAAGCATTTCACCTCAGTCTTCAGAGGCAAGGTCAGCTTCCAGATACTTCACTGCGCAACACAGTTTGGGGAGGAGCTGATCAGCCCTCAGTGCTAAAAGAACATGTTAGAAACTGCTTAGAAAAGCTGGACATATAAAGGTCCATGGGGCCAGATGGGATGCACCCAAGGGTGCTGAGGAAGTTGCCTGATGTGATTGCAGAGCCATTGGCCATCATCTTTGAAAACTCGTGGTGATCAGGAGAGGTCCCAGATAATTGGAAAGGGCAAACTTAGTGCCCATATTTAAGAAAAGGAAAAAGGATCCAGGGAACTACAGACGAGTCAGCCTCACTTCAGTCCCTGGAAAAATCATGGAGCAGATCCTCAAGGAATCAATTTTTAAGCACTTGGAAGAAGAAAAAAGTGACTGGGAACAGTCAGCATGGCTTCGTCAAGGGCAAGTCATGCCTGACCAACCTGATTGCCTTCTCTGATGAGATGACTGGCTCTGGATACAGGGAGACCAATGAATGTAGTGTACCTTGATTTTTACCAAGGGTTTTGATATGGTCTCCCGCAGTGTTCCTGCAGGCAAGCTAAGGAAGTACGGGCTGGATGAATGGACTGCTTACATGGATAGAAAACTGGCTGGAGCATTGGGCTCAGAGTAGTAATCAATGGCTTGATGTCAGGGGCATAACCCCGCACTGGTGCCCCACACACAGGGCATGTGTCACTAGGGCAGCATAGAGCTTGCAGCAGCAAATAGCTTTCCTGTGTGGCCCTGATGTGTCCCTTCTAGCGGGCAGCCCACCTCCACCCCATACACAACGTTGGGGGCACAGGTCCCCTCTGCCCCCCCTGGGAGTGCGTGCATCAGCAGGGATCTGGTCCTGTTCCCCGCCCCCCTGACAAGCTACCCATGGCCCCGTCCCACTCCACCAGGGCCCTGTGGCCATGCATTGCAGCCCTGGGCCTCATGCATCCCCTGGCTGGGCAGCAGCCCCAGCCCTGGCCAACTCCCTCCCTTCCTATGGGAGCCTCAATTCCCACCCCCCCCGTGGGAGCTGCTCTCCAGGCTGCCTGGCAGCCATGTGCATATACATACACATGGTGCCCCCTGCTTGACTGCCCTCCTCCTGCTCCCTCCCAGCCCCTTTCAGGCTTGAACTCTGCCAGCCTACAGAGAGCTCTTTGCAGAACTGGAAAATCCACAGGTTTCTCTGTTAAAATGAGAAATCTGTGGTTTCCTCCGGTGAAGGGGAAAATCCATGTTTTTTCTCTTTTTTCTGTGGGAAGCAGAAAACCCTGATTCCTGTTAATCATGCAACTATATTTTTCCATCTAGACCATGCTAATCCTACTAGTCCACTACTTGTGAAACCAGCCGACCTCTCCGAAGAAAATAAAATAAGCTCATCTGTAAAATTTGTACCTGGAAATACAGTTGGTAAGTGTCCAAGCACTTTTTGATGTTTTTTATGTTTACAAATGACAACTTGAATAGTTGTACAGAATGGAAGATAGCTTTTCAGTGTTGGTTTTCCAAATTTCTTAAAGTAAGTGTCAGATTATTTTGAATTAGCAACTGTCCTTATTTTAGGAAAATCTCAGGAGCTATATCCCAAGGGAAGAGTGGCATGCTGCCACTGGCTTCATTCAAGCTGTGGCATTTTGTCACATGAGGATCTGACTCCCCCATCTGCTAAAAAAAAAATATATATTTTTCTTTTAATTGTTCGCTGCCTTATTTAGCAGCAGACCATTTTTGGCTACCAAGATTAATCCCAGAAATACAAGCAGGCTGCAGCATTCTTTATCCAAGGCAGGATTGACTTTAAATAGCATTTGATTCTATTCTGTCACAAAACTGTTCATTTTTCAAAGGAAATAATTTATTAGACAACTGGTGTATACAGAATTTTGACGGTAATTGTTACTGTTGCAGTTCCTTGAAAAATCACCTAAGGCAATATACTATAGTTCCTTATAATCGGATTGTTACTAGGTACAATTGTATTGTCAGTTATTTGCCTAATGTGTTTGGCTTTTTGTGTGTTTTGCTTTTAAAATATACTGCATTATTTGGATTTGATTAGTCTTTTTGTGGTAAGTAATTATATATACAAGTCACAAATAAGGCATCAGTTTGAATGTCTAGTCTCTAGCTTTTACTCCTGAAATTGATTTACATCCACTTCTTTCATCATATTGTGAACTTCCCTTCAATAAAGATCTATATCTGATTAATATGTCCCCTTTATATTCCATACCATGAGTATGGAGACAACTGTTGGAGTACCCCCATACTGCTTTTATTGGTAGAATTTAACGGTAATGTAAGGCAGCCAAGGATCTTGCTGGCAGTAGCCTTTTCCTTACTTTTGAACTCAATTTCAGTGGTATTGTTTTCTTTCATGGTCATTTCATTTCTTCTCTGGTCCCTTTTCTCTAACTCCTTCCCTGTCCCTTTTCCCAGCGTAGATCCTTTTTTTTTTTTTTTTTTTTTTTTAACCTCTAAAAA
>NW_017729034.1:91824698-91827823 GCF_001723915.1 Gavialis gangeticus
CTTTTTTTTTTTTTTTTTTTTTTTTAACATCTAAAAACAACAGTAGTAGGCAGAAGGATAAGTCTTATACGTTTCACCCACTGATCATCATACAGAACTAGATTGTGCCACAGATGGGTTTCCTCTTGACTTCACTTAGTGAAGGACTTACCTCCAGGAGCTGTACCATTTCAGTTTTGTCTGTAATAGTCCCTTATTCTATCAGCTTCATCCACATTGGGTAGCTATGAGACGTAGAGGAGGGAGAGCACATAGCATCTTGTAGATTGTTCAACTTGGAAGATGTTTGCTTTATTTTTCTTCCTCTTTTGGATTATTATCTACTGCTCGACTGGTCAGAAGGAACGCTGCTTACTGGCTTTGAAACAATGTCCATGCAGCTGAAATTTCTTGCTGCTTCTGCCTGTGACTTGCATAAGCTGTGCAGGAGTATCAGTCGTTCTGCAAAGCTGACCTGTAGTATTTCAATATTTCAGAAATTAATTTAAAGCCTTGAAAAGAACCATCCCCAAAATGTAAGTCTGAGTTATTTTAAGAGAGAAGCTTCCAGCAATATTCCTTTTAAAGCTAAGGGATTCCAGTGCAGTTCCTGATACCCTCTTGCCTCCATGTTTGAAATCAGCATTACTTCAAGCTTATTGTTTGTGCTGTGACCTCTCTAGGGCCTCTGGTACACATTATATTTCAGTCTCAATCAATGTGTTAATTGTGCCAGATAAACATGCCATATATATATATTGTGTTTGTAGAACCATAAAATGGCAAACCAGTTGCAAAAATATTCCACAAAAAATGTGCAGTATATTTGTGGCTGGTATGTATGGTGCCATAAACTGAACATGTGGCATGCCCTGTCATCCTGATGCTGGCAGTCACCCAGAGAAACACTGAAGAAGGCAAAGTACTGGGTAATGGCTGACCAGTGGTGGAGCGGTTGGAGTGCGGAGATGGGAAGTCAGAGAGACGTGAGTTCATACCCTCTTTGGGTGACTGATGAGGACCCAGATCCCAGGGCCTCCAGCTTCACAGGAGCGTCCTAGCCACTGAATTATTTGGGATGGGGAATTGGAAATTTCTCTCATTTAATTGCCAGTGCATATGCCCAGTCTGAGTATGTATGTAGTCAATTGTGTGCAGAGAGCTGTACATTTAGGAATATAATGCCAGTAGAGTACAAATAGAGT
Organism: Gavialis gangeticus; assembly: GCF_001723915.1. Taxonomy (NCBI): domain Eukaryota; kingdom Metazoa; phylum Chordata; order Crocodylia; family Gavialidae; genus Gavialis; species Gavialis gangeticus. The sequence continues at coordinate 91,825,883 of NW_017729034.1, forward strand.
GCACACCTAAGTAGTATTGTTGGCATGCAAGTGACCAAATCTGGACACTTCAACAGCCAAGAGGTATTAGAATGCTCCCCCCATCCTCATTTCTGTGCATCTTAGAAAGTTTTTGATTGGTTTGGCCTCTAAAAGAAGAATTCTGCTTCAAGGCTTCAGTCTTTTCCTAAAGTAGGGGAGCTTCTGTTGCTGTTTGCTTTTGCTTTTGGGATGTCCTTTTTTTTTAACTTGGCCAGGCTATTAAAAACACCTTTGAAGATGCATCAGGTATTAAACGTGATGCTTAGGGGGTCTCCAGTTTTCATCTTTCTAAACAAAACAATGTTGGCATTGGTATTTCTCCTTTGGTGGCATTAGTTGAGTTGCCAGTTACTGTATTACTGTTTTGTTTTGGGACGTTCTTTCAGTTACTTAAACTGAAGGGCTGAGACTCCTGCTCACATGGTGCCTTGCAGGGCAATAAGGCAAATTTATTTCTTCAAATTATTTTTTGGGCATTCCCTAGTTTATCGCTTCTTGACCTCTTGAAGGCTCAGATCAAGTGTATTACCTCTGTTTTACTAAAATGAGAAGTATGATGCAATAATAAATATAACATATTTTACTTTTCTTCTATTAGCAGATGGTTACAGCAGTTCAGACTCATATACTTCAGATCCAGAGCAAATTGGAAGCACTGTTACACGACAACGGTCAGTAGAGTAGCCACTGAAAAATTATTCATGGTTTCTAAGTAGGATAAACTGCCTGGTCTGATTTGTTGGGCATTTATTAAGTAGCTATTTCAACTGCAAAAAGATGTGTGGTAGCCCTTAATTTAACAACCAAGAGCTCTGGCATCGGCCTGTTGCCTAGTATGGTAAAAATGTACATGTCTGCCTTTCATAAATGTGTACAGCTAAAACTTCACAGAATAGCGTCACTTAAAGTAACAACCCTACAACTTCACGATACAGACTTCTTTCTGAAATGTAGTTACCTAGCATACTGCCAGTTTCATTCATTTAAAAAACTTCAGTAGCTATTTATATCAAGAAGCTAAATATAACATCTTATATTTGAGGAGTTTTTACAAACTGCTTAAAAATAATACAACATAAAGTATAGTGTCTCCCATTTATGGGGCTGTTTACAGTGGAGCTGAAGAAGAAGCTCTACTGTTACACTACATTAAAATCAGTTTCAAATATCAGCTTCAAAACTAAATTAGATGACTTCACCTTCATGTTGTAATTAACTTAAAAGTACTTGAAAACATTTTTTCCCAATTTTAATGACAAAACTGATTCTTTATACTACATTTATATACCACTTTACATTATCAAAATGATGGTTTCCTGTTCAGTTTTTTTATTATCCTTGGTTTTTGCTCGTTCCCTCTAATTGCTTAAGGAGTGTTTACTCATTTTTAATTGTTGCTTGGGTCTTTTTTCCTGAATGTATAAAGTGAACCAGACCTTCCGTCTAACCTTTTCAAGTTCTGAGGAAATCTAGTCAGGAAATCCTTTCCACCTTCATCTTTCTGTTCCTTCTTTGACATGAAAGTATGTAGGAGATTCTGTCCTGTCTAGTTCATTGAGATGACCAGTATCTGCTGTGGGGGGACAGTTCCCCCAATATTAGAGGTGCACCAATGCATCGGTCCATATCGTATTGGCACCAATAAAAGGAAAATTGACATTATCAGTAGTCGGATTTTTTTGGTTAATGTGGCTGATAATGTTGCCAATTTAAATGCCATGTGCAGGGGCACATGCACACAACCAGGAGTCCAGCCCAGCAGCTTGGAGAGCAGCATCCAGCTGGTAAGTCTGTTGGGGGCATGAGGGGGTGGAGATCAAGGCCCCTGTGGTGAGGGAGTGGGGCAGGCACTGCACAGGCAGAGTGGGGCACGGGGTGGAGCCACAAGTGGCTCGTCTGGGGTGGGGGGGGGCTCCTGCC
>NW_017729034.1:91832823-91835190 GCF_001723915.1 Gavialis gangeticus
TGGGGCACGGGGTGGAGCCACAAGTGGCTCGTCTGGGGGGGGGGGGGGCTCCTGCCACTGTGCACCCCTGGGGGAGGATGGAGGGCAAGTGCCCCCACCCCACATCTGGATCTGTGTGCTTGGGACCGGGGGCAGCTCCAGGCTCTTCTTGGTGGTGGGGGTTAGACCAGGGCTAAGTGGAGGGGGGAGCTATGGGGTGGGCTACAGCCACCCCAAAACCATAACCCCCCCCTTCCCAGTGCTGCTGCTGCCCACCCCAAGTATAGCCCTAGCCCAGCCCCTTGCTGGGAAGAGGCTGGCACAGCCCCTAGCCCCGAGTCTGCATTGGGCAGCCTGCCTCCAACCCACACACAAATTCAGAGGGCACATGCTCCCCATACTGCCCCAGGAATGCACACAGCAGTGGAAACTCCCCCCTGCTCCCTGACAAGACACTCATGGCTCCATCCCACGCCACGCCCTGCCCTGGCTGGGCAGCGCCTGCCTCAGCCTCACTTCCTCCGTCACTGCGGGGACCTTGATCTGCCACCCCACCCCGATTTCCCTGCCCCCTAACCAATTTACCAGCTGGACACTGCTCTCCAAGCTGCTGGGCTTGCATATTGGCAATTTGATCGGTATCAGCCAATATGGCTTGTTAATAATCGGCCATTGGTATCAGCCCAGAAATCTTTATTGATGCACCCCTACCCAATACACAATGGATCCAGATTACAGCAGTGGCTCAGGCCACAAGTCAGGGGTGCTAGAGCATGCCTCCCTGCTCAGCTGGAGCAGACAGCGTGGGCCAAGACTATCCTGCCCACCCTGTGAGAGGGGCAGTTTGTGGGGGAGGTGCAAAGCATCCTGGGATGCTGGGGGACTGAGAGTTCACTTGAATCTGGAGGGGGTCTGGGACAGAAGTTCAATCAACCTATTTAACCTAAATCAGTTAAGTTTGATACTACATCCATCCAGGTTTATCTTAAACCAGTTTCAACCATTTTGAAAGTGGTTTATGTGCACTGAACTTCTTTTATGTTAGATTTGAACCAGTTTCTGATCAGTTATACGGGTTTGTGTGTAATGTCCGTCCCCTAGCCTTAGAAAAATCTTTTCTGTCTATGGCTGCAGTTATGTTGAAGAAATTCAGTTAGTATTCATTATCAAATATGTTTGTCAATATATTGGCCTATTTAGGAAGTAAGGTTTAAAGTCTCTGCAAGTTGCTTTTTATTAAATGACTGTATTAAATGCATTCTAGATAATAGCTGTCATTCAGATAGTGTGACACTTAATCTCCAAGGCCTCGTTCTGAATTTGAGCTTATTGTAGTTGCATTGGATTTTTCATTAGATGGTGATCCTTCACAAGTACATAAGGAATCTGTCTCAGGATTTTAAAACAAATGTGTCAGGTGTTGAATCACTCAAATGTAGAAGCTAGCAGCTTGGGGCTTCCTTATTTTGTTTAGCCTGAAGGCTTGCAATCAGAAATTCCTGATGGTCTTTAATATTGTCCCACCTAAATTCATCACCGTGATTACCAGTCTAGAGCCTTTCCTTGATTATCCGAAACCATAGGCTTCACCAAATAAATTACAGGAGACCGGATGAAAGTGTAATTTAAAGGGAAAATTGGATTTGGGGAAAAAGATGGGGAAAGTATAAAAAAATAAGACATTTGACTATAACAAAATTTACTTTCTCTTAAAAAAAAATAAATTTGCCTGGTAGAAGGGGCTGAAGGCTACTGAAACAAAACATCTTCATGTGGAAATTTAATTTTCTGTAGTTCTGGCTGTGCTCTTATGAAAATGTTTGTGCTTTGCAGGTCACATTCAGGAACATCTCCAGATAACGCTGCACCACCTCCACCCCCTCCCAGGCCTCATCCTTCGCATTCTCGATCATCTTCTTTAGATATGAATAGGTCATTCACAGTTACCCCGGGTAGGTCCTTATCAGTTCTCCTGTTTATCTTCTGTTCAATACATGTATACCTTAAACACCGGTGAATCTATTTTAAAAGTAGTGCTTTTAAATTGAAGAGCTAAAAGTGTTAAATTGTCATTATCCTTTGTATTAAATAAAATTGTGGCATATAAAGAGCAGTATAGTTCAGTGGATAAACATGGGAATTGGATCTAGTCATCTAGTTAAGTGCTGCATGTTTCAGTAACTTAAAAATTGAAAAAGGAGTTCTTGATAGATGCAGACCCATGAGAAGAGGCAATGAGATGCATAGCTTCCGAGTCAATGGTACAGCTAGCAGAAAAAAATGGTGTTTATAATACTGCAGAGCCAGTCAGTGCCTTCCAGCTTAGGATTTCAAATCACTGTGTAAAGTTGTTTAAATTCTTTTTTTTTTTTTTTTCTTTTTTTTTTT
>NW_017729034.1:91835224-91836515 GCF_001723915.1 Gavialis gangeticus
TTTTTTTTTTTTTTTTTTCTTTTTTTTTTTTGCGGGGGATGAGGTGGAGCAGGGACCTGAGCTATAGAGAAACTGACCCAAATTTATGCAGCAGTTAAGGGTAATGTAGATCTAGCACCCTGGTCTGATTCTCACTCTTTGTTGTCTGTTTGCCAATTTTGTTTGACCAAAGAGGTTAGAACATAACTGTGTAGTATCATGGAATAACAGTTCTTGTTATGACAGATTATATGCAGATGTTACTTGCAGTATTTTATGTCAGCAAATCTAAAAATTGGACCCAAACTCATTATTTGCAAAGAGTATGCTCCATACTAAATAGCACCATTAGCTAACAGTAGTTGAAATGCTATGTCTTTTTAAAGGACAGCAACAGGCTGGAGTTGTTGCCTACCCCCCTGCAGTGCCTCCAAGACCACAACCCTCACAGGTGAAGTTGTGACTTATTCCATCTCACTATCAATTAAAATGTGTTTTTAAGTATACTTTAAAAATTCCCGTCTAACATTTTTCTACTTGAACTATTTGACTTTTCTCTCAAAGTATTTACAAATATGGACCAAAGCCATGGCTTCTGTCACCATAGGGCTTCTCCAGAAAGATGAGAGGAACTGCTCCTAGCGAAGTCCCAGAGAAAAAAAGGATGTATTTAGGCCTAAAGTACATCTCATTTGAGATTAAGTGAAAGAGTGGCTGCTTCTTACGGCCCTATGGGATGGGGATACAAGAAGAAATTTCCAGCCATTCTTATACCTTTCCCAAATTTCCTGTGTAGCATAGTGGTGATCTGCTACCCAAATGCTGCCCTCTGGATTCTGAGGTGCAAGTACTAGTAATCCTATGAAATTTAAATATCCTTGTTCACATTCTTACTTCCACCACAATTAAGACAGTGGTTACTCTCACCCCATTCTTTCTACTGGGGACTGCGAAAGCAGCTTCCAAGAATCTGTTTGTCCCTGGTAGTTACTACTCTCATGCAGTCAAGCCTGTAAACAAATATTATTGTCTTATGTTGTACATATCACAGACTTTTGGACTCTCTTTCAGATATTGACCCCTTTTCAGTCATTCATTTTTCCCAATATGGTGTTTGTATATTTTTTTTCGAAAGAGAAGGGGGAGATGCTTTTTTTACAGTGGTAATGGTGAAACTATCAAGATTGGCAAAAAGCAGGGAAAGGATTACAGTAATGAGGTGTCATAACTAAGGACCTACTAAAACTGATTTTGTAGATTTTGTGAAACAAGTCTGAAGAAATTAAAAAAAAAAAAAAAAAAAGAAACTTAC
>NW_017729034.1:91836735-91842170 GCF_001723915.1 Gavialis gangeticus
GCTGTTGCCCCCCCCCCCCCCCCCACACACACACATCCCACCACCACTGACTGGTTGCAAGGGCTGTCTGTCATACAGCCCTGCCCCCTCCAATTGGCAGTGAGGAACAGAACCACATGGACAGCCATCACAGCCAGTCAGCACCAAGGGGCCGCCAATGGGGGGGCACTGTGCTTTGCCCCCAGAAATGGCTGCCGGGCCTGCATTTTCCTTGCAAAACCAGTTGGCCGCCACCTCAAGCTCAGGAGGTCCCTAGTCTGAATTCAGTCTGAATTTCTTCCTTTCCTAGTAGTGGTGTCCCTTTTAATGCTTTCAGAGGATCTGCAAGGTTAAAGTGTAAACAGTTGAAGTTGGACAGAAAGACTTTGACATCTTTAGTCTATCCTGATGAGGATTTTCAGTTATCAGGTGTTGCTAGCTAAATGCTATAGGTGTTAGTTGATATGTATACAACATATTTTTGATTAATTATTGAAAGATTGAAAAGAAGATTGATCATAAAAGGAGGCATTAGGGTTTGCATAGAGTTCTCTTCAGACTGCTTTAGATGCAGCTGGTACAGTCTCTGTCCACAGGTTTTCATTGTTCCTCTGGCTATCCACAGCAAATGACTACTGCAGCACGTTCTGTTTCAATTTTTGTGCTTAAATATCATAGACACAAGTGCATAACTGCAGTTCTTGTCACTTACGCATATAATTACTATCTTCCTTGTTTTGCTGTAGGGCACTGGTCCTCATGTGCATCGCCCAGTAGATGCTGAAGGCCTAATAGCTCATACCAGTACCTCACCTCAACAGATACCAGAACAGCCAAATTTTGCAGACTTCAGCCAGTTTGAGGCATTTGCTGCATCAGGTGTAAATGAAGAGGAAGAAGATGAAATTGAAACACACTCAGATGTCTTGCAGGTAAGCAGAAATGTAGATGTTGTACATAACAGTATGTCTCTTTGGTGATATCCACTTACATATCAGAAGAAAAAATACCAACTCATTTTTCTTTATCAGTCATAACTTCTTGATTCCAGAAGTCTCTCCGTTTATTCATGTATAGGTGAAGAAGGCTTTGAACCAGTGATTTTTACTGCAGGATTATTCCTAGCTGCCCTGACCTTCCATACTAGCTCTTGTGATGGCTAGAGGTTTGATATTACACTGGCCACTGAACTGTCTGTTTAAGCAGAAGTTGAGCAGAGTAGAATATCTGTTAAAGCTTCAACGGGAATTTGACTTTCAGACTTGAAATCCAGAGTATTGGACAGGCGAGCAGCAGGGGAGACCATCATTCAGGAATCCCTGTATAGTGAATCCTTGAGAGGCTCAGTGGTGCACAGGGATTCATTTATTGGGGTCCAAGAAATTGCAAAAATGTATTTCCAGGTTTGTCACTGACCTATTAGGTGGACCTCACATAAATACTTTAATGCTTCATGTTGGTTTCCTTTCCCCCCTACTTTTCTGTCTTGTCTAAGAGTGGGGCAGGGACTGTTACACTAGTTTTATACACTGCCTAGCACAAGGAGCACTGTTCTCAGTCAGTCAGGGGTCTTCAGGTATTACTGCAAGATGAACTGTTCAACCTCTGACTTAAAGCACATTACCTCAAAATATTTGAAGCTATCTTCATGCTGAGATTTATTTTCAGTAGAAAGAAGTTCCTGTTAATGGTTCAAAAGAACCAGTTATATTGCTGCCTCTCAGAGTGTAGCTTTCTTAATACAACCTTGTCCCAGGTCACAATAATGAGACAGCAGTGTGTGTTCCCTAGGAATACCAACCAGCTAGTGTTGGTAATTGAGCACAGTCTTTACTCTCCACCCTCAGGTTGTTAAAAGGCGGCTTAGATGCATGAGATTTGAGAATGTAAATTGGGTCAGTCTAACAGGAGAAACTGCCAGTATGAAATATGCAGTCATTCTGCTTACTAAATACAGTATTTTTAAACTATCCATCTAATTCTCTGCAGGCTGAAAAACCCTCTGATTCTGCAAGTTCTCTTAGAGCTGCCAAAACAGAGGGAAGAGTTGAAGACAAAGCAGCTACTAGTGTCCCCAATAACACAGTAAGTAAAATGTACTGCAAAGGGAATGAAAGTTTCAGATGCATACAGGAACATGTATTGAAGTAGTAGCAAGTAATGATTGCTACATCTTAGGTTGTTTGTTTCCATTTGAACCCAGTTTTCTTTGCTTCCAAACTTTTAAATACTTATATTCATAGCTAGAGGTATTATATGTTGACAGGACTGGTTCCATTTTGCATTTTATGTTTTAAGGAAAATAGATTTGGAGATAAATGGTCAAATTAAGTTACCCAAATTGAATCCTTTTTTGTTAGTTGTTTAGAATCTTTAGGGACAGATGGCTGAAGCAGTTATTCATGGTCCAGGGATCATGCAAGAAGTAAAGATTTCTTTGGGTGATATCTTTTAGTGAACCTGAAGAAGGTCTTGCATTCAAAAGCTTGTCTAACCTATCCCAAGTGTGTAGTTAGTCTACTAAAGGATATCATCCAAAGAAATCTTTGCCTTGCAGTTATTCATAACATACATGCACACTTCCATGGTTAACTACTGCTGCCTTGAATTGTAACTATTCTTGCAGCTGTTTTGATGCCAGCAGGGGGAGATTACTCAAAGTAGATTGTTTTAAATCAGTGTTTTTAGGACTCAGGTAATGCTTTGTTTCCAGGGCAAAGGCACTACACCCCTTGCTCCACCACCAAAGCCTATTCGCAGAAGATTAAAATCAGAAGATGAGCTGAGACCTGAAGTTGAGGAACATGCACAGAAAACAGGTGTCATAGCTGCTGTTCTTGCTTCACAGCCATCAATTCCTAGGTAACAGAAGATGTGTATAAATACATCTGTTAATGGGACATTTACACTTAAAAAGAAAATAAAACTGTATTGATTAAATACTAGTGGCTATAAAATCAAATGCAAAACTAATCAATGAGTGAAACCTAAATCTAAAGGCTTTTAAATCAGTCTCTGAAAGAATCCCTGTTAATATACATGTGTATCTTGTAATGCACTTGAATTTTGGGGGTGTAAAGTGATGCATGTTTTGCATCTTGGAGATTTTAAATGCTATGTATAAGTCTATAGGGGTATTAGTTATAAATAAAGTGCTGAACATGGACAGTCTTGAAATTTAACTAAGTCTTGTATCCTTTGCCTTTTGCTTATGTTAGGCACGAGGAAATTAGTTTGGTATTGTGTGTTTGTACATTTAAATCTTCCAGACTACCATGGCAATTTATGAATACAGTTTTAGTTGTTATTTTGGAAAGCTTCTATGTAGACAAGATTGATGAACTACTTGTTTTAATCTGTAGAGAGGCAAGCAAGGGGAAAAGGTCATTAACTACACAATGTTGTGAAGAATCAAAATGTTGGTTGCTGAACAGCTAATAGAGTCTAAGGAATTGAACTGACCAGTAATACAAGTAATTAGTTTTAGTTCTTGGCAGTGAAAAGATTTCTTAAAATATTTTTAATGTACCCTCAGATCAGTTGGAAAAGACAAGAAGGCAATTCAGGCATCAATCAGGCGCAATAAGGAAACCAACACTGTTTTGGCCAGATTGAATAGTGAACTACAGCAGCAGTTAAAGGTAACACCATTGTTCTGTATATCTGCTTATGTAAAGCTGTGCATGTAGTGGGGACAGAAAGATGGTGATGGAAGTACTTAAGTAGATGTTTGTGTATGGGATATGTCGGTACTCACAAATGGTATGTGGAAAAAAGCTTAGGAAACCTCTACTTAAAATGTTAAGCAGTTCATATATATCATGTTGTATTTTCTCGCATACAACACCTCAGAATATAATAGGCACCTTGTTTTTGAAAGGCAGAATGAAGAAAAAAAGATTTTTCCAGAGTTATGGCTGCATGGAGCAGGGGCACAGCCTAATCTTCAGCTGACTCACCCTCTCTTTCCTGCTTAACTAAAGGGGAAACCCTAGCTGCTGCTGAAGACCCGTCTCCATGGGTGGATCTATGATTTTGAAAAGGACTAAAGTCTCCAAGGTTGTGAAATAGGAGGAGAGAGACCAGGAGCAGCTAGCAAACAGCAAAAATGTCCTTTAAAAAGGTTAGCTTGATTAGTGGAACATCAAGACCATTAAAAAGGAGAGACTATTGTTAACACCTGGAGTAATGAGCTGCTAAATCAAATGACTCAATTAGCTGCCTGAATAATAATGCAACAGATGCTGCACTGTGGATCAGGAATCAAAGCAGAATGCTTCTATCCTGGTCAGAAGATCAGCTTCCCCACTTAATTGCATGCACCCCAGTTTTGGAAGGAAAGGTGCCTGTTGTTTGTGAGAAAATACAGTAATTCATATAGAACCTTGGAATTGCAAAGACTTTGCCTCAGGGGTTCTACATGGTGCCTTTCTTCTTATTTCTTTTGTATTACTGATTGACTTAGGTTGCAAACAGACAGTGCCATAAAAAAAAATTATGGCAGCACAGAAAAAACAAACCAAATATCCATGTTCTTTGTCCCACCACAAATGCATAGACTTCTGCCTGTGACAAGGTAGTATTAATTTCTGCCACTATTTTGTGATGAACGCTTGTTTTAAGGTGGGAGAGGGCAGGCAGCTCAAGGGGCTTGCCCTCCACTTCCAGAGGTTGAGGGGCCCAAGCCTGTATGCCCTAGGGATTTCCCTGCAGGGTATTTCAGGGTACACAGGATCCAGCCCCAGGGACACCTTCTCAGGCTTCCCTGTTTGCAGAAGCACACCCCAAAGTGGAATCCGTAGGCACATCTCTGCAACAAGTGAGGAATCCCAGGGTTCCCCGTCTGTAGAGATGTGCCTGGGGAATTTATCTCTGCATCTCTGAAAATAGGGAAACCACAGTACCCAACTTGAGGCGCACCATGAATGTTGTCCTGCAGGATGCATGTGGGACAACTGGTGATGCGTCTCCCCCAAAGAAGCAGATTAGCTGTGCTGGGTACATCCCACCACAGCTGATCTGCTTCACTTGGCAGTGTCTGTTTATAGGCTTACTTTCAACAACCGGCACCATACCTACAGGTTAGGGAACTCCCCTCTTGTCAGCACGGAGGCGGAAAAGGATCTTGGAGTCGTCATTGACTCCAAGATGAACATGGGTCGGCAGTGTGGGGAGGCAGTTAGGAAGGCCAACCGTACCTTGTCATGCATCCACAGGTGCATCTCAAGCAGGTCCAGAGAGGTGATCCTCCGCCTTTATGCAGCACTGGTCAGGCCACAGTTGGAGTACTGCATCCAATTGTGGGCGCTGCACTTCAAGAAGAATGTGGACAGCATGGAGAGGGTCCAGAGGAGGGCCACTCACATGATCAGGGGACTGCAGGGCAGGCCCTATGAGGAGAGACTACAGGACCTGAACCTGTTCAGCCTCCACAAGAGAAGGCTGAGGGGGGATCT
>NW_017729034.1:91847170-91850532 GCF_001723915.1 Gavialis gangeticus
ACTATGAAACTACAGCAGAATCAAGAGAAGAGATGACTGATATCTGTATTTGATATCACTGTTCCAAACAAAAGGTAATTGGAAGTGCCTTGGAAGCAACACATTTAGAGATGCAATTGTGATATTTTTCACCATTTGGTAAGAAATCAAATCCTGAAAAGGTTTTTTATGAAATTAAGTACAAAATACACAGAATCATTTAAGAATCATTTTAATTAAACATATTAAACGTTTAAAAATAAAGAATATTCACTAGATAGAAGTTATTTCAGTTAACTGGAAAGAGTCTCTTTCCAAAACTTAGAAAAATTATAAATTGGTGACCAAAACTGACAGTTTGCCCAATTTTACCTACAGGCGGAATTTCTTTTTCATCCTGGTATTTCACTTGAACTTTAAATAAAAATATCCTTCTTTTCTAGGATGTTCTTGAAGAGAGAATCTCCTTAGAAGTTCAACTGGAACAGCTTCGACCCTTTTCTCACCTATAAGCCAACTGCCGTTAACTGTGAACTTACTAATTTTGAAAGGGGGGTTGGGTTTAAAGCCTATTCAAAGATCCATGCATTCAGCTCAATGCACTCTATTGAACATTACATTTTGTGGTTATGTTCTGTCCAGTTTTTTCACTAATGTATTTAATTTTCTTAATTTCAATACAAAAAGAATCACAATCTTTTCCTTGAATGTTGTGTATTTTGGCACTGCCTTCCCTGCCATTTTTCTTAACAATATGTTGGATTTATTTGCACAGTTTCAGTGGCCAAAACTTCAAACTGGAATTTCAGAATTGTTTCTATATTTCATGTCACAAAACACACTTAGAGAAGAGGATAACTAGCTAGTTAACTCTTAACATTAAAGCACATAATATACCATATATACATCCTTAAAATGCAACATTGGTTTAATACAGGAAAAACTAGTAAGTTATCTTAAGGGATTTTAAAAGGGGGTTAAGGGAGCAGTGACCAGTATTGCAGGTGTGGGTGCAGCCCCTGCTCCCAGCTTCCTCACCCCTCCACTGCTGCCCAGGCAGTTAGACCACACCGTGGCTGCAGCAGCTTGAGACTTTTAGTTCTTCAATCGGGTAACAATCCTCTTTCCCTTCCCTTCCCCTCTGTGCAGAGGCAGGACCCCTTCATCACTCACTGCAGCCACTGTCTCTGCTGTCCCCAGCTGACCCAAGGGGGATGGGGTAAGTGCCACAGCCATCCCTCTCCTGTACGTGAAGCCAGGCCCAGTCAGGGGTAGCAGTGGACAGGTTCCCTTCTCCCATGCCTGCTCCTGGGCTGGCAGGAAACACCATGGGGGGCTATGCAGGGTCAGGAGAACTGCCTCTGCTGCTGTCCATAACTGAGCCTGGCTTCCATTATGGCACAGCTGGAGCAGGCAGGAGTGACTCTGGAGCCTCTCCAAACCCTTGTTCCCAGGGTAACTGGAGATAACAGCAGCAAGGAGTGGGGAGAAGGAAGGGGAGGGAGCATGGAGGGGACAGGAGGAGAGTATTCTTACCCAATTGTGGGACTTAAGTGTCCCAGGCTTCTGCTTCTACAGTGTTGACTGAAGGAGGTGCATCTGTAGCACTGCACCCTCCTGGATCTACCCTGGTTATCATCAATCAAAATTTACTGCCCAAGCCACCTTTCACAATTCAGCAAGTCATTCACAATTCCAGAAGGCCTGCTCTTGCAATAAACCAGATCCTTCTGGGTGCCAGAGTTCTTGCAGGCTACCTTGCCATATCAAGTACATTTGGTTATTTCATGTTTTCTTATGTACTCTACAATGTGACCCCAGATTGCCAGGTGTTCATTTGTCCATTCATGATCCTGATTCTGCCGCATGCATATAAATGACTTAATGGTACAATTGATACTATACCTAACGGATCTTTTTCAGTGATCCCTTTTGTGAAAGAATTGGGTGTTAATTCTTGGTATATTGATTGCACATTTCCTGAGCACCACCTGTAACTGCATGCTTCACACATTACCTTTTATTAACAGATCACATCCACCAGTCCTTACTGTAACAGATTGTATTGTCAAGTAATGTGTCAATACCTCTATGAACTTCTAATTCCCAGCCAAAAAAAATTAAAGTTTGCTTCTTAGGACTCCTGGGTTACCTTTTTGTCATCTTGTCTCCTGGCCTTATTCTTCTGACACATACAGGCTTCACTATTAACAGAGAGTTCCCTGAGTGTATCCTGCTCTTCAGGTTGATGTACTGTATTAGGATTTGTTGTATATTGTATGATACGCAAATTTTGATCTCATATGTAAATTTGCATTAATTGCTGACTAACAGCAGATATTCTATTTAATAGCTTCTTCTGGCTGTGGGATCATAGATGTTAAACTGCATGGATGTATCTCAGCAGAATCAGAACTAGCAATTGTGTGATTTTTACACCAATAAAACAGCACAATATTTTAATATTGTTGATTCATCCTTAACTGCAATTAATAACTTACACAAATAGGTTTCTCTTGCAAGTTAGCAGGAATATTTTAAAACTATTTTTGATGGCAAGTGCAATGAGCAGTAAATCCTAATTTCTTGGCTGTTGTTTTTTTTTTTTTAACCTAGATTTTAGGCTTTTAGCTACCAGTGAGATTAGTTTGGTAGTCTGTGGCTATGCTCCATTTATGCTAATGCCTTGTTTGTGTAGCTGAATTATTTCTATAGTACAAGATCACATTCATGATTAAGCTTATTAAAGAAACATAGATATCCTCTATTTAAAAAATGTAAGATTTGGATCAAATGAGAGAGCTGATTAACTATGTTGTTAAACTACCTTTTTGGTAGACTTCTGTGAAAGTACCTTCTAGTGTAATCAAACTAAAATGGGTCATGGTTTAGAAATCCTTATCCTCCTTGTTTTGCTGTTTGGGTTTTAATTAGATTCTCTTACTTGTTCGTAATGAGTGACAGCAAAATTTAAGTCAGTTTTCCACTTAGAGTTGTTGTAGACGAACAAGGTAATTATAGTTGTTGAGTTAATATACTAGTCTAACTGTTCAAATTCATTTTTAAAAATGCCATGAAAACATTTCTGTTAGCTTTTATACATTCCATGCAAACCCGCATTCCTTGGGTATATGTCAGACTTCACAGCCACATGAAAAACTGAATCTTTTTATTTGCTCATAGCATAGGTTGAAAAATCTACATTTTTAAAGATAAGTTGCCAGTGTAATTGTACTTCCACAATATCTTTGTCAGTTGTTAGCCTGTGAAAGCAGATACAAGTCATAAGGAGAAATGCAAGGCAATCCAGGAAAGATGATGGCCAAAGATCACTTCAGTTATGTGACTGACTATTGCTGTAAAAAAAAAAAAAAAAAAAGATG
>NW_017729034.1:91850621-91870423 GCF_001723915.1 Gavialis gangeticus
AAAAAAAAAAAAAAAAAAGATGCTGTGCTTTGTAACTAGATACATTTAAGACTATGATTTTTTTTTTAATTACAACATGTAGTTGTCCATGCAATTTTAATTTTAAAAAATCCTTTCTAAAAATGGAGTGAAATATTTCCAAGTTAAAATAAAATAATTTTGCTTCTGGTATCAGCGTTTGAGGAATAAGAATAAAACCTCTACTTGTATAAAAGTTAATATTTTTTTAAACATTCAAATTTTTAAACCAAATAAAAAAACTTTTACACTAAAATTTAAATATGTATATGCAGTGAAATTGACAAATTGTAAATAAATAACTCAAATTAAGAACTTATAGTAATAGTTGTAGCATATTTATGTCTAGCCAGTGGATTGTCTATTTTTAAAAACCGTATTGTGGTTCAGTTGAATGCATCATTCAGCAAATGCTTAAATCAAACTTTTCGCTATATACTAGAGTCTTGACGTCTTAAGTGTCTTTTGTCTTAAGGGCATCAGTTCAGGTGGTGGTCCTACAGAGCTACCTTATCTTGATGGAGTTAATTTCCAATAAAAGAACATGTCGAAGGCAAAGAAAGGTTGATATAGCCTGAAAGACTTTTTTTTAAATGTTACTTCACTTGTCTGTTCCAGCTACATGTTGCATTTTGTTATAAATCCAGATTTTAAATGCTCTTAAGCACTCACTCTTTATACCTAGCACAATGTGTATGCAATCTCTGCTATTGTGTGCTCCTGGCATGTATTTACACTGGTAGTATAAATACTGTAGATAGGAGGGAATTATTACTGTACACATCAAAGAGGATGGTCAGTTGTCAACACAGTTCAAGCCAGCATTTTTCTTCCAAAGCTTTCTTTAGGAAAAATGAACTTTTATTTCAAACACTAATCATTTCTTATATTTGCTTCTTTTATTTTATTTTCTTTCCATCTTTTTTCCCCTTTGCTGTTTTGTTTGTTTTTGTTCCTTTCCTCCATTCCCACTGCTTAAACTGTTACCTTTGCCCATCCAAAACCTTATTCATTGTCCATCCCTATGTCTGTTTAACAGATCTACAAAATGGAACAAAATACATGGAAAGCCATTCCTTTTTTCCAAAGGCAGTACTGATATAAAACAACCATCGTTGTATTTTAAGAATTATTCCAACGTGTCTTGTGCCTCACAAATATTCCTCATTTTAGGCTTAAAACCATTTGTGCACTGCACAAACTAGATAACCCCTTAATGCTGAATACTGTGTCCATAAGGATATTAAAGGAATTCTTTGGCATTACAGTTCCTACCCAAATAAGCTGTGTCCCTCGTAGAAGTTCTGTCACACATTTTATCTCTTAACCATGCCTTCTGCAGGTTGAGGAATCCTTCTTTGTTCTACCCCCACTAAGAACTTGTATTCACTTCAAGTAGCTAAGCAAAATAAATTGCACAAGAATGTCTGAATCTTCCTAGTAATACCCCTCACTTTTTTCTGTTCAGAAATAGCTTTCTAAAACAATATATCTTTAGCTTTTAATTGAACACATTCTCATTCCATGAAACAAATACAAATTGCGTAAGATTCCCAAAGAAATACAAACAGAACTATGTTCTCTTGTGTGCATTTTAAATCACTTCTCTGTTTTTTCTTTAAGTACCTGCTACAGCAGTCTCTTTTGGGTAGATGCTTCAGTTTCAACGAACCAATTGTCCCTGGAACCTTATATTATTATTTCATTTTACTTCCCAGAGCAATATGACTCCATGGTTTAGTATTCATGACTTATCGTTCATAATTTTTTGAGTAAAATTTTCACTCGAGGGTTTGTTCCCTAGTTTAAAAAGGGGGGAAATTGTATATCCTTAATGTTCTTGAAACGAGAAATTGACACAAGATGATGATGAACAGAGAGTACAGGGACATACCACTTAAAATCTTGTGTGTTTCAAATAACCAAACAATGGAGAATGGAGAAAAAAACAAGGTCCCTTCCTGTAGGTGAAGGGATAATTTGTGCGTATGGCAGTTCTTCGTTATTTAGTCGTACAGTGTAAATTTTTTATGAAGGCCCTTAGTCATAAGTGTGAGAATTTTGCCTTGAATTCTATAGTCAAATGAATTGGAATAGTATTTTTAAAATCTCAAACCCTCCTATCTACTGTGTAATGCTGTGTTAGTTCCGTTATATTTTTTAGTCTTACCTGTACATTCTAAAAGCGATAGATTTTTATTATATCAAATTTGAGCAAAAGTTCCTCAGATTGCACAAAATATCGTATCTTCTTTTCTTGCAGATAACTAGCACATACTAAAAGCTCTGAGATTCATTTTAAGAAGTTCAGTTTTTCTCAATGCTACAGTTGATTGCACTGTGCAGCACAGACAGCCATGTGAATTTACTGTCTTCATCCTCTGTAGAACAAATCCATTGCTGTTTTGGCCCTTGTAGAATAAATGCATTCTTGATATCTGTTATATAGAAAAGTGGTTTAGTGTAGTGTGTTCCTGTTGATCGATAGGTTATTTAGAGGATGGGCACAGTTTTAATAGACTTGGAAATAGCTTACTCTATTAGAAATTGACTTCCAATAATAGTTCACTAATGAATGCAACAGATTGCAAAAATAACATTTGTGGAAGCTTACTGATTAAGTGAGATGGGAATCGTATTTGTTACTTTTGAAATGTAAGAATGCTGACTTTACATGTAAAAAATAACATAGCTCCAGCAACTTGGTTGACTTAGTAAACAGAGACTCAACTAGTACAAGAACACTCTGGTTAATTAGTCTCCTCAGCACTACTGGTGTAAAGTTGGTTTGTATAGAGCCAGATTAATTGTGTATAATATTGTTATACTAACCAGATCCGTACTGCAGATGTCTTAGCAGTACAGGTCTGGCAAAGAAAGCTTGCTTGTGAGCACTTCAAATCTGTACAGTCTTAGGCTTGAGAAATCCTCTCTAAAATAGATGCACAAGGAACAGATCTGTTCTCACGCATTCGTAAAACTCATTAAGACTCATTAGTGTTAATGAAATATGGGCATTCATCAAGTGGATTCCCTCTCCAGCTGTTTGCTCATTCAATAATTGAACACTTTTTCTACTGTCTGTCACTTATTTGATAAACAACCTTTTCTTCAGGGTTTCCAGTCAAGCACTGATTAATATAGGTGTTCTATAATATGTAAAAAGTTGTTTTTGGTAAACAGGCAGGAGGAATTGCCTTAAGAAATAATCAAGCTTTTCATTATTATTGAATATGGAAAGGCTATAACAACATGTCAGGTGCAGGAGTAAAACTGAGACAAAAACATCTGACTATCAAGGATATTACTCTAATGGTGAGAAGCAAGAGTTTTACATAAGATTTTGTTCCTCTGCTACTTAGCTCTGCTGTCTGCTTCTTTCCCAGAGGCCTGAAGAAGGGTACTGAGAGAGGCTTACCCAAAACCTGGTATATCCCTACCAAGCTGGTTCAATAGAAGATATCACCTACAAAAATTGCCTCTTGCATATTTTCTGGACCATCACAGGTACAACATTATGTCAACATGTTCCCATCCCCCGCCCCGATCCATCCAGTATCGGGTCAGGCAGCTGACCACCATTTGTATGCAGGAACATCAACCCAATGTATTCATTAACGAGTTCAGCTTTCTCCTGACTTTATCAGCTGTCCCATTCTGCAAGGGCCCCACATTTCCCTTGGTCTTTCTGTTCTCTATATGCCTAAAGAAGGACTTCTTATTGTCCTAGACTTCGGTCACCAACCTGATCTCAGTCCCCACTCTCGTCAAAGGGCAATCGAAATATCTACAACCCAAGCATGAATCCAACTACAACTAGTCAAAACACTCACAGAGGGTGTCTCTGAGCTCCCACACCACCCAGAGTTTAGGCATCTGAGTCAGACCTGCAAGCAGGTACCTCCATCTACTTTCAATCCAGAGTCCCTCTAAAGTTTGGTGTCTACAAGTATTATTGGAAATGAACAGTTTGATAAGTGTGTATCATATATGTAATAAGCCAGTGGTTAGAGCATTTGCCCAGAAAGTGAGTCCTGGATTCTAAGCCTCAGCTTGAGGATATTCCGACTGCTATTTCCCACCTGCTAAGAGAGTGACTGCTGGGCTATAAACGAAGGTGAATGGGGAAATCTATTATTGGGGTACTGGGCAGAAAGGAATGCTAGATTTATAAAGCCATGTCTGTAGATTAGTGTTTAGGAATTTCACTTATGGAAGAGACCTCTTATTTTTGGTACGTGCTGCCAGATTTTTTTTTAACCAACAACCGTTTAGTGCAAAATGCATGCAATTCTGGAGCAACCACCTAGTTGAGACCTAGGCCTAGAGTCAGCTTCTTCATACTGTCCTTTTTGCCTGAAGAATCTTGAGGGTTTTTTCTACATAGTGGTACACCTTAAACAGCCTTTAGCCTGGTCTGGGGGGTCTCCTAGCAGGTAATCTTAACATCTTAAGTATCTTTTGACCATTGTACTAATATTAGTACAATATGGGGAGGAAAAACCGGCACCATACCTACAGGTTAGGGAACTCCCCCCTTGTCAGCACGGAGGTGGAAAAGGATCTTGGAGTCATCATTGACTCCAAGATGAACATGGGGAGGCAGTTAGGAAGGCCAACCATACCTTGTCATGCATCCACAGATGCATCTCGAGCAGGTCCAGAGAGGTGATCCTCCCCCTTTGTGCGGCACTGGTCAGGCCACAGTTGGAGTACTGCGTCCAGTTCTGGGCGCTGCACTTCAAGAGGGATGTGGACAGCATGGAGAGGGTCCAGAGGAGGGCCACTCGCATGATCAGGGGACTGCAGGGCAGGCTCTATGAGGAGAGACTACGGGACCTGAACCTGTTCAGCCTCCACAAGAGAAGGCTGAGGGGGGATCTTGTGGCCTGTTACAAACTGGTCAGGGGGGATCAGCAGGCATTGGGGGAGTTACTGTTCCCCTGAGCACAGCCAGGAGTGACCAGGAACAATGGTCACAAGCTGGCAGAGGGTAGATTTAGGTTAGACATCAGAAGGCGCTGTTTCACAGTCAGGGTGGCTAGGGTCTGGAACCAACTTCCAAGGGAGGTGGTGCAGGCTCCTACCCTGGGGGTTTTTAAGAAGAGGTTAGATGAACACCTTGCTGGGGTTGTTTGACCCCAGTACTCTTTCCTGCCATGGCGGGGGGTTGGACTAGATGATCTTCTCAGGTCCCTTCTGACCCTAGAAACTATGAAACTATGAAACAACATACATTTTGAGTCTGGAATGTCTTCTACAAGGAGCCTGTGAAGTGCCACTGATGCCAAGAATTGGTATGATGTGTTTGGGATCCGTTCAAAAGGCTTGTAAGAGATGTTGCAGCTTGAAATAACAAGTGCATCATTGAAAAGAAAAAGACTGAGATCACTGACATGTTCATAGAGTCTGTAAAAGAAGAAAAAAAAAGTAGGATTACTGTAAACTCTGAAAGACACAAATCTGTCAAGGCCTCTAAGAAAGGGCATGAATATTTCTGATGCATCTAAGAAATACATTTGAAGAATACATGAAGTTTCTTGTTTTGGGGGCATAGGAGTTTAAGTGCAAATAATAGAAAAGGAGCCATAACATTAAGAAAAGGACCTGAGCTTGGACAAGAAACTGGGGATGATTAGATAATTTTTCCATGTTTTGTATTTGCATGTAGAGCTACAGTTCAAACTTTGGGTTTTAGTGACCCTGGAATACACGTGTTTTGTTATCCAGCTTGGTTATAAGGATCCCTAAAGCTGAAGCTATAGTTTGGGATGCATCTATTTACACAATAGCCATTGGGTTCAGACATTTTAATGTACTTTTTTTTCCTTTCAATTCAGCTTTATCTTATTTCCTAGCAACTTACAGATAAACTGTGAATGCCTTATTGTGTATGCCTGAACTGCTATTTAGGGTTAACTATGAGTTGTCCTCAACTTGTACAAGCTGCATGAGCAGTCCCTTCCTGTGTTGTATCTAAATGAGTAGCTGCTGTGAATTGTGTTTTACTGTTCCTCCAACAGAGTCCTAGGAATCAGGCTGCCTGCTACCTGCACTTGGCTGTTATAGACTGTGGAAACTGGAAGTGGTGTAGAAAAGGGCCAAAAATCAGGAAGAGGAGGTTATGGAATTGCTGTAGTGGACTTCCTGTGCTTACAGTGTGCAGTACCAATTTGAGTCCTAAACACTGCAGGAGGCCACCCAGCAGGGAGCTAGACTTCAGGCCCTTCGACTGAAGAGAGCTTCCAGTCTTGATGATCAGTTTGCAGGGACTTGAAGGCAGCCCTAAGCTCAATGGTTCTCAACCTTTTTAGACTAAACGCACTCCTCAGAAAATGCCAGCTCTAAGCTTTCACTGTTTTGTTTTGTTTTGTTTTGTTTTAAACTATGGAAAAATAATACAGCAATTGTGTTGCAAAGAACTCAGGACCATAACAGGTCAGAATTTTTGACACTATAAATTCACATTTGAAATCTAGTTTTATCTTGTGAATCATCTGTAGATATTTGTGAGCCTAACAGTGCTAATCGTGTGTCGCACCCTTAAAAGGATCTTGTGGAAATTTGGTTGAGCATCACGGTTTTAGGTTGACTCTGAGAAACAAGGTAGATACAGCTACAGAGAGAGAGAACGTTTAACATATGGAGAAGTGGCTTCTATTTTTACTTCTAGTTTAGAGAATTTAAAACATTAAAGTACTCTAATTGATGTTATTAATAGTTCCAACTAGTAGTAGTGCAACCACAATTCTATTGAAAAAGGCAAAGGACAACTTAAGTTCTACTTCCTCACTATTAATAGTACTGAAATGTTAGTTCTTCTAGTCTTTGCATAATTAGTATAGGTGACTGGTGGGGGAAGGCACAGAGCAGCACATGCCCGCCTCCCCCTCGGCATGGTTGTCCCTGCCGGCGGCATCTGTGGGTGCCCCCCCCAGACTCAGGAGGCACCAGTTGCCCATGATAATTAGCATATTACAAGTGTGCAAAAGTTGGCTTAAGAGAATTAACTTGTAGTAATAAATACCTCGTTCTATCCAATACATTCTCTCTCTTTAATTTCAGTGTATATTTTATGGCACCTCAGTTCTAGCAGTAAACTACTTAAACTGTTTTCCTCCCTCACCTGTAGCCAACTCTGAATCTTCCTTTGTATTCCTTTTATTTGCACCCTAGTCTTAAATGTTGCAATATAAAAGAGTTGTGAACAGGAAAGCAATTCTTAAATTTTATACCGTCGGCCATAGCTGGAATATTGTGCATGTAACAATTCAGTAGAAGTTGGTTTGTAAGGGAGGGGCTTAAAGCAAAACTAAAATATCAGCAGAGGAAATGTAGAAAATGACTCCTGAAATAAAGTGGGTTTTGGACACATTTTCTTTTTTTAGCTTTTACAGCTGATCCAGAGCTAACACATTCTGGTTCCTCTACCAGAGATGAACAACTGAATCTAGCAACATGATCACACCTGAATAGTGTGCTGGTATCGCACAGATCAGTTGATTACAATCCCCACAGCCGAGAAATGAAGGAGAATCTGTCAAGGTAGGCATACTAACAGTAAAAACTTGAAGTTAGTTGAATCTTTAATTATTGTGGCCTTGCAGCTATGTATATATTCTACACTGTGTATGAAACTGGTCATTTTCTCACACATTAGTTCAGTGCTGCCATATTTCCTTCATTAGGAGGAAACAAGGAAAATTTGCTGCGCTTCCACCCTTTCCACACATCTGTCTCTAGGGGCCCCTCTAGACATTCAGGTGAAGGCATGGTAGCATCTGATGCACTGTCTGCACAATCACGCCTCCTGCCATGCCACACGTGCATGACAGGAGGCATGATTGTGGGATGCAGCGTCACATCCTATCGCACCTTACTACTGGTAGAGAGGGAGCCTTGGATTGCCATTCTGGGCTCCCCTTGTACCAGCAAGTAACAAGGTCCTGTAGCTGCAAGTCCCATAGCTGACAGGACTTGCAGCCGTGGCAGCACCCCACAGTTGCCAGGACTGAGAGTCCCACTGTTGTAGTCTCTCCCTCCCAGCAGTGCCCCATGGCCACTGGGACAGGAAGTCCAACAGCTAATGGGACTCTTCCCCCTGGCAGCACCCCACATTTAAGGACTCTGAGTCCTAGCAGTGCCCCCACAGTACTGCCAGGACCCAGAGGCCACAGCTGTGGGGTACTGCCAGGAGAATAGAGTCCTGCCAGCTGTGGGATTCTCCATCTCAGCAGCCATGGGGAACTGCTGGGGTTGATAGTCCCCTCCGCTGCAGGATTCCTAGTCCCAGCTGCACCAAACCCTGCTACAAGTGAAAATTAAAGATGGATACAAACAAGCTATAAAGTTATTACACATTTTCCAGCTATAACTTTATAGCTGGTTGGACCTTTTTATGGCATGATAATTAATTTGCACATGTAGCTGGTCTAAATTAATAGTGCAATTAACCCAGTAATTGCATGATACATATAACCTGTAGAGGGGGCCTGAAATGCCCATAGTTACTCATAGGTAATCATCACTTAACATCTATATCTTCCCTTCCTTCCACCCAAAATGTCTCTGTCAATGTGACCTAAGGAAAACTTCCTACCTCCAAATTAGCAACCAGTCGCTTGAGGCCTTTTTATTTACCACTCGCCAATATTTTTATGATCTGTTTACCTGAGTGAGAGATGAATTTCCTCAGAACTGCAGCTAACCTGGGCTACATCTTGTACTTTGATCAGGTATCTGTTGGCTTCTAATAAATTCTGTGAATTAAATATTACAGGATTAAAAAGAAATTCAAACCAAACTTTGGATTTAGAGCTTGTCCTGATGCGTTTAATTTTTTCACACACACTAGATAATTAGAAAATAGCTATTAGTCTTTAGCTTTTTATTAATTGGACCTGATCTTTGGACAAATTTTGTTTCTAAT
The DNA here is from genome assembly GCF_001723915.1 of Gavialis gangeticus. Classification (NCBI taxonomy): domain Eukaryota; kingdom Metazoa; phylum Chordata; order Crocodylia; family Gavialidae; genus Gavialis; species Gavialis gangeticus. The sequence goes on from NW_017729034.1 coordinate 91,859,569, forward strand.
AACTCATTTTAATATATTCAGGAATACTTTGGTTATTAATCAGATAGGGAAAAAAAATTTTCTGTGGACAGATTTTTTCCTGAAACACATCTCAAATAACAGAAGTATTAGATGCTGCCGTGGCTTAGTTAAATACAGTAGGCTTATGCTTTTTAGCATATTTAATTAAATCACAAATTTAATTTGTAGGGCTAGTTGAAAATTTTCCTCCAAACTGTTTTTCACAGAAATAAGATGTATGACTAAGCAAAATGTTTAGTGGAAAGTTTCTGCTTTCTGCAGAAAATCCTGATTTGATTGTGTCAAAAAACAAACAAAACACACACCCTTTTCTGAAACTGAAATGTTTCATCGTTCTTTCTTCCATCATCTGGTCTCAGAGCCAAATTACCCAAAAATTCATGATGGCCAAAAAAAGGGAAAATATAACCCATGAATTTTCATTCTAGTACTCTCCATGAAGCCCTTCTCGACTAAGGTGTTAGACTTCTGACTTTTAGAAATGTTTATTCCAGGGAGGGTGACAAATGGGGGGGCAGTAAAGACACTACAGTTTGGCCCACAGGTCTGGACCTCAAGGACAAAGCCTGGGCTTATGATCTGCAAGGCCTACCCGCACAGTCTAGAGGAGGAACTATAGAAAAGCAGCAGAGCAGAACTTCCAACTACATCTGTAAGCAACACGGAAGGTTTTCTGCCCCGTTAGTAGTTATCTATACACCACAATTCTGAAAAAATTGGAGGAAAGGAAATGGAGGCATGAGTTTGCTTGTCCACAGCATTAGACAGATTATAACCCATTTCTCCCTCTTGGGCCATATCTTGAGTCATGTAATAGTCAAAAAGATTTCCCCCTGCATGGGAGAATTTTTATATACAGAGTAGCTGCAATTGCTAGCTGGAAATGAAGCAAGATGGTATTCCCACAGGACACCAGTGTGCATAGTGGTTTTGTCAGAAACATTATCTTTAGAAAGATCTACTACTGTTTAGCAAATCAGATGGCAAATGACCTGTCTCGCTTTTGAAGTAAAGGTAGTTTGAAACAATAACTTAGATACTGAATGTTTGTGGCCAACAATCAGATCCTTCCCTCATGAAGAAAGGGATCCACCCAGACTTGAGAAATTGTCGCTCTGGTTATCAAGGTTAGAAAGACTAATCTGCAATTCTTTGGGTCTTCCCATGTTCCCTTTTTTAAAAGGCAAGCACTGTTTTTGCCCTTTTCCAGTCTCTCACTTGACCTCCATGAGTTTTCAAAGGTTATAGTCTTTGGCTCTTAAATTACTTCAGACAATTCCTTAAGTTCTTTAGGATAAATCCTGTCAAGCCCTGGTAAACTTCCAACTAGTTTAAATAATCTGACCTGTTTTTTTCTATGCAAGATTTATCATCTGTATGGTTGCTCTTAACTGTACCTGTCTTCAGATACAAGGTAGTTATAGCCATGTTAGTCTAAAGTCAGACTTAAGTCCATTCATAACATCTGACAAAGTAGGCTGTCACCTAATTAGTAAGCATCTCTGAAAAAGTTAGTCTCTAAGCATTTATACATGTGTTCTGAGAGTGGGGGCGGGGGGTGCTTTTAAACAGAGCAGCTCTGAGAGCTGCTCTAATTATGGAGCTAGTTAAAGCTCCCGGAGCGTCTCGCGCATCAGTGTTCCTGTGCTGAAAAACGGCAGCAGGTTTGCTTTAGTTAAAGCGCCCTCACTGCCATTTTTCAGTGCAGGGACGCTGATACACTTTACGCTAGAGTGCAGTAATTACCACACTCTAGCAGTCTCGATTAATCAAACCTGCTCCGACATGCTGTAATTACAGCGCATCGGGGAAGCTGTGCTGCACGCGTATAGGCATCCTAAGGTGCCACCCTGCCCTGATTTCTGCCTGACATCTGATAACTGATCTTTTTTGTTATGGCCGAAGAAAAAGACATTAAACGTTTTAGCCTTTTCTGTTTCATCCACTCTTAACTTCCACTCCCCATTCAGTAGAGGACCTAATCTCTTCCCTGGAGCAGCAGAGTTCAGTATGAGTCCCCTTGAAGGAAGGAAGTTGGGGGAAAGGAGATAAAACAATCCACCCTTGGATGCTGGAGGACTTGGCTAAACACTTTCACTCAGTGTAACATGACATACATCCAAATTAAAGCACAATACAAACAAACTACGAAGAGATTCCACATTTAACGAGGAACATCTTTGGGGCTGAATCATTTTTTTTTTGCAGCCTCCTACCAAGTGATACATTTTTGAATAGTGTGGCGTGTAACAATTTATTGTTCCATGAACATATTAATAGCAACCTAAATGTAACATCCGCCAAGGGCTTTATAGAATACTTTTTTATTGCTTTTTATGTCTGTTGCTAGTTGTATCTCAATTTGGGCCTTGACCATCCTTATTTTTTTTCTCCCTACATGCCTGTGCTATTCTCACTCATCCTTAGTAATGTAGCCAAGTTCCCACTTCTTGTGAGATTCCTTTCTAAGATTGCCCCAAAACATGGAAGTTTTGAGCATACAGTTATTTGAATCATCTGTCCTGAAAAAGCTACAAAGTGGTTGGGGAAATCTAATTTAAAATAGATTTTAAGTACAGGACTTTTGAGAGGGTTTGAATATATTCACATTAGCCTTACACGTACCAAGAAACTGTGCAGCTCAGGACTAAGGTTGCTGTATCCAGGTTCCAGGCTGAATGATCTTCCCCTGACTATGCATGGCAGGAATACTTCCTTGGTCCTTTACTGTGCAGGTAAAACTTTCAGTCTTTCCATGAAAGTCGGTTTTAATAGAGAAATCACACACTTACGAACCAGGTAAGGAAGAACTGCACAACTTTTTCAACTTTGCAGGTATCTTTTTTTTAATTTTCTAAATCAATAAGTACTGATGAATTTCATGAAACCCAGTCATGCTTTATTCTGAGATGCTTAGTTGAGTCTCAGTTATCTCACTCAAACTTTCAGCTTTAGATCTCCTTATCTTTAGAGGACCTAGAAGACAAGTTTCCTTTTCATGGAATACATATTTTACATTCTCTCTAAGAAGGAAGGGGAGATGCCTGGAAATGGGAAGGGAAGAGGTGATCAGTTCACCTGTCAGGGAAGCATGTCTGAACCTTGAGTGAGATTTTACCCTCATGCTTGCTGCCCCTGGCTGATTGGGGACTGACAGACCATACAAAAAAATGAGAAAGAGAGAGAGACTTCAGACACAAATGCCTCATTGTTTTCTGCTGGAACTTTTCATGGTAGGTGAGGCCTCTCAGGTAAAACAGTTGACAAGGGGGAATTTCTTTGTAGCCTTCTCAGCCATTGCAATAAAGACCTCACTTTCTGTGCTGGCTGGAAGCAAGCACTTCCTTTCCCTGGTTGTTGTGTTCCCTTTTTTCTTGTGTATTCTGCAAACTATGGGAATAAGTGTCTGAAGCCTAGGGGAGGAAAGGGACTTTGAAAAATTTAACCCCAAGCCAGACCGCTTATTTTTTTGGCATGCTGTCAGTGAAGGGTGCTTCAAGAAGGGCCTGAAGACCATGTTGGCTGAGAGCTGCATTTCCTGCAGCCTGCTCAACTATCTCAGTGGTCCTTACCCACCCTCTGACCGGGAGCCTATTCTGTCCCCCAGTGCTGAAGGCAGAGACTGAGAGATGCTGTCCTTCAAGCCCTTCTCAGAAAGCCAGAAAAACTTTGAATTTAGGGCTTTTTAGGCTGAAGGAGAAAAACATTGAAGCCAGAGGAGAAAATACCTTTATCCAGAACTTTTAGAAATCCTATGATCATTCTGTCCCAAAGGGAGCTGTGATCTCTGCCTTGTTCACTGCCGGGAGACAGAACTTTAGGGAGATCTTCCTGAAGGGCAGCCCTCAGAGCAAAGATGTGGTCTGCCTCCAACAGTTACATTCATTGTGAAGACTGTCTGACAGCAAGAGTTGCAAATTAGAGGCCTCAGGCTCTTCCATCTTCTCCTGCATAACCAGCTTTCAGAAGGTCTGCTGGCCCAGCTTCTCCTAATGTTCTCACACTTCCTACTTCTTTGCTTTGTCCTCATGACCATGCTGTAAGGAATTTGAGAACTTTGAATATGGTTTGTGAAAAGTACTTAACAGAATACCTCTGGCCCCATACTCATAAGGATTTATTAATGGCATGACTCAGAAGCCCTGTCCAGTGTCAAGTTCTGAACAAGAGGACCATGTCCTTCTATCCAGAAATGTCTGTTGAGACAAAACACATCTGGAGCTTTTATATTTTTATTCTCTTCTGATTTTCAGGAAGTCGAGGGGATTTTATCCTATTTTCTTCTTAGTATGTGGGTCTGCACAAATTAGTTACAGATGGAGATTGTCAACCCCCATCCTGAATGCCTGTGCTCAAAAAATCTGAAGAACACCTACTTTCCTAATTTCCTGATTGATCCTATGGCAACTATATCATTTTCCTGGAAAGTATATCTCCTGCTATACTTATAAATAGTTCATGGAAGGTTAACACAGTCAATACTTGTCTTATACAGTATAGCTTCCTTCTATTGGTCTGGAAAGCATCAACACTTTCATTTCTACCTCCTAACTTTTAGGTCAGCCACATTCCCTAGAGAAAGTTTACCAAATTCTTAGTGGCCCCTATGTGCCAGATAAGAGCACCGTTTTTCTCTCACTTAGATGTCAGAGACAAGTTCTTCATTCATCTTCATGGTGACCAAGACCAGAGAGAGGGTTAATATTTGATCAAGCTGGAAAACTCCTGGTGTAATGGCATCATGTGATCTCTCCGTATGAATGTATTAATCACTGTATCTGAACACATTGGCTTCTCCTACCCTTAGTCATAGAATAATTTACAACAAAATTTAAAGTAAAGTTCTGTATTTCCTAGATTCTGTGTAGTGCTGCTGAAGTCTGAGAACTGGCTTGCTTTGCAGGATGCCAAAAGATGCCAGTCAGCAAAGGACAAAAAATGTTTGCAAGGAAAGGAAAGTTGCCAGTAAAGCTGCATTTACACTGTAAACAAGCTTCTCTCCTAAATGGCACCCTCAGATATACTGTACCTATCGAAATGAACCATCTTTTAAGCTGTAAGCAGGATAGCTGCACCCACATGGCACAGGAAACTGTGTTAATCAGCCCGCTTAAAGCATGACTTAGTTTTGGTTTTAGGCAGCAACCCATCTATGTCTATCATAACACAGCATGAACACACCACTGCAGAAAATGGCACTGCAAGTTTTATTCTGTAGGTATCACCTTAATTCTGTTTCCAATATTTTTATCTTCTTCCACAGCTTCACCACAGAAGAGTTGATAACTGTGGCTTTGGCATTCCTTTTCTTTATTATCTCTTAGCTATGCTAGACTGCAGCATTAAATAAAGGTTTGGCTGAAGAAAAGAAGAGAATGTTTCTGCTTTTCTCTCTCAGCTAGGTGGAGCTATACTGCAGGCTCTCTTTTAGCCTTAGGGTAAATTATGACAAAAAGCTTTAGCAGAAAGTAATTTTTTTTTTTTTTATGTGTAAACAAAGGTTGATTAGGATCTTGTGAGAATCTTTGTAATAACCCTCTAGTCACATATCTGTATTTTGCTGAAATGTCAGAATTCAGCATTTGGGTCATTTAAGTATTTTGTGTTTTATGGTTCCCTCTGAGCCCCTTCTATAGAGGGATACACAAATCAATCAAAGGACTCAAAATATTCTCACCAAAATTTAAAAAAAAACTTCCTTGAAATCTGTACACTATAGTGTTATTTTACAAGTATTTTACCACTTCTTAAATTTTATTTATAAATTTTTATAGTCTTTACCTCTATAAAGCCAGTTTTTTTTAGATTCGGAACCTCTGAAAATGCCCCAGTTTAAACACTCATTTGGAAGCAGATTGTGCATACAGGTGAAATTCTCACCCCAGTAAAATCAATGTTTTTGCTATTAACTTAATTTGAGTCAACAATGAAAAAAACACACAAGGCTTATGCTGGAAGAGCTATAACACTGAACAGCAGCACTGCAAGTGCTACCTTGAAACAGAGTTAAAAATACAATCCAATAAAATAATTTACCTTTAAAAAGATGGAAATACTTACAGGGCATCCCTGGATGATTCTTTGTGCATTTAGCATTTGCTCATCCCTGCTGATGTTCAGCTGTAGCTGGAAAATAAAGTAATTTTAAAGAACAAGTAATTTAATTCTGATTTGGCTGGGAGAAGAATGTGTGCTGTACAAAGACCCTCATCCAACTCGTGCTTAAATTGGTACGGTCCCATATATTTTAATAGGCTCTGAGTGGGAATCCGATTCATGTGTGGGCAATTCTAGGTAGTTTGATATAGGAGTTAGTGTCGTTAAACTACATTTGGTGCTGAAAGTTTGGATTAAGAAAATTACTTATGTTTCAGATTCTCAAGGAAAAATAAGCCAAGGATTTGACAAGCCTAATGTTTTGTATTCCTTGGCAGTGTGTGTAGATATTTGTGGAGCTTTTCTACAGGATAAACAAACCAGCTGCGAGGTATTTTCTTATGCCTGATAACCTATCTGAGCTTCTATTTTCACAAAATATAGAAGGCAAAGAGAATATTTAGTTGTCAGTGGAGTTAAACACGTTGTTCAGTTCAGAACAGCTGGAGTCCAGTGTCCCATAACCCTGACCGAAGCACTACTCCATCTAGGAAACCTCTCTCTACTGATGTTATTCCTGGGGTCTGTTTGTCCATTTTATGATCCTTTTATACTGCTGCATCAAAGTATTTAATAAAGGACAGCCACTAAGAACTATTAAGGAAACTTGGTTGACAGGACTGCTGTCTCCCCTGCTCTGGCATTTGGATTAGAGAGGGAAGCAGTTCTCCCCATTGAGGACTGGGTGAGGAAGGCAGCTTATGTCCTATCTCCTCGTGACACTTCCTGGCTTCTTGTGTTGACTTCATAAGACAAGAAGAGAACACGGACTTCTGAGATGACAGACCTGATCCACATAGTCCTTGTACTGTTTCATCTTCTTGATTGCAGCTGTCAAGTTTTCCCGGTCAGCATGGTCTGGTGGTGTGTGAAGTCTCAGAGCATAAAGAAGGTTAATATACTCCTCAAATCTTCTAGAAGGGCATAAGAGCAGTTCCTGTAAGCTACATTACATACACACAATCCATAAATTAGCTGGGACCATGATTAATTCAGTAGTGGTTGCAGAGTGTTTTTATATAGAGAGCATGTGATTCTCATAAGGGGTCTAGTTTCAATCCCAGAATCTGATTTTTGTGCCCTGACACCGTGCAAATGTGCTGCAGAACTTACCTCCTCATGTTAGTAGCAATTGTCTTATCGTGTCTTTTCAAGAAGGCCCAAAATAAAGGAATAGTTTGTCTGCACTGTGAAAAGTAAAAATGTGACTGTAAATAGAACTGGATTAACAGATATCAATTTGCTGGAGACTTTGCTACTTTAAATTATGCTATCAAAATTACTCTTATTAAAGGCAGGGTCTATAAATGTAGTATAGGATAAATATATATAGTATTTCCTATAAATATAGTATAGTACAATTACTGTACTACAAATGTACCTTTAAAGGCATATGTGGCCTATCAAGATGAGTAAACCTAAAGTTTAACATGTACAGTACCTCTCCTCATATAATACTTTTTTTTTCTTTTTACTAACAAACCTTCAGAACAGGGACTCCAAGTGTTGAAGTCCAGCTGGTTGTCGGTCCCAGCCCTAGGGACTGCACTGGGGAAAACTAAGTCATACAAGGAGAGGCTGAAAGAGTTGGACATGTTTGGCTTGCAGAAAAGATGCTTAAAAGGGGACATGATAGCAGTCTTCAAACACTTGAAGAGCTGCCATGAAGAAGAGGGAGAAAACCTCTCTTGCAGCAGAGAGCAGAACTCAAACCAGTGATTTTGAAGTTGCCGCAAAGTACATTTAAATTGGATATCAGGAAATAATTTTTTCATGGTTAGAATTTCTTTCAGACTGTCTAGGGAAGTTATAGACTCTCCATCAACCTCAAGAAGAGGTCGAACAGCCACTGGTTGGGGATGATCTGGGCATACCTATACCTATGTTCTACTATGGGTGTTTGCCATGCTTCTGGGTTTTGCTGGCTGTCCCTGCTTCCCTCCTTCCCCTTTCTGTTATAGGTGTCAGGGTGTTTTTAAGTCTTCCTCAGAGGCATTGAGTTTTGACTGCAACCAAAGCTAGAAATTTTGACTGGGGTGTGCCAGTTATCCTGGGACTTAAAGCCACATGTTCCTGGCTAGAGGGCCTTGCCCCTCTACTCAGGGTCAGACCGATCATGGTATTTGGGGTCAAGATGGAATTTTACCTCATGGTTGGATTGGTATAGACAGTGGGGGCATTTCCCTTCCTGTCTTGTGTAGGCATGGTCCTCTACCTGTGGTATCTTGTAGGGCTGTTCGGTCCCTGATTTGATTCAGCGGAGATGCAGCCTGATTCGGTGGCTGAATCTCTGGATCCACATCGAATCAGAGGACCCTTTAATCACTCCATATCGAATTGGAACCCTCCAAATTGATTTGGAGAGATTCAAAAAGATTCAGAGATTCGGACATATTCACAGCTTTAAATGTTTTTTCTACATACCTCTGGGTAGCGGGGGCTCATGAGTGCTGCGACCCTGGGGTGGATGGAGCATCCCATAGGAGCATGGGAGGCTCCCCAGCGCGCTCAGCAGCAGACCCGGAAGTGGACCAGAAGGCACTTCTAGTCCACTTACAGATCTGCTGGGGAGCACGCTGGGGGGCCCCCCCCATGCCACGCTGGCTGGGCGACTGGTGTCTCCTGGGCCTGGGCGGGGGGCACCTGGGGTCCCCCCGTGGCCAATCATTGAGCCAGGGGGATGCGGGGGGGGGCATCCAATGCACTCTCCAGCAGAACTGGAAATACTTCCAGTCCACTTCCGGGTTTGCCGCCAAGCACATGTAGGGTACCCCCGCACTCCTGTGGGACACTTCACCTGCCCCAGCATTGCAGCATTCATGAGCTGTGCTGGTACCTCGAGGTATTTAGAAAAAAAACATTTAGAGCTGTGTCTACGTCCAAATCACTGATTCTCCAAATCATCATTTGAATCTTCAGATTTGGAATCAACTAATCGAATCACTGTCACTGATTCAGGCCAAATCCGAATAGAATAGGGCTCGCTTCGCGTACCCCCAGTATCTTGAGCATGCATAAATATCCTTTTTACAGAAGCAGAACAATGGCTGTTTTGGTTCCCCTGCTTTTCTGTGCCAGTTTAGTGTGTTATGTCTTGTGTTGTGTTGGGGCTGAGAGTTTAGATAATGGATTTGTATAGGATGGTTTGGATCAGGATGATCCTGCCTCGGGCAGGGGGTTGGACTAGATGAACTTTCAACCCTGCTTCTCCATGATTCTGGTGGAACAGATTCTGTGGAATGAAGGATTAATTATGCTCTACTCAATTCTTCTTTAGGTTGAAGGAGTAGTTGTTTACATTTTCAGCAAAATATATTAAGATTGGGGCTACATAATGCATGTTCACAGTTGTTACAGTACTTACTTTATCAATGGTTTTCAGAACGACAGTGTAGTTGTTGAAGAAGTTGGTGTATGTTTGCAACTGCAGGCCAAATTTAATAAATATGTCACCCAGGCACTGGGCTGGACTCCATTCTTCAAGTCTTTCTGTCAGGTCATCTAAAATCTCCCTACATTTAAAAGAAGAGGACAAAGATCTCTTTTTTTTTACTAGCAATACCCTGGCCACATTACTGTTTAGATATATAACTATGTCCTTCCTAATTTAAAAATAGTTCTCAGTTCTTTTAACTGGTGTCCATTATTCCAGATCCTATATTTCATTCTACTTAGCAGCACCCCAATGGCTGAAGTAATTTTTGTGTATTGAATAAAGTTCTTCAGGATTATTCTAGATGAAAGCCAGTTTATAAGTATAAATTCTCTCTCATTAAACCTTACCTATATGGGTAACTTGGAAATGGAACTTCAGTACTTAGGAAGAGAAACATACATGCAATTTCTTCCATAAATTTTATATAATTTAAAGATGTTAGCTGTAGAAATCTTTCAAAGCAATAACAAAAGGCTGATTTGTATAAGTTACCCAAATAGAGGTTTCCAAGTAGGTACTGTTGCACCAATGAATGACAGAAGTTAAGCACCAGATTGGATTCTATTTCTAGTCAACTGAGTTGCACCTTTTAAAGACTTATATGTATTCAATCTTGTCTAAATTCCTAGCATACAGTTATTAACAGAAATTTTTATAACTGTATCTCTGAACATCTCATGAACATGAGCGAACATTTTCAATTGAAGATCATAAAACTTATATTAGTATTCTTCCTTCATTCTACCAGTTCAGTTTTTTTTTCCTTTTTTATTAATACCTCCCTCTACTCAGGTGTTTAATAAACACACGTCAGGGATGAAAGCTCCATTTGTCTGCTGTTTTTAGTAGCTTTGTTCTTAGGTCTTTTAGATGTTAGTTGTGAAAGGATTTAAAATACTTTTAACTATTTTGGGCTTCCAAGTCTCTGGGTTTACATTCTTACTTCTATTATGGTAACAGTTTGCTTCCTAAATTCATAGTTTCCTTGAAGTCTATTCCAAATCATCTTGGAAGGAAGACACTAAGAGGAATAGTGACTTAATGTGTCTCAGTCTTTTAATTTCTATTTGTAAACTTGCAGTGGCCATAGAAACTGGGTTTTTTTAAAAGGGGAAAAAAGTACTCCTGCAGTTGGATATGAACCAGAACCATGGATCTGAGTGCATATCCCATACTAGATCTTCATATTTCTGTTGTAACCCCCCCCCCCCCCCAATTATAGAATATGATATTAATGAGCTT
>NW_017729034.1:91870459-91935882 GCF_001723915.1 Gavialis gangeticus
CCCGCAATTATAGAATATGATATTAATGAGCTTCAGGCTTAGAACCCAAATCCAAAGTTTGGCCCATCTGAGAGAGGTGTGACCTTTGATCCAGACTTAGGACCCAGGCCCTCTTTAAACCATGATTCTACCTTCAGATGTATGCACCAAACTACTGCCTCCCTACAAGAACACACTTCACTGGGGCCCTGGGCAGGTACAAAGATCCGCCTATTCAGATCTGTTTCCACAAGTGGACCCTTAGTTCTTACACTTCTGAGTTCTTCAAATTAACATGGCTGAATTAAGATTCTACTTTCTTTCGTCCAGTATCTAACAATCACATTCAGACTGCCAAAAACCTAGTTTATACATGTCAAAAAAAAAAAAGTTAAATGGTAACTACAGCAAAACTATGATTTTTCACTGGTTTGAGTTCCTTAGAACTGCAAAACTGGAGATTTACAAACTAACCAGAGGTTTATACAGCTGTAGTAAGCAGCTGGGCCAGACTACAGTACAAGGAGATAATTTGCTTAATTAGTTGTATGAGAAATCCTTAATGAACTTAAAGATTCTAGGATATATACCTATTGAGTTGTAAGACTCCTAAGATATCAGAGAAGATGATTTGAACATTAGCATGACTCAGGATGGCTTGATTTGAAGCTAGTGCTGCTTTCAGTGGAGTAGAATAAACATCCCTCGCAATTTCTAGCATTTGCACATAGTTTCTCTCACTTCTCAGGAGCTCTCTGGCAAGTCTTGTTCGTTGGTCATCAGAGTCCTTTAGATGTCTCTTACCCTACCACCAAAATATGGAGAGTAGGTTAGTGGCACTTACCTTGAAAACTTGGAGCTATTAGAGTTTCAGAAAAAAATATTGAAGAAACAGACCAGAAAACTTACCTGCATCACTAAAAATAGGGCCTAAGGATATTAACATATCCCACAAGAAAAACTATTGGAAGTTCCTTTTCCAACTGCACATGTTCAGAATTCAACATGCACAAGCATGAAACCTTCACACCTGAACCATCACCCTTAAAGCTACAAATGTACACATATAGCTACATCTTCAAACAGTCTTGCTATTTCCTCGCACCTCCCCCAATCCTGAATAGGGCCATCCTGGGTGGGGAGTCAGGAAAATACCCTTCTGCAGTCGCTGCTGTTTAAAACTATATCCTGTCTGAACTACAGGCTGAACACACTTTCACACAGGTTTTCAAATGCAGTTCAAACTGGTTTAAGGGGGAGCATATGTTTGAATGTGGACCAGGCAGTGTGTACACTACGTTTTCCCCACCTCATTTTAATGACAGCCCAGTATACCACCTGGATCGACGTTCCCTTTTCATTCAGGTGGAGCTTAGGAGAGAAATCTTGGTCCTACAAAGTCAATGAGAGTATTGTCATTGACTTCAGAAGTAGAATTACATGTTACAGCTGATTTGGGAATTCAAACCCAGACCACATGCTTTGACTACAGCACCACCTTGAGGGTCACGAGCAGAACAGAGATCCTTGTTGTGTCTAAATGTCATGATAGAAAATTCTGTTCTCCTTTCCCCCTGGTTTTTGTCTACAAGTACAGTAATTCTCTCTTGACAACAGAGTAAACTCAAGACTAAGATTTAACTCAGAGGGAAAGGATTACACACATCACCAAAACAGTAATATGAAGTGCTACATCCAGTTCTGAGATCTGCTTGCAAATTATATTCCAACAAAATCATAGGTTTCTAAACCTCTGCCTAGCAAAAAAATAATATATTTTAATACCTGAAACATCACTTTCTTAGTTTTGTTCACTTTGCTCAAATTTCCCATAGGAAAAAAACATTAAAAAAACAACCCCCCCAACCTACTGCTAAAAATGTACGTCAAATATACTAAGATATTTAACTACTATCAGAGTTGATTGTCTTATAACCTAAACCAATACTTTAAATTTTAACTCCTTTTCTTTGGCCTAAGGGCTTAGTCTCTTTTGCACCATCTTCCTGATTATTATATGGGAATCTTTTTAGAACAAAATTTGAATAATTTCCATTCTTCTCTATTCCACTCAGAAGACTGATTTTTATATATATATAATAATACTGTAGAATTAGTACAGTATTAGTAATTAGCTATAGTAGCATTATTTATTACATTTACATTGTCAACACTATTTATTTGAGGGTTACTTATCTGCTCCAGAGAAGAATGATCCCCAAACAAAAATTGACTCTGTTCTTGTAGTCTCATAAGCATTCTGAAATGTAGAATAATCTTGTTGAAATCAATAGGATTACTTACTTTAAATTAGGCAGATGTATAGATCTTTGCAGGATCACTACATAGGGTGACCCATATGCTGGGATCCTGTGATCCCAGCTGACTTCCTGCCCCTGGGGCAGGAGGCTGGACTCAATGATCTTCTGAGGTCCCTTCCAGCTCTAATATCTATGAATATAGAACTACAAAAGTGTCAGCAAAACCATTTAACAACCCAGTGTTGCAGTAGGTGTTCACAAGCCCTGGTGTTCTGACCTTGTTCTATGGTAGGACTTGGTTGTAGTGGGAGTTCACTTGCAACGGTTACAAATCATTGCAACGTTGTGACAATGTTAGTAAATGTCAGGAGACATATGACCTGATACTGTAATCTCAAAATAATCCTCACCTGAAAGGGAGAAACTTTGTAATGCCAGGATGTCACTTAACACATGCTCTAAGGTGCATTTGCTTGTGTTTTAATAGCACTCAGCAAGTGCTGTTTGCATATACTATGTGTTGACCCAGATTCTGCCTGTTTCCAGTAGCCTTTTAAAAATCATAGAATGATAGAAAATTGGAGTTGGAAGTCATCTAGTCTAGTGGTTCTCAACCTTTTTTGTACCAGGACACATTTGTAAACATTGATGGCCAGTCCTGACCCAGTAAATAGTTTAAGTAGAAAACAGCTGCCTGGCCCAGCCAGTGCCCCTTGTTCCTAACCCTCTGCCCCTTGTCTCCAGCCCCACAGTATGTGGGATGAGGGGGTCCCAAGTAGCCCCTTGTAAGCTGGAACTGTACCAGCCTGCAAGGCAAAACCCACAGCTTCCCCCTTTTTTTCTCTTTTAATTTAAAAGTGGATTCTCTTTTATGTTCACAATCCTTTCATATATTCTTCTGATCCACTTTTAGGTCATGACCCATGGGCTGAGAAACACTGATCTAGCCAACCTTCTGCTTGAAGCAGGACCACCCCCAACTAGATAATCCCAAGCAAGGCTTTGTCTAGCCAGGTCTTAACCTTCAAGGATGGAGAGTCCACAACTTCTCTGGGTAGCCTTTTCCAATATTTTACTACCCTCCTAATGAGAAAGTTATTCCTAATATCTAACCTAAACTTCCCTTGCTGCAACTTGAGACCATTGCACCTTATTCTGTCATCTGCCACCACTGAAAACAGTCCAGCTCCATCCTCTTTCAAACCCCACTTCAGGTAGTTGAAGTTTGCTATTAAATCCCCTCTAGGTCTTCTCTTCTGTAAACTAAATGGGCACTTACACACATGCAGGGAGCCTGCTTTGATATGCTGGAAATCCAGTGTGTCAGAGCAGACACAATTAATCGAGTCTGCTTGAGCACATAAATAGATGCACTCTGGCAGCCTTGCACATCACATACCAGCAGCGCAGCATGTCTCTGCTCTGAGAAAATGGCAGTGATGCTCTTGGAAATAAAACACGTTTGATGTGCTTTAGTTCAAAGTGCACCGCTGCCATTTTTCAGCACGGGGACACGCTGCGCTGCTGATACATGCAACATACAGGCACTTTTAACTAGCACAGCTCTCTAATTAAAAGCACCTGGCGCCATATTGGGAACACATGTAAAAATGCCCATCGAGCCCGGTTGCCTCAGCCTTTCCTCATAAGTCATATCCCCCAGCCCCCTCACCATCTTCACTGCCCTCCACTGGGCTCTCTCCAATTTGTCCACATCCTTTCTGCAGTGGGGGCCCAAAACTGAACATAGTATTCCAGATGTGACCTCGCTAGTGCTGAATAGAAAGGAATAATCACTTCCCTTGATCTGTAACGCTCCTATCAATGCAGCCTAATGTGTTGTTAGCCTTCTTGGCAGCAAGGGCACACTGTTGGCTCATATTCAGCTTCTTGTCCGCTGTAACCTCCCAGGTTCTTTTCTGCAGAGCTGCTGCCGAGCCAGTCAGCCCCCAGCCTTTACCGGTGCATGGGATTGTTCCATCCTAAGTGCAGGACTTTGCACTTGTCCTTGTTGAACTTCATGAGATTTCTTTTGGCCCAGTCCTCCAATTTGCCTAGGTCTCTCTGAATCCTAACCCTCAGCTTAGTGTAATCTGCAAACTTGCTGGGGGTGCACCCTATGCCAAATCTCTTATATTTTACTGCATATTTATTTTTACTGTGCTCAAAATGCTACCAGATAAAAATATCCGTAACTTCAATTTTGATAGAAGGCGAGAGAGGGTGGCATCTTCAAGACAAACTCATTCAGAAAGGCATAAGCTTTCATAGGCATTAGTTTTCCTACTTCTTCAGATGCTGTTATGTACTCTTGATACTTCAGTATGCTAGAAGGCACCTGAAGTAGTAAGTCTGTAGTCTATGAAAGTTTATGCCTTTCTGAATGTTAAGTCTTTCAGCTGTCACCCTTCTGGCTGACTTCAGAGTAACACAGCTAACTACCTTTTGTTAAATGCTGATGTTAGCAAAAACAGCTTTGAAAAGAGGAAATGTAGTGATATTTACAATGTTTACTTGTTTTGCAAGATTTTTAAAGCAATATAAAAATTGCTCTCCTTTTACTTTTTAAACAATTAATTGGACTCCCAGGCAGGCCAGAAAGGGAGATATGTGGGGCAAGGAAGAAGCAAACAAGCTAGAGCGAGTGCGGATTAATGAGATGCCTGCTGCTCTGGAAGGTACTAAGCCTTTAGTCTCATTTCCAATGGGGCAGAAACTTCTCCTCTGTTCTCAATCCATTGTATCCAATAGCTATTAAATGCAAGGTGCAGAGACTTCGTTTTAAAAGGAAGACTGGAGAGGCACCTGTAGGTTCAAGTCCCATTTGGGTGGGAGTGGCCTAAAACCTGGGTCTTCCACTGTCTACGTGAGTGCCTTAAAACATTAGGCTAAAACATGGGGTGGCTGTCCCCTTCTTCCAAATCCATGTAAGTCATGGATTTTTACCTGGCTATAGTTTCAGACCTGGGTATATGTGAATGGTGCCATGTAGTTGCCTGCCCAAAGTGTGCATGGGTGCTTGCATGTACTGCACGTGCAATAGAATCACAAACTGAATATAACTACTTTTGGGGCAAGTTAAGTTCAATAGGATTCTGCCCCAGGTGTCTAACTTCTGCCTGACAAGTTCTAGCAAATTTGACAAGCAAATTTGTCTCCCACTGCTCTCTCTCTTCTTCAAAGAGTCCAAGGGGTCTCCTTTTCTCTCATCTGGTTCACAGAGAGATTAGGCACTACTTCAAACTGAGCAGTAGATTTCCAGTGCAGACAAATGCCCCTTAGAGACTAGAATGAGATCACAAAATGTATATGTATTTGATATAAAACAGAAACGGAAGCCTACATCTTCAGAAATGAAAGGTAGCTGCATTAATCCATAGTACAAGCTAGCCTCCAGCTAGTAAACCATACTGAAAGAGGTCACTGTACCTAATGTATTCACCAGGCCTTGTTTGCAAGTCACATTTTGTCAAGATAATCTGTATTCTGAACATTTTGTATAGTATTTCCTCAGTGTGAAAATATCTTTGGAACTGTTTTTTTTTTTTTTTTTTTTTTTTACATAAACAAAAGTAAAACTAAGATGATCATTATCCAAGACCAAGGGAGCACGAGTAAAACTAAACTGGGTTACGCATGAGGGCTTTTGTTTTTGATTTGGTTTTTTTTCCAAGGTGCTGTGTTCAGTGACTGCATCCTTGTAAAAATAAATGTGTCCTCATAAATATGTATTTATATTGGTTCCAAAGCTTAGACTGGCTGGCAGTTAGGCCACTGTGGAGGGAAGGAGGAATTCTGAATTCAATCCTTATGCCAATAGAGGCTGACAATTTTGTAACTCTAAGCCTGACAGATAAACGGGAGAAAAAGTGGGATTGTAGTTATGTTGATTAATCGTGTGGACTCCCCTTGATAGAACTTATTGCTTCCATGCAGATGAGAAATCCTACCATATTGCTTGCTTGCATAGATTTAAAAGCTGTAGATAAGATTTTATTAACTTGCGCTTCTCAGAATTTTAAAAATTGAAATTGGTAAAGCAAGCTGAAATGTTGAGTTATAACAAGAACTGTTCAAATTTTCTTTGGCAAAAATTTCACTTTTTTTTACCATTCTCTGGTTAAAATTAATCACTGTTTCTTTTTCATTGAAACTTCAAAAACTGAACATTTTGAACTACTTTTCAGATGAAAACACAAATATAGCACACTTTATTTTTCTGTCAATTAAAAAGTTGTCAACATTTTGAAAAACATCCATCAGCTCCAAGAGGACCTCATTTGTTAATAATTATATTCAAGTTTGTTATCTGAATATAGTAAAAACCAGACCTTAAATCAGACCTGTCCGCAGACAATTTCTTCAATTAACAAAGTGTTCTCAAGTCCCTCAAAAAACAGCTGAAAAGAGCTGATAGGAATAATTTTGGTTTCAAACTTTAGGTCATGAAATATTGCCAGTTTGCACTTCACTAACATTCAAGATGCAAGCATGCATTTATCCCAATAACATTATCATCAACATTATTATAGAGACCTGTGCCAAAGATTGGCAAAATGTTTAATATTCTATTTGATGTAAACATATTTGATTTAACCTTCTTTGCCTCAGCTCCTGAGTACTGCAGAAGACTATTTTCCTCATAAAATAGTTTAATTTCTTCACATGAAACAAAGCTAAAGATTCTTTTAATGGGAATCCAGTACCCTCCTGTATAATGTGTTTTCTGTCTCTATGTATTAATCAACATGCATTCCAGTCCTTCAAGAATTTTGATCACAATACTTGCTGTGATCACTAAGCTTGATCACTAAGCTTGCTGTGGATGGGCCGAATGACTAGAGAAGCTTGTGAAACAGCAGCAGGCAATCCATGCAAGTAGTTTTTGCATTCAGCATCTGCTCTTAGAGGACATATTGCTAACTGGGACTTGAAACCAGAAAGAAAAAGGATATGACCTGACATTAGAGCAAAGGAGAGTTACATATCTATGTATTTATAAGCTGGCACAGTATTTCTTTGTAAAGTGAAAACAGCATTAGATAAATATTCATAAACCCTTGCACAATAGTCATTAAAAGCTTAACAATTTTACTTACGTAGCTTCTTTTTGACAGTTCGGTTAAGCCATCAGCTGTGGTCTGGGCTACTTCGTGATCAGTGCTTATTCTGCCTGTGCTAATGGCATCAAACATAAAGTGGCCTGAATACAGAAGATCAAGAATTATGCAAGTCACAATGGATGTGATAAACTTTCCACCTTTGTGGAAACTGTTCACCATAGTCATTATATTCTAGTGAGGGGTATTTTGGGGATTCACAACAACTGCCAGCCCTTCAAACTCAACTGGAGACCAAAGTCTAGTGGAGACATTTCCTTAGGATTGTTTTGAAATAGAGACCTCAGCACTACATCCACTTTGGAAGTTTTCTACAGAAAGGTTTCTATTGCTGACATGTGAAAGGTGGCTTTTTGGAGCTCTTCACAGTCTTTGAACCAACACTATTTAAGTATAGATGTTAGGTTAGAAAACTTTGAGAGAAGTTTTGTAGGCTCATTTTAGATGAGCTCTCTGGCTCCTGAGAATTACAACTGGGATTTTACGGTGTGCCAGTACTCAGTGGTGTAACTAGGACGAGGCCAAGGAGACAACTACCCCAGGTGCCTATTTGGGAGGCAAAAAAAGTCAGCTGCTACCAGCAAATGTGCAATCTCAATTCCAGAAGTTGCTGGTGACCCTGTGCCCTGGGTGCCCAGCTGCATCCCTGCCTCTCTGTCTTGGTACCAGGACTGTAACTGCAATAACAGAGGGCACTGCCCAGGATAATTTTGTCCCCAACCTAATATGGCTGTTGTCTGCACAGTTCTGTGTATACGTCATCTAACTGCAGCACAGTACATTTATTCATATAGAAAGGGCCCTGAGCTAGCCAAACTGCATGTGATGGTTCCTAATCTGAGAATTTTAGGCTGAAAACCCAGATTACTACCAAGCAAGCTAGCATACTAAACAATATAGTTTATTTTTTAGCACTATCATTTTTATGATTGTGCAGGTCAAAAATCTCTCTCCCCCATGCATTTGCTCTTTTGTGTAAGTTGATGTATGGATACACTGGAAATATTAATTTTATTATAGGTAATATTTAATAGCCATCTTGTGCTGTACAGAAGATTATTCTTGCCAAGCTAATAAACATACATGTGATGTATGGGTGGGAAGTGGCAATCAAATTCAAAATATGACAGTTCCATGAACTGTGTTTCTTGTTGCATGTTCTTGTGCTTTTTGAGTGTATCCTAGTTTTATATCTATTACAAAATGGCAGTGAGAAGTCTTACCAATAAGCCTGTCACTAATGTTCCTCTGCAGCTCTCTGAAATACGGTCTCATTTGCTTGCGGATGGGTTTCATTGCATCCTCCACGAGCTCTGTCAGTCTGAGCCACATCTGTAGTTTTACTTCAGTGAAGTAAATGGAAGTAGGAGGTCCATCCTTCTGCTCTCCTAGCCATTCACTAAGAACTGAGGATATGATTATGCTGAGGGGTCATTGAATCTGGTGGAGGTAACCATTACTCTTCCATCCATATGAATATAAGACATATGCAAGCCCCTTTATGATAACAGGTAGCCATAATGGGATCAACACTCAAAACACAGGTGCATTGAGAAGGCTTGAGCGGAAGCTGAACCATATTGCCCTAATCCCAAATTCCAAGGATTTCCCTAGAATTTGATATCAAATGCTGTGGGTGGGGCACAGGTCAGATTTATTTGTCTGTTTGGATAAGCAGCAGAAGCAAAGACGAACAAAGAGAAACAGTAAAATCAGAGAAGCACTGGCAGCACGACTGAGAAGAAAGCTAAGTGAGAGCATTTATATGTGAGCAAAGAGACTCTCAGTCTGCTGCTGTTTGATTGCTATTGTGCCCAGGGAAATGGAACTAAATACATTATTTATAAATGCACAAAAGGACTTCAAAGAAGTACTTAACTCCACCCCCACCACCTCCTCTTAGTGGGACCCACTAGACTCCAAAAGTTGGGTAGCTGCTCAGGTCAAACTGCGGGAACAGTGTCACAACAAGTTAATGCTCTTTTCTAGTTCATGCAGTGGTAAATATCAGACAGGTTTTGGAAAATTCAGACTTCTGCTTGTGTAACAATTCATTTCACTTAACCCTATAGTAGAGCCTATGACACCATTTCAACAGGAGACTGGTTGAGTTTCAAACGCTTAGTCTGAAGATCACATTGAGCATAGACTTGTACTCCACTAAGACAGAATAGTAAATACATTCCCTTTTGGAACTAATGGATGCAACCAGAGGTGACCTGAGCAGGGTGCGGGGCCTGGGGCAAATCAGCCTGTGCAGGGCTCTGCCCCCGGATGCGAGGAAGCCGGCGGCAGATTCAGTGGCGGAGGGGCTGAGAGGCTGGACGTGAAGCGGGCAGCAGCATGGAGTCTCCGCGGCTGCTCCACCCAGCTCTGCGGGGCCCCACAAAGTGCAGGTCCTGGGGCGGTCACCCCGATTTGTCCCCCGCCCCCGGGATAGCCCTAGATGTAACTATGTTTTATTCAGGAACTGACACTATTTTTAATTACATTTTAACATGCATCAGGCACTGCATGCAAAATACAGAGACCCAAGTGGCTGAATTTATACATGGGTGGAGCAGACTACTTTCTCCTCCATTTTTTCCTGTCTGAACAGGGATCCTGGTTTTCTCTGATTTAAAAAAATCCTCAATTTTTGATTAAAAAAAGTAACTCTGAATCCACACTGTCCTGTGCTTTAAACGAAATGCTTTAATATATATAGTGGTCTTTCATTTTAATCATGGAAACATATGGACTTGGGGTTACTTTTTTTTAACTGAAAATTGGGGATTTTTTTACATCAGAGAAAACCTGCTGATCAAAATATACTGGAAGACTATTTGGTCTACCACACCTTCATCATGCTAAATTGACATTTAAGCAAATAGCACTACATCAAAAAGGAATTTACCCAATATGGGATATTAAAATTATTGTAGAGGTAGTAAAAGAGAATAGCTTTAAGCCTACATATTTTGTAAATGTAGAGGATCACTCTAGGTATTTAATAAACGTATTGAGCTATTTAAAACTGATCAACCTACAAATTTACAACTCCCTCTCTATCGTATATTGATTTTCAGCCCTCATGTTACAAAAGTAGAATTAGACTAATTTTTTCTTTGTTTTTTTTCATAAACTAATACTTAAATTATTTATTGGAAAAACAAGTTTCTCTCTAATGTAATTAACGTTTTCAAAAAATAGTTTAACTGAAGTTCTACATGGAAAGAAGCCTATACAGTTTCCTTTACAAAGTTATGTAATAACTTTCTGTACTTACTGTGCTGGTAGGATCCAGTTGCTATTCCTGTAGGAGCTCTGAAGAACACACCAGTTAGATGAGACAGGTGGGAGAGGACTTCCATCCCTGTCTCTGCAAAGTTATAATTTTGCTTGCTTTAGTTCAGGAAATAGTTATCTCCATCAGTAAAATATTTCAGCCAACAGAATCCACTAGCCATTTCCTTTTTCTCCACACTACTATTAATGACATCAAAATGAATATTAGCTTTGTCCAGGGCTAGAGAATGAAAAAAGACACAACATCAGTGCTAAAACTGGTTAGAAAATGTTGGTTGTCTTCCCTGCAGACAGTCAGTAGTTCTCCCCCATAACATAACTGGTAGGCAGGAGGGGATTGGGCATCAGCCCCAGGCACCAATGTGGGGGGAGAGGGGTCCTGAAAGGACAGGCCCCCCTGGCAATCTGCCATGGAAGGAGAGAATCATGGAATCATGCAGGAGTAGGACTGAGAGGGACCTCCAAAGGTCATCTAGTCCAACCTCCTACCTGAGGCAGCATCATCCCCATCCAAACTATCATGTGCAAACCATAATCTAAACTCTACATAAGACTACAGTCAACCTGGGCACAACAAAGACCGCACCCTAACCTGCCATAGGTAAAGCAGGGGAGCTATGGCAGTCAATGTCCTGCTTCTATGAAATGTCAATATATGCTCAAGAGATCCCAGGTAGAGGACCACACCCCCTGCTACAGAGGAAGGCAAAAACCTTCCATCTGTACCAGTCTGACCATGGGGTAAAATTCCTTCCTGACCCCAAGTATGGTAATCAGTCTGACCCTGAGTGGAGGGGGCACAACCCTTGCCAGAAACCTGTGGCTTTGGTTCATTGGCACACCCCAAAGTCGCCTGAAGAAGGCTTAAAAACACCCTCACATGTAGCAGATCTACTATGGCGCCCAGATCCTTCTCCATAGCACTGCCATGCAGCCAGGTGTCACCCATTTTCTGATGGTATTTTTGCTGTTTCTTCCTGTGATGTAGCACCTTGCAGTTGTCCTCATTGAACTTTATCCTATTAGATTCAGCCCAGCTTTTCAATCTGTTGAGATCCTTCTGAATTGTGTTCTCATCTTCCGCCATGTTTGCAGTCCTTCCCAGTTTCGTGCCATCTGCAGACTTGCTCATGAAGCTTTCAATGCCAGCACCCAAATCATTAATAAACACACTGAAGGACACTGGGCCCAGGACAGACCCCAGTGGGACTCCACTCAAAACCTCCTGCCACTCTAACATGGATCTGTTAATAATTAATTAGCCATTGTTTGTGTCTATTGAGCCAGTTTTCTATTCACCTTGTAGTGGTTTTGTCCAGCCTACATTTCTCCAGTTTGTTTATGAGACGGTCACATGGGTCCTTGTCAAAAGCCTTGCTAAAGTCCAGATACACTATGTCCACAGCATTTCCTTCATCCACCCAAGTAGCTACTCTGTTAAAAAAAGGAGTCTATTCCACTGCCTTGCTATTCTAACAGCTAAGAAGGTCTGGAAGGAAAGTCCTGTACTGCCCAGTTGTAAGAGCTGGGTGCAGGTGCACCCTAGACAGGTAACACCCTCTTCCCTCCCTGCCAGCTCTCCAGAGCTTGGCTCCTTGTCCCTGCAAGTCAGGGAGCAGTAGACAATTGGCCAGCATGCAAAGCCTGTTAGATAAGCCTCTGATATTCCCCCAGAAGTCCATAACTCAGTAAAAACCTAAAAATTTAAATTCTAAAAATGAAAAAAAATGGGTCGTGGGACTAAACTTGTATGTTTGGGTTGTTAGATATTAAACAAAGCCTCCTAAACTGCTATGGGGACTCATGAGAATTGTTGCTTAGATGTTGTATGTCCTCATTCTCCTCTATGAACCATACTCCCAGGCCAGAGTACAAAATGTATAATGTATCATGGTCATCCCTTTTGATAAGTCTGCAGCCCATGTAAGAGGATTCCCATGCATGATAAAAGATATAGTCCAGCTCTGTAGCTGAGGACCCAAATTCTTAACTTCCACAAAGCTTTCTTTGTGTTCAGATTATTCAACTAAAATTTTGTTTTCTACCAAAAGATGACACTTTTTGTAGAAACCATTGTTTTAACTACCAATTTTCTTCCAAAATACATTTCATTGGAGATGTTCCAAGGAACTCCACAATGAGCAGGATCATTCTCCATTCTTACCCAAATTCAAACAATACTGACCTGATGCTGCCAAAGGAACAAAGATGTCCACATGGCCTCCTTCCTCAGGAGAAGTGACACAACCTCCTAGCTTCTCCCAAAATTCTCTAATTTCAGAGCTCAAAATGTTCTCAATACTAATTCTGCAGCCTGAAACAGATTAAAATGAAAGTCAATGAAAGAAGAGAAATAGCATTTGAGGTTTTAATCTGCTCAGAGATCCATCTCATCTGCACTTTGGATTACTATCCCCTCAACTCTCTTAGGGCAATATAATAAAAGTAGCAAGTATGAATAAGTGCAATGTTCCATAACTTGCAAACTGTGAGATTACTTCCCTTCCATCTTTTTTTTTAATTACTTCTACCTCTAAATTCATTTCTTTGTATCATATTCCACTCCTCTCCTCACACACACCTTCTCCTCTGACCACTGTTTTCCATTTATGGGGCTGCTTTTTAATTCTCCTCTTTTGCTTCATTTTCTTATCTTCCTTGAATCCCTTCTTTAACTTCCTGGTCAGACTTTTAGTTCTATGGATTGTCTTCAGGGTCTCCATGCCCTTATAAAGATAATATCAGAAATGACTGCAGTCTCCTTGTTTTTAACTGATTACTAAACCCCTTGTCCTGTAAGCTTTTACATCTAGGCAGCCCTTTCTTCCCAGGTAACTACAATGGAAGGTGCAGATCCTCCTGCTAGAAACTCATTATAGTGGGATTAACTTTTCAGATTTATACCACTGTCCCTTTTGGGAAAACTCAGCATGTGATAGCATGTGAAATGTTACCAATTATTTTGTTTCTGCTCTTTAATCTAACCGTTACCTTGAAGCAAACTGATTTCTCTGGAGTCTCCATCACTGAAAATTCCAATACTCCTTGCTTTTCGGCCATCCAGGGCCTTTTCTATGTAAAAAAAGAGACTTTCCAATGTCATTCCACTATGTTCATATACCATGGGAACTACTTCTGGCTTAGTGCTGTCCAGAACCATCTGCAGGAAGGAATTATTTAAGAATAACAATAAACAATTCATGTATTTCTCAAGAAGGTGATTCCTTGATAAGTATAATTTCTAAATCAGTTAAATGTTGTAGATCAGGGTGTCAAGCATATAACTCAGAGGCCAGATCTGGCCTGTGAAGCCAAAGGATTCAGCCCATGAGCATGCAGAGCCAGTCTTGTGCATGGGTTGGACTTGGTGCTGTGGGTGCCACCCACCGCCAGAGGTTTGGTCTGGGGTGAGAGCTGGCTCTGGCACAGTTGGAACTCGCCTGCTGACTGGTACAGAGACCATCATCTCACCCTGTGGGCTGGATAAGTTTGACACCCCTGTTGTAAACATTACCACATTATGTATCATATGTAATATTAGTCACTATATCAAGAAGTGACTTTATAATTCCAATGGATCTCTCTCCAAAAGCCTCCATGTAAGGTTAACAATAACCATGACCTTCACTATGACACTTATTGGGCATGGGCTTGAAGTTAATGGTATTTTGTAGAGGTAAAGCAGGTTGCCTGCATGCAGTGGATGGTAGGACCAGGTCCTTATCAGGGAACAAAATAATGCTGCTTGGTGGTTCAACTCTGTGTTCTGCATTTCCCCCTCACTGTTACTTTTTGAAGCTGAGATTATAGACACATTTTAAATAAATATGCAGTGTGGGCTGCTTTTAACATGACACTTTACATACATTTGTATAGCAACTTTCACAAATTTTTACTTAAAACAGAGGAGCTTTCTTCCTGCCTAGAGCGGGGGCAGAGCTGGACCTGATGATCTGCAAGGTCCCATCCAGCCCCTAACAATCTATGAATCTATGAATCTTTAAATCATATGTGTATCAGTACATTTGAAAATCTCATCTTGAGCAAGCAGCATTTTAAAATCAATTTCATGTTAAACTCTGAATTTCTGTCAGTAAGAGTCATTTGGACCCAAAGACTTACTTTACAGATGTTACTGTAATTTTCTGCTGCTTTCTTTTAAAGTAAAGTAATTTTCTGCTGCACTCATTAAGTATGGTGCATTTCTTCAAGGAAGGAAGAAAAGTCTGTTGTAAAGCTCTGCAATATTGAGCAGTTTGGGCACACAGAAACCCAGTCACCCCCCAAAAAATTCATACCTCATATGCAGGAATCTGAGATGATATCAAGAGCAGGCATGGCTGAAGTGGATATATACAATTGCTGTATTTTTGGTAGATGTTCTGACAATGTCTGTAGGGTAGATGAGAGTAAGATCTGATTCCAGCCACATTTCTTCTATGTGAAGATAAGTTGAAAATAATAATAATTAAAAGTCAGTATTAAAACTACTATAACCATTCTTTTTTGCTTAAATCTGTGAAGGTGCATAAACAATAAAACTTGAAAAAAATCAAAAATCCCAGATAACCTCTGTTATCCTCAATACACACGCATTTTGATTTCCAACATTACTGCCTCTTGTACATAGTACTTTGGAAAATATCCCAGTGTTCCATATGCATAGTTGTGACACCTCTTTGCATTTGGGAGAGGGATGTGAAGAGTAAAAAGTTCTGGCTTTTATAAATGACTACTGTATATGAGTTCCTTAATGCTCCAATGTCTGAAAACATTAGAATGTTTCTGAAATTCCATCCTATCTCTGTAGCTCTGTAAATTGATAAATCCTTAAAATACTGGACTGAACCACCTACCAGTTACTTTGATAAATACATTTGTAGCCATGTCTATTATTCTAGTCTATTCTTGCTGAATGATACCATTTCTAGGAGAAAATAAACTTTAATAGTCTAGTGAATACTGGAATTCTTGATTTCCAAACACCTATAGTTCACCTACTTGAAGTCTTTATATTTATTTTTAGGTCATGTCTTTGACAAGAATAGGTTTTAATGCAACAAAAGAGAACGCACTTTTTGGAGCCTCTCCTTAAGTTGCAGAGGCATAACTGGCCAGTACTGCACCTAATGTGTGTGGTGAGTGGCCATTTTACCACCAATTTTCAGTGGCAAAAAAGGTGACACCTCACCCTCATAGGAGCAAACCTCCAGATGCTGCTCCTATAATATGCATTACTGCTGCTGCTTTGCCCTCCCTGCTGTCAGAGAAGGTGCAAAGTGCCAGGGGAGGGGAGAATCATGGAATGGGAGGGAGAGGGGCAACACCTGGGGCTCATGCTGTGCTCACCCACCCATTGTTACACTACTGCTTCTTAGCCAATACAGCTCTGGCTTAGCCCATGGAAAGTACAACCTCCTGGATTTACTGGTAGTCCCCCATCCAAGTGGCACTTTTCCTGGTTCAAGTTAAATGACAACCCCCAAGCATCCCAGCATGCTTTCCAGCCCTGGGCTGGGTTAGGCTGTGCTGTGCTGTCTGCTCCAGCAGAGAAGGGTTGGTGCGGGGGGGAGGGCAAACCCCAGCTGGGGTCTGGGCCAGGGAGGGGAGTTAAACTTTCCTTCCACCGAGTACAGAGCTGCCCTGCCCTGCTAAAAAATTACTGCTGGCTGCAACTGTGGACTACAAATCCCAGAGGAACCTGGAAGCAGGAAGAGGAAGTGATAAGCAACTCTGCAGAGTCCTGTTGCAGTAATTCTAAACTGCAAATCCCAGAGACCTTGGGGGCAGCAGGAAGAGGCAGCAAACACACAGCTCATGCTGACTATGTGCCAGAGAGCTGTGCTCTAGTACTCTCCAGCTTCTGGCCTGAGCCACTACAGGCATGTGGCTGCATTTCCTGAATCAAAAGTGAATGTCTATCCAGTTGTTTAATCTCTGCAGTTTAGATTAACTTGCAAAGACTGAATTGATTCATCCTTGGGCTTTTTGACTGTCTGTACTTAAGAAAAATGACTATACAGTAGATTCCTCAAACCCAGGTGGTTCACAATCTGCTTGATTGGGTGCTTTTGCATAGGATGCTTTTGATGAGCCTGGCAGCTGTTTCCTGAGGGTTTTTCTTCAAAGGGTACTGTTTCTCCAGCCATCTGGAGATTTCTCAGCAGTCCCAAACAGCTGACTGGAGAAGGAGCACCATTTGAAGTAGAAGCCTGAGCAATCATTAGGAGCAACTCAGTGGTTGCATACACTGTTTGCTATGGCTATAAATAGCACCCAACTTGTTCACAAACCCACATTTAATCCAACAGATTATCCAGATTCTACTGTATAATTTTCCTATTTTGGATGAACAACCTGTTGCATTGTGGGAGAGCTGTGGGTCTTAAGATCTGCTGATTTAAGCCCAGATATTTCTGGTACTGGCTACTTCAAGTCAAATCAGACCTTGGGGTTTACAGTATGAAGCTAGTGTCTGTGGCCAACCCTCACACACCACCACATTTCTGCCCAATATCAAATAATAATGCTAGCCTTAGAACTAGACGCGCCTGGTTTCAGTTAATTGGAGGACCTGATATGACAGATACATCTCCTGTAAGTTGGTTCCCAGTGTTGCTACTTTCAGCCTGAAGATCAAGCACGAATTGTAGAGAAACTGTATGGGCTTTATTGAGAATGAACTCCATCAAGGTGCCTGTATTTCAAAAGTGTATGACATAACAACAGCAACTTGCATTTTTGTGTTGCTTCCCATTTGTCCTGTGTTCTGTGACTGTTACTAATCAATACATTGTGGGGACCATTTTATATTTCATGTTGAGAGACTCTCCAGCGCTTTGAAAATTTTGAGCATTGCTTACCTGTTGGGAAAAGATTTTAAGGAGGCTAAAACCAACTGCTTCTCTGCTGCCAGACTAAAACTTGACATGGATTTCATTTCTTCAGACAGCAAAGTTGAAAGAGTATGATTTGGGATAGCATTTCTTTCCTGTAAGCGTTTGAAGAAAAATACAAAAGATAAATGCATTTGACACAGTATAATAATATACATTCCCTATATTATTGTACCAGTCAATAAATACTAGCAAACTTTGGCAGCAGTGACTGGAGACGATTGAGTTCAGGATCCTGAGGAAAAGGAGGAAGGAGACAAGCAGAGTAAGGTTGCTGGACTTCAGGAAAGCAGACTTCAACTCACTCAGGGAACTGATAGGCAGGATCCCCTGGGAGGCCAGTCAAAGAGAGGAAAGAGCCTAAGAGAGCTAGTTGTACTTAAAACAATTCTTACTGAGGACGCAGCAACAAACCATCGAAATGTGCAGAAAGACTAACAAGTATGGCAGAAGACCAGCTTGGCTTAACAGGGAAGTCTTCAGTGAGATAAAACACAAAAAGGAAGCTTATAAGAAGTGGAAACATGGACAAACAACTAGGGAGAAGTATATGAGTATTGCTCAGGTATGCACAAATTAAATTAGGAAGGCCAAAATGCAACTGGAGTTGCAGCTAGCAAGGGATGTGATGGGTAACAAAAAGGGTTTCTACAAGTATGTCTTCAACAAGAGGAAGACCAGGGAAAGTGTGGGTCCCTAACTGAATGGGGGAGGCAGCTTAGTGACAGAGGATGCAGAAAAGGCCGAAATACTCAATGCTTTTTTACCTCAGTCTTCACAAGCAGGGTCAGCTCCCAGACTACTGCACCTGGCAGCACAGTTTGAGGAGCAGGTAGGAAGCCAACAGTAGCAAAAGAACAGGTTTGGGACTATTTAAAAAAGATGGATGTGTACAAGTAATGGAACTGGATGCAATGCACCTGAGGTGGCTGAGGGAGTTGGCTGATGTGATTGCAGGGTCATTGGCCATCATCTTTGAAAACTCATGAAGACTGGAGGAGGTCCTAAACAATTGGAAAAGGACAAATATAGTGCCCATCTTTAAAAAAGGGAAAAGGAAGGTCCAGGGAACTATAGACCAGTAACCCTCACCTCTGTCCCAAGAAAAAACATGGAGCAGATCTTCAAGGAATCTATTTCTAAGCACTTGGAGGAGAAGAAGGTGCTTGGGAACAGTTAGCATGGATTTACCAAGGGCAAGTCATGCCTGAACATCCTTCCTTCTTTGACAAGATGACTGGCTCTGTGGATGTGGGGAAAAGCAGCTGATGTGATACACCTTGACATTAGCAAAGCTTTTGATACGGTCTCCTACAACATTCTCACAGGCAAGCTAAGAAAGTACGGGTTCTGTGAATGGACTGGAAGGTGGATAAAAAACAGGCTGGATTGTCAGGCTTAGAGGATAGTAAGCAATGGCTAAATGTCTAGTTGGCAGCTGGTCTCAAGTGGAGTGCCCCAGCGGTTTGTCCTGGGCCAGTTTTGTTCACTAGCTTCATCAACGACCTGGAAGATGGCAGAGAATGCACCCTCAGCAAATTTGCAGATGACACCAAACTGGGGGGAATAGTAGATAAGCTGGAGGGTAGGACTAGGGTTCAGAGAGACCTTGACAAATTGAATGACCGGATCAAAAGAAATCTCATTAAATGCAATAAGGACAAATGCAAAGCCATCTACTTAGGACAGAACAATCCCATGCACCAGTACAGACAAGTACTGACTGACTAGGCAGCAGCTCAGGACCCTCCGGTTACAGTGGAACCTCAGTGCAGAAAAGGACCCTCAGGTTACAGTGGACATTAAGCTGAATATAAGCCAACAATGTGCCTTTGTTGTGAAAAAGGCTAACATACTGGGCTGCATTAGTAGGATTGTTTTCAAAAGATTGAGGGAAGTAATTTTTCACCCCAATTCAGCACTGGGGAGGCCATATCTGGAGTATTGTGTCCAGATTTGGGCCCCCCAAAAGGTTGTGGATAAAGGATGTGAACAAACTGGAGAGTCCAGTGGAAGGCAATGAAAATGGTTAGGGGGCTGAGGCATAAGACTTCTGAGGAGAGGCTGAGGGAACTGGGCTTCTTTAGTCTGGAGAAGAGGGGCACCTGTACACATCATGGGGTTTAATCCTCCATTAAATTAAATAGGTTTATAAAATTTAAAACCTGTTTATTTTGAAGTGTCACATCAGTGTTTGCACACACTTGGTTTTCAAACAGTTTAAGCCTGGTCCCCAGCTGGCACCGCAGGAGAGCAGGATGGTCCTGCACCAGAAAAACTTTTAAAGCATCTGGAAAACCCTCTCGTGCAAACAGTCATACTGTTGCAGCACAAGAAAGGGCAAAAAACATGGCATGTACAAAGGCCCGAGAAGACTGAGTGGGGATTTAATAGTGGCTTTCAACTACCTAAAGGATTGTTAGAAAGAGGATGGAACTAGACAGTTACCTGTGGTAGCAGATAACAGAACAAAGAAAAATGGTCTCAAGTTAGAGCAAGAGAAATTTAGGTCAGATACAAGAAAAAACGCTCACTGGAAAGGTAGTAAAGCACTGGAACAGATGACCCAGGGAGGCTGTGGAATCTCCATCCTTGAGGTTTTTAAAACCCAGCCAGACAAAACATTGGTTGGGATGATCTAGTTGGGGATGGTTCTGCTTTGAGCAGGGGTGCTGCCCCTTTCCTTCCCATTACGTTGGACTAGATGACCTCCTGAGGTCCTTTCCAACCCTCATTTTCTATGATTCTATGATTGAAAGAGACAAACAAAATCAGAGGTAGACAAGGTTTTTTGGGTAAATGTGATGTCTTATATTAGACCAACTACACAGTTGGAAAATTGTTGGAAATTTTTATTTAGTTGGTCTAATAAAAGATATCACATTTACCCAAAGAACCATGTCTGCCAATGTCCTTAGACCAACACAGCCATAACCACCCCCTAAAACAAAAGCAGATGCATTTAAATGTGTTTCTCAGGGCCACTCTACACATGCAGGTAAAGGTACAATGGGATCTAATGTGTGATCCATACAATCACACCTCCTGCCATGCCACATGCATGGCAGGAAACAGGATTGTGGGATCACACATTAGATCCCATCACATCTTCCTGCCAGTGTGTGAAGCCTCATTGTGCATGGAGCCCCTGGGGCTGGGAGATCATGGCAGCTACAGTCTCCCAGCCTCAGGGGTTTCATGCACCCTTAAGGCTGGGAGACCATCACAGCACCATGAACTTCCAGCTCTGGAGGTTTCACACACCCGAGACTCCATGCAGCCCTGGGGCTGGGAGATCCTAGTCATGCCCCAGCTGTTTCCTAGCATCCGTGTGGTGCTACCAAGACCCAGAGTCCACAGCTGCCTGAGCTGAAAATCCCCTCAGTTGTGGGACTCCTGGCCCTGGCTGGGCCTGGTGCACCCCTGCAGCTGGGAGCCTGGTCAGCTGACAGGGCTCACAGCTTCATGGGGGACCCTGCTATACATGCAAATCAAAGCTGGATACCAACCATAAAGTTAGTATACAATTTTGAGGTCTAACTTTATAGCTGGTTGGACATTTTTATGGCGTGATAGCTACTTTGCAGATGCATCTGGTTTCAGTTAACTACACAATTAACCAGCTAATTACATAATATCTATAATGTGTAGAAGGAGCCTCTGAAGAACAGAAGTACAGTAGTAAAAAATACAGCTGGGCAATTTTTTTTTTTTGCCTAAAACTGTTCAACTGAAAAAAATGCAATTAGGTCAACTGAAACTTTTCACAAATTATTATTTTTTTTTTTGATTGTTTCAATAAAAATGGTTTCAGTAAAAAGCATTTAGAAATTCAAAATATGAAAATGTTCATGTTCTATCCCATTTAGAATGAAATACTTAGGTTTTTTTGATACAATGTTTCATTCCAAAATTTCCTTCAATTGTATTGCAAAAAATTAAACCTCAAGAACAAACAAAACAAAACATTTCATTTTGCCAAATGAAAGGTTTTGTTCAAGTTGAGACCAAACTGTTTTCTGATTTCTTAGATTATAGAAGATTTTGAAATTTCAGATCAGTCTGAAATTATTTTTTTCAGCTTTTCAGAACTGCCAGCAGATCAGTTTTTGCAGATTTCTAGTTCAGACAGAATTCTGTAAATTGTACAACACAGATGAAACCTCAAGCATCACTCCAGCAATGTGCAAAGGCTAGCATATATAATTCAGTGGCAAGGGGAATCAGTGGTGGCAGCTGTCACAGGGCTCCCCACATGCACCACAGTTCGAGAAATGCTACTTTATAAAACCAAGACCCTAAATATTAATTTATGTGTGTAAAATAGGGCTACCCTAGAAACTCTTTTCCTGCTTTATGAGAATTATTCTGATTTAAAAATTTTTCCCATCCCAAACCAGAACAAAAAGTCAATCTTATTGACTCAGTTTGTAAATAAATTGTTCAGGTCATACGCAACATTTAATTTTAAAACGTTTTGTTTAGATTTCAGTCTTTTTGTAATTAAAACCCTTTTACTATGTTTACTGTAACTTTGAGGGGAAAGTCATTCCCACTCAAAAGAATGATACTTTTTTTGAAAATATCTAAATCAGCTGTTTAGACAATTTCAAAGCTATTTTCTAAAACATTTCAAACCTGCTAAAATAAGTATTTATAAGAGGGAAGGATGAGAAAAAGTACTTTCCTTGACTGGGAATTGGCTTCCTCTACCTTTATTTTTTTATTTCTGGTACCAGTGGGCACATATACACATACAAATGCTGCTGGATGGGTAAGCCATCCTGGGCAGGTGTCTACACATGCACACATTTAGGAGCAGATTTGCTCCCAATGGCAGCAACCCAGAGAGGGTGCTCCCACCATGCTCTGCCCCACTGCAGTAGGCTCTAGGCTTTTCTGATGGGGCCTGAGAGATTCCTCCCTGCCCCCAGAAGCTGCCTGTTTTGGAGGCAGAGACAATGTCCCCCTGCGCCGGCAGCAGGGAACTCCCAGCCCCAGCTCCCCAAGCTGGGGCAGAGGGCTTGGAAAGAGCTGCAGGGGAGGGGCAGGTCTCAGCACCCTGCCCCAACCTGCTGGTTGGGCAGCTATCAGGGGGCAGCTAGCAGCGAGGGACAGCTAGGAGTCCCAATCCACCGGTGGAGCAGTTAGCAGCAAGAGGCCCAGCTGGGGGCTCAATGCTAGCTGCCCCACTGGCAGATTGGGGTAGGGGGGCTGGGACTTGCCCCTCCCCCACAGCTCTTTCCAAGCCCCATGCCTTGATCACCTGATTGAGGCATGGGGCTGGGAAAAAATCTGCAGGGCTCAGACCTGCCCCAGACCAGAACTGTTCCTAGCCAGCCCCAGGCTGCGCAAGGAAGTCTACACATGCAGCTCTGAGCTAGCTAGGGACTGCTCAAAACAGGAAAGTTCCTAGGCTGCATGTGTAGACCTCCCCACATAGTTGGGGCTGGCCAGGAACTGTCCTAGTTCTGGGAAAGATCCCATCCAGCTCCAGGCTGGGCGGAGAACTCCCCATGCAGCGACCTCCTGGCCCCAGCTCTGCAGTCACGGAGTGGGGGCTGGGTGTTCCCTGCTCCTGGGGCAGAGAGACATTGTCCCCATCTAGATTCTGCTGCAGAGCCTGCCCCAGCAGCAGGCAGCTCCAGGGGGCAGGATGCAATCTCCTGCCCCCTGCTGCCCAGCTGACAGGGAGCAAATTTGCTCCCAGTCTCTCACCTACACGTCCTGCTGAGAAGAGTAAATTACTATGCAGTAAGGGTCTGCACTAGTAGATAGTGATGCTTACTACACACTAATTTGCTATATAGCACAGTAAAGTGTCTTAGGTAGATGCGCCCAGTGTCTTGTCAACCACCCTCAACTCCTGCTGAAGTCTGAAGAAACCCAAGGCACTCAAGACCTCAGAGGAATAGTTGTAAATAAGGTCCTGTAATGCATTAAGACTGATTTTTATGAAGAGAGCCAGAAGCCAAGGTAGATATGCACCATTGTAGGCTAACTAAATAAGATATATATAGACGCTGATGAAGTGAACTTTGGTTCACAAAAGCTGTGCTCTCATATATATCTTATTTAGTTAGTCTACGAAGGTACATATCTATCCTGCCTTCTGACTGACTTCAGACTAACATGGCTAATCACTTTTCTCTTTCATATAGAGTTGGATATGTAATGGAGGATTTTCTTCTTTCTGCGTTCATTGTCCATTGTTATAAATACTTGACTTTGTTGTGTTGTTTGGGTGTACACATCCAAAAATCTTAATTTATTTTTAAATTATATATTTTAGATGTATATCCCACCCTATCCAAACAGCTCAGAGTGTTTACAGTAAACAAATACCCACAAACAGTATTCCCCAATCAATACCAGTCATAGGAATATAGGACTAGAAGGGATCTCGGGAGGTCATCTTGTCCAGACACTACTCAAGGCAGGATAATCATTAGGGCTGTGAGAAGCTTCAGTCCCTGATTTGATTTGGCAGAGATTTGGCCCAATTCAGTGTCTGAATCTCCAAATTGAACCAGAGGACCCTTAATCTCTCTGAATCGAATCGGGACCCTCCAAATCAATTCAGAGAGATTTGAAAAAATTAAGACATTTGGACATAGACACAGCTTTAAATGTATTTTCTACATGCCTCTAGGTAGCAGGGGCTCGTGAATGCTGCAATGCTGGGGCATGTGGAGTCCCACAGAAGCATGGGGGCTCCCCAGTGTGCTTGGCAGAAGACCCAGAAGTGGACTAGAAGCACTTCTGTTCTACTTTCGGGTCCACTGGGGAGTGCTCTGGGGGACCCCCGCATCCGCCCCGGCTTGCGGTGACTGGTGCCTCCTGTGTCTGGGGGTGGCACCTGGGGTCCCCCTGCAGCTGATTGCTGAGCTGGGGAGGCATGGGGGGGGGCCCAGCACGTTCCCCAGCAGACCTGGAAGTGGACCGGAAGTACTTCCGGTCTACTTCTGGGTTTGCTGCCGAGCACATGGAGGGACCTCCCACACTCCTGTGGGTCGCTCCACATGCCCCAGTATTGCAGCATTCACAAGCCGCACGTGCTACCTCAAGGTATGTAGAAAAAACTTTTAAAGCTGCGTCTGTGTCCAAATCAGCATCGAATCTTCAGATTCAGATTCGGCCAAATCAAATCAGGGACAGTGATCCAAATCAATGAATTAAATCACTGTCCCTGATTCGGTCCGAATCTGAATCCGAATAGAATAGGACCCACTTTGCACACCCATAATAATCATGCATTAAACTATACCAGCCAAGTTTCCTTCTAAACTGGTCCTGAAGATGTCCAGGGATGGAGATGTCATAACTTTTGTAGGAAGCCTGTTTCAATGTTTGACTACCCTCATAGTTAGAAAGTTCCTCCTAATCTTCAGCCTACATTTTCTCTGCTGCAGTTTGAGCCCATTGCTCCTAGTTCTGTTCCCTACAGTCACACACAAAAAAAATCTATCTTCATCCTCCTTATAAATTGCCCTTCAGGTATTTGAAGCTGGTTATCAAGTCCACTCTCAGTTTATGATGTTAAGTGTTTGCAGGATTTGCCCTCTCTTTGTTAAAATATACAAGTCGCAGCCTTTGTAGCACTTACCAGCATATCCTGAAAATAAGCTTGCCACATTCTGTCATGACAGAGCTTGGATATCAGAACCTGGTTAGTCCCATTAGCCAGTTCTCATCCATACTAATTAACCATAATGGGCAGTAGAGCATGGTAGCCCCAGGCAAAGCACTGTGGTATTCTGCTTCTCAAAGCCAAACTAATTTGTT
The DNA here is from genome assembly GCF_001723915.1 of Gavialis gangeticus. Classification (NCBI taxonomy): domain Eukaryota; kingdom Metazoa; phylum Chordata; order Crocodylia; family Gavialidae; genus Gavialis; species Gavialis gangeticus. The sequence continues at coordinate 91,895,789 of NW_017729034.1, forward strand.
CAGAGCCTACTTAGGTATCTCTACACAGCACTGCACTATCTTACGTATTCATACCATGGGAGCCATTCTGAACCCAGCATTATTAGATATGCAAAGGCACACTATACTTGATCATCACCTGTATTTCAGACAGAAAACAATTCCATAGAATTTTCACTTACAGCACAACTATTATTGGTCTTATTTTCCCAGCCTTATCCATGGTACGGGGTACTTTACTCCACTAGTACACAGTAGGTGTACCTACACGTGTCCCTAGGTCACCTTTGTTACTGCTCCATCGTTTAGTATTTCCTTTTGAAAGTGTTAAATGATGGCACAGTAAGAGTCCGTATTGTGCCATGCATACTGTGCACGGTTAGTTTCAGCTGCTACATTGCCATACCAATGTACTATAACGAGGGAGCACATTGCTACAGCCATGTACTGTCATGTGTAAATGCATCCAGTAGGTGCATCTACATATGCTATTCATTCACAGTATTTTACCGTGCAATAAGCCTTCCCGGGAACAGATTTGCTCCCCATGGAAGCACTTCAGTACAGGGATGCTCCCATTCTGCTCTGCCCACCTGCAGCAGCCAGGGGTAGCTCCAGGCTCCCCCTTGCACTAGCCTGGAAGTTTCATAGATTTCATAGACATTTGGGCTGGAAGGGAGCCCAGAGGATCATCGAGTCAAGCCCCATGCCCCAGGGGCAGGAAGCCAGCAGGGATCATAGGATCCCAGCAAGATAAGCATCCAAATGTGTCTTGAAGGCAAGTTAGCAAGGGACATACCAGTCCCAGTGAGCATGGAGCCAGGAGAGGCCAGTCCCAGTGGGCATGAAGGCAGGAGAGCTCTGCCAACAGCAGCAGCAGCAGCAACTATGTCCTTCCCCCATGTATGTTGGGAGAGGACCTGATGCGCACGGGGCCAGGAGGGAGCTGCCCCTGCAGCAGTCAGAGCTCTCCTGGCCCTGTGCCCAGGACACAGCTGCCAGCAAGCCCCCTGCCAGACACAGAGTTGCTGAGAGCTGTCCTGGGTGTGGGTCAGCTGCCAGCAAGCCTCCTGCCAGGTGTGGGGGAACACGGGACTCTCAGGCAGCTGCCGACTGCTCTGGGGAGTAGGCAGGGGCTGGGAATCTGCTTGTCCTCCGGAGCTGCCAGTTCCACACCAGGCACTGGGACAGGGGGCAGAGAGCTCCCCGGTCCTGGTGCTGATTGGTTCCCAGCTCCTGTGGGTAGCTGGGGAGCTGAGTAGCACGGGGACTGGGACAAGGAGCAACCTGTCTCCTGTGGCCCCCTGCTGGTTAGGCCGACTGGGAGCAAATTTGTTCCCAGTATTCACAGGTAGCAGCTAACTACACAGTAGACTAATTTACTGTACAGTAAATGTGCGCACGTATAGACAGTGATGCTTTACTGTGCAGTAAATTAGTCTACTGTGTAGTAAAGCATCTCGCGTAGACACACCCAGCGAGTAAGAGGTGTGTAAAGATGGCAGAAACAGGTCCTCAATAAATAACGGCTATAAACTGTGCTGACTTAAATAGCATTACATAGACATAAATAAACAAACTGAAGTACTTTCAATAACTGCATTTCCATTAGTTCCGATTCAAACAGAATCTCTCTCTTAACACTGACAAGCAACTTCAGCATCCTGCACTAAGTGTTGGTACATGAAAAGAGTTGTCTGATCAGAAGAAAATGATGTGTGACAAGATAGATGCCTCATCTGGTAATGCTAGTAACAGAACAATGAGTCTGACTGATCTACAAAGGATCAAATGAAAGCAGGTTTTTGTGGGGAGGGAACCCAGTACCTTAATTATTAGCAAAGCTGCCTGAAGTCTGGTGCAATCTTGAATAGTCTGGGCTGGGCATGGCTGTAATGATGATTTTAAAAACCTTGAGCTCCATGTCCTGCTTCCCCAGGGTGGTCGTGCCTTGAATAAAGCCTCTAAAAAAGGAGCAAAATCGCAGCTGTTTAATCCGATGCATCTCCAATGCAATTTAAGCAAACACTGTTAGAAGCATAGAGGCAGTAATTAGAGAAATGATGAAGTGAAAAAAAGCATGATAGTTTTACATGGCAAACATTGTATTTTATCTAAATAGAATAATTCCACCTGAAGATCCCGATTATGCTAGGCTAGGAATTGGTCACTGTACTAATTGAATGCATGAAACAAAGGTGCAGTGTTGACAACTTCAAGCATTCAGAAATAACAACCTGGGTTTAAAAAAATACAGGATTAAAAAAAATACTGAGTTCTTTTTATAGAACTTGGGGCTTGTTCTTTTTAAGTGTTATCCTCCCAGGAAACCTAGAAACCTTCTTTAGAAAGAAAAAAAAAGAAAATGGAGATGAATATGACTCCAGGAACTGGGATCTTGGAATAAAGAATAAATATGACATTGGGAAGAGTGGACACTAAGGTGTGCTTTCCAGAATATCTTGGAATACTGCATTAATAGATAAATCCTTTCCAACATAGAATGAAGAATGGAGGAATCACATATGGTGAATAAAAATTAACAATCTATGTCTAATATCGAATACCCATGATTATTAGATTTGGTAGTCAAAAATCTCAATACGCTGTGGAATGTTTGTAAAAGTCTCTAAATTTCATGAAATTCCATGGAAATATTTTTGGTTGTCTTAGATTTTATCCAAATAATTTTATTTTAAAAAACCCCAACAACAAGAGTCCCTAACTTTTGGCTCAAATTTGATTTTATCCATAACAGTAACTAAAAATTCTCCAGGATGCATAGCTATTTAACTTTTTCCTCTCCAACCTTCATTGTTCTAAATTTGTACAACAGTGTATACTAAAATGCAACTGCTGACAATTTGATATTTTTCATAGCTTTTACAACTGACATATTTTAAAAACTATAATGTACATTGTTGAGCATGAATATTTTTAGTCGTTTGCTTACAGACATGTTACATGGTTTAGCAACTGTTACTGAAGAAAAATAATAATTTTTGTATTTCCAATTTTTAGTACATAACTTTTTTATATTGAAAAAAATTTAAACTATAAAAATTAGTTTTCCTAAGCAAATAGTCTTTGAATATTTGAATAGTTGAGCCTAGTTTATTAATTTTAAAAGAAAAATATAGTTATTTAATGTCACTGACTCTTGTGTAATGCCAGTCTTTCCTGAATCATTTTTCTCAGCTGTTTTTCTCGCAGCCTTTCTTCCTGCTCCTCATTTTCAAATTTTGGTTCATTGAGGGTCCCATAGATTTTACTGGCTTCCCTTGGAGTGAGGTAATCCAAGGTAGTTGCACAGGTGATATAATGTCGCTTCCAAGCACTGTGTTCATTGTCTGTTGGAGTGTATGGCAGGAACCATCCAAACTTGATGCATTTTGGCATCCACAAACAATCCTTAAGACAAGATGACAACAAAAGAGGGAAAGCAAGCTGTGAGGTAGGGAAAAAAAGTTTCTACTTAAAACCCTAAGATAAATTATATTGCTACTGGTTAAAACTTGCAGGTATTTTTTGATGAATTATCTAAAAATGTGGTAGGGGCTTTACAGAGCCTATGAATTATCTAAAAATGTGGTAGGAGCTTAGAGCCTGCTATGGCATTTTCTTACGTGCTCCTGAGAAGGAATACTCAAATCATATTAATGAATTCAAATACAAGCATTGCATTTGTTTTCTTAAAAATTCTTCATTTGGAAATACTGTGCTGTCTCCTTGATTGTCATATTTCATCTAAAAAGAATGCAGAAAAGAAAGAGAAGATTAACTGTTGAGCTATTATGAGCAACTTTTTAAGATCCATATTTATCTGTGTACGTTGTATAGCATTTATGTTTTATACTGGGCATGTCTACACATGCATTTACTCCAGCCTAGATTTACTGTGCGTCTACAAAAAGAAGTACTGCACTGTGCCAGTGGTGCACAATTATTTTTAGCTGCTACACACCATAGCAATGCGCTATAATGGAGCGTGTTGCTATGAGTGGCCCTCCTCTGGACCCTCTCAAGGTTATCCACATCCTTCTTGAAGTGCAGCACTCAAAACTGAACGTAGTACTCCAGCTGTGGCCTTACCAATGCTGCATAGAGGGGAAGTATCACTTCATTAGACCTGTTCATTATGCACCTGCTAATGCATGATAGAGTGTGATTAGCTTTACTGATCACTTTGTCACATTAACGACTCATGTTCAGCTTGGAGTCGACTATGACTCCAAGATCCCTTTGTGCCACTGTGCTACTTAGAAGGTCATCTCCTGATCTGCATATATGTTGGTGATTCTCTCTTTCCTATGTGCAGCACTTTGCACTTACCTTTGTTAAACTGCATCCTGTTCTGTACCCACTTTTCCAACCTGTCGAAACCTGCCTGAATCTGTTCCCTGCCCACCCGTGTGCATGGCCATCCCTACGGGGGCGTGAATCAGGGCGACCACCCTAGGCCCCATGCTTTGGGGGGCCCCGCAGAGCCAGGTGGAGCAGCAGCAGTGTGGAGCCAGGTGGAGTGGTGGCTCCGCATCCAGCTGCTTGCTACCAACCCTGCCCGCCACCAACATTGCTGCTGCCAATGGTGGTGGCAGCTTCTTTGGATCAGGGGCCATGGGATTGGAGTTGGGGCAGGGCCCCACATGGGCTAATTTGCCCCGGGCCCCACACCCTGCTCGGGTCACTTCTGCCCACGTGTTTACTTTGCCCCATAATTTGGTCTCGTCCACAAATTTGGACAGAGTGCTCTCCACACCCTCATCTGAGTCACTGATGAAGATATTGAACAGCACTGGTCCAAGGACTGAACCTTGAGGAACCCCACTGCCCACATCTTTCCACGTCAATACCGACCCATCCACCACCACTCTCTGGGTTCATCCCATAAGCCAATTCGCCACCCACCTGTCCATGTAATCATCTACATCACAGCCACTTAGTTTATCTATAAGAATGGGATGAGACACCATATCAAAAGTCTTTTTAAAATCCAAGTAAATGACATTGACCTCAACTCCTGCATTTAAGCATTTTGTGACCTGGTTGTAAAAAGACAAAAGGTTAGCCAGGCAGGATCCACCTGCTATGAATCCATACTGGTTGCCCTTCAGCATTATTTTTCCTGCTGGACTCCAACAAATGTGTTCCTTAATTTTTTCAATGGTTTTCCCAAGGATAGAGGCGAGACTAACCGACCTGTAGTGACCCAGATCCTCCTTCCTCCCATTCTTGAAAATAGGGACCACATTGGCCCTTTTCCAGTCATCTGAGGCCTGTCCTGAGCACCACGAGTGCTCAAACAGTCTTGCCAGTGGTTTTGCTATGACACTGGCTAATTCTCTCAGCATCCTTGGATGAAAATAGTCTGGGGCTGCTGACTTAAACATGTTCAGCCCCTCCAAGTGTCCCTTCACTAGGCTTGGACTAACTGTTGGTGGGCTGGTGTCCCTCTTGTGCCTGTCTATAATCCAACTGGGAGATGAGTCTTTATCTGTGCTCAGGAATACAGATGAGAAAAACTCATTGAAGAGCTCAGCTTTGTCACTCCTATCTGTCACCAATTACCCTAGTCTGTCTTGTAGGGGTCCTATGTTGCCATGCACCTTCTTTTTTGCTCCCTATATACCTGAAGAAGGACTTTTGTTGTCTTCAATTTTTTATGCCAGTCTAAGTTCCATTGCTGCTTTGACCTTTCTGACTGACTCCCTGCAAATGCGAGCCAAGTAGGTATACTCCTTCTTGGTGGCTACCCCCTTGCTACTAGGAGTAAGTATATTCCTTCTTGGTGGCTACTCCCGTGCATGCACAGCCCAGAACTGGCTGGGCAACTGACCAAAACAGGATAGTCCATAGCTACCTCCAGGCTGCAAATGCTTCCCCACACAGCTGGTGGCTGGCTGGGAACTGTCCAGGTCAGGGGTAGGTCCCAGCCAGCTCCAGGCTGGGTGAGGAACTGTCCCCATGCAAGGAGCTCCCGGCCAGCCACTGCTCCACAAACAGAATTGCAAACATGCAGTGGAAGTTGGGAAGTTTGATCTCAGCCCCACACCACAATTTCAGAGTGGGGGCTGGGAGGAAGCACCCAGCCCCTAACTCCATGATTGTGATCAGGGAGCAGGGGCTAGAAGCTGCTGCCAGGGCACAGGAAAATTGTCCTCACCTGGGCATGCAGGGTGGGGGTTAGGGTGCTTGTTCTCTGCCCAGCTCTGTGAGTGTAGAGTTGGGGGAGGAACAGGCTGGGGAGCTTGTTCCCCACCCAACTCCATGCAGGCAGAGCTGGGCAGGGAACAAGCTCCCTAGTCCCCACTAGCAGGGAGCTCCTAGCACCAGCTCCATGACCACAGAGCTGCTGCTGGGAGATGCTCTGTGGTCTTGGGACCACTACTGAGAGATGCTGATCTCCCAGAAGCAGCTCCACGACTCTGGGGCTGCTGCTGGGAAATGCTTATCTCCCAGCCTGAGCTCAACAGTCAGGAGCTCAGGCTGGGAGACCCTTATCTCCAAGCCCAAGCCCCATGTGGGGCTTGGGCTGGGAAATAAGGGTCTTCTACCCTGAGGCCCATGACTGCGGGGCTCGGGCCAGAAGGGTCTCCCAGCCCCCTGTATCCCGACTGTGATGGCAGAGCAGAGGCTGGGTGATAAGTATCTTATCTCCCAGCCCCCACTACCTAATCGCAGCTCCCTGCTGCCAGGGCAGGGGGATATAGTCCTTGCCCAGGCTTCTGTGGCAGAGCCTGCCCTGGCAGTAGGCAGTTCTCAGGAGCAGGGAGCAATCTCCCGCCCCCTAGTGCATGGCTGACTAGGAACAGATTTTACTTCTAGTCAGGCATCTACACGGGCACTACAGCGCCGTTACTAATGCCGAGTAAATGTGCTATTTGCATTTGCAGGTAGCAAATTTACTTGGTATTAAGGAGGTTTACTACAAAGTAAGAACGTGCATGTGTAGACACACATGCTTACTTCGCAAGTTAAGCAGCTTGTGTAGACATGCCCACTATGTATTTATATGGATAATAACAAACAGTAGCACTGTGGATATTCCTAGAGACTACACTTTAGCTTTATCAGTTTAAGTATGTTCTACAGCAACCACTAGAGAAAGTTACAGGTTTCAAAATGTCTAGCTGACCACACAGCTATAAGTTATTTACTCAGTTATGTTACTTGATCCATATGTTTAAAGTCATAAGCCAAAGCAGGTTTAAATATAGAGTCAAATCAGAAAAAATGAAATGATAAGATAGGAGCAGTCTTCTGGTCAGAGAGAAGAAAAATACCTTTATATGTAATTTAAAAAACTTGCTAGAATTGCGCTATACCTATACCCAGATTGCTCTGTCAGAAAACTAGAATATGGCAATGGCTAAATGGTTTTCTGTGAACAAACCATAATGGCAAAGTTGTGCCTTTCCCAGGTAAGAAAAAACACCTCATACAAGTGAAGCAGAAACAGCACAATTTTGTTCTTAGACTTGCATCTGCACTGGGGTTTTACAGGGTCAGAGATCATAGTTCTTCACACCCCTGTCTGACATGGCATTGCTGCATAGGCCTGGCCGTGGATAAGGTTCCAATAATTCATCAGAGTTAGCGAATTAAGTAAAGCAAAGTTTAAAGGTTCACTGTATCAAGTATCATAGAAATAACAGTCTGGTGCAAATCTTTCCCACTGTTTATAATATTTGTTTATAATATTTCATTATGTATCTAATTCCTTAGAAGTGTGGTAGATGGACACATGATAAGACTTTCATTGATAAGCACATATCTGACATATCTGGGAAAATATGAAATTCCCTTGAAAAATTATGCTATATACAAAGTATAAATGCAGATTTCCCATTTCATAGAATGATAAAATGAGAAGAGAAATATCAGGAACCACCCACCTAAAATATCCCATCCCAATGTTTGTCTAACCCGCACTTAAGAACTTCAAATGACAGATTCCACAACCTTTCTAGATAAAAGGTTGCTCAACCACCCTCATTGCTCAACCACCCTCATAGTTAAAAAGTTCATCCTACTATCCTACTTAAATTTCTGTTATCCCAATTCAAACAAATTACTCCTTGTCCTGCCCTCTTTGGATCAGAAAACAGCTAATCATCAATCTCTTTATAACAACCATTTTTGTATTTAGAGAAGACTATCAAATTTCATCTCAGTCTTTTCTCCAGACTAACTAATTCCATATCTTCCAAGCTTTCCTTGTAGGTCACATTTTCTAGGCTTCTCATCATTTGTGTTGCTTTCTTCTGGGTGTTTTCTCAAAGTGTTGACCTAAGCCAGAGCTCCAAGAAAGCAGACGCTGTGGCTGGAGCCCATGCTGCTCAGCACATGTAGAGTTCCAACAGGAGCTGAGCTAACATGCTGGTGAGCTCTGATAGTTCACTACTCATGTATACTCCACAGCTGAATGGAGGGTACAACCATGTCATTGCACACCTGCTTAACCGTTAGCCCTTCTTATTAGCCCCTCCTGCCCCTTCAAATCTAGCTTCCCTTCAGCCTAGCCACCTCAGATGCTTATCCACCTTGGATGCTTATCAGCCTAGCCACCCACTTATCTGATGTCTGAGGGTATGTACCAAGCACCTCATATATATCAGAAGCACTCCTCCATCTGGCAGTTTTTGGCAGGGACATGCAGGTTGCATTCCTCAAAGTCAGACCAGGACCTAAATAGAAGCATCTGGGGTCAGAGGCTAGCTGAACAGAGCCCATTACAGGTAGAGGCAGAGGAACAAGCAGTGGTAGTTTTGGTATTACAATGTTGTCTAGCAACTGCAACGCTTCTTTTGGTACCTCTACCTCTCTTACACTACTGATAACCCAGCAAGTTGACACTAAAAGACCTCACCACATAGACAGGATACTTCCTCTGCAAACCCCCACTCAAACTCCTCTTTTAGTTGGCCTACTTGCTGACACCTGAAAATGTCCAGTTACTGTTCCTATTCCTATTGATATCAGAAAGTTTTACAGCCTGCACAGGAAGCAGGGTTATAGATCTATAATTACCAGACCTGTTCAGTTAAAAATTTCCAGTGCCAGCTGACTTGGGCAGCTGCACAGAGCTCCTTGGGGCTGAGAAAAGAGAAGATGTACAAAGATATGAAACGTGGCAGCATTCTAGTGAAGTCCACTTTCGTCACTGGAATCCTCTCTGCAAACCAATTCTGGGTAAACCTGTGAAGAGATAGATATTCAGATACTTTTATGCCACCTCGTCCTTCTCTTTCAGAAAGCCTGATTTGTCTATGAAGAATACTGTTAGGATTGACATGACTGATGTGAGTACTGCAGTGCAAAGCGCTCAAGGGCTTATGAGGAAGAAATGAAAGCTGCTATATACACTATTTATTAATCTAATTACCAGTAGTTGGCTATTACTCTAAAGATGATCACATGACAGTGACATGATGCAGCATTCGGGGAACAAGTCCAGGCTTATATATAAAGAGAAGCATTGGGTTTCTATAGTAGATTCTGCAGTGAGCTGTACATGTTGCAAAGCACTGGCCCAAAAGTAAATTAAACTGAGTCTGTTGTGTGGTATTCTGGGCATTTAAATCACTGAGGTTGGTTTTACTGTTCTGAAAAGAATTGAAAATGTAAACTTATGTTTTTGCAAGCTGCTTTATGTGATAACTAGTTGGTCAGAAATTTAAGAAAGATAACTGCTATGAATAAAAGACAACTTCATCATTTTCTTAGGCCCACTTGAGGCCAACAAAAAAGGAAGCAGTCATTTCAGATGTTTGGATTGGAAAGGATTAAGATGTTCATAAAAAGGTAAAAAGGAGCACATCTACACATGCAATTAATGCCCCCCAATAAACTCCAGTGCAGTTTGCACCTGAGTCAGCTACTTCTGGGCACAGTGTCTGCACGTGCACCTAGGACAACAGTAGTTTGAGCCAAGGCAGAGCAGCCCTGGGTAGGCTGCAGGCTTGGGTGGCAGCATCAGGTGGCAGAGGGGCTGTCTGGGGCACAAGAGTGCTCAAATTGAGACATCGTGGCTGACCCCCCCAAGCCTACTGTCAGTCTGGGTCTGCTCTGCTCCACCTCAAACTGCTCTGGTCCCGGTCACTGTCCACACGTGCTTTCTGCACAGTAAATGACTATGCTATAAGATAGCACTGCCCCCAACAGTACTATCTTATGGTAGTTAGTTAATTTACTGTGCCCTAATGCCAGCACACGTGTAGACAGTTAACACTCTACTGTGGAGCTAATTAGTCAACTCTGCAGTAAAGTGCATGTGTAGATGCACCTGAGGAGACCCATCTTTAATAATCAATGGCTAGGCCTCAAGTTTCATAGTTTCATAGTTTCTAGGGTCAGAAGGGACCTGAGTAGATCATCTAGTCCGACCCCCTGCCATGGCAGGAAGGAGTACTGGGGTCAAACGACCCCAGCAAGGTGTTCATCTAACCTCCTCTTAAAAACCCCCAGGGTAGGAGCCTGCACCACTTCTCTTGCAAGTTGGTTCCAGATCCTAGCCGCCCTGACCATGAAGCGCCTCCTGATATCTAGCCTAAATCTACCCTCTGCCAGCTTGTGACCGTTATTCCTGGTCACTCCTGGTAGTGCTCGGGGGAACAGGGACTCCTCCAATGCCTGCTGATCCCCCCTGACTAGTTTATAACAGGCCACTAGATCCCCACTCAGCCTTCTCTTGTGGAGGCAGAACAGGTTCAGGTACCGTAGCATCTCCTCATAGGGCCTGCCCTGCAGTCCCCTGATCATGCGAGTGGCCCTCCTCTGGACCCTCTCCATGTTGTCCACATCCCTCTTGAAGTGCAGCGCCCAGAACTGGATGCACTACTCCAACTGCAGCCTGACCAGTGCTGCATAGAGGGGGAGGATCACCTGCTCGAGATGCATCTGTGGATGCATGACAAGGTACGGTTGGCCTTCCTGACTGCCTCCCCACACTGCCAGCCCATTTTCATCTTGGAGTCAAAGTGTGCAAACCCTTCCACAGACACCCACCCAAACTGAAGTTAGTTAGACTACAGGTAAAGGGATTTCATGACTAGACCCTTAGCTTGTAAAATTTGGGAATTTAAGATGTTCAGTACTTTAGAAGGTTCCACATTTTATGACCTGATCCTACTACATGCAACTCTGGCTTGACCCTAACAACCTGCCTACATTAAAAATTGCAGGATCAGGGTACTAATCAGTGAGCTCCCTGTGGCAGAGAATCTTAGTCCTTTTTACAGTACTGATCAAAATGCCAGTACTACCCAAACAGTATCTACTGCTTATTTTTCTAGGCAAAAAGGCTGTATATTTTTTATTTCCCTTTAATACAAGAAGAGGGAATCTGGATCCTCAAGTCTATATTAGGTAAATTTTAATAAAAACACATCATTTCAGTTCAACATTAATGTAGATCTTAATCTATGCTGGTGTCTTTAATAAAACAGACTAAGTAGAACTTCTGAGGGGGAAAAAGGAAATCTTTAAAGGTCCCAGTGTTGCAATGCGATCCATGCAGAAAGTGATTTCATGCAGAATCAGTGACTTGCATCATAATCTGATATACCTGTTTAGAAGAAAACATTAACCAAGTCCTTTTAATTAACTTACCTTAGTTGTGATTTACTGCATTTCATCAATATTGTGTGCAGGAATTGTTTGCGCTGCTTGTCTGTCCACAGATCAAACCAGTGGCTTATAAGTCCAACTCTTTCCTGAAAGAGCTATGAGGAAACATAGTATTTTCATACACAATTCAGCATGTCATATAACCCTGTGTAATTCTGCTGCATGTCTAACAAAGCTTGTAGATCGTATGATCCTACAAAGAGAAATGGGACTGAGACCCAGGTTGTTTCAGTGATACTGGTCACTGATCTGCTCTATAAAATGAGCCAAGCCATTTCACATCTCTACCTGTTCCCTCTCATAACTTTTTATCTGTCTTCTCTGTTGAATACATGAGCTCTTCAGGGACAGTGTATAGGGGCTGGGTTCTCTGCTGGGACCTTTAGCTTCTACTGGCACGCAACAAAGAGCAGCACTAATGAGTAGATTATTATGGAGAATTGTGCCCATTGTTCTTATTCCTTTCCTGTCTGGATAAATCAGCTCTCTCATGTATTTACAGAGCATCCCTGGCTGTATATCTGCCTATGATGATCTTTGACAGTAGGGATCTTGATGGAGACCAGACATTAATTTTTGTCCTCCTTAGCACTGGGTTTTGTGGGGGGTGGCATTCCTTCCAAGTCAGTGGTTTTCAATCTGTGGCCCGCAGACCCCTAGGGGTCCACAATAGATGGCAATGATCAAAAGTATGTGAATACCCACACTTACAATTCAAAGGGGTCCGCACATCCATTTGAAATTTCCAAAGGAGTCAAAAGGTTGAAAACCACTGCTCTAAGTTAAAAGGAGGACCTCAGCTTACCTGCCCCCTGAAGGCACAGTCTACTTCCTCTCACTCCCTCTCTTCCAACTGCTGTTCAGCAAAGATCTCATTCCTTACACCTTCTCATTTTCCCAGCAGGTATGAACATGGACACAGAAGTGCATTTAGAAGCAGGCTTTGGGGAAATATACCCATTTAATTAAGAACAGTTTCTAATCTGATTAAAGAAAAAGAACCATTTACTTTTTAAAGTGCCAGTGTTTCAATGCATACATTAGTTATTAAAAAGAAAACACATCATAACGATTAATGAAATAGGATGTTCTCATCTTACTTCTCTACTGTGTTAGAGACAATTGTGAACCCACTGATGCCGTGGCCTCCAACCTTTTTAAGTAGAAAATCACCTTTGGCATTTAAAAGCAACCCAACATCTACTGTGCACTACCACCACCCCACCCAGCAGGTAAGTCTGTGGGGAGGCAAGGAGGGGGCAGATCGAGGCAGGGGGAGAAAAAATTATTTGGGGGCATGCCTCCCCAGCGGGTAAGTCCCACCCGACCAGGGCCCCACTCAACTTACCTCTGGTCCTGCCTCTGCGGCACTGTCCCTCACCACGGGGGCTTCAATCTAGCCCCCGCCCCTTCCCCCCCCACAGACTGACCTGCTGGGCTGGGGCGCACGTGTGCATGCACACAGGCACTCAGCCCCCCACACCAGCCTCGGATTGATTCCAAGAGGCTCCAAGATCTATTGGTGGATTGAAATCCATTGGTTGGTAACCACTGCACTAATGGATACAGTAGGTGTACTGTAAACAAGTCTCAAGCCTAATGGGGACAATGCCTGTTGCTGACAGAAATCATGGTGGTAGTATTCTTTATTATTTATCTGTATTACAGTGGTACCTGAACCCAGAGCCCTAATTTTTTAGGCCAACGGCTCTTAACCAGGGTGCCATAAGATCTTTACAAGAGTGCCATGGGGTGCCTCACAATGTTAGCACATTTAGTTTTACAAACAATTCAGAAAATATACCCAGAGATTTCAAATAGAAATCCATAGTTGTGGTCTTTTTGAGTTCTTTGCAACAGAAAAGCTGTACTATTTTTTTTCACGCAGGCGAAAAGAGAGTGAAAACCAAAAAGTGACATTTTCCAAGGGGTGTCCTGAGTCTATCCAAGGATGCCTCAGATCTAAAAAGATTGAGAACTGTCTTATGCCCTCTGCAAACATATAAAAGGAGTCCCTACCACATTTTTATTAAAGGATCAAATAAAATAAATTTGCAGCAATTCAAAGGCAAGACATTTTTATAGCTTTCTTTCATATGAGATTGTTTCCAATATATTTACCCATTTACTTTTACCATACATACCTCAGTGTGCATACTGTAAAATCTCCCCCTGCCACTGTGTTGTTAAATACGAGTACAGTATTTTTAAGATACATGGCAATTTGTACCCGTGCATTTCATTCAAATCAGGACAATAATTTCTACCTGAATTTAACTTACATGCTTGTTGAATGATTTGTTTGCAATAGGTGTCCAAGCACTGAGTCTTGTATGCAAGCTCCCAGTGGCCTGGATTTGACCAGATGACTCCCTGATGGACTTTTCCGTACCTTCAGCAAGGAGCCCTAAGCTCCGTTGTTTAATGGCGTGTGGGGTAGGTGTTACAGAAGCTGTTGTCATCATCACTGCAACAATAGTTCCATCAGTTATAGACTCACTACACAGTTCAGACCTTTGCTAGAAACCACCTAGACATTTCAATAAATACATTGATTCCTAGAAGAGAGAAGAGTACAAATCTGGATTCAGATCTGAATTTCAGTACCAGCACTCTGCAGTTGACATTCTATTTGAAGCTGAAGCATGAGGTCAGAGTATTATGTAAAGAAAATGTTAAAAATAACTTGGGGCCTGGACATACAACAGCTGAACACCAACGCAGTTTTGTACACTGATGTAAAATGCACCAGAACCTGGAGCAGACAGACAACCTGTTATCCTTGAGTAGTTATTATGGCACCTCACCATTACATAGCATGGGAGCAGTTGCTTTGAACAGCTACCCTAGGAAACTACAGCCACATACACCACATATGTTGGTGTAACTTACACTGGTGCATTTTTACTGCTATTTTTTCCTGAAGAAACTCTACACAAACTTCCAATGACTTACCTTAAGGTAGGGACTTAGTCATTTTTGTCCCCACTTTTTTTTTACTAGTGTAAAAGCAGCTTACATCAGCACAAACATGTCCTGTGTCTAGGCATTTGATGTTAATCTTACATTTTACAATCTTATTTATGAGTGGGATAAATGTATCCATAGATAATCCCTTCACTTGAACTATGACATTCATAAGTGAGGCTAGGACTGGTTAGTGAGTACTGTACCTAGATAACAGGCTCCCCGAGAAACCCAAGGTGCCACCAGAAATGGCACTCAGGAAGGATTGATTTGTAACAGGCCTGTCAACCAGAACTTTGAGCTTGAATTCTCAGCTTCACAAGAAACAATATTATCTTTTTCTTTTAAATGAAAATTGATACAGAAATAAAAATGTAATTAATTATAACACAATTCAAATGGGGATAAAGTGCCTTCTTATCAATGAGTTCTTCAATATAAGGACTAGCATCAGATCCAGTGAATCTCCTAGTGCCAGCCCTGTGACCATGGATCTGGCACTGCCCCCACTCCCTGATCACAATCTTGGAGCAGGGTGGAGGCTTGGAGCAGGCAGCTCACACAAGCAGGAACCAATCTCCCGTTCCCTGGTGGCCAGCTGACCAGGGGCCAGCAGATTTGCTCCCAGTCAGGCATCTATACAAGCACTACTGCACAGTAAGTAATTGCAAGTAAATTTGCTGCTTACATTTGCAGGTAGAAAATTTACTCACAATTAGCGAGGTTTAGTATGCAGTAAACATGTGCATGTGTAGATGCACACACTTCCTGGGCGAGTCTACATGAGATGCTACATCACTGGAGTGACGAGCTATGGCAATGTAGTTTGTTGCTACAGCAATGTAGCATTGGCAGGCACAAATTGTAATGCCAATGCTACTGCACAGTAGTGACAAGCTATGTTGCTGTAGCTTGTCACTACAGTGACATAGCATCTAAAAATAATCATGCACTACCAGGACGTGCGTTAGCAAGTACTAAATGACTGTGCAGTATCAAATGAACAGTCGGGGCACATGTTGACGTGCCCTCTGCATAGTAAGCTATGCTACTACACAGTAAAGTGTCTCATGTAGATGCACCCTGAGACAACTGTTCCTTTTGTTATCAATTAGAGCAAGTACTGAACAGGTAGAAAGAATAAACTGTGCTTGCTAACACAGAAAACTTTCCTATTTCCAGCTAAAATACAATGGTGGGAAGGCCTGGGAAACATACATTATGACAAGCCCCTTCTATAGTTATTACATATTGAGTAAATATTTATTCTAAAGACAAAAGGTCTCCAGGATTTGTATTTTTCTAACAGTACGTCTTCATTTTAAAGGCATTAAAAGAGTAAAGTTATAAAGGGAACTGTAACCAGGATAGAACATGCTTACCCAACTTATAAACTGGCTGGAACAAAAGGGCATGGCACAAACACTCCATGAAATTTATATAGGTTAGAAATGGTCAGGACTTCCCCTGGCCCTTCACCTAGAAGGTCGTACTCTCTGCAATGGGTACGATACTGGAACCAGATCTCTACTGCACATAATAGACTGCCACCTGCAGGTATAAACCAATCATGCCCACTCTACCCAATTTATTAACCTCACAGCATAAAAAAAAATCCAGTTCATTTTTTGGTTTGGAATCTCCACTGGTGTTGTTCTTCAACCTGCATGATAGGCCTCTATGCTACTACGTTCTGCATTTTCTAGTGACAGTAACAAGACTAAAATAAAAACAAAGGCTCTTCTCCCATAAAAAAGTTGTTCACAGTATATCGAATGCTTTACCTCTCGAGAGGGGTATGGCTTGCATCTCTTTCTCTCTCTCTCTCTGATGAAGCTCTTGAAAAGCTCCAGTGAAAGCTGGAATTACTGCTGTATTAGACAAGGGTCAGTGCTCCCAAATCTCCATAGGAACTGCACAACAAGCTACACCCTGGGCTCTCAGCCAGAGCGGAATTCAGCTGTGTTTGCCTTAAATGTGCCCCACTCTTAAAGAGGAAATGAACAGGACTGGGGAGAAAGGAGTGGTTCAGATTCCAGCTGAGATGGACAACTTGCTGATGGTCACAGGGAGACTACAAGACACCACAGTGATGCAGCCATGGGGGAAAAAAAAGCAAATGCAAGTCAACGATGTCATCAGGCAAGCTATTTCTAATAGAGATATAGAAATATTAATACCTTTGCACAACATACTAGTACATTACACAGTACATAATTCTGGCCTGCCACATTCAAAATAGAAAAATTAAAACTGGAACAGGTAGAGACAGTCCGTCAGGATGGTCAGGTGAATGGAGAACCTATCTTGGCAGAAGAAACTAAAAAAGCTTTGCTTATTTAGCCCAGTAAAATGATGGCTAAGAGAAATATGATTGTTGTCTCTAAATATATTGGGAGGTAATCCCTAAGGAGCCAAGAGCTAGTTAAGAGGCAACATTGGTGCAAGAACATGAACTGTCTAATTTCCAGCTGCATTTGTTTAATTTCAAACCATAAGAGCAGTGAGGTTCTGGAACAACTTTTAAATAGTAGTAGTGGGAATAAAATACCTAATATTAAAATAGAGCTTAATCTGTTTATGAAAGGTTTATATAATGTGGCAGGCTGCATTTTCAGGATACTGCACACAATAATTCTAAGGCCCTTTCCAGAATTGTGCTTCCTAGATGCACAAACATGATATGAAGATATAGGCAAGATGCCCCTTACGTTCTCATTCTAACTCTCTCAGTCACCCCAGATATTTTGGCTGAGTGGGAAAAGGAATGGTAAATAGAGATGGGTGTACAGGGTTGTAGTCCTGGGTGCTGCCTGAGGGTGGGGAGGGGCTCCCTCCTTCTCTATTCCCCCTGCACCCCTCCTGAAGAGGCTCCAGCAGCCAGGGCAAACATGCAGTCACAAGATCAGCGCCAGCAACAGCCTCACTTCTAAGGGAAGCCACAGCTACAGGGGACAAAAGTACCAGTGCAACAAGAAGTCAGAAAGTTAATGCTCTCATCCCCTGTCTATTTTTAAATCACCTCTACATATTTCTGTGGCAGTGCTCATCCCCCACCCTGGGCACAACTTTTTTATTCATGTCTCTGATCATTGCAGCTCACAAGAACACCCATCCCAGCTGGTGAACAATGCTGCAAATAGGTCAGCAACCCTTACACAGGAAGAAGATTGTTTTTTTGTGAACACCTATTACAGAAGTAGGTAAGATTTTCCAAATAATAAAGCTTGAAAAATCAGGTTACAAAAGCAAACAATTTTCACAGGCCATGAAGCCAGTTAGAGGCACCATAAGAAACGGAAACCTGTTGTATTCCAACATCCAATATCCTCAATGATGTTTCTAAGAAATAGCAAAGCCTCCTAACATTTGCCTTCGATAGGTAATTTCACAAGAAATGGACTATTTCTAAGATACTGCCTAACTTTCCATAACAATGCTGATTAAAATATTTGCAACTATTTAAACAAACCACACAATATAAGCAGTTAGGTGTGGAAATATCTACACAATTCATAAAATAAACCCAGAAATTTCAAATAGAAATCCATAGCACTGAAACATTCTGACCTGTTGTCAGAGTTCTTTGCAACAGAAAAACTGGGTTTTTTTTCAGAATCAAGAAATAAGAGAAAGCTAAGAACTAGCTTTTTCCAAGGGGTACCTTGAGTCTAAGAAGCTTGAAAAGCAATGATTTAGACAGCAGTAGGTTTGGCAAGATTTTATTCTTTATATTTGGTTACTTTTTATCTAGAATGTTGCCCAGAAGGCAGTAGCTTATTATCTCAATGGCAATAAATTGAGGTAATAAATGTCCTAGTAGAAACAAAATACATTCAGGTTTGGTGATAAGGTTTCCTTGACAGGGGGAGTGAAGTAGGGAATACTAAGCATCTAGCTCAACAAGAAGACATCAGTGGCTTGACATCTAGTTGAGAAAAAGATACTGACTTCAGCACCTTGGTTGAAGTTTCAGGCACTCTGGAGACTCAAAATGACCCCAATAAACTGGCAAAAGCATCATAAATCAACTGAATGCAGTTCTGTTTCTACTAGGATGTTTGTCAGCTCAATTTATTGCCAGTGAAATTATAGTGAGAAAGTTCTTCTACTATCCAACCTAAAAAGCCCCTGCTGCAATTTAAGACCATTGCTCCTAAACCTGTTCCCTTTTCCACAGAGAATAGTTTGTTTCCATCCTCTTTATAATCTGCCTTCACGTATTTGAAGACTGTTATCTAATCCCTATCTTAGTTTTCACTTCTCCCTACTACATAATCCTTGTTTTTTCAGTTTTTCCTCATAAGTCATGTTCCAAAGATCTCTAATTTTTTTTTCCCACTCTCTCTCTCCTAGATCCTTCCTCGTTTGTTTTTCTTGAAGTGTAGGGCTCAAAACTGAACTCAGTACTCCCAAGTGAGGCCTCACAAGTGCTGAATGGAGTGGAAGGTTCAGTAAGAGTCAGTATGCTATTGTAGAATTGCACTGGGGGGTGGGGGGGGTTGCAACAGGAACAAACAATTGACTCAAATTCAGTTTATGGTCCAGTCTAATCCCTACCTCATTTTCATCAATGTGGCACTTAGTCCAGTTTGTATTTGTGCATGCAGTTGTTCTGTCCCAAGTATCAGATGTTGAAATACAACAAGGACAAGTTATAATGCAAATGATGTTTAGAATTCAAAACTCTGTGATTTAAATGATGCAGAGGGGTAGCTTGTATGCTAAATCTAGGTGGGTGTTCTTTTAAAATGCTGATCTGGGAGAGAAAAGAAATCTAAGTTGCAGAAATCCACACCACACAAGAGTTGATTATGGAGAGAGAACTTTACTACATAAAATGTGGGTAGTGAATTTTAAAATGATTTGTATTAATAAATTCATTAACACTTTTAATGTCATCATTGATCAATAAAACACTGAAAAAGTATGCAGATTGTCCACATATTGAGTAAGAAGGCAGCAACATCACTGCCACCTTAGTTAAAATCACAGCAATGCGAGAGAACATATATACATAAGTGAATTCAGACATGAACAATGCTGAATAGGAAAATGTTCTTTCAAGTTTTCCCAAATTTTATATTTAATAAGGCAACAACGTACAGCATGGCAGCACAAGCACTGTAGTTAGATCTCTAGATTCCAACCCGGATGCACTGCAGTGCTCAAATCAGCTAATACGAAAAAAAAATTGCATTTGAATTATAATTCTTTGTTGTGCAAAAAAGGCTTCACTGGAAAAATAAAATACAGCTTCAACATTTCACTGGAAAAATAATATACAGCTTCATGGAGATGTCCCCAAATCAAGAAACCGACACTCTTAACTGGTGGTAGTATTTGGAATATCTTGAGCATCAGCCAAGTGTAGTTTTTGTCTAGAACAAAGTGTTAAGGAGTTATATTTTTCAAATAATGAAGCACAGCTACGTGCATATTTACTTTGTATATAGCTGCGATGCATTGGTATTTAATATTTATACAGAAAGTTAGACTTAAGGAACAATACAATACATGTCGCTTGAGAAACTGGGATACTACTATGCATTACTGCATTTATACACAAAGCCAAAGTGTGCATGGCAAAGAGGAAACGCACCGTCTGCATTTAAACAGCTCATTGTCTGTATCTTTTCTTTCACTGCAGAGACTAAATGGACTGAGGCAAGTTTTCCCATAAAAAATAAAAGTAATACACAATAAATGTTTATTATTTTTCTTGCTTAAAAAGATACTAATTCAGTCTCTAAATGTGAACTTAACAGTAAAACCTTAAAAATGGGAATCCTGACATTTAAAAACTGGAGGATGGAGGTATCTAGAAAAAGAATAGCCCTGGTTATGTGCATTTATGTTTAAAAAGTAGTAAACAGTCCGGCTCAGCATTTTGGTGTACATACCATTAACTGTTGGGTTGGTATGAGGTCATCTAAAATGTGTACCAGAATCTTTGTATTAAGATGCAACATTTCTTTTCATGCAAAAATGTTTACCATAGTTAAATTAGATATTTAACCAAAAAAGGATACATAGAAGAATTCAGTTCTTCCAGCTGCAATGTAAATGGACAAAGGATATGAAAAAGCACTGTAGTTCATTAATCAAATAAACATGTCAGAAGTATAATTACTAATGGTACCCAACATAAATTTCGCCATTACAAAATGCAACACAAATTTTCATAAAAATACTTCAAATTAATAGTACTGATGGTCTAAAAACAAAGATAAACCTACATGTTACAGGAAGTTTAAAGAAATTATGTTTATCAAATACTTAACTTCATTAATGTTTACAAAATAAGGTGTTGAATAACGGAAAAAGTATTAAGGTTAAAAATAAAAGTCCAGATTCTCTTCTACATCTGCTTTTCACCAGCTGCAAGTAGAAGGATTACAACTGAGATGACTGCAGTCCCCTGATATTCAGACTGGCTTAAACAATCTTTAACTCACACCAGTTTACACTTTAGGCTGCACTATAGTGCACTACCTAGCAAAATTGCTCCAAGGAGCAGTCTGTAACACAGGACATAGATATTTTCTCAAACAGGGGGAACATCTTAGTACATTAAACCACGTTTTTTTCAATACACCTAACCCTGAATCCATACGTCTTAAAGTTGTACAGAAAATTGTAACCCTATTCACTGCTACATGTATTCCTGAACTCAGATCTAGTTCTGAGGAACACTTTCCAAGGGAAGCCTCCTTCTTCCTTTACTTTACTTACTTACATCTGATAGCAGCCTGTCCAAATTGGAGTCACTGGCTATTTTTCTCTTATCTTCAGGAAGTTCTTCCAACTCCCCATATAGTTCCAAGTTCAAGCGTGCCAGCTTCTCCTGCATACTCCGCACATGTTCCATCTGTTCTATGGAACATTCATTTCCTGAAAAAAGGAAAAAAAAAAAAAGATTATCAGACTTCTGAAAAAGTTTTACAGTGAGGAAGACAGCAAAGGCCAGATTACGTGTCCATCTTAGGTTTCCATGCTACATGCGAGAAACTATTTCAATATATTTTCCTTCCACATGATTCGTTTGTGGCTTCTATATTCGCATTTGATCTGATAATAAATTACTATGAATGTATTAATACCAGCCAGTTCAATGGCAAGAGAAGGACATTTTAACGAGGTGGGGCATTAATCACCCTGCTCTGAGTGAAGGATGTATATGCTAGTTTTAGTTCATAATTATCTCTTCTCTAGACCAGACCTTTATTTTTTAACTTAAAGAAGCTGGTCTGACTAATCTTTTTCCTATGCTAGGTTTAAGTTCAAGCACCTGAGGCCAGAAGAGCCTATCCAGAGTCCTATCATACAGAAAATTGTGACATCATTTCGTAATCAAGCAGAAGAGTAACCTAGGCCATGCAAGTTAAAAGCAAAATATCTTCAACTCCACTAGACTCCATCCAGCTCCTACTGAAATCAATGGTAAAGCTCCACATAATCCAAGTGCTTTATATACTACAAGATCAGGGTGCTAAATAAGAGCAAGCTTATTTCATGGTTACATATTAAGTACTGCAGTGCAAACGTAGTTTTAAAACTGTTACTATATGCCAAAATAGCAAGTTTGATATGCTGTACCAATTACAATACTAAATCTTGGAACAATACACAGACATTTCAATTAATAGGGTCACTATCACAAAAAACGAATTTGAAGTGAGAGATCGTGTTCAACTGAGCTTTAATCAAACAAAGACCAACATGCTGGTCTCAAACAAAATTAATCCACCTGTAGCTACTGTAGCTAGAATATCTGCTTGCAAAAACTAGTATCTTATACCTGCGAAGGCAGCAGTAGTGCAAAGAAAACCCACATATTTACCAAATGCTTGGAGTTTGCCAGAATGGAAGTCGTTCAAAAGGCTCAGTAGTCCCTTTTCCATCTCCTGGACATCTGATACATCTGTGAGAAAAGAGTGCTGTATTGGAGCGGCCTGTGCTCCTTTTCCTTCTGTTGCAGGAGGTTTGGCTTTCTCTTTTGTTATTCTAAAAGGAAAAAGGATACATTTAATTTTATTTTACTTTTATTTAAAAGAAAAGGGGGGCATAAGGAGGGATGGGGGGGAGAGAGAGAGAGAGACTATTTCTTCCTCTGGAGACTATTTTAAGAGCTTAATCAAGTTATAAAAAATGGATCTCAGATTTGCCTTAAGCACAAAGACTCATACCACTATCATAACAATAACGAAGGGATCCAAGAATCTGCTTTCCTGTTATCACTATAAAGTATAAGAGAATGTACAGATTTCCCTTTTAAAAGTATTAAGAAAAAGACTTTGGATTTCCCCAAAACTTCAGTTAAGCAGATTCTTGGGACTCCAGTTAGCATCAAACCGGGCCCCTGGGATGTTAAAATGGCAGCCCAATTCACAGAGTAGATACTAAAACAGTGGCAGTTATTTCTAAAAGCTGCTTTAAAATTCATAAAATATGCATTAATGGTTGGTGATTATTTATCTAAGCTTTTAACTCATCACTAGGGACCTATTTTCCCTTCAATAAAACCTCATGAAAATCAAATGTATTCTTGAATACTCTATAATATATACAAGCATATAGAATGTTTAAGTAAATTCAGTGTTATTATTTAAATTCTCCTGACGCAAATAGTTTTACTGGCTGAATATAACCTGCAAACATGGATTTAAACTGTGGTATATTGTCATATGACCAGTTGCGTTTGAGGCAAGTTAATAAAACTTGACCATCCAGAGACATGATCTGTACATAAAAAATATTTTAAGTCAAAATATAACAACTGGAGGCAAATTCTTCTTAAATCAATGCTGTTACTTTCCTGCCACATTTTGCCACGAGGAATAATTCTACAATTTTCAAATGTTACTGAGTCCTATAACTGCAAATCACAAATCAAACAATATCAGCTGTAACTACAGTAGATGTATGCTTTGCCTTTTGGTTAGTCTATTAAGCATTTCCCTCAAAACACTGCATTTTTTCATAAAATGCAGGGGATAAAGACTATATACTGTAGCTCTGAATGATAGTCAACAAGCTTCCCCATTCTGCCAATACTAGTTCCTTTACATAGTTTTCAATGTAGCATTAGCAGATTAGATAAACATTTGTAATAGTTGATCTACTAGTGTTTTTAGAATTTTTGTTCTCAGTCTTGGTCACTCTGACAACTTGCAGTAGTTCACTGTTTAACAGTTAACTAATACTTTTCATTCAAACCCCACCACTTCCATCAAACCTTTCACTTGCATATCACTGGGCATATATACACATGCGATTAATGTGCGTGAAGGCTCCAGAGCTTATTGCTCCAGAGTTTTCATGAGTAGCAGCAAACATGTAGACACTGTCCTGGGCTGGGGCACAGGGTTTGCTAGTGTGGGGCAAGCCAGCAGGCAGCCCCTGCACTGAAAAACCCTGAGCTCCACGCAGCCGCTTGGCAGCACATGGAGACAGGGGGAACAGTATGAATTATAAGAGCACCTGGTGAAAGAAACTGGTTCATGATAGCTTGTGCCAGATACACAAGCACACCCCTGTCTACATAGATAGAGTCAAAGTGCTGTGGTCCTAGGCACATGCATAGACACTGCTCCCAGGAGCGGATGACTCCTGTGTGAGGTGCACCAGACTTTATTGCTCTGCCTTAATTGCATATGCAGATACACCCTTTGCATCTTGAGTTGGTCTATAAAAGGTGCATAGGCCTACCTGACCTTCTGATAGATGCAGACACATACAGGTTTTGTGAACAAAAGCTCACTCCATCAAATGCCAATATAGATCAGAAAGCCAGGCAGAGATGTACCTTTATGGACTAAACTACACTAAATATCAAGTCTACTAACGTTCATCTCTACCCATGGTGCAGGTCCATATGTTCACTTTATCAGCCATTGATGTGTTACAGAGCTCCCAAATTCTTGAATTCCCATTCAGGGAAAGAAGGGATGACCCTCCCCCTTGATAGTGACCTGAAGTGTGTTTTGCCCCACAATCCTAGCCCAAACTCATCTCCTTATGTAACTGCACTGCACCCAGGAATCAGCTGCTTCTCCCGATGCTGTTGCAGCACCCCAGGGACTTTCCCTCACCCCCACCGCACGGCCACAGTTCAGGATGCCTAGCCATCAGAACCTCCTACCCCCAGAAGATGCTTCCTCAACCTGACAAAGGTATTTATATCCCAAAACCTGCAAAGAAGAATTTTTCCCAAGTCTTTGAGTTGCTCTAATACAAGGCATCACATTTACTCCAAGAACTTTGTCTGAGGAAGATGGCCCGGCATTCATTCCAAAGTTGGCCCCACTCCATCCCAAACGGGCGCTTGGCCCAATGAGAGGGATCTCCCCGCCTCACCCCCCGAGAAATACCTGCTGCTCCCAGAATGCCAGTGGCCAGGGCTACAACCCTGCTCCTGGGCTACCCCTCATCACCTGAGAAGCCCCAGGCCCATGGGGGGAATGAGGAGATGGGTCAGTATAAACCAGCAAAGTTGCCCACCCCCCGCGGGCGTTCCAACGCCTCAGTGCCCCCAAACGCGCGTGCGCTCTCAGCCGTTGGCCTTGACCGTTGGCTTGGAATGGGCAGGTTACTTCCCTCCGCCCCCCCGCGAGCGCGAGGCCAGGCCCGGCGGCGCCACCCACCGCTTCAGCTTGGGCCTCTGGGCCGCGGGCTGCGGCGCGGCGGGGGCAAAGGCCGTGCTCTTGCTGGAGGGCAAGGCACCCTTCTTGGCGCCGGCGGCCGGGGTGGGATGGGTGCTGGAGGCCTTGGGGCTCCGCCGCTTCATCTTCCGCTCCTCCATGACGGCCGCCCACCCCCAGCGTCCCGGAAGCGACCGCCCAGCGGGCGGCCCTGGTCCCGGCCCTAGCCCCAGGGTCACATCCCGCCCCGGCCCGGCCGGCTTGTTTAGGGAAGTGACGCTCCTGAGTCATGTGACCGAGAGGTCGGGGAAGGGCCCGGGGGGGGGCAGCGCGGTGTATGCTGGGAGTTGGAGTATGAGTCCAGCAAGGAGCCCGGGAGCGAGCGAAAACGGGTTCCCAACATTCCCCGCGGCAGCAGGGCAAGGAGCCCTGGGAGGGAGGAGGGGAAGGCACCTTCCTGGCCACGCCCCCTCGCGGAGTCCGGCTAGAGCGGGCTTGGCTCCGCCCCCGTCGTGCCCTCCCTCCAATCACAAGGCAGCTCCTGCCAGCCAGCCTCGTCCCCGCCCCGCCCCGCCCCCTTAGCTTGTGAAGCCATGCCCTGTGTAGGGGCAGGAGGCAGGGTCGACAGCGAGGCGGCTCTGGCTGCAGCGCGGAGTGGGTAGCAGCCGCGGGAGTAGGGGCAGGCCACGACCCCACGGTCCCCTCAGCAGCCCGGAGCCCCTCCCCCCTCTTCCGCATTGCCAGGGGCTGGTTGCTTACCCAGCGCTGATCTTTATGCTGCAGAGTGAGCATGTCCTCAGCTATGTCTGTTGGCTTAGGAAAGGCCCAAATAGCAGCGTGTCGGGTCAGTAGCCCTCAATAAAGAGCTGAGATTAGCCAAAGAAGAATTTTGGCTGAGGAAAACAGCCCAGCATTCATTTGAAGGCGTATGGGCCAAAACCCGTATCGGCCCACCCCAAACCACACGTCTCCATGCTGTCAGAAGCTGGGCGCTACCCACCTGAAGCTGGGTGCTCATGTGCCAGCCTGCCAACCTGCCAACCAACAGCCCCCCAGAGGGGTTGCCCTTTGCCCAGAATAAGGAGCTGAGTTTGAGCTAGGATTATGGGGTAAAACCCCCTTCAGATCATTGCACACCATATGTCCCTGTGCCCAGGAGACTCTCCTGAAGAAGTACCGGCTCAACCCAAAGCTTGATTTTTGCATGCCAGCCTTCAAACAGGGGTTGCCAGCTCTTAGCTATTCTGAGAGATTTTTTTTCCCCAGCATGACATAATGTCATTAATTCAACCCATTCACAATATCAGTCTCTGAGACTGCTTTCAATAGCCACCGCTGATTCTGGTAGACTCCTGACCAAACCAGGGGAATTGGCAACCTACTGCCAACCAATGCCCACCCAGGCTTGTGTGCTGTTTACATAGCACTGAATAAGAAGCGGATTTTGGGCAGGGATTATGGGTGAAATTTTTTTCATGTCACTCCAAACCACAGGTCTCCGCCACCAAGAGACTCTCCTGAAGAAGCCTGGGCAGGGTGGTGCCCAATCCAAAAGTCATTTTTTTGTATTGCAGCCTGCCTACTGATAAGGAGCCAGGAAAAGGGAATAGGGAACCAACTTCAGCCCCATCCCTTTGGAGCACTTGGTGTCAACCTCTGACCCTCATGTCTGTCCCTGTTATTGTTTTAAGTCAGCACTTTTCAAAGTTGAGCTGAGCCCCCCTTTGAGTTACAATTTTGTTCATGCCCCCTTCCATCCAGACAAAAACACACATGCAAAATATGCTTTCATAAACATAACAGAAACTAACACAAATGACCTAATTATATTACCTATGCCCGTCAATTTCAAATTCCCAAATACTGTACTTACCACTTACTGTGCAGGGTGTGCCTGTTTCTCTGCAGACAATTTACCAATTTGTGGTGAGATTTTTTAAACGAATACTCTGAGGTTGTCCCACACTTCCAGTCTCCAATGGTACTTTTCACAGAGGCAGTATCTGTGTGAGGTTCTGTACAGCTGCAGCATAAAGAACCAGAACTGAACAGGATCAGGAATCTCAGAGCCTGGAGATCACTACTTAACAGCTTCCATTAATTTATTCTGAGAGCCTGTGGAGTGGGCTCTTGTTTTCCAACCCTACAGTTCTTCCACTTAATCTGTTCTCTGAAGAAGTGTTTCTCCCAACAGTGAGGGAAATCTCTCACCCCACGCTGCCATTCATAAGTAATTCCTGTTACAATGAGCAGCTGAACTGGGACAGCCATGTATTGATTCATGAACCTGCTCAGGCCACTCAGCACTTCTGTCAGGTAGCATTCCTTTAAAAGGAAAATAATTTACCTCATTTGCCACACAGTTGAGATGTGCATTTATTGTGTGGGCTGGGTTTGCTCTGGGGGCCGTGGGGAGCTCCTTTTTCCAAAATTTTAATTGGCTTTTCCTCCTGAAGCTTCCCCCTGCTCCCTGCAGAAGGGATGCGGAGCACACAGCTCCTATGGCAGAGCCAAGTACTTCTCTCCATTGGGAGCCTCTCACGTGTGCCTGGTTTGTATGCTGGTCCTGCTCCAGCCCACCCAGAACTACATTCTTGTGATTTTAAAAATTATTATTATTATTATTATTATTATAAGTAAAATATGTCTTGCAAAATTCCTCTCTCCCCCACATTCCTTCATGCCCTTCAGGCAGGCGTGCCCCACTTTTTGAAAATTGCTGTTTTAAGCTGTCCCAGTAAATCAGTTGGTGCACACCTGCAAGTCCCTTTTAACAACAAGAGAGGGCACTACCCATGATCTTTCTGTGCCTCAGATAGGTCTGGGCCTGTTATGGTGCTGCAACATTTTAATTGCCTTTTCCTCCTGAAGCTTCCCTCTGGTCCCTGCAGAAGAGATGCAGAGCACACAGTTTCCATGTCGCAGTGGACATAGTCTTTCTGGACTTTAGGAAGGTCTTCGACACTGTCTCTTACCCCATTCTCATTAAAAAATTAGACGACTGTGGCACTGATGCCTACACAGTCAGATGGGTCACAAATTGGCTGGAGGGCTGCACCCAGAGAGTGGTGGTGGATGGGTCATTTTCAACCTGGAGGGAAGTGAGCAGTGGGGTTCCCCAGGGCTCGGTCCTCAGGCCTGCACTGTTCAACATCTTCATCAGTGAATTGGACGAGGGGGTGAAAAGCTCCTTGTTCAAGTTTGCGGATGACACTAAGATGTGGGGAGAAGTGGACATGTTAGAAGGGAGGGACAGGCTACAAGTAGATCTAGACAGGTTTCATGGGTGGGTGGATGAGAATAGGATGGGCTCAACACTGACAAGTGCAAGGTACTGCACCTGGGAAGGAAGAACCAGCAGCATACCTACAGGCTGGGGAACTCCCTTCTTGTCAGCACAGAGGCAGAAAAGGATCTTGGAGTCATCATTGTTTCCAAGACGAACATGGGCCGCCAATGGGAGGACATAGTCAGGAAAGCTAACCGCACCTTGTCATGCATCCACGGATGCATCATGAGCAGGTCCAAGGAGGTGATCCTACCTCTCTATGCAACATTGGTCAGGCTGCAGTTAGAGTACTGCGTCCAGTTCTGGGCGCTGCACTTCAGGAGGGATGTGGCCAGCATTGAGAGGGTCCAGAGGAGGGCCACTCACATGATCAGGGGGCAGCAGGGCAGGCCCTACAAGGAGAGGCTATGGGACCTGAACCTGTTCAGTCTTCACAAGAGAAGGCTGAGAGGGGATCTGGTGGCCATCTATAAATTTACCAAGGAGGACCAGCAGAGAATGGGAGAGACCCTGTTCCCCCAAACACTACCAGGAGTAACTAGGAATAACAGCCATGAGTTGACTGAAAGTAGATTCAGGCTGGACATCAGGAAGCACTACTTCACAGTCAGGGCAGCTAGGATCTGGAACTAACTTCCAAGGGAAGTGGTGATCGCTCCTACCCTGGGGGTCTTCAAAAGGCAGCTAGATAATCACCTGGCCAGGGTCGTTTGACCCCAGCATTCTTTCCTGCCCGTGGCAGGGGATCGGACTTGATGATCTGCTTAGGTCCCTTCCGACCCTACCAACTATGAAACTGAGACAAAATAGAGATGAGGGAAGGTAGTTAGGGATTTGCTATAGGTGGTCTTCAGTCTGTGGTATGGGAGTAATACCTAATTTATGTACAAAATAGTCACTCCCTCTTCCAATACCAGGCACTTGAAATGTGGATTAGGGTTGATGACCATCACTGTCACAAGTGGTGTAAGCTCAGAGTGAAGGTTCTTTCTGTGCTCACAGCAGTTTCAGAAATCTCCAGAAAATGACAGTGTTCCTCTGGCTACTAAAGATGATAGTAAGTGATATTAGCTAAAAGTCACTGTTCATCTTTTGCTGGCCCAGTATATTCCATTTATCACAGCATAAATGTATAGTGCGATACTCACTGTAGAGAATTGATCACCAGTGGTCAAAGACAGTAGAGTTGTAGCTTGCTATTCTTCTTTACTTAACTAAGCTCTCTTCTCTGCATCTCCTGCTGCAGGAGTGTCAAACTCATTTGGGTTGGACTAGGGACAGGAGTTACACATAAACCGGTTTAAGTGATCAGAAACTGGTTTAAACCTGTAACAGAACAGAAGTTCAGTGCACATGAACCACTTTCAAAATGGCTGAAACTGGTTTAAGATGAAGTTGGTTGAATGTAGTATCAGACTTAATTAATTTAGGTCAAACTGGTTTATGAAACTTCTGTCCCAGACCCCTTCCTGGTTCAAGATAAATCAAAGTCACCCAGTATGCTTTGCAGCCCTGGGCTGGGCTGTGCTGTCTGCTCCAGAGACCAGAGCTGGCCTCACCCCTCTGCTCCCTAGCTGGAGCAGTGAGAGCTGGCTCACTGGCTGGCTAATTGCCCCCCACTAGGCAAACCCCAGCTGGGGTCTAGGGCCAGGGATGGGGGTTAAACTCACCTTATCCTGAGTACAGAGCTGCCCTGCCCTCCTGGCTTACTTAGTGCTGGCTACGACTGTGGACTACAAATCCCAGAGGCACCTGGAAGCAGGAAGAGAAAGTGATGATAAGCAACCCTGTGGAGTCCTGCTGCAGTAATTGTGGGCTGCAAATCCTAGAGACCTCAGGGGCAGCACACAGCCCATGCTGACTAACAGTGCCAGAGAGCTGTGCTTTAGTGCCTTTCCCCCAGCTTCTGGCTTGAGGCACTACAGGTATGTGGCTGAATTTCCTGAACCAAAACTGAATGTCTGTTCATTTGCTTATTGGATCAATCTTTGCAGCTTAGATTAATGCGCAAAGACTAAATCAACTCAACCTCAAGCTTTTTGACCATGTATACTTAGCCCAGGTGTACCATATCTAAATTTCAGGGTTTCACCTTCTCACAGGCCATACAACCCACTTCTATCACTGACAGTAACACTTGCAGACTGACTGTACCAACAGCAGCTCAGGCGTTAAACCTCAAAGCTGCCTCAGCTGCTTTGTCAACATGAGGGTTATATAACTACTGCAAGGTGAAAAGCAGCAGTGTTAATTGCCAGGTGCTGCCCCACTGACAGAATTTCTGGACCTATGGGCCAGACCTGAAGATGGGTCTGTAAGACTGCAAGAAGCCCCACTGGCTGTGCTCTTTCAGGATAGCTTCCTTCCAGATGAAAATTGTAGTAGTGCTTCCTATCCTGGTCCTAGGGTATTTTGATTGGTCTGAAGCCAATCATTTTTACCACAGAGAAGCCAAGCACACCTCTGCCACATGTCTCTCATTCTCCCTGTTTGCCCTGGGAGGCAGGTAAATGTGTGTTGTGAAAGATAAATGTAACCCTTCTTGCAATGGGGTGCAGGTGTGTGGCAGTGGTGACTCAAGTTTCACCCAACAGTACTTCAGTTTAACAGGAAGGGACAAAAAAGCATGATTTATACACACACATAAGTATTCAAACCTGTAACCCAGCATGGAAACCTGATAACACAGTTACCCCTTTGAATAATGCAACTTATTATTCCAACAGTCTCACAAGGACCCTCCCAGGTGAGAATCTTCACCTTGTGCACAGCCCAACCTGTTGGAGAAGGCAAAAGGACTTCCACTGTCTGCACTAACTTCTGCAGCCTTTTCTGTGCTACTTGCTGGGGTCCCCTTCATGGAAAAGTTCATCTTTCTCCCAGCTGCACTCAGAGCAGGCTCATCCACAGTCTTCCTACTGCCTCTTTCAATGGTGCTTGGAGCATATGTGGGAGCAAGACCTCTGTCCCCTACTCTAACCACACTGGTTCCAGGCAAAATGAACCCTATATTGCAGTCCCTCTTTCTCTCTTCTCTTCCTGCTAGCCCTCAAGGCAGGTTGGTAGCCTTAGTTCAATCCAGCTCCCTAGGTGTCGTTTTCCTGGGCTTTGAGTGGCCTCACCCCTTTTTGCTTAACTACTTGCAACCCAGATACAGTAAGTGCAAATTTCAGAATTTTTCTGACATTCAAGGGTTTCTATTCAAAGCACAGCTGGAGGTGGTCATAGGAGTTTTGACTAAGAAGAAAAGCCTAACACGAAGGTAATTGTTCAACTGAGATCATCCTCAGTGCTTCATGTGTGCTAGTTATATCACTTTTTAAGGAGAAACAGTGTTTATTTTGGAACAAAATATTTCCAATGTTCTTAAAAGTTTTCCAGTCTAATAAATTTCAATGAATTTTAAGCCTTATTTTCTCCCCCAGGTGTCTGCAGTAAAATTGTACTGTCAATTTTAGACAATTTCGGAGAAAGATGTTAAATAAATTTCAGGTACTAACATGCTTTTGGGTCCCTCTCATTAGCCATAAACACTTACAGTTTACAGTCATTTGTTCCCATTTGTGTAGACATAAAAAGTGTGATCCTACAAGTTTCTCTACAGAGTTGTATCTCCATATTTAGGTGATTTCAGAAGGGTGCTCTCTCTCTGGGTTTAAAGATGCATCCATGGAAAACAGCTTATAGATTTGGGATGTTATCAAAAGTGAAACTGACTATATTTAAAAAACCATCAAGTGGCCAAATCCAAACTACAAAGGCATATGTTATCTAAGGTTCATAGGATTTTTTGGGGGTGTTATCTTATATTGGATAAACTGTATGGACAAGCTTTTGAATGCAAGATATTCTTCATCAAGATTGAGGTGGTTGTGGATTCTCCATCATAAGCAGTAGATTTCAATATCTTTTGTGTGTTGGTAGTGTTAAAGTGAGGTAGCCACGATAGTCCAGCAATTATGCGAGAGGCAAGGACACTTTTGGCTTGACACCCAATTGCATGTTTGAAATAGTTAGGCAAGCTTTCAAATGCAATACATTCTTCACCAGGTCTAAGGTTCATAGCAAACTTTAGATGTTACTTCTGATTATATTCTGTTAAAAATGTTCAGACATCGGGGTGATTATTCAGTGAATGGCATGTTTTTAATACCTGAGGTGTTTCATGTTTCACAATACCTGCAGGGCCCTGCCTTATATTGAGTGCAGCTCTGCTTTGGGAGTCCACCCAATTGTCTCTGGGAGTGACACCCACAATTCCTTTCAGTACCTTCATCTGTTCTCCAGGTGGCAGCATGAGTTCACACAATAGATCTGTTAATAACTTTATATTCTATCTTTCATATCCACAAAGCAGTGGTTTAACCGTTCTTATTTAAACAAAGTTATTTGCTTGGGAATAACAAATGCCGTTGTAGTACTATTATAACAAATACATTTCCAGCATTTCTATTGTGTTTTCTCAAGTAGTACAAGATGAGAAGATGGGAGAATAAGTGTCTGGTGGTATTATTTCTTAATTTAATTATAAATTAAGTCCTCAAATTATATTTAAAAAGTGTTAATGCATGCAGGAACTTTGTACTATCATGCTTGGATAACCAGTAATGTCAGCTTCAATTTCTAAGATAGAAAGTCAAGGCACCAAAGACTATAGTCTCATTTTATTGCTTCAAATGACTTTTCTGTGACCTCAGAAAACAATTTGAACAATTCAAAGCTGGCCCTAAGAAGCTGTTGTAACAAGTTTTAATCTTAAATGGGAATGCAAAGAAACGTGCACATTAAAACAACTCTTCCAAAATGCCAGTAATTGCATTTTTTGAGAAAGCCCTGGGAATCCAATTTTGGATAATGTGTGTCATGAGAGAAGGCAGGAAAACAGATGTTTACTCTTAACTACTTTAATGATATTCATATTTCCTATTTCTTCATGCCCACAAATAATTGTTTGGTTTTAAATGAAATCTTCTTGAAGCCCAGCACTAGAGAAAGCAGTAGATTGGTCAGGTTTTGCAGTGGATCTGTGAAAAGGGCCAAAAAAGCACATTAAATTTGGCAACTCCTTATTAATTTTTTCTTTTCCCATTTGAGATACTTTCTCTTCACATGGTCTGGAAGTTAAAACAAAGCTCTCTGTGTCATGACTCCTACGTTTTATTTTCATCTGTTACTGATTTGACCTTGAGCAATGAATAAACCCCCAATCTCACAAACATTCATGCACATCTAAGTTTAAGCAGGTAAGAAGTTCCCTTGTAGGCAACAGTGCTGTTCACTTACTTAAAGTGAAGAATATGAATAAGTTTTTGTAGGTCAGAGCTATTCTCTCAGCAGGTGTGTCTACATGTGCAATGAATGCAACTGAATATACTCTAACTCAATTTGAGCTGGAGTAAACTAATCCTGACCTCACATTCTACCTGTGCTTTTAAGCATAGTATTTTCTTGCACTATAGGATAGCACCTGTGTCTGATGGGACTGTCCTACAAAGGAGTAAATTTATCTACCATGCACTAATTGCAGCACAAGTGTTGACGGTGACACTTTACTGCACATTAAATTAGTCTAATGCTCAGTAAAGTGCATGTGTAGACTCACCCAGTATATTCCACCATTTTATTCCACTTAAATGAGAAGTATTTATATCTTGGGGCAAATGTAGTCTATGCAAGTACAAATGTGACTATTTCCTGTATTTCTTAATGAGCTAGTCCTTCACATGGTAATTTCATTATTTTATCTTTTATAGCTCTGAGGCACAATGCTCCTCACTTCTTCATTTCACATGCCTTCTGGAGTGGTCCATAAACCTTAATTATTTCTGAATTACCATTTAAAAACCCTCTGGCACTCACAAAAAAACCTTTTAGAAGTCCCGTTGTTCCACAAAGTCTCCCGAGGATAAAAATATTGTGTTGTATTTTTTTCCTTAAACCTTCTTGTCTTGTTCTTTTTTATACTGTTAGACTGTAAGCCCTTCAAGGCAAAATTTGTGCATTTTTATTCAACTTCCTTAATTTGCTAAAAAATAGGTTGTGTGCACTCATGCCACTGTGCAAAAATAATTTGTATCATCAGCACAAATCTAGGAATGTGATTCTTAATTAACTCATTCTTTCTCTCCTGGCTCCTAAACAGTGTATTCAGGCCTTATCATGCCCGTTGCCATCAGGTTCCCAAGAATTAATCATATTTGACACCCTACAGAAAACACTAACTCTTGCACTTGAATGGCCTTATTTAAAACTAAGGATTTTCAAGACTTTGTGTTGGATTCTTAATTTATAACTAGAGGACAGTTTACTTTGTTTATTCTGACATCTGAACAGCGCCCATTTGTTGAAGCAGGTAAATGTTCTTCTCTGCCACCCACAAAAGCTTAAAAGTGGGAAGAGTCAAACAAAAAGTGTGAAGTGTAGTTGTGCATTATGCAATGAGTATACAATGCTTGCATACCAAAAGTATATTAACAAAATTAACTCAATCTTCTTAGGGGTGCAATGTTAAGCAACTTTCGTTGGTCCCCTGGAAACTTTTGTGATGGCGGAAAATATACTGTCTCATTGACTTGCTATTTACCTAAGATACTTAAAACACTCAGAAATCATTTTGGTATGTGAGTTTTTTAGAACAAGTTTGCCCTTTTGGCAAAATTACTTTTACACAGCCTTGATTCTCAGGTCACCTTTTCATCTCCATTCATTCAAATGTTCCAAATGCCAACTATTGTTCTTATTCACTGCTAACAATATATAATTTCTCTCTTACACTGACCAACTTCTTGCCTTGAAGTTTTTAAACCATGATAGTGTCTGCATATTTAATATTGATTTTTGTAAGAAAATTTTACCCAAACTCTGCTTTATGCCCATCTCTTAATATTCACAAAATAGCATCACATTTTCATGTCCATAAACATGGAACAGAGCCACTTTAAATCTTTAATCAGGTCATCATTAACGTTCTTGTTTTTCAGTGTTAATAACCTTTGGTTCCTCAGTCTTTCCTCCTGATTCTCACCCCTTTCAAAATTGGTCAGCAATTTTCTCAGTGGTCTGGCAGCATTACTATTGAAATCTTTCTTAAGGCTGGCATTGGGCCAACTTTCTAGATGAATTGGTCTTTCTTGGGAAGAGGGTGAGTTAGCCTAATGGGTGACTGGCCCTAGTATACATGAAAAGGAGAAAATAAGGGCAGGCACTATGTTAGGAATGTAAATTATGGGCTCATAGGGGAAGAGTGTGAAACGATATGTGAATTTCTGCTTATTATGGATGTATTTAGACAAAACTAGGTGATACTAGCATGTGACTTTTTTATACAGTATGTGAGAAGCCAGCAGTCATAGGCTTACAAATCATTAGGATGCTGAGAAATTTGTGCCAGTGTAAAGATATCATATGCACAAGTAAGCAACATACTCATTTCTTCATTATCATAATCAAGAAGATAATGTGTGGACAAGTAAATATTGTACCTGGGCTGGTAAATGCTCACAGCAATATGGAAAATCTGCAAGGAATCTTACCTAAAACTTTCATAGTGGCTTGCTTCACTGTTTTTTTTGGGATGACTTTATGTCCTGTTTGACTTCACTTTCCTTGAGACTCTATGACTTGAAATAATATGAATATGATTTGGATACTTTGAATGAATTAACTGGATTTAAAGCTTTTTCGGTACTATTATTTAAACATGCTTGCAACTCATACTTTTGAGATCAATAGAATTGAGTATGTGAGGAAGCACATTGAAAATGTCCAATCCTCAAATTGTACAGATAGACAGATTGTACAGATAACATTATGAGTTTTGTTTGAAAAACAAGTTTTTAGCAAAATGTGTTTTCTTCAGTGAATAATATTATATAGTTTTCTAAACGTTATGTTAAAAACACAACCCACTTTAAAACAGTGAACATCAAGAGCCAAAATACAAGGATGGCCATTGTTGTTATATGTTTTAGCGTTTTTTCTTTAGTATAAACTGTGCCCTTGGCACAAGTAACCTCTATCAATTGTTGTGGGAACTACTTTTATGGTATATAGGTCCACATGCATGTTACTTTTAGTGTTGAGCATTAGTATACATACATTCCTGCTCTACTTATAAATCCTCAGTTTGTCCCTGGATATGACCAAACTAATCCAGTTGATTTTCAGCAATGTTGTACAACTGTCAGAGAAGAACTTGTTCCTAAATTTCATAGATTTCATAGACACTAGGGTCTGGAAGGGACCTCATGAAATCATTGGGTCCAGCCCCCTAGCCATAAGTGGGAAGTCAGCTGGAATCAAGTGACCCCAGCAAGAAATAAATACAGCTTTTTTTTGAAGGAGTCCAGAGTAGGTGCTTGCACCACCTCTAGGGGGAGTTTGTTCCAGACTTTGGACACATGCCCTGAAAATAACTTTTTTCTTATATCCAGTCTAAACCAGCCTTCCTGGAGCTTGTGGCCATTAGACCTTGTTATCCCTTGGGGAGCTCTGGTGAACAGATGTTCTCCCAGGTCCTGATGTGCCCCTCTTATGAAGTTGTTGGCTGCCACCAAGTCCCCCCTGAACCTTCTCTTCTCCGGACTGAAGAGTCCCAAGTCCCCCAGCCTCTCCTCATACAGCCTGCCCTCCAGGCCTTGGATCATACGAGTGACTCTCCTCTGGACTCTCTCAAGCTTCTTCACGTCCTTTCTGGAGTGGGGGGCCAATACTGGATGCAGTACTCCAGCTGTGGTCTCATCAGGGCCGAATAAAGTGGGAGGATGATTTCCCTGGTGTTGTTTGAGATGCATCGGTGGATGCACGTCAGAGTTTTGTTAGCTTTGCCTGCCACCACATCACATTGGTGGCTCATATTCACCTTGTGGTCAATCAAGACCCCCAAGGCCCTTTTGGTTGTGGTGCTACCAAGTGTAGCACTGCCAATCCTGTAAGTGTGCTGAGGTTTTTTCCTACCATGTGCAGCACCTTGCACTTTTCTGCAGTGATGGCCATGTGGGTTTGGTTGGCTCATCTTGAGAGTGTGTCCAAGTTGGCCTGTATTCTCAGCCTGTCCTGTGGTGTGACGTCCCTCCCCCATAATTTGGTATTGTCCACGAACTTGGCCAGTTCACATCTGATTCCCAAATCTAGA
This sequence comes from Gavialis gangeticus, assembly GCF_001723915.1. Classification (NCBI taxonomy): domain Eukaryota; kingdom Metazoa; phylum Chordata; order Crocodylia; family Gavialidae; genus Gavialis; species Gavialis gangeticus. The sequence goes on from NW_017729034.1 coordinate 91,933,428, forward strand.
TCGTTGATGGAAATGTTAAAGAGTACTGACCTGAGCCCTGACGGACTCCACTGGTAACCCTGCACCACGTTGATTTTCTCCCTTCAACTAGTACTCTTTGGGTCCAACCCCATAGCCATCGGACCGTATGATGATCAAGGCCACAGTTCCCCAGCTTAACCATGAGGACATCATGGGGAACTAGGCCAAAGGCCTTCTTGAAGTCCAGATAAATGACGTCCACATCATCTCCCTTGTCCAGGGCATATGTTACCTGGTCATAGAAGAAGATGAGTTGGTCAGGCAAGACCTGCCAGTCACAGAGTCATGTTGGCTGGCATTCAGAAGCTTGCATTCTGTTAGTCTGGTGTTGATGGATCGCTTGACAATTTTCTCCAGGATTTTTCCAGGGACGGACGTCAGACTGATTGGTCTATAGTTCTCTGGGTCATCCCTCCTCCCTTTCTTGTAGATAGGGACCACATTGTCTCTTTTCCAGTCATCTGGACTTCACCCGAGCACCACGATTTTTCAAATATTCCTGCCAAGGGGGATGCAATGATGTCTGTCAGCTCTTTCAAGACCCTTGGGTGAATTGTGGTCCCATGGACTTGTAAATGTCCAGTGTTTCAAAGTGTTCCCTCACCTGATCCACATCAATTTTTGGGCCCGTCACCCGCTCCCAAATTGGTTTGTGCCATTCTTGGCAGTGTGATCCTCGTGGAAGGGTGAAAAACCAATGCAAAAAAGTCATTTAGGAGATTGAGAGAGTCAACGGGGCAACTGACATCAGATGCCCAAAAAAAAGCCAGAGGCCCAGTAGTGTCCTTGTTCTTTTTCCTACTTCCCACATATCTAAAGAAGGACTTCTTGTTGTCCTTGATCCCCATAGCTAGCCTGAGTTCATTTTGTGCCTTGGCTTTTCTCAACTGCTGTCTTCAGATGTGGGCGAGTGCAGAATAATCCTCTTTGGTAATGCTTTCTGTTTTCCAGCTGGTGTAGGCTATTCTTTTGAGTGTAATTAGGTCCAACAGTTCCTTATTCAGTCATAGGGGCTTCTTTGCTCATTGACTGCATTTCTTGCAAGAAGGAATGGCTTTTCCCTGTGCTTCAAGGATTGTATTTTTGAGCGATGACTCATTCCTCGTGTACTCCTATTTCTGGGGGGGGTACAGCCTGTGATTGCCTGACTGACCAGTTCTCTGTTTGCAGGAGTCGGCCTTCCCAAAGTTAAGGACTTCTTTTTTACTGAGGGGTTTGCCTGCTCTTCGGTGAACTAAGAAGGTGACCAATTCACGGTTGCTATCACCAAGCTTCCCTTTGATCCTCAGAGTGCTCACCAGGTCCTCCCCTTTGGCGAGGACTAGATCCAGCAATGCCTCTCCCCTAGTTGGTCCACTGAAAATAAAATTCTTCCTTTTGAAGAAAAGATCATTTTTAAAAAAGCACAAATTTATTTTGACAGTAACAAATATTCACACTGAACCCTTATAGTTTGAGAAATAAAAATTCTTCCCCGGTCCTTGCATATTTACACCTTTCCACATTTCCACCTTCATCAATGATTGTGTTATTAAATGGTGAGCTAACTAAAAGCCTGCCACTTTGGCTCCTGCAGTACTAGAACTGCAGCAACACTGAATGTCTTCCAGACAGAAAATCACTAGCAGAAAAAGCAATCATTTTCAGGATTGGGAGGCATCGTAAACAATGGAGTTTCAAAGCTAATACGTTGTGAGTTCAGCAGCAACACTCTGGACATTCCTGGGTTGCACTAACAGTTATTTATTATTATAATTCTCTGGAATCCTATCAAGGGTGAATCTTGACAATGGCCCTCAGTAGATATATGGTGATGGTGCAGGTGCATGGGGAAACTGAGACTGGAATTCGGAAGTGGGAGGTGGATCAGGGAAGCTGTATGGGAAGAGACAGCTTGGCTGAGTAAGGAGTCTGGAAACTGTGGAGGTAAATAAGAAGCCAGGTGTGGGAAAGTCTGAGATTATTTAAGGACCTTGCAGAGAAGACTAGAACATGGCCACAGTGGGATGGAGACAAGATGGGGTGGGGGAGAGCGAGGATCTGTGGTACTTGGGAAACTGGGATTGGGTGAGCAAAGAGAATGGGAAAAAAAAAAAACATGGGGGCACTCACTCAAACTGAAATACAGCTGGCAGAATAGCACCAGTGAATATAGAAACATGGGCAATGTGAATGATGAAATGGGGAAAGATACAGATCAGATGAAAAGTCTGGTAAAGGAGACTTGCAACTTGGATAGATAGAGAGGGTAGAACTACATTGTCAACCAAGATGACAGCACCGTGAGGTGCCTTAAGGTCCTGTAGCAGGGCACTAAGGTGCCTGCTACTGAAACACAGTAGTATGGGCTCAGCTGCTGGTTGCTAGGGGCAACCAGGAGGAGCTAAGGGCCGGCACCTGGTGGGTCAGCTGACCGGAAGGGGCAGGGCTGACC
>NW_017729034.1:91936181-91944914 GCF_001723915.1 Gavialis gangeticus
GTGGGGGGGTTCCTGGCACTGTAGAGGGCGCTGTGTTTTGGGGTGTCCCGACCCTGGCCCCAGTGTGGGCAGTATCGGGAGGAGCCCAGTGTGGGCGCAGGCAAGAAGCCCCAGTGGGGCACGAGACCCGGGAAGGGGGTCTGGGGGCCAGGTAAGGCCGAGGCCGCCTGAGCTCCGATTGTGGGAAGCCCCAATGGGGCGCAAGACCCAGAAAAGGGGTCTGGAGGCCAGGCACGGCTACGGCCACTTGAGCCTCAATTGCGGGGGCTGCGAGATGAGACAGGCCCCGGTGCGGGCTGCGGGGGCCACGAGGCGAGACAGGCCCTGGTGCAGGCTGCGGGAGCCACGGGGAGAGGCTAGGAGGTGCCCGCAAGGACACAGGCGGGCAACAGAACCGAGTCCGGGGACCCGTGAGGGCACGGGTGACTGGGGGACTCATGTGCAGCCCCAGAGGTGGGAGTGCACCAAACAACTAGGCAGAGCCAGGATACATCAAGGCACCGTGCCAAGGAAGATTAGAAAGGCAGCCTCCCTTCAACATATTAACATCAAAGACCTGGCGGGCGAGATAGCCGGGGTGCATTAAACCTGATCTGGCACGGTAGGTAGGGGGCGCTAGGGGAGGTCACAGCATCCCTAGGTCCCATCCTGCCAGAGGTCCTTTCAAGGGTGCTGCAGAGCACCAAACACTATTAGCATTGTTAGGCTTGCAAACATGATTCACAAGATAAACTAAGACGTTTCAAATAAAATACATAGTTGTGGTCTTTCTGAGCTCTTTTTAACAGAAAAATTGTTCTATTATTTTCTGTAGGCAAAAAAAGTGAAAACTAAGAGCTGTCACTTTCCAAAAGGTGCCTCAAGTCTAAAAAGGTTGAGAACTGGGCTAGGACCTAGGAGAGTGTGGAAGAACTGCCAATGGCTGGTCAGGGAGAGTAGAAAGTGTATCTAGGAAGGAGAATCCAGATAGAAAGCATAAGATTGTCTAGCTAAAAAAGACGTAAGGGATCATATCAGAAAGATAAATTAATCTGCACTGAGCTCCGTCGTGCTTTACTAGACCGCCATATAATTTAAAGCTGACCCAGGTGTACCTTCATTATGCATTTTTATAACTACAGTGTAGATATAACCTGGGATTAGGATGAAGAAGCTGAGGAGCGAAGTCTTGAATTTAGTAGGTGTGGAGTATGGGACACAGATGAAGAACTAGGAGTGGAGAGGAAACAGGACTGGTATAGTGACAGTTTGAAGGCCCTGGGGCAGAAGGAGGCAAGTTGTAGATACAGCTAGAGAGTCTCTGCCAACGCTCATTCAAAACCTGGAAAGGAATTCAGGATTCTTGAGTCTCATAATTCAGCAGTCTCATAGTCCTGCTGTCAAATCCACGTAGTGAGCACGTGTACATGAGATGCTACTGTGCAGTGGTTACTGTGCATTTATTTAGTACTTGTTATGCAAGTACTAAATATTATAAGCAAGTACTAAATAAATCCACAGTAACAGGAATTACTGTGCAGTAGCACCAGTGAACACCTTTTAAGTGACATTATTGTGCAGTAGCCTAGCACAGTAGTGTCTTGGCACAGATTTTGTCACGTGACAGTACTGCACAGTAGTATCAGGCTACTGCGCTGTCAGCATCTCATGTAGACATGCTCAGTGTCTCCCCCCAAAAAATGAGTAGTACAGGCATACCTCGTTTTATTGCGCTTCGCTTTATTGCGCTTCGCAGATATTGCATTTTTTACAAATTGAGGCAAGATTATGACTCGCTGAAGGCTCAGATGATGGTTAGCATTTTCTAGCAATAAAGTATTTTTTAATTAAGGTATGTACATTGTTTTTTTAGACATAATGCTATTGCACACTTAATAGACTACAGTATAGTGTAAACATAACTTTTATATGCACTGGGAAACCAAAAAATTCGTGTGACTCGCTTTATTGCGATATTTGCTTTATTGCGGTGGTCTGGAACCGAACCTGCAATAAATCCAAGGTATGCCTGTATATTGGGTTGCATAAACAGGACTTGCAAGTCAAGGGGTGGGATTCTTCCATTCTATTCAGCACTGGAAAGCACGGGTGACTGGTGCCACCTTAGTGGGCAGGGGGGGCACTGGCACTCTCACCTGCCCCCTGCCCATCACCTAAGTGGGGAGCGTGGCCAGTCAGGGGGTGCACCAGCACTCTCAGGGGGTGCACATGCAGCCCCATGCACCCGCTACATGTTGCCACTGCTGGTAAGTACTCATCTGGGGTGTGTCTAGCACACTCTAGCACATGGCAAGTTGCCCTGGGTGGGGTAGCGGAGACTGGGCCAGCACCTGGGCTGGCTCTAGTAGCTTTTCCAGGGGTCCTGGAGTCTGCCCTAGACTCCTGTCAGACAGGCTCTCATTTTGGATGGTATGCAGTGCCACCACGTGCACTGCCCTGCTTTTTTCTGCTGCTGTTTTTTTGAAGCTGGGATCTTGTGTTTATATTGTGAGTCACATGTAGGTGTTCCCATGCTTAACAATGCTAATATTATGGGACACCTTGCAGTGACCTTAACAGGATCTCTGCTGTGGCACCGTGGTTGAGAATCACTGAGACAATCATATGACTGGATTGGTTTAAACTGGCACGATCCAGTTCACTTAGGCACCTAGTGGTGCATCTACATGTGTACATTAATGCACATTAGTCTATTTTATTGCACATTAAAGCATCACTAAAAAACTTTGCTTTAGCTAATGGTCATTAAAATAGGCTAATGCACCTTTTTCTAGTACCTCACAATGGAGGTACTAAATTTAATGCACATTACCAAAAATACATTAATGAATGTGCCCCCACCAGGTGGCATAGGATCTGTCCCCTTGTAGGTAAGCATTATGACACTTACTTTAATTATATGATCACAAACTAATTTTTCCACATAACCTTTGTGTGTGTAATGATGATGATGGGCGATCACTTGTGAACAAGTAAGACTGTCTTCCACGGATCTTAATAGTGAGTCTGCAGGTGGCTCCATAGCCCAATTCTAGATCTACATATCTTGTTGCAGTGAGGACAGGTGTTTCCAGGAGGGATGGGCACTGTGTTGCTGAGTTGGATGTTCTGATGTTCTTTTCACCTGTTCCTCTTTTCCTCTTCTGCGCATCAATGAGCTGTTTCAAAGTGTTGAGGCCCCTTCCAAAGAGCCTTCCTCCATTTGGTCAGTTCTTCCAAGTGTTGATGTCTGTTACACCTCTTCATGTTTGCTTTCAGGGTGTCTTTGAAGCTCTTTCTTTGCCCTCTGACCTTCTTTCAGCTGCAAGAAAAAGATTCTCTTTGGAAGGCAGGAGTCAGGCATGTGAACAATATGATCTGTCCAGCGAAGTTGGTTTTGGAAGATCATGGCCTCAATGCTATCGGAAGTTGCTTCGGCCAAGACACTAATGTTTCTGTGCCTATCCTCCCAGCTAATCTAAAGGATCTTGCTAAAGCACCATTGGTGGTACTTTTCCAAACTTGTGAGATGTCTTCTGTATGTGGTCCAAGTTTCTGAGCCATACAGTAGGGTGGAATGACAATGGCTCGATAAACCAAGAGCTTCGTTTCAGCAAGGATGTCATGATTTAAGAAGACTCTCTTACTCAGACATCAAACAGCTGTGCTCGCACATTTCAAGTGGTGTTGTATTTCTGCACCAATGTCTGCCTCTGGTGAAAGATGGCTTCCAAAATAGGCAAAGTGTTCCATGTTCTCCAGCAATTCTCCATTGATTTGAATGGAGGGGGTGGGGTTGTTTCTCCATGTGGAGCAGGTTGGTAAAGGACTTGAATTTTCCTGATGCTTAGAGTTAGGCCAATACTCTTGTAGACTTCCAAGAACACATTAATAATGGTTTGGAGGTCCATTTCAGATTGAGCCATGACAGCATTGTCATCTGCATACTGGAGCTCCATTATGGATGTTGTCATGGTCTTCATTTTGGACTTGGGTCTGTTGAGGTTGAAGAGTCTTCCATCCATCCTATACACAATTTCAATTCCAGGTGGAAGCTTTCTGACAATGAGGTGCATTATGGTGGAGATGAAGATGGAAAACAAAGTTGGCGTGATGATGCAACCTTGCTTCACTCCAGTTTTCACCTCAAATGGTTCTGTTTGATTTCTGTTGCTGAGAACCTTTGCTGACATGTTGTGAAAAAGTCTCAGAACACTGATGAACTTGTTTGGCCAGCCAATTTTGGACAGGATTTTCCATAGGACTTCGTGGTTTACAGAATTGAAGGCTTTAGAGAGGCCAAATAGAGAGGTTGATTTTGCTGACGACACTTCTTCTGGATTTGACGTGCTGTAAAGATCATGTCTGCAGTTACTTGAGATGGTCTGAAGCCACTTTGAGATTCTGGAAGAATTTCTTCTACAAGTGGGAGAAGGCAGTTAGAAAAGATACAGGCGATGACTTTCCCAGTAGTGGCCAACAATGAGATGCCTCAGTAGTTTCCGCAATCAGCTCTGTCCCCCTTCTTGAAGATGGTAACAATTGAGGCATCCCTTAGGTCACCTGGAATTTCTTCCTTGTTCCAGATTTTAAGGATGAGGACATGAAGCTGATACATAAATTGTTCTCCTCCTGCTTCGAAAATCCAGCACCAGCTGCCTTGTTATTCTTCATTTTCCCAATGGCAGTCCTGACCTCTGCCAGGGTAGGTAGAAAACCAAGATCTTCTCTGATTTCTTTTTGCAGAAAGTTGTTGATCTTATCTTCATCGACAGTTAAGTCATGATTCAGAAGGTCCTGGAAATGTTCTTTCCAGCGAGCATTGATGGATTTGCTGTCTTTCAGGAGTCTTGTTCTATCTTTTGATCTTAAAGGATTAAGGTCTTGAGTGCTAGGGCCATAGACAGCTTTGAAGAAGTCACACGTGTCATGGATGTCAGCAAAATGTTGGATTTCTTTTGATTTCTGAATCCATCACTCATTCTTCAGATCTCATGTTCTCCTCTGCACCTCTGATTTTGCTTGTTGTTGTGCATTTTTCTTGATGGCAGAGTTGATGTCATTCTGCCAGGCACAGAAAGCTTTCTGTTTCCTGCTGATGAGACCTTGAATTTCAGTGTCATTTTTCCTCAAACCAGTCTCGATGTTTCCAGGTCTTGTATCCTATGGTATTTTCACAGGATGAGAGAACAGCTGCCTTAAGTCCCATCCTGTGCTCCTCGACTCTTTCTGGGTGCTCTGTTGGTAGTGTCTCATTAAGGAGTAGCTGGAATTCTCTCTGCTTGAGTGAGTCCTTCAAGCACTCAATGTTTAACTTGCGCCTGATCTGCTTCCTTTGCATTCTTCATTTAGGAGCAAGCAGGAATGGATAAGGTGGTGGTCAGTCCAACAGTCATCAGCGCTAGTCATGGCTCTCATAATCAGGACATCCTGGCGATCGCAAGTCTCAACAATCACATAGTCAATCAAATGCCAGTGTTTTGATCTAGGGTGTTTCCAGGATGTCTTGAACTTGTTCCTTTGACAGAACAGGGTATTTGTGATGACAAGTCCATGTCCTGCACACCCTGTTAGCATTTGAATTCAAACCCTGTTAGCATTTGAATTTCCAATGCCTTCTTTTCCGATTGTACCATTCCAAAGTGTTGAGTCTCTTTCCACTCTGGCATTAAAATCTCCAAGAAGGATGATCTTGTCTTCCCTTGGGATATTTGAGAGGATGGTGTCAAGCTATGAGTAGAAGTTCTCCTTCATGATCTCATCGGCATCAAGAGTCGGGGCATATGCACTCACAATTGTTGCCTTTTGGTTTTTGGCAAGTTTTAGATGGAGAGTCGTGAGGCATTCATTGATGCCAATTGGGAGTTCTGAGAGTTGGTTCACAAGTTTGTTTTTGATGGCAAAACCAACTCCATGAGTCCGTGGCTCTTCGGTTCTACCTCTCCAGAAGAAGGTGTATCCTCTGCCTTCTTTTTTCAGACGTCCTTCTCCAGCACGTTGAGTTTCAGATAGGGCAGCAATGTCGATGCTGAACTTCCTCAGTTCATGAGAGTCAATTGCTGTCCTTCACTCAAGGCAATCACTACTTGCATAGTCAATTAAGGTTTGTATGTTTCAGATTCCAAAAATCATTTTTGTTTCTTTGTGACCTCATAGGGGTTATCCCACTGGACATGGTTATTCAGTCAGGAACTGATTGAGACAGACTGTTTGGGGCACCTTTTCTAACCCCCTCCCCATGTGGGGTGAGCAGAGTGGATCTTATATAGGACTGCTCAGTCATGGGTGCAGCTGCTGAACTGCTCTTACTGCTTCTGTCCTCAAACAAGATGACTGAAGCAAACACCTACTGTCTACATGCTGGTCCATGACTAGGAACTTCCAGATCTCACAGTCTTCTCCCTGTTGCCACTCTCCAATCGCTGTAGGAGTTTCCTGTTGTGTAGAGGAGATGTACAATTCCCATAAGGAAGCAGCCTGTGCATGACTTCTTGTACTGTGAGGATGTTGTCACATGCCAACAAATGCACAGTTCTTGACAGATAGGGATCTAAATCCAATGGCATGGAATCCAAGACAATTGGAGATCCTTGATCTGCTGCAGCTTTCATCTGTCTTCACAGCTGCTGAAAAGGGGGTTACATTTTTCTTCCACTTGGTCCACTGTTGAGGTCTTCTTCTTGTGTGTGTAATATTGTGATAGTATCCCAAGTCAGCCAATGCTTTGAGGGTACAAACTTCCTGCGAGGTAAGACACCCAATTAAAGGACAGCTAAGTTTAGGGATAACTTTTGCCCCTCCCCCCCAACTTTAATAATTAGAGAAAAATACAACAACAGAACTGGGGAAGACAGAACATAAAATTAAAGATTAAAATACATTATCTCCTCATACTTTTCATCTCACACTTGGCCAGTGCATATTTCTCAGTCCTTGGCTGGTTTCGATGGCAGACAGTAATTGTCACTATTTATACAGTGACCTTCCTGCTCGTCCCCAGAGGTTTCTGCTTTTCTTTTGCCCCTCAGTGTGTGCATCTGCACATTCATTAATGCACTTTTGGTAATGTGCATTAAATTTAGTACCTCCATTGTGAGGTACTAGAAAAAAGTGCATTAGCCTATTTTAATGTGCATTAGTGAAAGGGCACTTTTTGTGATTCTTTAATGTGCAATGAAATAGGCTAATGCACATTAAAGCACATGTGTAGACATGCCCAGCAAGTTGCTTCTGCCCCACCACTCCAGCTTTTTCATTTGCAGTCCATGCGTGATAGACTGCCTCTGTCTCCACTCTCTGGGGCTTCATACCAGCAGGCTTTCATGGGCTCCAAGCAGGCTGCCGGCTGGCAGGCATTCACACAGGCATACATAGGCATGTGCACTCTCCAGCTCCTCTGCTCATATCTTATCTCTTAGCTTCTAGAAAGAGCCATAGTTCTTGGGGGAAGGGGCCTTTCCAGCACCATTCACATTAGCCAGGCCACATCCAGTCCCTCTGGAATCCAGCCATTAGTGCTTTGCCTGGCAGAACAAAACCCATTTGAAAAATCAACTGTCGACATAAAACATCCAAACAAACAACACAACTACATAATCATTCCAAATATGCATGTAAATTACTTATCAGGATACATCATTATATTTATGGATTGTCATGAAGATCAACAAACCTGCGCTCTATGAGTTCCAGACAGATGGACCCTGCCTGAAAACACCTGAAACAAGGTGCCTCCTTGTACTTCATAGTTCAGAGTACATTTCCTGATGGAAACTTTGGCAGGTCACCTCAGGTCAGAATTATTCCAGGTATTTCCTTTGAGCTCATGTTTATTGGCTGCTCTTGGCAGCCACCTGCTCTTCCTCACTGAGCAATATTTTCCCATACTTTTAAGTTAAAAGAAACCAAATATTGTCTATGATTAATTTAGTACAACAAGGGACAATAGCAAATAACCTAAGTACATCTTTTGTTGTTTCCATAGTCTACTTTTCTTTAAACTGTTTAATAATTTATCACAAAAGGCCATTATGGAATACGAGACCTTTGCAAAATAAAACAGTGCTTAAGCTAGCAATTGGAAGAAAACATTTTCTTCTGTTCCTTTCAAATCCTGGCTAAATTCCAGTTCAAATTATTTCATTTTCTTGACCTAAGTTTATATTTTAATTTCAATGGCATAAGCTATTCTTCACATTCTCTTCATAAAAGCACTAATGAATAGAGTTGGAAGCAAAGAATAAATGCAGAGCAGACTACAGTGATCCAATATACACAGTGAGATTTTTTCAAAGGAAATAGCTTAATTTCTAATACACACCCACATGCCATTCAGGAACATAATCATTTATACACACCTCTGAGTCCCAGTCATGGTTTACAACCTCTGTTAGGCTAGGCACTGTGCCAACAAAAAGTTGGTCCCCACCCCAAAGATCCCATGATCAAAGATGAAACAACAGAAGGATACAGAAAGAAAGGGAAGTAACAGTGAAGTAGTGTAGGTCCACTTGTTCAGCAGAGCTATGGACAGACATTACACATAAACCAGCTTAAGTGATCAGAAACTGGTTTAAACCTGTAACAGAACAGACATTCAGTGCACATAAACCAGTTTGAAAATGGCTGAAACTGTTTTGAGATAAACCTGGTTGAATGTAGTATATCAGACTTAACTAATTTGGCTCAAACTGGTTTATGCAATGTCTGTCCCAGACCCAGAGGTGTAGGTACATCAATAACTTAAGATTTATT
>NW_017729034.1:91944952-91947036 GCF_001723915.1 Gavialis gangeticus
TTTTTTTTTTTTTTTTTTTTTTTTTATAAGCATTGCAGCAAAGAAGGGTATCAAGGAAGGATTTTTAGTGAAGCATTTGTAGCTTAATTAAGGATTTTTGGAGGTGATATCTTTTATTGAACCACCTGTATAGTAGGGAGACATCTTAGACAAAGCCTTTGGGTGCCAGGTACCCTTCCTTAGATCTGGGAAAGAAGAAGACACAACTTGACTTAAGTAGTAGAGGACAATGATTTTTCTATAACTGTAAATGCACAGCCAACCCTAGGGGTGGGGTGGGGCCCCGGGGCAAATTAGCCTGTGCGGGGCCCCCTTAACACTGTGCGGGGCCATGGTACCCCTGCAAAGTGGGTGGGGGGTCTCTGTGCTTTTCTGTGGCATGAAGCTGAGCTGCCAGCTTCAGGTGGGCCCTGTGGGAGGGGCCGCAGCCACTCCGCCCGGCTCCACGGGGCCCCCCCAAAGCACAGGGTGCAGGGCAGTCACCCTGATTCACTGTACTCTAGGGATGGCTCTGTCTAAATGTAAATAAAACCTGCCTGCTTAAAAGAACGGAAAAGGCCTTTCTAATAGGAGTGAAGAGATGTTATCAGCAGTAGCTAAAAGACAAGAGGAGTGCAATAGAAAGGATAACCTGATTAGTAGAACAGGAACCCATAGATAAATGCTGTGCCTTTAAAAAGCTATAGAGTTGTTAAAATGTTCTATTAAACCATACATGACTTTTGATAAAAAATGCTACTGTAAATTTTATCTGCAAAATAGTTTGAATGAACTGTGCAAGTGCAAGTGCAAAATTAGAGGACCCCATTCCAAAACTTTTGTTGACCTCAATAAAGGGTCTTTGAATTGTTCTGATTGTTCTGGACACCTTTACTGGCTGCATTAGAGACGTGAAATATTTGCATACTAGACTGTCTCCAGGTGTAATTTGCTACAGGTCACTTCTTTGAATCGTTCTGCAAAATTATTCCCTGGATTTTTTTTTCTCCTTCTATGGTTCAGGAGCTCAATATAAATGAAACTGTTATGGTATCGCTAAGCATCAGGTTTTTCTGTTTAGACTATGCTTAGTTGTCATTGGAAGGGCTACTTAGTATTGCTGACTAGTATTAACGTTTGTGTGAAATCCTCTTTCAAACCCACAGATATTTCAAATCAAAATCAATCTAAGCCATAAACATGTTTGATGTTGGAATCAGCTTTATACATAAAAATGTTCTTAAAAAGGGGTGCAACCTCCGAATAAGGTCTTCTTAGGCCTCTAAAGCTGCAGGTGGAGAGGACAGGAGACGGATCAGTCTGGATAGGCAGAAATACTCTTCCCCTTAGCATCCACTCTCTGCCACTGAGAGAGAAAGGTTATGTTAAGCAGGCACAATGTTATGTTAAGCAGGAACGATGGACTCAGGCCCACCAGGAAACTACAACCCCACCCTCAGTGGTTAGAGGGAGGCCACTAATTGCATAACAACTGAATCCTTGGGACAAATCATGGAAAAAACAAGAATGGGAGTGCGGGTCATAGGTTAACAACAAGAGTTCCATGGGAGGACACCAAGCAGAGAACAACGGGTAGCACTCACTGCCCCTCGAATGTATCTAAGGAACTTACGGATGCTGTCCTGTGAAACTGCCCAGAGAAGTGCATGGGTGAGTAAAAGGAAGACAGCCTCACAGTTGCCCAGTTACTGGATTAGATGGACCTGTGATCTGATCTTGCATGGCATTTCTTATGTTCTTAATACAGGAAATAATATATAACCATTTTCTCTGTATTGGTTTTTCACGTTTGTGGTTTGAATTAGCAGAGAGAGTTAAATATTCAAAGATTTTTTTCCTCCATACTTTTAATACCTACCAACCCCTTATGCAATCAGTATGCTGTTGGTGCTAGGCATTGCACAGCTATGTAATGAGAAGCACCATGACCAGAAGAGACTTGGGGGCATAAATGACACATGCCCCTGGAAGCTGGCAGGGCACAGCAGTGGCAGTGGCGGCGGGGGCATGGCAGTAGTGAGCAGGGAGCTCCTGCAGGCGGCCGCGGCGGTGTTGGCGGGGGGGGGGGGGGGTGGCAAGTGGTG
>NW_017729034.1:91952036-91964923 GCF_001723915.1 Gavialis gangeticus
CTGGAAGCTGGCAGGGCACAGCAGTGGCAGTGGCGGCGGGGGCATGGCAGTAGTGAGCAGGGAGCTCCTGCAGGCGGCCGCGGCGGTGTTGGCGGGGTGGGGTGGGGGTGGCAAGTGGTGACTGCCTGCAGGCACCACTAACAGCATTGGCTATGCTTCTTGCAGGGGATGCACAACCAATCTCAGGGGGTGCACATGCACCTGCGTGCACCCCCTACTCATAGCCAATGATTGGGTGACTTGATTGACCACAAGTTGAACATAAGCCACCAATGTGATGCTGTGGCTAGCAAAGCAAACCAAACTCTGGCATGCATCCACTGATGCATCTCAAGCAAAATCAGGGACATCATCCTCCTGCTTTACTCTACCTTAATGAGGCTGCAGCTGGAGTACTGCATACAGTTTTGGGCCCCCCACTTCAGGAGGGATGTGGATAAACTTGAGAGAGTCCAAAAGAGAGCCACCTGTATGATCAAAGGCAAAGAGAGCAAGCCCTATGAGGAGAGGCTGAGGGACATGGAACTCTTCAGCCTGGCAAAGAGAAGGCTTAGGGGGGGACTTGGTGGCTGCCTATAAATATATAAGGGGAAGTACACCAGGATATGGGAGAAGACTTGTTCTCCAGGGCTCCCCAAGGGATAACTAGGTCAACGGCCACAAACTTCTAGAAGGTCGCTTCGGACTCAATATAAGGAAAAACTTCTTTACAGTCTGAATGTCCAAGGTCTGGAACAGACTCCCCCCAGAGGTAGTGCAAGAACCTACTCTGGACTCATTCAAAAGGCATTTGGATGTTTATCTTGCTGGGATCATTTGATCCCTGCAGACTTCCTGCCTCTGGACTTGATGATCTCAAGACCATCTCCTGATGGTCCCTTCCAGCCCCTAATTTCTATGATATCTATGAAGATAGTCCCTGTCCCAGACAGCTAACAATATGAATATATGATATAAATAATAAGCTGTGTTGCTCAACCTTTTTAGATTCCATTCCTTGGAAAATGCCAGGTCTTGGCTCCCATTCATTTCCTGACTACTGAAAAATAATAGAGCCATTTTTCTGTTGCAAAGAATTCAAAAAGACCACAACAGGGTAGAATGTTTTTGATATTATAAATGCCTATTTGATATCTCTGGATTTATGTTGTGAATCATGTGTAGGAGTTTGCATGCTTAACAGTATTATTATTGTGTGGCAGCCTGCAGTACCCTTAACAGGATCTCACAGTGGCCCAAGATGCAGTGTCACCCTAACTGAGAATCACTGCAGTAGGGGAATACAATAGATAGATGCAGAAAGAACCAGATAACAATGAGTCTGTTATACATAGCCTAAAATGCAGGATCTTGGTAGTGGTTCTATAGGTATGGATGAGATGTTGCACAAATGCCAGTATCCTCTGACACTAATACCACCAGTATGGAAGCATTGATTATTCAACAGCAGTTGTGGTGAACAGGGCATTGTGTGCACGTCTGATGTACATATATCAAAACAACTGCTATATTCCCAACTCAACCAAGGACGGAGGACACATAGGGGCCAGAAGAAATGTTTCAAGGATACTCTTAAAGCAAACATTAAGAAGTGTGGCATTGACATCACACATTGGGGAAAACTAGCTTGGGACAGGGCTACATGGCAACACCTTGTGAGAGAAGGCACATCTTACTTTGAGGAAAACCATCTCACCCTGGAGGCAGAAAAATGACAGAATTAGAAGGAAAGGAAATGAGCCTGAGAACTCCATGGTCCACCTCTCCCTTTAACCATCACCTGTGGTGTTTGCCATTGAGCCTATGGCTCTAGGATAAGCCTTCTTAGCCATCAACAGACTTATCTACAATCCTTTACTTGACCTTTACTTGACCCATGGGAATGATCATCCTCTACTGTGAGGGGTTGCCACTGATGCTGCTGCCAATCCATTTTTTTAAATATAATAATATACAGAAAGCTTTTCTCATCAGGTAATACCCCTTCCCCCTACAAAAATTAAAAACATAACAAAAAAGTAGCTACAAGCAAAGCTTTTATGTGTTGACTTCAATGGGAAGTAAGCACAAGCTTGAGTTTAACACACACTTAAACACTAAAGGATTATGATCATGGATAACAATAATTATATTAGCAAACACAAATTAAATCATCATCAAATATGCAGTATAAAAAGCCAACACATGAAAAAGCTAAACGAAGTGGGGTTGTTGTAAAAAGGGTGGGGAAGATGGATCCTATGTATGTAAAAGCAGTGATTAAAATTGCAAATGTTTCTGAAAGTAACTACAAGAGGCTTGAGGAGGGAGATGCAAAAAGAGCCAGCTTTCTTATTTTGAAGAAAATTTATTGGGCTGAAATGTTTAATACTTATTCTCAGCCCACAGGATAAATGCATTAGAAAAGATTTAATAAAATCTATTCAGCTGTATTTCAATGTTTTTTAAATTATGTTTTTCATTATATTAAGAAAATTGTTTAGATGCTTTCTTCTCGTAGAATAGCTCAAACATGTTTTTTTGACATGTTCAGAACTTGGCACATTTACAGTCCTTTGAGGAATGTATACACTGCCAAGTTTAAAAACATTTGGATTAGAAATAAGGAAGGTCTAACTGAGTAAAACTTGTATTTCGTGCTTGTACAGTTCTTTTTTTTTTTGCTGATTTATGAAGAATGTGCTGATGCTTCACTCAAGTTGTATAGCATGTCTGGTCTGTGCAATGAAATAAACACAGCTGCAATTATTCCAGTCATTGCAGAGTGAAATATGTTGAACACAACACTTTTGAGAATATTAATATACAAGAGTGTGTGTTAAAAGTTCTGTTTTTCTTTCTTCTTACAGGCTCACCCTCCAATTTCTCAAATTTACTTGTATGCAACATTTTATACTATATATAGAAGTTAGGAAACTCACTGGTTATAGTTATGCTTCTGTGGCAGTGGCAACTCAGCTAGCATGCACAAAAATTATAAGACCAGTAAAATTATCAGCATATATCATAATAGTAATAGAAAATACACATCTGCAGATAAATACAGTTTTGATACTTAACTTTGTATTTCCTGACTTGTCTGCACATAGGTTCTCAACTGTAAAACTAATTTGGCATTTAATTATAATCTGCATTGGACCATAATATATCCTTTCCCCATTACTTCTCTGGGCCTCTTTTTTGGAATCTTGAGTACACTTCATCACTTAGACTTTATTTTACTAGGGATAGGCTAATTTCCAAGATTGATTATATGTATACACAAATATAATCAGATTATACTGGGTGTACTGCATCTCAGTCCAAAACTGCATGAATAGAACAAACATACATTTTTGACAGGTTAATAACGGCAGACCTTGTGCTTGGTGCATTCCAAAGTTTGTTGAGCTGAACAAATAGCAAAATGAAACCAAACCAAACTCTTTCTGAAGCAAAGTAAAACTATCAAATTATAGACATTCAGAACTTGACAACTACGTCCAAAATTTATTCAGGACTCCCATTTATCAGAAGGTCCTAAGTTCTTGAATAACCAGGGATTCAGATGCATGGAAACTCCAGCCCTTTTAGATTCTTCTTTAGAGCTTTACTATTGCAAATTTAAATGGTCTTCAGGTGTTCCCACTGCAGCAAATTTAGAGCCTTCAGAAAGACTGAAACTTAAGTAAACTGTGATGAGACACCAGTTCTAATGGAGCTGGCTCTGGGGAAAGTTTTGTCTTCATGGGATGTGCTTCCATGTTTTCTTACCCTGTGTGTGCTTAGCAGTGTCGCAGGACACTCCTGTGCCCTGCTCCTAGTGAGTTAGAAACTTAAGGGGGGAGGTGTGTCGCAGGGCACTTCAGGGACCTGCTCCTAGGAAAAGGTACAGGTGCCGGTTGCTGGGCCAACCGCAGTTCAGTCAGCTGACCAGAAGGGGGCAGGGCCCGGCCTATATAAACAGCCTAGGCTGAGGCCAAGCAGGCAGTTCCCTGCTAACATCCAAGGGTGAAGGAGCTCTGTTGGAGTATGCAGCCTTGGGAAGCTTGATGGCCTGAACAGCTTTGGTTGGAGGACTGAGTGGAGAAAGCCCTGGTAGGGAGTGAAATGATGATTAGCCAGGTGGCTTACAGATTGTGGTTTAGCCAGGAGGCTTAGTTTTGAGTTGTAGCAGGTTGGCTTATGTTATTGCTTTTGTTGTTAAATCCGGAGGACTGGGTGAGGCTGTAGGGGTTGGAGGAGGCCTCATTAGGGATTCCACAGCAGTGTGGGGACCCTGGTGCCAGAGAGGGCACAGCATTTAGGGGTGCACTGACCCTAGCCCTGAGAAGGGGCACAGTGCGTTGGGGGCCAGGTAAGGTTGAGGCTGCCTGAGCCCCACAGGAGTGGTAGACCCGAGGAGGGGATTTAGGGGCCAGGTACGGCTACGGCCACCTGGGCCCCAGGGCAGGCAAGAGGCCCCAGGGAGGGCGAACGAGAGAGAGAAGCCCCAGGGAGGGTGCAAGACCCGAGAATGGGGTCTGGGGGCCAGGCACAGCTATGGCCACCTGAGCCTCGATTGTGGGATTGTGAGAAGCTCCAGTGCGGGCATAGATCGCAAGGCTAAGCCCCAGTGTGGGTGTGGGAGTAGAGAAGGATCCCGGTGTGGGCCATGAGTATAAGACAAGCCCAAAGATGATCCACGAGGGCACGGGCGAGGGAGACAAGCCCAGAGGGCACCTGTGAGGGCGCGGGCAACAGTAATTGACTAGACAATGTCCGGGACATCTGAGAGGCTTGGGGCATGGTATTAGGGATGGTAGGAGCCACGCATAGCCCTTGAGGCTTTACTGCATGGGGCCCGCTAAGACGGGACACAAACTGGGATACATCAGGGGTACCGTGTCCAAAGGGGTCGAAAAGGCAGCCTCCCATAACACTAGTGACATCAAAGACGTGGTGGGTGAGAACGAGGGTGCATTGATACCCACTTGGCATGGTAGGGGGCACTAGGGGAGATCATGGCCGCTCCTAGGTCCCTGCCCCGTGACAAACAGCACACTGGCAATCTTGGGTGACAAAAGGAATGTTCAGTGAACCTCAATTTTTAGTTAATAGTTTAGTTAATGAGAGTAGTTAATTGCAGCTTATCTATACATCTCTAGCTCCCAATATAACTGGCACATCTCTTTCCATTCCTTCTTTTTCAGTCTGACATACTGTCCTGACAACAGCAGTAAGGCTCCACAACTTGTTATTAACTTTCTGTCTGTCTGTCTCTGTCTACCTGAACTGACAGAAAAAAGTAGTTATTAGCTATACCAGCAGTTCTCCACCTTTTTAGACTCAAGGCACATCTTGTAAGACTAAAGACATTCCCCATTAGACTTGAGGCATCTTTCAGAAAATGCCAGCTATTAGTTTTTGCCCATTTTTTACTAAGAAAAGTAATACAGCAATTATTCTGCTGGAAAGAAATCAGAAAAACCACAGCAGGTTAGAATGTTTTTAGCACTATGGATTCCTAGTTGAAATCTCTAGGTGTATCTTGTGAATCATGTTTACACGCTTACCAGTAGTAATACTGCATGGCACCTGTATCATCCTTGAAAGGATCTCAAGGTAACTCAGGGCACCATGACACCGGTGTTGAGAATCATTGGGTGCGTCTACATGACACTGTGCCGTTGCCTAATTTACTATGCAATAAAGACACAAGAGTGCTTACTGTGAAGTAAATTCCCTTAATCACAGGTAGCAAATCTAAGCGTGATTAGTTAATGCACAGTAGCTCACATGGTACTCAACATGGTACTAAGTTTGCTGCCGGGTCTGTCCAGGCACTAGGGAGACAGCCTGAGGCCAGCCCCAGGGCTCCTGGCTGGGAGCTTTGCCACACTGGCAGCCCCTGTCTGCAGGCTATAAAAGTCAGCAGCCACTTTTTGTCCTGGGACACACAATGCAGACACCTGTGTGTCCCCCTGGGCAGCCCACAGCCCTGCTGTGCCTGCCTCCCATCATCCCAGCAGTGCTGCTCAGCCTGTGGTTGCTTCCTGGTGATCCTTTGGCTGCTGGCTGGGGACAGGGGCTTTTAGGTGCTGAGCCTGTGGTTGCAGGCTGCACCTTGCTACAGTCTCTGGGCAGGCTTGCCAGCCCACCTGTAGGCAGCTGAGTGCAGCAGGGTCAGCACCACCTCCCTGCTACACACCCCAGCAGCCTGCCCTGTAACTGCAGGTGCTGTGGGGCATAGCCTCAGCTGCACGGCTCCCAGTCCCATGACATGCCCCTGCTCTGGGCGCTGCCCAGAGCTAGCAATACAAGAACAGCAGTGTGGGGTCCAGAGAGCCAGCATGGGACCCATGATATCCTCTTCATCCTCCCTGTCCAGGCCCAGCCCCATCCATGTGTGCATGCCCATGCCATCCACCCAGGGTCCCAATTGGAGCCAGGAGGAGGCTGGTGACCTCATGGCACACTGGGGCGATGTGGAGGTGCAGAGGCAGTTCAAGCTAGGCTGGCAATCGAACACCCACATTTATGTGGCCCTATTGGGTGGGATGCAGGAGTGTGGGCTCTTCCGGTCAGTGTGGCAGTGCCACATCAAGGTCAAGGCCTTGCAGGCAGAGTGGGTACCTGTGACCAACCACAATCATCGGTCCAGTCATGACTGCAAGACCATGCCTTTTACATGCCAGCTGAGCCATATTTTGGCAAGCCGGGACCCAGGCCACAGCTGTGCAATTTTGACCAGAATGGAAGACTTGCCCAAGCCCGCCCTGCCCTGACCCCTCTGGTGACCTGTCTTCAGAGGAGGAGCCCTTGGGCATTCAGTGTCCCACCCTGCCCAGCTCCCTGGCTTCTCAGTTCACTAGCAGCCTAGGGAGCCCTGGCTAGAAGCTGCCTTTGCAGTTCCACAGCCCTAGACCCTGCCCCGAGTAGCCACAGTGCCAACTCCTCCCTGTGGGGGGACCCTGGCCGGGTGCCTGCATGCCATGCATCACAGGCCCAGGACACTGGGTACAGCCAGACACCATTGCTGATGGGGAGGACTGCACCAAGCCACCAGCCTCACCAGCCCCAGACACATGGTAAGGCTACACTGGCAGGAAGGCCCTCCCTGACCCAGCCCTCACCCCAGCACCTACCGCTGTGGCTACTCTGTCCCCTGTCCCTGTTCCCCTTCCCTGCCCAGCCAGCCCACACTCCCCTGGCGCTGGGTTCCCCCCACAGCATGCAGAGAGGCAGGACACAGTACAAAACTTCACTGATCAACCCATGCCCCTGCAGCTGGGTGGACATGAACTTCTCACACCCTAAAGAATAAGTCAATGCTGGCAGTGATGTCCTTTTCAGCAGTGGGAGGCAGGGACATGTAGCACTGCCACAGGCAGCCCTCCAGGTAGCGGCAAAGGTTGTGGAGCAACCCGGGTTTCCCCCCCATGCTGTCTTAGGTCAGGGTCCCAAAACAGGAATGCAGGTGGGCCCAGGGCACTAGGAGGATCAGCAGCAGCAGAGCATAGTGGCTTGGGCACCCCTCAACCTGCACAAATAGCTTATCATGCACTGTCCAGGGCGCACACAGCAGGGGCACACTCAGGGCACAAAAGCGGTGTGGCAGGGGGCTGGCCCCAGGGTGCCTCCCCAGAGAAGATCCCACTGAGTACGGCAGGGGTGCAGCCAGCCCTTTGCCCCAGTTGTCCAGGAGCCCCATGCACCCAAAGCCTGGGTGCCATGGGCTAGATGGCAGTGCAGAAGAGCAGTTGGCCTGCAAAGTGAGAGAGAGGGAGCAGGGTCAGGAGACACAGCAGCAGGTATTGCCAGGAGCCTGGCCTGTGCTGCTGGCCCCAGGGAAGCACACAGGGACAGGGGGCTTGGCCAGCAGCCATCTGGCCCTGGGCCTGCCTGACCAACTTACCATGCACAGCTGACCCCCAATCTGAGGTCAGGCAGCACACAGCCCCTGGTACAAAGCATCTTATCTCTGAAATGTTACAAACTCTTACAAAAGGCTTCTGTCTCTTGGTTCTGCAAGTTCTGCATCTGGATGCGGGGGGAAAGGCTGCATGGCCAAGTGAGAATGTGAGCTAACCCAGCACTGGAGCCCTGCTGATGTGCCAGTTGTGTCAGAGGCACACTCAGGACAGAATCCTCCTGCTCCAGCAGCTGGTGGCAGTGGCCAAGGAGTGGAAAGAGCATGCTCAGGCCTGGTGGGAGGAGGACCCAGCCTTCCAGGACAAGTGAAAGGCAGATCACCCAGGAGACCACCCAGGAGGAGGTGCGGGACTGGGCAGAGTGCAAGTTCTGGGCCAAGCTTCTGGCCCTAGAGAAGGAGTGCCTGCAGGTCCTGTGGGCCCAAAACAACATCCTGAGCTGGGCTGTGGAAGCCATGGATGCCAGACCCTGAACACTGTCCTAGGCTTGGTGGTCTCATGAATGCCAGCCCCTACTCAGCTCCCAGCTCTAGCCATGCAGGCCCCCTAGCAGCTGCCTGCCACCTTGCAGTGGACCCCAACCTGGGAGGAGGTCCTCTGCTGCCTTCTGCCTGCAGGAGATCCTGGCCAGCTCCTGCCCGGGGTCTGCTGCCACCTGCCTGGGCCCAGCCCTGCCACTTGCCCTGCCTCTATGCGGGTGTGGAGCTGAAGGTGCCTAAAATGGCACCAGAACTATATGCTGGCCCTTCTGGGCCTGTACTCCAGTAGCCAGAGGGGCAGCCACCCTCCCTGGAGGAGCACCAGCTGCCGTTGCCCCTGGGCGAGTCCCCCATCCATTGCAGATGCTGTGGCCCTCAGACCCACAGAAAAATGGCAAAAACCCAGGTTGCTGGCCACCTGCTCCCAAGCTCTGCCACCATAAGTGGCCCCACCCCATAGCTCCCCATTCCGTTACACAAAAACACAGAGAATTTTGTAAATAGTTTTGAAACTGGGAAGAGGGGGTTTTTATTGTTGGGTGAGGATGGTGATGGAGGGGCTCTGTTTGCTGGGGGGTGGGGAGGGGAGAGAGAGCTCTGTGTGGGGAGGGAAGAGGGGGTTCTGTGTGTTGGAGATGGAGTGGGGAGGGATGGGGGTGTGAACTGTGAGGGGAATAAAGATTTTTTGTTTGAACATATGCCCGGTGTGAGAGTGGTACTGGAGGTGGGCAGGTGGTGGGGGTCTGTGGGTGGCAGGGCAGGGAGGCTAGAGCAAGGAGTGCTCCATGAAGTTGTCTGCCAGAGGCACCCACACCTGGTGCCCTGGCCCCCACTGATGGTGCATGACTTGCCTGGGGCCTCACCAGAGGGACATATTACTGCTGGTGCTGCCGCAGCTCATACTTCTGCTGCCAGGCTGCCTCCACCCACTGCAACTTCTCTGCCCAGGCCTCACAAAACAACTCTCCCCAGGCCTCCCATATATTGTGCAGCAGAGAGGCTGCACCAATGATCTGGGGGAGGTTGTTCTCAGCCATTTTGAGGCGGGCAGTGATGCAGCGCCGGTGGCCCTTGTGGCGGCCGAAGGCACACTTGATGAGGGCACAGGTCTATCCCAGTCATCGATTAAAGTGGGACTGGCAGGGGTCAGGTGACCAGCATAGGGTCTCATCAGCCAGGACAGAAGTAAGTATGCAGGTCCCCAATGAGCAGCGGTGGAACAATAACGGCATGCAGCTGCAGGTCCTCCACTCCTGGCACAAAGTGCCTGCTCTCCATCAGCATGGCCAGTCCAGACTTTCTGAACACGTGGACATTGTGTGCACTGCCCAACCAGCCAGTGGTCATGTGTGTGAAGGTCCCCCAGTGGTCCATGACTGCCTGCAGGACCACAGAGTGGTGTAGCCTGCAGCTATAATAGGGTCAGCCTCCATGAGGTGGGCAGGTCACCAGGATGTGGGTCCTGTCCAGGGCCCTGATACACTGAGGAAACCCCAGTGCACAGAACCCTGTTACCACTGCCTGGGGGTCATGAACACAGAGGCCAGTGTCTGCCAGCATGTTCTGGAGGGTGCAGCACACCTCCAGTATGGCCTCCCTGGTGATGGCCTTGCCCACACCAAAAAAGTGCCCCACATACCATGGGCTGGTGGGTGTGGCCAACTTGAGCAGTGGCCAGGGCCAGGTAGGTGTCAACAGGGAGTGCTGGGCACATGCCAGTGTCCTAGCATGGTGGGGCCAGAGCTGGTGGGGCAGGTCCATGAAGTAGCCCAGCTTACCCTAAAGGCATTCACCCATTGCTCACTGTTCCAGATGTGCTGCACCAGCTGTTGCCACCAGTGCTGGCTGCCATGGTGGGCCCAGAGGCGGTGGGACTGAAGGCCCAGGAGGGCAACAGTGGTCCTGGTGGTGGCCTCCTGGAGCCCCTTGTCAGTGTCACTAGCAACAGCCACTGCATGGTGGTGGGGGTCCTGGGAGGGTTGCGGTGGGTGGGCAAGTGGTCGCTGTGTGTGGGGGAGTCAGGCTGGGTGGGCCAGCCATGGGCCAGCTATCAGTTGATGTGATGGGCCAGCAGGGCAACCGAGGCAGCCACCAGGATCGAGGGGCCCTGTTGCTTGCTGCCAGGGCCAGGGGCTGGTGCAGTCATAGCACAGGGACACAAAGGGAGCACAAACACAGCTGTCACATGCTCCCTCTGATCATGACACATTGCTCCTCTGTGCACAGCAACTGGCTGCTCAAAGAGCACAGAGCTGGCCTGGGTTTTAAAGATGGCTGCCAAGTGCTGGCAGCTGGGGCTGACTTCAAACATGGCTGCCAGGTGCTGGCAGCTGGGGCCAGAGGTTGGAGCACCCCATGGTGGCCACAGGGGTGCCTAGCAGGGCTGGAGGGACCTGGCATCCAAATTTGCTGCCAGGTTTCTGCATGTGTAGATGCCTAGCCAAAATTACTTACTACACAGTAAATTTAGTCACAACTAAATGCATGTGTATATGTGCCTACTGAACTGTACATTTGTGGTGAGGAAGAGCTTAAGTTACACGTATCACATCCATATAACATTTGGAAAGGGATATAAAGGAACTTAAGATTTTTCTTTGCTGAAGGTCACAATAATAATATAAGCAATGCCAAACTTGCTATGAAGCTGGATTTTTTTTGTAGCTGTGTTGGTCTACGGACATAGGCAGGCAAGGTTCTTTGAGGAGATGTGATTTTTTTATTAGACTAATTGAGTAGTTGGAAAAAAGTTCTTGGCAAGCTTTTACTGGTCTTCAGAGACTCCCTATGCCTGAAGAAGGGTGACTGCACCCAAAAGCTTGCCAAGAACTTTCTTCCAACTACTTAGTTGGTCTAATAAAAGATATCACATCTAGTCAAAGAGCCTTGCAAACTTACTATGAAGACATTGGACCACTATTGATTGGTCAGATTGCTTCCCACCTACTGGTATCCCAGTCTAGTGGTTGAAGCATACATTTCTCCTTGAGGCATCTTGTTAGCATGAGCTGTTGTCACAGTACAAGGTTATACCATTGCCAGTATTCTTCACCTAAACAAAGCAAAACAAGGCTACTGGTTGAATTTTTAAAAAATCCAGTGTTCTTAGCTGTACATCCTTAATTATGTATTATGCTACATATGTAATTTAATTGCATTAAATTTAATTGCATTAAAACCTTATTGGCTATAGTCTCTCTGTGCAGGGAAAATCAAGTTCTATGCCTGTGAACAGTGATTTTGCATATATCAGTGGAGTTATTCAAGAGTCTCCCTTTCATCAGCTGTATTGTTTGTCCTATGTCCCAAGGTACTTAGTCAAAAGGGTAATCAGTCTTGTTAAAAGAATGTAATTTCAGGTCTCATTTGGCTGAACTGTTGTTAAGCTGTTTGATTTTCCAGTTAATAAGAATTTTGGTTAATAAATTAAAATAATAACTACCTAAATACTTTAATGATGACCAAATATAATGCAGTTAGAAATCATATCATAACAGTCAGTATGTTAAGTAAATAAAAATATGTCATGGAATTTTATTTCTGAAGTTATCCTCATTAGCTTAATCCCGCTTTCATTGACATCAGTGGGAAGTTTTACCATTTACTTCAGTAGCAGCAAAGTTAGGCCAGTGCTCAGCACTTTCAAGATCCCATCTATTAAGCCTGATTTTTCAGTCTGGTCTCCACTCAGCCCCTGTTTCTGTGGGTGCAAAATTGCATATACTGATAATGGAGCCCATCTTTTTGGCCTGCTATAAATTGTGGGTACACAGATCACTTGACATATAACTGTCTGACTTGGGGATACAAATAGATATCTAGTTACTAATAAATGCATTTAGAACTTACAGAAGAGTGAAGACCTGATCTGAAAATCAGAGTCTCATCAGAATCTGAACTTCCCAGATATTCAAGACAGAACATCTTGTCCTCACTTTTGGTCTGAGTGGTGTGGGTAGTGTTCTGCCCTTTTGGGCATCTATACATGTGCTCCGGGGAGGGGGCGAGATCGAGGCCCCATGGGAAGGGACAGTGCCGAAGAGGCAGGAGCAGGGCTAAGTTGAGTGGGGCCCCAGCTGGGTGGGACCTACCTCCTGGGGAGATGCGCCCCCAAATAATTTTTTCTCATTCTGTCTCGATCTGACCCCCTTTCCCTCCCCACAGACTTACCTGCTGTTGCGGGGAGGGTGCTGGTCATGCATGGTAGATCTTGGGTTGCTTTTACATGCCAAAGGTGATCTCCTACTTAAAAAGGTTGGAGACCACTGCTCTAAACCAAAGCACAGCCTTGTGTTACTTCCTAAAACAAGGCATGGGTAAGAATAATCAGAAATTTGAAACATGGGTACAGTAACTATGCTGGATAATGTCTTGAATGATGGGGCACAAGAGCAGACAAAGAAAAAACCACTCCAGGCACATCCTAGACAAATACAGGTAGGACCTTGAGAGAAGTCTAAGCATAGGGCTTTTGGGTCAAGGTACTTGTTGAAAGATTCTAGGAGCTGTGAGCAAA
>NW_017729034.1:91969923-91971102 GCF_001723915.1 Gavialis gangeticus
AACCAAAGCACAGCCTTGTGTTACTTCCTAAAACAAGGCATGGGTAAGAATAATCAGAAATTTGAAACATGGGTACAGTAACTATGCTGGATAATGTCTTGAATGATGGGGCACAAGAGCAGACAAAGAAAAAACCACTCCAGGCACATCCTAGACAAATACAGGTAGGACCTTGAGAGAAGTCTAAGCATAGGGCTTTTGGGTCAAGGTACTTGTTGAAAGATTCTAGGAGCTGTGAGCAAAGAAAATGGATTCTGCTGTTTGGTGCTTGATGTTTAGGGATACAGAATTTTTGTACATTGTATGTAAAGAAATACATTTGCATGAAATAAACAACTTGTTCCATCATTAGTTTATCTTCCGAACTGGAACAATCTCCAAGACTTCAAAGTTTTGATTGGCCACTGGATGATACTTGATATCCTGAGTAAGGTTGGCTTCTGTAGATTTATCACCTTCAATAATCTTATCATTTACTGATATCTGCATCTCACAGAGACAAAAGGCCAAAGAGAGATCCTGCAGCATCATCAATCTATAATGTAGCATGTCAGTCCTTAATATAAAAAAGAATAGCTACCATCTTTCTAAGTCAGTTCATTTTTTAATTTTATATATATAATGTAGCATCATAAGTTTACATGGGGGAGTGACACAGAAAATAAAGACTTTGGGAGAAATCCTGGTACAATACAACTGTATGGCAAAACTCTGATTAACTTCCACTGATCTCTGCCCTGAGAACATACAATCTGCTTTTAACTTAAAAAAACTTTCAGACAAGCTTAATAGGCTATGTTCATTCTTAGGATCTGTATATTTTAGGTTCTTCTGATCAAAGCCTTGAACTGTATTTCGAATATGTGGACATTTTGAGTTGAGGACAAAGATCCATCATGATCTTTACTGAAAGAGCCCAGTTTGCAAGGAGAGTGAGACCAACCACCTTTTTGGTTAACCAGAATAAAATGATTCAAAGCTATTTTTTCCTTGTCTAGAATAGGCACTTTCTTATACTCACATCTCAGACTTCTGCAGCTCAACAGCCAAAGGAGCTCAGAAAGAAGGAAGCTGCCTTTGTTTAGCACATCCATTTCTAAATTGCAAACCGAAGCACACAGATCAAGGAACAACTGAATAGACAGTAGTAACCAGCAGCACACTTATAAGATGGGAAAC
>NW_017729034.1:91972716-91973867 GCF_001723915.1 Gavialis gangeticus
CACATGTAAATGCAGTGCCCAGGAGCAATAAACTCCAGCACAATAAGCACCAGAGTTTATTGTATCACATTAATATGCACACGCAGACGTGCCCACTGTCTCCTTTCCCCAATATGTTTCCTCATTCCTCTGAATTAGAAGATAAGTTGCAGGTGTATTGTATCAGATAAATGGCTGTATCAGCCACCCACAACATCCCTACATTTGTGTAACTTTGTGTGTGTGGAATTCACCGTCACTGTTTTAGCAGACAGGGACAGGTAGGCAATGAAAACATAAAAATAATAAAAATGTAGGTAGGAATAATAGAAATATATATCTTTAATGCTCTGAAGAGGGAAGTAAATATTTTCAACAGGAGACTCAAACAGACTAGATAATGATTCATGTGTAGCTAGATGTATCCATATGCAGTATTTTGGGGGTAATACGAAGTGTATGTCTGTGCTGCCACTGGACTTTGATATTTTGGTATGTTTTCTTTCTAGTAAAATGTTTTACCACCTTACATTTAAGACCATAGCAGCTCATCCAAGTGTATTTATGTAAATAGAAACAAAGAACTCAAGTTCTGGCATAAGTGTGTCTACACATTGAGCTATTATGCTTTAAATTCATAACCTACTTTAACTTTCAAAGATAAACAAGCCTTTATTTTTTCCCAGGCTTTATTCTCACATCAAACAGTCGTCTTTTGCGTTTTCAGACACCAGTGGAATTTTCAGTCTACAAATACTTCATTTTTTGAAATGGATACTTCTGTATTGATTTCTATGGTGTTTCACAAATTTACACCAGAAAAGCACTGACCTGCAGTTTGTTTAATGATGAATTCTTTTCTTCTGTCCCTCTTTCTGCATTAAGTGCTATTCTTTTTCCTGCATAATACTCAAGGGCCTACAACTGCATTTAAAAATAAGAAAAGGTGCAAGGATCAAGACCTAAATCTTTATTTCTATAGCAAGATGAGACACCAAAATGTCAGGTTTTTACCTTTTCAACCATTTCAATCTTGAGTTTCATAGAAAAAATACTGTCAATAGCAATTAAAGAATTTTAATACTACATATGTTCATACAGTTTTGTTAAAATCCCAAATTTCACAGATATCATAGACATTAGGGCTGGAAGGGACCTCGGGAGATCATCGA
>NW_017729034.1:91974450-91978405 GCF_001723915.1 Gavialis gangeticus
CATTGGTGGCTCATATTCATCTTGTGGTTAATCATGACCTCCAAGTCTCTTTTGGCCATGGTGCTAGCAAGCGTAGTACTGCTGAGCCTATAAGCGTGCTGTGGGTATTTTTTTCCATGGTGGAATACCTTACATTTGTCGGTATTGAATGTCATCCGGTTTGTATCTGCCAACTTTTTGAGCCTATTCAAGTCAGCCTGGATCACTAGCCTATCCTCAGGCATAGACACTCTACCCCAAAGTTTGGTGTCATCTGAAAACTTGGCCAGTCCACTTCTGACACCAGTATCCATATTGTTGATAAAGACGTTAAAAAGAAAAGGTCCAAGGACAGAGCCTTGGGGGACACCAATGGTCATGGAGCGCCATGATGATTCACTTCCATTGACCACCACACTCTGAGTCCAGCCTCAGAGCCAATTCCCCTGCCATCAGCCTGTGATGTAGCCAAGGCCACAGCTGGCCAATTTTTCCAAGAGGAGATCGTGGGACACCAGATCAAAGGCCTTTTTGAAGTCCAGATATTTGACATCAGTCTCTTCTCCCTTGTCCAGGTGATAGGTCACCTAGTCATATAAGGAGATGAGATTGGTCAGGCAAGACCTACCCGCAACAAACCCATGCTGGCTGTCCCTCAGGCTGTTGTCATCAGCCAGCTTGTCAAGAATGGTCTCTTTGATAATTTTTTCCAGCATCTTTCTAAGGATTGAGGTCAAACTGATTGGCCTGTAGTTCTCCGGATCTACTTTTCTTCCTTTCTTGAAGATGGGCACCACATTGGTCTTCTTCCAGTCTTCAGCTACTTCACCTGAGCACCAGGAGTTTTCAAATATCTTTGCCAGTGGTTGGGCTATGACTCCTGCCAGCTCAAGTACTCTGGGGTGCAATCTGTCAGGACCTGCTGACTTGAAGGTGTCCAGCCTCTCAAGGTGTTCCTATACAAGGTCTACACTGATGCTGTGTATAAATTCACCCTCACTCTGGCTGTCCCACATCATGGTAGGCAGGGTGGTCCCTTTGGGTTGATTAAAAATCAATGTGAAGTTGGTTTTTTCCCGGATGTCGGTTGTCAGTTGTCCCATTTGGTTTAGCAGGGGTCCAATGTTACCCTTGCTTTTCTTCTGATTCCCCACATATCTAAAAAAAGACTTTTTATTGTCCTTGATAGGTGTAGTCAGATGGAGTTCAGCTGCAGCCTGGCTGGTCAAGGGCAAGGGGAGGTGGGAGCAGTCCTTCACAGTGGAGGCAGCTTGCGGATCCCTCTGGCAGGTCTGGGGTGGGGGAAGGAGACTTCAGATCAGGAGTGAGGTGCACCAGCATGGCCGGGGGGGGAGGGGGGACAAGGGGCTGTGGTTTGGGGGTGACGGGCACCAGCAGGGCCTGGTGAGGGGGCAGGAGACTGTGGGTCAGGCACCGGCAGAGCCAGGGTGGTGTGGGTCAGGACAAGCCATCGATCTTGGCAAATGGGTCCTGATACGAAAAAGGTTGAGAACCATGGGTGTAGATGACCTCCTTAGGTCTTTTCCAACCCTAATTTTCTATGTTTTCAGCTCCTTTGTGTACCAAGGTTATATTTCTGTTGGCTGGTGCCTGGCTACTAATCTTCATGATTCCTTAAAGACCTTGTGTGTACTGATGAATTTTAGGGGAATATTCACACTGGTACAACTAACCCAGTGCTAACCCCTGGTCGATATTTCTTTTTGAAGATTACCACAACTTAGAACTTTTGTATTGTAAAGTATGCTGCAATAAGAGGGGGAATGTGAGAGCAAACTGACTGTTTACCCTATTCCTGCCAACTAACTCAGTCTCTTTCATCAGGCAGTTAATTGTATGTGTTGTAGTCACAGAGGGAGTAAAGATGGGTAAGTGACTGGAAGCGATGCTACTGTACAGCCACTTTTCCCTAGGCCTTATTTCTATAGGAGCATAGGATGTTGTTCGCCACAACACTATACTGCAATAACACAAATCACATAGGTTACCATTCCAATTAAATAGCAGGCATTACCATTCACTATTAGACTAAATTGGTTCCATGGGGATAACCCAGGATTCAGCAGTAGCCATGATTCAGAGAAGGCTGAGCGTAATGTATAACAGCAGAGGAGGGATAATTTTGAGGATGGCTTATGTGGTTTTGATCCACACTAGAATTACATCCTTAAGTCGCTCATTTTGGTTGGTAACCCTGCATGTTGTGCTTACTCCTTTGGATTGTTTTGTCTTGCGTAGGTGTAAGCTTTTTTACCTGAAAACCTATGATAAAAATGAATTACAAAGCAATAGTTAAGAACAAGAATGTCTGTGGATTCTTTAGTCTTTTAAAGGATGTGGCTTTTTTCCCTGTTGGCTTTGAAAATGTTCTAGAAAGGGAGGGATGGAGGAAGAGGCAGGGCAGATATATGGGCAATAGCTGCCCTGTTTCTCTCTGGAGCCAAGTTTTTGCTGGTGGGACATGTCAGAGTTTTACCTAGAGCAGTGATTCTCCAACAGGATGTCTCGATCCTTTCAAGGGTGCCACAGCATGTCAGCACAGTGAAGTGTGCTGAGATGATTTGTAAGAGAAACCTAGAGATTTCAATAGCAATCGATAGGTGCGTCTTCCTGAGCTCTTTGTAGAAGAAAAATCTGCTCTTTTTTTTTCTCTGTGAGCAAAAAAACAAGAGAGGGAAAGTGAAGAGCTGGCACTTTTTGAAGTGTACCTCAAGTTTCTCCAGGGGTGGCTCCAGTCTCAAAAAGATTTGAGACCACTCTGCCATGGTGTGACATAGGCCTATTTGTCGTGCATTGGGAGTGTGGGCTCTTGCCCACTAAGTAAAACTAAAAGTCCCCTTTAATCTGGGAGGGGGTGCACTAAGTGCACATCAAGTGATTAGGGGGACAATTTAAGAAGAAAATGGGGATGGAAGTGAGGGTCACAGGTTCAAAATGAATGTGCCAAGGAGGGACACTGGCAGAGTACACTGGAACTGTGCCTACTGGCCCTTGAATGAGTTCAAGAAGGCAGTCAACACTGTCCAGTGAAACTCTGCCTGGAAACTGGAATGGAGCAGGGACAGGAAAACAGCCCTGTAGTCCCTGGGGACTGTGTGACACTGGCCGTTTGCTAGGCCATTCCTGAACATGGGCCAAAGCCCACCAAACAGAGCTGTAAGTCCTTCTTGATGAAGGGGGCCTCTAGGGACATATCACTGATTGCTTGGGACAACTAAAGACAAAACAGGGATGGGAGTGATGATCATAGGCTCAAAATGAGTGCACTGAGGAGGGACACTGAGAACAACACACCAGATAGTGTCCACTGGCCCTCGAAGAGGTCCCAGGAACCAGATGCTGCCCAGTGAAACTGTCCAGACGTGAATGAAAGAGGGACAGGAATTGTGAGGACAGAAATTTTTGGGGGCGGGGAACCTGCCCTTCCAACACCCCGACACATCACCTGTGCCCCCTCCCGCCCCCCACGCATTGTCTGTGCTCTCCTCTCCATTCCCCACACACTAGGGCCCTGGGGGGCACGCTCAGTGAAACTTTTCCCGGAGACATGAATGGACCAAGGACAGGAAAATGACCCTGCATCCCCAGGGGCTTTGTGACACAGGCCTATTTGTTGCTTTAGAGCAGTGATTGTTAACCTGTCCTCTATGGACCCCAGGGGGTCTACAGGCTATGTCTAACAGGTCTGCGAAAGATGATTATGATCAATCAAAAGTATGTGAATACCCACACTTACAATTCAAAGGAGTCTGCACCTCCATTTAAAATTTCCAAAGGGGTCCACAAATAAAAGAAGGTTGAAAACCACTGCTTTAGAGGAACTGTGGGCCACCATCCACTAAGAAATGCTACAACTAGGAAAGCCACAACTAATTGCTTTGAACAACTAAAAATAACAGGGACGGGAGTGGAAGCCAAAGCTTTATAACTAATAATGCACCAAGGAGGGGGGGGA
>NW_017729034.1:91983405-91984712 GCF_001723915.1 Gavialis gangeticus
ATTTAAAATTTCCAAAGGGGTCCACAAATAAAAGAAGGTTGAAAACCACTGCTTTAGAGGAACTGTGGGCCACCATCCACTAAGAAATGCTACAACTAGGAAAGCCACAACTAATTGCTTTGAACAACTAAAAATAACAGGGACGGGAGTGGAAGCCAAAGCTTTATAACTAATAATGCACCAAGGAGGGGGGGGACACCAAGCAAAGCACGTTGGTCAGTGCCCCATTGGCCCTCAAACCAGTCCAAGAAGCCAGGGGACACTGCCCAGAAACATGAATGGACCAGGGACAGGCAACCAGCCCTGCAGTCCCTGGAGGGTTGCATGACACAGGCCTATTTGTCACCTTAAGGGGCATGGACCTAAGCCCACCAAGTCACTTACTGGCCTCCCTCAGGCTGAGAGGCTACAGGAGAGGTGACAGCTGATTACTTGAGACAAATAATAATGAAAACAGGGATGGGAGTAGAAGTCAAAGGTTCATAACAAGGGGGCTAAGGGGGGACACCAAGCAGAGAACTCTGGCCAGCACTCACTGGCCCTCAAAGGAGTCCAGGGGAGCCAGTGGACACTGCCGAGTGACTGCTGAGAAATACAAATGGACCAGGGACAGTCCCCAGAGGCTGCCCGACAGGACTTTAACACATCAGGGGAAGTCATGGTCCAGCCCTGCCGTGGAAAGTATAAGCCACTAGTGATGCATTGCAGATTTCTTTGGACAAATACTCAGGGTTCGAATTACACTTTGACTCTTGGGGGGAGGGGGGGGCTGCAAAAAAAAAAAAATTGGTCTGCCCATCACAATGCCCTAATAAAATCGGAGACCCCCCGCAGGTTATGATCTTTAAATCTTACAGGGTGGGTCATCTCTTGGAGGGGAGTAGGGGGCTCATCCCCATTGAGCTCCCCCGTAATTCAAACCCTGCAAATAACAATGAAAACAGGGACAGGACTGGGAGTCCAAGGCTTGTAACAAGGGGGCCAAGGTGGGGGGGACAGCGAGCAGAGCGCACCCACCAGCACCCAGTGGCCCTCAAACCAGTCCAAGGAGCCGGCGGACACTGTCCAGTGACTCGAAACGTGAGCAGACCAGGGGCCGGCAACGGGCCCGCGGCCCACAAGAGCCTAGACAAGGTCTCCCCCATGAGAGCGGCACTTCTTGGGACCCGCCGAGCCGGGCGGAGAGCGCGGCTGGGACAAGGGGGTTCATCCAATGTCGGTGCGGGCAGGAGAGCGCTGAGGCGGCTGAGCCGAGGCAGGTGTGGGCCGCTCAGGCCGGCCCGCGCTTCAGTTGCAGGAGCCACAGG
>NW_017729034.1:91985126-91991237 GCF_001723915.1 Gavialis gangeticus
TCGGCGGGATCGCGGGGCAGGCGGACGCCCTGTGCCGCCGCGGCGCCCGGCTCCAGCGGCGCCTGCGGGCCCTGCAAGCGCTCGGCGCCCGCCTCGACCACCGCCGCTTGCCCGTCCGTGAGTGTCCCGGGGGCTGTGCCCTGCGTGTGCGTGTTGCGACCTCGGAGTCCTTCCCCCCCCCTCTCCCCCACCGCCCGGTTTTGTTTTCTTGTAACGTGCTCTCGGCTCCAGCAGCTCCCCCAGCCTCTGCCTGCGTAGGAAACTTCAGCCAGCCTCGTTTCACAGCGCCCCTGCTCTCTCGGCCCGAGTTCAGAGGGACAGCACAACGTGGGTTTCGCGCTAAACTCCACATTTCCTTCCAGGAGTTTTTGCTTTTTTGGCTCCTGTACACGGCGTGGTTGGAATTTCCTGCCGGCTCAGGGCAGTGAGGTTTTCAGCGCACGGGGCTTATTCCAGTCTCGCTGCTTGTCGCCGAGATCATTGGGTGAAAAGGGCAAGGATACTGTAGGGTAAGGGACAGTGGCATCTGAGGGGCTGGCTTGTTTCTCAGCACTGCTAACCTGGCAGTCTCCAGCAAAAATGTAGTGCGGTCCTTGGAAGAGTTTTCATTGACATCTGGTCTACCTTGCATATCGCATCAGCTCACCTCTGTCTGGTCAGCAGCATCTGTAATGCACGTGTGCCTCAATTAACATGTCAAAATGCATATATAATCAGTTCCCCCAGTACACATTGTCCATATCTTCTTTTCTCAGCTACATGCTTATTCTGACTTGATTTTCCTTGATGTAAAGCTCTTATATACGCTTGCCCCCAATTGTAGTTGGCATTCTAACTTAGCACAGAACCCAGTCTTCAAAACCTGGATCTTGTTTTGGGTGGTTTGAAGCTAAAGTTCAACTTCTAGTCACTAGGTCAATCCACTGTGCAAAGTGACCTTGTAGCTAGCTACCTAACCAGGTACCTCTCGTTTTCCCTGGCTGCAGGGTTTCTAAAGGAGCAGAAAGATCTTGAGTAGGACTGTCAGAAAGTCCATTGGGTGTTCTTGGGAGTGGAAGAGTGAAGAAACCCTCTGAAACTTTTACAAGCCTTTATAATTCCTACAGAATTCAACAGAGGCAGGGAAAAGGGGTGCATCAAACCTTCTTGGATATCATTTCTTTAACCTTGGCAATCCAGAATCTAGTCCAAGGATCATTTCCCACCATCACACTAACTTTAGTACAGCACATTAGAAAATACTCTGTCCCTAAAACATGTGTTTTTTAAGAACTGCAGATGGGCTGTATGTACTACAAGGCCAATGTAAATAGCATGGCTTATGTAAAAGCAAAAACAGTCTTCTATTTAAAAGAAAGAGAACACATGCTTCAAATATGTTAGTTGTAGCTAGGGGTTAATGAAGAAAGTCAAAAAGGACTATTACAGACAGAACAGTAGATTTCTTGTGTGATATTAAGCTTTTACCTTTCTATGTACAGTTTCATGATGCTACTTACAACCTGAAGCTATCTCCTTGGACTAATTAGAAACACTTCTCTTCCTCCTTAGGACTTCCTCCTTATGGTGATTTCAAACCATAGAAAACTGGCCTGCTTCTTTATTGAGTATATTTGCACCGCTGCATAGAGGCACTAATGTAAAACAGGACTTGTTCATCCCAGAGTTAAAGGAGGTTAGGTCCCCTTCTTACACTGATTCAACACATCTACAGTGGAGGTTTTTATCAGCTTAGAGTTACATTTACTTACGTAAATAAACCTCTATTTTCACTCAGCTATCCAGTTACAATAGTATTACTTAGTCATCATTAAGCCAAATGGCATTTGTTTTATTTTTCTTTAATTTATTATAAATCACTTCTTTCAGCTAATGCTAATATTTCATATGGTTTGTTTCAGTAATTTCCTTCTAATGTAACATTTTCATTGTAGTGTTGACGTTTTCATAACTGTATGCAGTTTTCTTATTCACTTAAAAATGGTCATCTTGATAACTGATACCTCTCTGATGTCTTTAGAGTAAAGCTCTGGCTTTACTCAGGTTTTGGTTGTAACTATGTTGGTCTAAGGCAGGGGTGGGCAATTATTTCGGGCAGAGGGCCGCTTACTGAGTTTTTGGCAAGCCGTCAAGGGCTGCGTGACAGGCAGCCCAGGGCAGATGAGTATTAATTTTCTAAATTTTTTAGGGTCCCCACAGGCCGGATAGAATGGCCTGGCGGGCCACATCTTGCCCACCCCTGGTCTAAGGACATAGGCAGGCAAGGGTCTTTGGGTAGATGTGATGTATTTTATTAGACCAACTGAGAAATTGGAAAAAAGTTCTTTGTGAGCTTTGGGGTGCAATCACCCTTTTTACACCTTTCTTTTTACATTTTTCTTTCCCCTCCCCTCTCTCCCCTCCTTTTCTACCCTTTGTCTTCCTAATTTCCAGCTTTTTACTTTTTCACAGACAGCCTCTTTTCTACCTCGGAAAACTACTACAGTAGAGCCTCCCTTACTTTTGTTTTCCTAATTTTACCTATTTACATTCTCACTGACATCCTATTACATGTGTAGCTTCTTTCATTCCTTGGAGTCTCAGAACTGCACAGACTCCCTATGCCTGAAGAAGGGTGATTGCACCTGAAAGCTTGCAAAGAACTCTTTTCCAACTACTCAGTTGGTCTAATAAAATATATCACATCTACCCAAGAACCTTGCCTGCCTAGCTTTATTCATCTAATTTGCAAAAAGTTGGTATGGAATGGACTTGAAGTTAACCAACAGTGAATTTAATTTTGTTTTAGAAATGTTTTTTTATTAAAGGGCAGGGGGGAGGAATTGTAAAGCAATTTCTGTTAATTATTTGGGTTGACTGCGAACCATGAATAGTTGTTACTCAAACTAACCATTGTATCATGAAATGTATGTTAAACTCTATCTGTTGATTCTCTTGTTAGCAAGATTTCTTCATAGCATAGTCTTGCAAATAAGATGAATTACTAGCATCATTAATTCATCTATAATGAAAGCTGTCAAAGCTTGTCTGGAAGTTTAACCCTGTCACTGCCATTGGAGGAAATGTCTGGGAAACAAAGAGTTGTTTATGCTTGCTTTGTTTTGTGAAACAATGACAAGATTCCCCCCCATTTCAGAAGATACTTACAGAAAAGAGGCTTCATATAGGAAACTTGGCTGAAGGGGAGTAGTGAGGGAAACAGGATAGTGAATGAACAAAAATAGCTATTCCATATTCCCATTTCTTATAAAGTATGCTGCAGGACAAAATATTATGAATAACTGTAGCTGTTTTGGTAGGTAGGTTCATGAGAAATTTGTGCTTTTCAATAATGATTTTACAGTTGGTGGATTAAGTAACTGGTTTAATTTATGCATTGTGTAGCTTTCAGCCCATTTTTTTACTGGGATGAAGTTTCCATCATGCTGTAGATTGGCTGGGACCCATTTAGAAGTTTGCCAGCCTTTGTCCAGTTAGAGGGTGGTAAGGCCACTCCTTCCTGCCTATACTCCGTAGTGGGGAAAGTATTTGACTCTCTGTGGAAAATGTAAGATGACTGTCCCAATGTAATCTCAAATAACTTGATAATGAGAGGAACACAACTTTGCCCCTGAACATTTATAGGTGTGTCTTTTGGGTTCAGACCAGTTTTCTCCATCTTCTTGCAAACTGTCAGAAATGGTTTGTGTGTGTGTGTGTGAGAGAGAGAGAGAGAGAGCACGAGCACATTCATGTGCATATGCATAAAAGGGAGGGAGGGAGGAAACAGAGACATAAACTTCTTTGTCTTCAAATCCTGGTAGTTAGTTATTCTCTAAACAGGCATGGCTCATCTGATTATACAATGTATCCTACCTATAAATGAGTTCAAGGCCAGTATGTGCCTAGATGCTGCTATGACATCATGGACTTCTCTATGGTAATAGAAACATGAATAAATGTGTCTTAATTTTTCAGTTAAGTCTTTTATATTTTCTACCTGTTAATATCTTTAATGGCTCATTTTGGAGAATGTGCTAATTAAGTTATATCCTTTTTTGTGCTATAATTGTACAAGGACTTTTAGACCTTAGACCTGCCTTGAAGATGTTATGTATTCCAGCATGTCTCACGTTTGTAACCCTTGAAACAGTGGAATTTTCTTATCTACCAAAACAGGATAGGCTGGATTTTTGTAATGCATTTCACTCAGGAGGCCCTTTTTTCCAATTTTCCAAACGCTTAACGCCTATTCTACATGCGCTCCATCAACTTCCTTTTCAGTTCTGAGTGCACTGAAAGCTGTTGAAGGCAGGCTTTAGAGAGCCCCCTGTGACCTCGGAGATCACTTCTTTTCTCGTGTCCTACTGTGACAAGTGAGCCCTGTTACTGTGTCTTAGCTGTCTGCACCTGAAACTACTTTCTGTCTTGAGCAGTAAAATACTATCCAGATGAATGCTGTGGTCTGTGGAACTCCCCTGTTTCTACTGAATTTAGGATCATGTTGCAAGGCCTTTTGGTTTATTTAAGTATTTGGCAGAATGCTGTTTTTGGTAGAATACACTTTGATTTTTGTATCATGAGCCGTACATTGCACAATGCGAAGAGCCATAAAGATGCAAGACATTTCTTGGGGACTGACTAATTAGGAGTTAATGGGCAAAGTGGCTGTTTAAAGACTAATGGTCTGAGGTGGTTTTAAGACTAGCGGTAAGACTACACATTGCACATAGTAATGGAGCTTAGTTTGGATTGTGCTGAGCACTACTGGAGCATTTAATTCCTAGCAAAAAGCCACATTGGTTTATTTTCTTTTACCTTATTTTATTTTGTATCACTCCCCAAGGTTTTCAGTGAACTTGCATACATTTTTTGTTTTTACTTCTTTATCTAAAACGTAGCGATAGTAATATTTACCATACCAGTGGAACACAGCTTTTCTCATTTTCTGGGTATTGTGCAAAAATGTGTGGATCAGTATTTTGTAATGGGACTTCAAAGGAACTATTTAGTTGTGAAACTTCAAGAAGGGTTGAGAGAGACTGCAGGTACAACCTAGTTGCATGATTATCAGATGGCATAAGTGCCAGTGTATTGGGTTCAGGAGCCTTCTAGTTTCTTTACCGATTCAGGGCCCGGCATTGTGAGATGCTGTGCGCACTCAGCTGCAGTGCTTTTCCCACCATGTGTGAAATGGTCCAAGTCTGTCCTGTTTATATTTTAAATATGGTGGTGATGTAACTGTTTGGCGACTGAAGCATGCTTTTCCCTTTAAATATAGACTAAACTATCATTTAACTCTTTTAAAATTTAAAAGCTGTGCACGTTAGTTCTTGGGTTATATAAATAATGATTGCTTGTTTATCAGTTTAGACACATTTTGATGGACCAAGGAGACAAAGTTCTTAAATACTGAATAATTTTGTACCTGGTTAGAGGAGAGTCTGCTCACTTGGCTTTTTGGCTGAAGAACACAAACACGGGAAGACTGAAGCTCAACTCCAAAGCATTGATCACTCTCTAAAGAGGTCATTGTGGTTTGTGGATGGCAGGAGGAACCCTCTCTACTATTCTTCTTTTCAAAGGCGGCAGGTGTCTATGGCTAAAAACAGAGGTCAGGTTTATTCTGGGTCTGATTGTCCCTCCGAACAGTACTTTACACACACACACACACACACACACACACTACTCAAACACACAAATAAGGACAAAATATTTTTTGAAATAATATTAAAAATATATGTTATACATAGTAGATATTTGATTTTTAGTATTTTTTTTCTACCTATACTTTATTAAAATGATTTATTCTGAAAGATTTTGTGTGCAGTCCTTGACTCCATTGGTTTGGTACTGTTTTCAGGGAGGCCTGATGCCCCTGAAACCCGCCACCAATTGGTTAAGGGTGATAGGGCCAGATGTTAGAAGGGGTGACAACCCCTCACTTCCTGATAGGTCATGCCTGTGCCTCCTGGCCTAGAGGGCAGATCTTCTGAGGCCCCAAGGGCAGGCCATACACCATGAGGGTGAGCCCTGTGGAGGGCAGTGGATCTTTTGATGCCAGGAACCATGGGATGGGGGCAAGGGATTCTGGGACCAACATGGCAAAGAGCGGAGAAACGTTTGGGGTTG
>NW_017729034.1:91996237-91998131 GCF_001723915.1 Gavialis gangeticus
CCCGAATGGCAGTTAACTTGAATTGGCTGCAGTTGTGGGCGGGGAGGGAGTGTACAGCACTTCACTGGGATAACAGGCTTGTATTAATGTCGAGTTCCTGGATAAAAGGCTAAAAACAGTCATAGAGTGAAAACGGGATTGCATTTCTGTAGGGACAAAGCCTTTTTATCCTGGGATCCTACAGAAGTCCATAGAAGCTCATTGTCCCACTTTAAGTACCAGTGAAGTGGCTAAGATAACACTCCTTTATTTCCCCCCCCACACCCTATTCAATTTGTGTTCAAGTAGCTAAGATAAAATTCCCCATTTCAGTTGAAAAGGACTGTCCTGCTTCTGTTTAGATGCAAGTCAAAGCCTGGGACAATCAGACCCCAGATAAAACCAATGTCTGCTTTTAGCTTATGTAAAAATCAGTGCTGTTCCCTTCTCTATGGAGCCAGTGATTCACAGAACTGTATTGCATGAGTCTTCTTCAGCCTCTCTCCCATTTATTTTATTTATTTATTTATTTAAACTTTGAGGAGATGTTGGGAAGGAAATCCTGTTAAATGAGCCTTGATAAACTTTCTGGGTCAGCTATCTTAAAGCCTGCAATACCAAGAGAAACTGATGGTGAGAGTAGCTAGAAATGCTACTTTCTAACTATTGTTGTATTCTGAAGTCTTATCAGTCAGTTCTTGTAGGAAAGGCACCATGTCTAGAAAATGTATTATCTCGTGCATTCTAAATTGTTCATACAAAGTATATATTTGTGCACAATTTTGTTTTCAGAATGCAAGCTTGCTAAAAAATCAGGGAGAGAGAGAGAAGGACCTTGCTGTTTTTCTGTATAAGGAACTGTAGACTCCTAAGAACAATCCAGTTTATGCTTCATTTGCTCTTTTTTCAGTAAGTATTTTCCACTCTTTGTATGCAAGGCAGCACTGGTGTACACTTCCTGCTTTAGCTGAACAGGAAGCTTTATTCAGCTTTTTCCTAGGGAAACCTTTCCTCCACCCTCCCCCCAGCCATGGAACTGAACATTAAGACAGCGTCAGCAGTGGGCAAAAGAATGATGGACTGACTTACAGACTGATTTATAGGTCTTACTGTAGCTTCTGGTGGGAAGGAAGATTGTATGAAATATCTGTCACCTAGTAACAATAAGTCTTACTGGGTTTTAAGAGACTGCAAGGTGCAGTCTAGGAAATTTTATTTAGGGGAGATTCCCTTCTGGATCAATAGCTTCATTCAGGGCTGTCTGGGAATGGACTGTTCAGGTAAAATGCTCAGCAGATGGTAGTCTGGGGGCTGTAGGGCAACCTGAAGAAGTAATCCAAGAGCAAGTTCAGATGACGTACAATAGTTTCTAGCAAAATTACCCTAGAAACAGAGGATTAAGTAGGATGTTAACAAGTTTGTCTTTTACCTTAGTTGTATTTGTGCAGAATGCTTCTCAGAAGCCATTTAACCATTTTTGTATTTATTTGGTTCAAAACTAATTATCTGTGGAAATTCAACCTGACTCTGAAGAGATTTCATTTGAAACAAGAATAGGAAAAAAGCCTGAGCTAAAAAAGATTTCCCATAGGCATGCTGGGCCAAGTCCCCGTCCTACAGAATGGCAGAACTCCAGTTTAATTCTGTTTGAGGATTTGGCTCACTGTGTTGAAAGCAGGGACACTCTTTGGCTCAAATTTGGAGCTGCTTTTTATGCTTCTTAGGAATCTATTATATAGCATCTATGAACAGTCGGCCATCCTTTTAGATTTCATGATTGATTAATAAGCACTTGTGACACTTTTCTAGACAGATCATTTTGAGGAGAGGTGGTTAATGAATATATTTAATTTAATTAGGAACCATACCTTAACTATTACTATATATTTTAGTATATAATGATGGTGGCTTCAGT
>NW_017729034.1:92003131-92026459 GCF_001723915.1 Gavialis gangeticus
TTTTGAGGAGAGGTGGTTAATGAATATATTTAATTTAATTAGGAACCATACCTTAACTATTACTATATATTTTAGTATATAATGATGGTGGCTTCAGTTATCTCTTTTCATCACTGTTGGCACAGTCTCAGTTTGGTTGCAAGGCTGCGGTCCTTTCTTCTAATAACATGAAAATCCTGCAGTTAAAACATTTTTTTCGGTGGTTGACCCTATTAACAAATATAAGCAGAAATGTAGCAACCTCACTGAGTGCCTGGGGTGGGGTGCAGCACAGACAACTGCAGATGAAGCGGGGATATGGGGGTATGACTGGAGGAAGGATGTGGGTCTGGGGAAGGCAAGACTTACCTTCCCAAATTACTCCTGTGGTGGGGATAGCAGCATCAACAATTCCCTGGCCAAACTCTGGGCACCAACCCTAGTGCCCTGTTTGTTTCTCCCCCCCCAGATACATACATATTTGGTGCAGGGCAATGCCTGCTGTGGCAAAGGCTTCCCAAGGGGTCAGGAAGGCCAGAGGTGTGGAGGGCACCACTCTGCTTGCCCCATTAGTCCCCTGCCCTCCAGATGCACTGTCTGGCTCTTACGCCCAGTGGCCGCAACTGCTGTGACAGACCCCCAGTGGAGTGGTAGGGTGGTTTCAGGGAGGGGGTGCTGTAGGCTGTCATATCTATGCCAATTTTGCAGTTCTCTCACCTTCCTTTGAAGTTTTTGGTGTCAGCCACTGTCAGAAAAAGAACCCTGGACTTTCTGGACCGTAGGCCTAGATTCAGTAGCCAATTTCTCTGTTTTAAAATCTTTCTTGCAGAAGGAAGGGAAACTTCCCTTTCCTCTCATTGAACCAAAGGTAATGTAATGAAGGCATGCATTTCACTACACAGCAGCTAGAATAGGTCATCTAGTTAATTTTTTTTAATAACATTGTTTAGTTAAATGTGAAATCAAAAATGTAAAACCTGCAGTATTTAAATTCTGTGAAACCAATGTGGATTACTGTGCAATGAGTAAAGCAAAGTACGTTTATATTTTCTGAGTTTTTTTTTTTGTATTAACTAAACTGACTAAATTCCTTCCTCACATGAGCTATTGTACAGTATAGGAACAGGGAGATCAAGAAATAATGTGTGATTTTTAAAAAAATGAGTGTTGAAATACTTGGCAATTACACCATTAAAAGGCCAGGTTTCTTTTCTACTCCCTATGTAACCATCAGCAAGATGGGATCAAAGCTTGCCCTGCACTACTGTTGATGAGATCAAACCAATGTGGTAATTAAAGTATTACTCATGGGTGTAGGCTGGGTTAGAATCCTGCTGATTGCATGTTGTCAGCCACATGCTGGTTAGGACTGTGGGGGGGGAAAGGCTGCAAACATACAGGTCAAACAGGTTGGCTAGTGTGGGTGGACTTTGCTAGGGGCTTGTATGTTCTACTTGGGCGGGGCTTATTTTATTCATGAGACTTTTTTTCCTTGTGTCTCTGTCTTATAATTTGCCACTAAGCTAAAATTAAGGGTTTTTTCCTCTCCTGTAGTTTGTCTTGTCTGGAATGGACATCATGGCTGGCTTTCACAAGATATTCACAGAAATTTAGGGCTGGAAGGGACCTTGAAGACTGCTGGGG
Source organism: Gavialis gangeticus (assembly GCF_001723915.1). NCBI lineage: Eukaryota > Metazoa > Chordata > Crocodylia > Gavialidae > Gavialis > Gavialis gangeticus. The sequence continues at coordinate 92,004,755 of NW_017729034.1, forward strand.
TCAAATAACCCCAGCAAGGTGTGTGTACAGTCTCCTTTTGAAGATCTCCAGGGTAGTTCTTGTAAGGGTTTTGGCTAATTGCTGTATGAAGACTTAACACCTGCTTAAGGTTCCAAAGTGGGATAAAATAACCTGCATAAAGTAGATATAATTGTCTGTGCAGAATAGGTATTCCAGACTAGGGAAATGCCGAAAAGTAACTAGATAGATGAACTCAAAGTATGGCTTTCCAAGTCAGACTTGTACCTTACTGACAGTAGGGTTTGCTATATGACCTCCAGTGCTATAGGGTTTGCTAGATGACTAGTTTATTTCCTAGATTAGTGTCAACAGGGGTGGGCAAAATGCGGCCTGTCAGGCCATTCAATCCAACCTGCGGGGCCCCTAAAAAATTTAGAAAATTTATATTTATCTGCCCCTGGCTGCCTGTCATGTGGCCCTTAATGGCTTGCCAAAACTCAGTAGGTGGCCCTCCGCCCAAAATAATTGCCTGCCTCTGGTGTACAACCTGTGCGCTGGCCTGCAGGGCTTTGCCTGTGCCTGTGCCTGCACTGGGGCTTAGCGACAAGAAACCGTGCTGGGGCTGGCAAACTAGAAGCTGTGTCCGTGCCACTGCAACTTCTCTCGGCAGCCAGCCTCCTCGCCCAAGGCTACGGCATGGGTACAGCTTCCAGCTGCAGGGGGGCTGCACTGGGGCTAGGAAGCTGGGAGATGCACCTGCATGCCTCTCTCTACGTTGTCTGCCTCTTTTTATTCTCCCTCCTTCACCCTCCTCAAGGCTGCAATAAGAGCACAGCCTCTTCACCCTCCTCAAGGCAGCAGAGTTGCACCAGGACTGGGCTGGGTGTGTGAGGGTGTGGGCACAGGGGTAAGTGGCAGGATCCAGAAACATCTTCCAGTTGCCCCACCCTGGTGCAGTTCCCCTCCATTTGGGAGCTGGGCTCACACTGCAGCTGGGATGCAGGACCTGGGGAGCTGGGAGAAGCAGCAGTGGTACTGGTCCAGCTCCCAGGTGGCTCTGGCAGGGGCCCAGGGAATCCCTGCCCTCGTTGCTGATGCACCAAAGCCTGATGCACCAAAGGGCAGTGTCTGACTGGGGCTGGGTTGTTTGGGCTCACTGCCTGAAAAAGGTTGCTGGGCCCCTGTCATAGATATATAAGGACTATAAATGAGGTACTTCACAAGAATTTATTTATTTAAAAAAATAAACTGGAAAGATGTTAGGCATATTCTGAATTCCCACCTGTACTCATGAAATCAAACTGCTATGAAGTCTGAGCCAGAGTTTCTTATAATAAGCTTCAGCTCTTAACAGCTCTCCTATAGTGTAGGGCTTGCAAAGGCCTGCTAATGAATGGCTACTAGTCTGTTAACTTGATTGGTTTTTCTTTCCCTCCGTTCCAGCTGATCCAAGAGCTGGCAGCCATTACACTGCACTGATTATAAAATGTCCAAGAGTGTGTGTGCACAGGAGCTAAACTGAAGCCAAATCTACTGAAAACTTTGCTTATGGAAATGCACCAAAACCTCCTTCAAAAGTTTCTTTTGAGGACAGATCTATGTTGTTCAATTTCTTTTTTATGTATCATGGGCCTTTTTGTGTTTGTTCTGTTGGCAAAGATCAATAAATCAAGAACAACTTCATTTATATAGATTAGAATAGTAACTATTTAAGGAGGTCCACTCTCCTTAATAGTTAAAGTGAAGAATGCATTTCAGTGTAGATTTGTTGTCCAGGATTCCCTAAACTTCTAAACTATATTTTATTTTAATGCTGTGTTTGGATTATTTAAAAAAATGCTGTACTTCAATAGCAAACTCACTTGATTATAAATTAAAGCATAACATCTTGACAACTATTTCTTAGTGAATATATTTCAGTTGAGCTCATTTACCCATCTTTTATTTTATTGTTAGGTATATATAGACTTGGAAGGATTTTAGTTATTTTTTATGAGTAATGGAAGTAAGTAGCTCAATATTACTTATGATTGTAACATTTTTATTGATCTGATTTCCCCCTCCCCGAGTTTCTTAGTACTGTGGACGACTCCTGATGTCAGTGGGAGTGGTGGTGCTGAGTATATTTGAAGAATCAAGTTATTAGTTTTGAGAAAATATGTGGAAGTCTTGGCTGACTTGATCAATGACTTAATGAACATATAAGTAGAGAGACCAGAGATATTGGTAAATAATTGCAATATTTCTTTTGGTTTGATTGAAATGAAAGCAGAAGTGTTCACTGGATGCCAGCAAATGACAAAATACCACTGTTTTTAACTCTTTATTTTTTAAATAACTAAAATTTAAGCTATGGAAACCCTCATATCAGCTTTTGGGTGGAGGAGGAAGTAAATTGCTACCATTGGCTAATTTATATGTAATCATTCCCTTGCTTGTTTTGCGTTGGCTTGCTTTCTTGTTGGTTTGTTTAAATAAGAAAGCAAGCTTTGCTGCCCCATGGCAAGCAGACATCTGGCTCATGTTTTCTACTCTGGTTAGTTCTAGCTTTTAAGGCAACAGATGGAGTCCGTTTATAGGAAACTCAGCAGGACTTGAGGAGACTGTAGGCTATCTCTAGTGGCACCTTTTGTTCCTCTTGTGTAGGGGAAGAAAGATGCAGATCAATTCAGCAGTCATTCCCTTATAGTATTATCTACAGTGATGATACTATCTGAATATATTTGAATACTTTGAAAATGTAGTTTCTTTAGGCATTAAAAATGAACCTAAATGTACAAGTAATCATAACCATGCACAAATGTAAAAGTAATCATAACTTTAATTTTTTTCAGCAAGGAATGGGGGCAAAAAGTATTCCATTTTTCAGCAAGCTACTATGTTCAGCCTTTAATACAAAAGGGGTGGAGAAAAAGAAGTGGTATCTTTCCCTATCCCCTGATATACTTTGAAATTATCATAGATATATCTGTCTTCATTCTCTCTCTATTCCCTTCTGTTTTTGTGTGAAGGTGATTGTGTCATGATCTAGTGTTTTTGATCTAATGGCACATGTGCCATAGAAAATGTTTCTCAGCAGAAAATTAATTTCTGTTACTAGTTTCAAATTTGAATGTCACGGGGCAAAGTTAATTGATATTCTGATTACAATCTTTTTGGATATTGTATTGTAGAAGGGCCTAGCACCTCTGGTTCTGCTAGGTACTGTAGAAACAGACTTAAAAATAATCCCTGCTTCAAAAACGTTTTATCTTTAATATAAAAAAGATACATTAAGTGGGCTTTAAGAATGAGGAGGGGAGGAAAGGGGAAGTCTATATCCATTGCCTATCATAAGAGGTAAGTTGCAAGGCTCAGTACTAATGATAGGAGAGTGGGGAAGGTGGGAAAATGTAAATACAAAGGACCCAGATTGGTGATGAACAAAATGTAGGCAAAGAAAACAGATTGAAGATAAGATACAGAAACTGGTATAGCAGTGGATCTTCACAGGACCAACACCCCTCATCCCTTTCTCAAGGTATAAGTCTCAAGCTAATAAGTACATACAAAACTCGTCAGGCAGGCTTTGACTCTAATGCCCACAGGGACCAGCAGGTGTGTCAGGAAGTTTCTGTCTCCAATCCAGGACAGTAAAGGCCCCTGACAGTAGTACTATTCGTAAGCAAACATCAATCCTTTTCGATCATGGTATATGCATAAAGTCACCCAGACCTTCAACACATATGCCTAGGAAGTAGTATGGAGGAGTGGAGGCTACCCAGACCTACTGTGCCCCATGTTTCAGTGGTGGCTTCAGCTCTATCACAGGATATGTGATGAAAGCCAGCAGCCAGGGAGGTAGGGCTGTGGCAGTGGCAATAGGTAACGCATCCCTCACTGGCCCTCCTGCTGCTGATCACCACTGTGCCCATTGGGGTTCAAGGGCCCTGGATTCTGTGGCTGGCCATGCCTCCCTTACTTCTCTCTCTGGTCCAGAGGCCAGCAGCTGCTCTGTGGGCCAGATCTGGTGCATGGGCCATATGTTTGACACTTCTGCTTTATATCGTTATGAAGTACTAGCAAATTGCTCATCAAGAACTTATTTATAGGTAGATGCAATAAGACTTAGTGGCCTGCAAGTTAAGCACTGCAACACCTAACTTGTTAGATGCGTGCTACCTGAGTGAGATCCAGACTGCAAACAGTTAGGTGCTTCAGAATGGGATCCTCTTGGTATGTACAATATGCAGGGAGGCGCATAGGGATATGCATGCAAGTCTATTCCAGTTTACAGGTAAGCTTTGTAGGAAGTGCGCACAGAAGTTTGAGTTATAGGTAGGTGGTTCTGAACCCTTGTGGTCCATGACCAACATTCCTTTTCCGCAGGTAGGTGCCTGCACCTATTTTTCTAAAATGCAGCCAGACGAAGAGGTGGTGGTGGGAGTGGAACCTAATGTTACATAATACCTTAGTAGTGCCATGAAACTGGGGAAACCACAAACTGAGGAAGTCTGTGTCTCTACACCTCTGCCTCCCAGAAGAGTGCCTAACGATCAAGCTATCAGCACTCTCCACCACTCCAGTTAAGTGCAAGAGCTAAGGGACCAGAAAGAGAGTTTGAGAGAGCCCAACCATAGTGTTGCAAAAGGTAGTCATAGCTGATTTCTTCTTAAAATGCAGCTGGAAGATGAGGTGGTTCAATGAGGCCTGGAACCTGAGTTTCACATTTCTTCTTCTTCCTCTGAGAACTTTGTTGTTGCGTCACTTGATTTCTGGATCTGGTGGGAACAAGTGCTTTGCTGTTCAGGCTAGGGCAGTTCTGGGCACATGGAGAGCTGCAACTGAAGTTGCCCTAGGGACATTCCAGGCTGACCAGGACTCACCTGATGAGTTTTAAGTGCCTCCAGGTTGAGAAGGCTGCTGACCAGGTTTCTTATGAATTGCACCTGACTTGGGTGTCTAAAGGTAACTAAATCTTACTTGGAAAATTGTTCTTAAGACCTTTATTGGATCAGGTCCTTGGTACTGTCAATGTGCATAGTTAGCAAACTATGCATAAAATACTCTTTGCCCCAAAGAGTTTGCAGTCTATAACATGGAGGGGATAAGACATGGGATGACTCTCCAGGTAAAAGATGGTTTGGAAAGAGCAGTGAAGAGACCACAATAGAGAGGTTCATATAAGAAGGTTTTATAGGGCAATAGAGAGGGTTACTAGTGTAAAGGGAAGGTTACCACTCAAACTATAACCTGGCATGTTGCTAAAGCATGGGCTTGTCCCATATCCATCACAGCAACATGGTGTCTGGGTGATGGTAATGAATACAGATGCCATCTACAATATTTATTACTCTCATTGTTCTGTTTGTCTGTAATATTGTAATTTGTGATGTTACGTTGAATTCCCTCTGAAAAGCATGCCACATGATATGGGGAGGGAATACTCCTTGTGACAATGTTTTCATGACCTCACTGCCCTAACAAAGCATGTTTTCTTTCTTCTTCCTTTCCTTGTTGCCCCACACAAAATACAGGAACTTTCCTTACTGATGATTCTAATTTCATACTTTGTTTGGTTTCTGAAACTTTATTTAAATCTGAAAGTGGCTACAAGAAGGTGGCAAAAGTCTCTGAACTGTTTTTATTTATGAATATATATATACAGTGAGTTAATGTGTATTAGGAAAAAGCTATGTTTGAATTGATGTCAGTTTTTCTCTCTAAGTGTGCTCATACATACTTGATTCTGGACATGTGTACAAAAATGAATGAGTTGACAACAAAAAAGTCAAATAGATTGAATCCTAAAATCAGGTGATGGTATAGTTGTAATAAGCATTGTTGTATCCAAGATGGGCTGAAACTGACACTCCAGGAGTAACAAAGGACTCAAAAGTTTTCTGAAATTGCAAAGTCAGACAAATAATAGTGGGCAAACCCTGTCAATTATAGGATCAGACAACATACTTTGATGCTTCCTCAGTTAACCAGTTCATTCCTTATCTCGCTTGAGTCTCAGCCAGCTTGTTTTCCTCGAACCCCTACAATATCTGTCAGTCATGGGAAAGCAAAGATTCTCTGCTATCTAGTTGCACATAACACCAGTAGAGTCTCCTTATGCCTGAAGAAGGGCATTTGTACCCAAAAGCTTGCAAAGAACATTTTTTTTTTCCAGCTACTTAGTTGGTCTAATAAAAGATATCACATCTACCCAAATAACCTTGCCTATCTAGGATTTCTGACAGACAGGGCTGTGTGCTGTTTATATAGATAAACACAGCAAAAGGCACCAGTGCACTCTCTGGCCACTCCGGTAGCCACAAACAAACGTGCTTTGTAATCTTTTTAGGGCAAAACATTCTTGAGTCCTGCTTGATGGAAGTGTTTGGAGTCCATGAATAGGGACTTACGGAATTCATGATATTTGCAGAAACCGCTAATTCTGTCAGTCCCCATGAAAAAGCACAGGGACTGTGAAAAGGCGCGTAGTTGGCAGCAAGCAGGGGTGGTGGTTGTGGGGGGGAAGAGCTGCAAAAACAGAAAAGGGCAGAAAGCCCTGGAGTCCTGAAGTACAGGGGAGATTTTTGTGGCAGAGCGTGGTGGCCCCATCTTTCCCCAACTCTAATTGGCCAAGGAGCCCTGGAAGGCCTGCCCCTCCTCAGAGATTGACAGATTGTTTGAAGAGAACAGTGAGATCTATAAAGTAAGCAGCCTGATTAATAGGGGTAAGGGAATTTGGGTACTCAGGGTAATGCTTGAGTTGTCTCATCAATTTGGGTGATAGTTAATAAGACAGCAAGTCAGGAGACAAGTGCCAGATAATTGTTCACTTGAGGCCCCCACTTCTTTGAAAGAGCACCATTTTTCTCATTCAGAGTACCCATGCCTACCTTGAAAACTGGTGTAATAGATGAAATTATAGACAGCAAAGGCAGGAGGCAGGGAGGTACCCTTTCAGCATACAGCAGTGTTTGTTCATAGCCCTTTTGGCCAACTGGAAGTGTCAGTGATGTTTGTTTGTACTAGAGGGCAATGCCCAAGAAAGAAAGGTTAGAAGAGAAGGGTTGAATTCTACTGCTTTGAGAAGTTCTAATTGAATTATTGGTTAAAACAACAGAACACCCTTTTGCCTGTAGTTCTTTGCCTACCACAATGTAAATTTAAGCCCAGTAGAATGGGAGGGTTCCATATTAATCTATCCCTCTTCTCAGTCAGGGTAAACAAGAGAGCTCAAATGAGAACAGTGACAAGTGTCACCCTTTTCTGATCAAACATGGCATCCACCCAGCTAGTGAAATATTCTCTCCATGAAGCATTATGATTTATCTTTAATTAAAACAATTCTCTTACCCTTGCCCTAAGTAACCACCGTTAGTTTAACATAAATCTTTGGCAGTATTTCCCATACAGAAATCTCAGCCTGTGATTTAAGGACTGGTTGTAACAATGGAATAAAAATGCTTTTACAAATGTTTTTTCGTTAAGCTCTAAAAGTATCCAGTGTTCAACGTAACCTATTATTTGCACACATGTATGAAATACTATTGTTATGTTAATCTGTCCAAGGAAAACTCATAAACTCTAGTTTAAAGCATCCAACACCAGATGGACATAGCCAACTGGCAATGGAAGCAGCCATATGTAAGGTTCTCAAAGGGATTGCCTCTCATATGGAAGATGTTATATGTGGATTCTTGGAAAAAAGTTTTAAAAAAATGTTGATATGCTGATTCAATCAGGGTACCAGGTCATCCTAACAATTAAAAGAACTATATTCAAATTTGAACTGTACATTCGGGTACAGAGTTTCTCTTCTTCTAGAATATCTTTCCTATAGCATGTACAGGAGCTATGCTCCTAGATAGCATAACATCAGTTTTTGGATACTGACTTCTCCCTGGCAGTCACTTCTGTTGTGGAATCTCATCGTCATGAGGTTGCTTGAAAAATCTGGCCTTGAATATTAGAGAGAGATTAACTTATGATTACTTTTTCCTCCCATGTTGCATTTATGAAGAAAGTATTTTGCCTTGTGAAAATTTTTAAATTTCCTATTCCTTTAACTGTCCAACTCCTGTGAGTCTCACTTTGACACCCATCACATACTTTTTTCTGAATGGCACACTGACCATTCAGACCATTCAAATTTGATCCAATGTTTAGATTTTGTAAAACTGAAAACCAGCAGAAAAGTTTCTATTTCTTTTGTACAATGTTTAAACAATTGCTTTTAAAACAATAAATACTATAGAGAAGTGATTACCATACAAACATTTTAGAACTAAGAAACCTGTAAGTTAAATTGACTTTGACCATCACTGCCCCAACTAAAAGAAAAGCAACATACAAGGCATCGTGAAAAGTGACAAGTGAGATGCAGAAATTTTTTTAGAGTGATCTAAACTCTTAGTTAATTATTTAAATTTATCTTCCAGTATTGTTTTTAAATTACAAGTGTCCCTGTATGTATATATCTAGTATTAAAGTGAGAAGACTGTAAGGCTAAAATGTATCTTTTAAGAGACTTATGTCTGAATTTCAGCTCAAGAAAGGAAGAAGGAGGAAGTCTGGATTGACTTACGATTTGCATTTTCCAAAATCAGATTTGACCTTGGGTTTTTAACTATGTACATGGAACAAAAGAGCTTTATAGGAGTTGTTGATGGATGGGTTATAATACTGAATTGAGGTCCCCTCCATCATCCTCACTTTCTCAGAGTCCAGTCTGTAATCAGATTATGACCAAAAGCACTCCCTGTACAGAAGAGGATACTTCCGAAGAAGTTAATAATGTTGATGCTAGCATTTTAGGAAATTCTTTTGTACTTTTTCTCAGAACATGAGGCTATTTACAGTAAACAAGGCAGGGAGGGAGTCCTTTTGTCTTTTCATGGGACTGGTTACAAGTGGAAGAAGTAGCATTATGAACACACAGGAATCTTGAACTTGGTAAACATAACCTCTCTTGACTAAGCATCCTTGATTCTTCATCAAGCCGTATTAGCACACTTCTGTATAACTATCTGCAGTAACATGGTTTAAGTAAGTGCTTTTATGAAACTGTGTTTTACTGAGCAGGCTGGTACATGATTGTTAGCTGCACCGTCATGAGCAGCATGATTATTTTGAATCCTGCATGCTGATTCTATAGCCAGCTGTGGAAGCACTGATATCAGGAAGTGTGGAGCTTACGGATACACCAGGCTGTCCTAACCAAATGAGTGACATTTCCTTTGTATTTAACTCTTGCCCTTGCCACACATTAAAAAGAAATTGTGCAGAAGAGCAAAGGGCAGAAAACACATGACCATGTTAAACTGGACAAGATGAACTGAAAGGAAACAAACACAGGACAAATTTATAGATGAGGAAAATATCAGTCTCACTGACCTGATGCTATTTTGCACTTAATTCCTCTTACAGTCAGCAGTACAGCCCTGTTTCTACTCTCTAATGCTTTATTTTTTATATATATTTTTTTATTTTTGGTGATGAATTCAGACTGGAGCTGGGAGTAGGAATGTTTCATTGATAATTCATTTTACCAAATAAACAGTGAAAGTAACTAAAAGTAAATCAACAAAAGCTACTGCTTTAAGGACAAATTCTACAAAGACTGCTCATGGCACTAAGACCTACATGCAGTAAACTCCCAGTGGGTGTGTCTACATGAGATGCTTTACTGCGCAGTAAAGCATCACCATCTACATATGTGGGGCATTTACTATGTAAATTAGGTTACTGCACAGTTAGCTAGTACCTGTAAATATAGGTACTAGATTAACTGTGGAGTAGTTACTGTGCAGTATGACATTTGTAGATGGTGACTGGGAGCAAATTTATTCTTGGTCAGCCTAGGCAGAAGGGGGTCACAGGTTTCGGGTAGCTCTCTATCTCAGGTCCTGGCACTGCTCGGTTCCTGACTCCCCCAGGTGTGGGACAGCTGCTGGTGATTATCTCAGAAGAGCTCTCCTGGACCACTGAATATCGGGACTACCCCTGCCCCTTGCCAGCACCTGGGGGAGCCTGGAGCCCCTTGTTGCTATTGCTGGGGGCGGGGCAGAGCAAGGCGGGACCAGCTCCCAACAGGGTGCATGTGTAAACATACTCTCGTGGAAGGCTTACTACACAATATCTTACTGTGCAGTAAGCATAGAGTTCAGTAATAGCATGTGTAGGCATGCCGAGCGAGAGTTCTTATAATAATTCTTATTCTTGAGCAATTTATAGCAACCTTGCAGAACCTAGTCTTTCAGTGCTCTTTTAAAGTTTGCCTGAATGGGCACAGTCCACTTATGCTCTCTTTTCACCTGCCACTTTCAATACAGATAAGTGTAATATAGCATATCTGCTTCTCAGAAGGACAAAACCAAACAATAACTAAAAATAAACATCGCAAAGCAGCTAATGGAGATGAAATAGTAACTGGTAATAAAAATTTTGAACTTCATTTAAAACAAAAATGATTTTCACATTAAAGTACGCTTTCTGCCTAGAATTTCAAGACTTTGAAATGAGATCAGAAATGAAATAGAAAGGGTTTTAAATCACTTTTTAACTTTTTTTGAAAACTGATTTTTAGAAAGGAGAGTTAAATTCCCCATAATTGTTTTTCTCTTTAAAAATGTCAGTGCAGCCTTTTAAGTCTTTAAGTCACTGGATTTAAATGTAGCTCAGAATGGTATTTATAAACATAATAGTTGTATGGTGTCTTGTTGGTTGCCTGTTGGCGCATCCTACATGAGATGATTTACTGTGCAGTAGACTAATCTGCATTTACTGTACAGTAAGTTGGTACATACAGGTAGTAGATTAACTGTGCAGTACTGTAGCTACTGCAGTAGTGCACTTGTAGACAAAGAGCAAATTGCACCTGGTCAGCCCAGGGGACAGGGGAACTGTTGCCTCTGCCAGGGAAGCTGCATCTGGGATGGGAGGCAGTTGCTTGGTGGAGGGTACAGTTTCCCAGCCCTGCACCCCAATCTGCTGACCTGGGGGTGGGACAGCTCCCCCCACCCTTGGTGCCCAGGCCTGGCCCCAGTGCCCCTTGCCAGTCTGGGGATGGCACCCTGGAGCAGCCTGGAGCTCCCCCTGGCTGCTGTAGGGGGGGCAGAGCAGGGCAGGCATAGCCCTGCACTGAACTGTTTCCATCAGGAGCAAATTTGCCCTCAGTGAGCATGCATGTAGGCATACTCCCAGGGAAAGCTTACTGTGCCTTATTTTACTGTGCAGTAAGCTTACAACACATTAACAGCACTGAGAAATCTAGTTTTATCCATTTCTAGTAAATAAGTGTCCCTAACACAATCCCTCTGTGCTATGGTCGGCACTGCTTGGCTCCACTGAGACTGACAAACACGGACTCACCAAGTGTGCCCGTTTGCTGTGCAACATTTCCCTTACAGATAATCTGTAAAACCATTCTGAAGCAAGCACATAGATAGGTCAGCGGTGGGAAGTACAGCTTTTGCTGCCACTGTTCATGTTTTCCTGTTTTGCATATGATTTGAATGTTACCTTCTTGGTTTGGGAACTGTAGGATTGAGTAGGAGGTGGGGGAGGAGAGCAGCTTTTCAGGAGGGCAAGAGGTGAGTCTTCTGAACTAGCATGCTGAAAGGTGGACTGTCTTTTAGTTCCAAATTTGCATACGTAGAAGATAAACTGAAGGGTGGACTGGCACTTTAAATACAGTGACAGAGAACTTTTTTGCATTGTATTACTCCTTCTCTCTGAATGTAAGCCTTAAAGCAGGGTTCAGCTCTCTATGTATGTGGAGTGCTCAGCAGGATGAGCCCCAGTCCCAATTAGTGCAGTTGTACTTCAGTAGCATTCAAATATTTAGTGAAAAATATACCTGGCAGGGGAAACACCATGTATATGGGTCCATGAAGGCAGTTTTCCTTAAGCGCTCCTGGGGATAACTGTTTTCCTGGTGTGGTTTAGTACCTGCTGAGATGTTGGGGCTTAAAGCCCACTTTATGGAAATGAGAAGCTCCTCCCTAGCTTGCTCTTGCAGCCATATGGCTGTGGGCTTTCGAAACTTGGGGGTATCTGAACCCCAAGCCTCTGGGCTTGGGCCTGCACATAGGATGCCTACCAAAAGCCTATGGAAATATCTGAAGCCCCTGGTGAGGGTGGAGGATGTTTGCTAGTTCTAGGGCCACTTATGGTTCTGGACTGACTCACGGATTTGGACTTGATTTGGCTTGGAACACAAAAAAATTCTATAAAAAAAACTTCCATTGAAGTTTTCACCCAGAACCTGCAAAGTGTTTTACAAAAGTGACAAAGTACCTTTCCCCATTAAATAGACAAGGAAGCTGAAAAAAAAAAGCTAAGCAACTTGTTCATGGGGGTCAATAGCAGGACCAGTAGCAGAGGCCAGGCCGCCTGGCTCCAGATCCAAGCTGAGCACAATGCCTGTCAACAGGACTTTGTGTACAAAAGGCTACTCCAGTTCATCCCCCATGTCTGGCTCAGAGTAGTAGTTATTGCATTTCATTGTCTTGCCCCATGCTTTGGAAAAGCCTAATTACTAAAGCTTCTTAGATTTGATAATTTTACCCTTTGTAAATAGGACATCTGTTGCCAGGACTATCAGTCTGATCTCAGGGGGAGATAAGAATGTTTAGCATCTGGCAGTCTTGGGCCTCTCACCAGGATTTAACTAACCTTAAGGTGAAAGTGAGAATAATTTACTATAGTTATTCCATGTTAGTTTTTTACATACAGTATGTCTGCAAGATGGCAGTCTTACATTATCATATTTTATAAGTTCAAGATAAAAATTATATCAGCTTCAGCCTAATGCACTGGCAGAAATCCACATACAGTTCCCTCTAAAATCATGAGCAATGAAACTACATGCAACTCTCTATAAGATCATCTGCTCACCTGCTCTGTTATACAAATACTTAGCAACAACCTTTCTAACAGTATGCTAAACCCTTTAAATCCAGCTGTTCACACAAGTCACTTCACTAGTCTTAGCTGATCAATTCCTACAGATCTTTCAAAAAATCCTCACTTTGTTTAATTTAAATAAGCTTTGCAAACAAATCCAAGAATATTCCGATCACAGCAATTAAGGTTTATTGTACCCCCATATCCATATTAAAATTAATACACAAGCTATATCTGAAGACTTGATTTTTTTTTTCTTTACCATGGAACTAAATACCAAATCTTTCATTGATTTTAATTAAACCATACAAGGAAAAAACATGCATCATTTTTCATAATTAAAACTTTCAAATATTTCTTTGGGGTGACTTGCTTATCATATGAATTTCTAAAAAGTTCCTAATAAAATGTTTGTGAAAGTTAGTTTTTTTATGGCACTAATTACTTTTGAACCTTTTTATCTTAACAAGCAATAACAATGGAAAAGAGCTATTTTAGACTGTATTTGTGGGGGTAGGGACTTGGGCCTAGATTTGTAAAGGTATTTAGATGCCTAACACCCATTGCTTTAAAAGTTTGGGCCTTGGTCTTTACACAGTCTGAATAATGTCTTGCATACTTATTGCATTGCATAAATTCACTTGGGTGGAAGAAATGACACAGTTGAGGCTGAAAAGTCAATAAACGTCAAAATTGAAATGATGGTTTTAAACTTGCATTACAGTGTGTACAGCTTCTAATTACACAGACATGTTGTTTCTCAAATAACTCCAATATATATAATATTTTTATTTGCAGCTTTAGAAACGTACCCTTTTCTGATTATATTAGTGCCTGTGTTTTCAAAGGAGGCTACAGAGTTTAGATTGTTCAGTTTGAGATGTAGGATTAACAATACCTAAACATAAAACTGTTTCACCTACTCCCAGTAATAAGGATTTTACAAATGCCGTATAAATGTCTTTACAATCAGAATGGCTTCTTTTTTTTCTGAAGCTTAACCTGCAATCTCTTGTTTTAATTTCAGCTCAGTACTACTTTTTCTATCCCCACTAGACATGTAGAACATTTTGTAATATTCCTCCCTTGCCCATTTGAGATCTGTTATCGTGCCTCCTTTTCTAAAGTAAACAAACCCAAATCTTTCAGTCTGTCCTCATAAGTCATCTTGTTTTCTAGACCTCTGATTAGTGTGTTGCTCCAATAACTACATCTTTGATTTGGACTTTTCTTGGGGTTCTGACATGAGGCTATCTCTTACTCTGGTAAACTATTTATTTATCACATCTCTAAGATGTCCCCATTCCTATCTAGTCATGCAGCTAAATGTCTTGTACAGGACCTATTTTTGCATCTTTTTGTGATGTTTTTGATGCATGCAGCCTTGCTCTGTTCACATCCATCCAGAAAGCTGATGTAAACATTATTTTCCTAGCCTGTTACTTTGACATGCTGCTCGTCTTGGTGCATTTCTCTGTTAGTTCTTCCTTCTCTATTGCAGTCTACCAAAAGCTGCAAGGTACTGCACCTAGGGAGGAAGAACCAGCAACATACCTACAGGCTGGGGAACTCCCTCTAGTTGGCACAGGTCATTATTGATTCCAAGATGAACATGGGCCGCCAATGTGGGGACGCGGTCAGGAACACTAACCGCACCTTGTCATGCATCCACAGATGCATTTCAAGCAGGTCCAAGGAGGTGATCCTCCCCCTCTATGCGACACTGGTCAGGCCTCTGTTGGAGTACTGCGTCCAGTTCTGGGCGCCGCACTTCAGGAGGGATGTGACCAGCATCAAGAGGGTCCAGAGGAGGGCCACTCGCATAATCAGGGGGCAGCAGGGCAGGCCCTACTAGTGGAGGCTACGGGACCTGAACCTGTTCAGCCTCCACAAGAGAAGGCTGAGAGGGGATCTGGTGGCTGTCTACTAAGTGGCCAAGGGGGACTAGCTGGCTATGGGAGAGTCCCTGTTCCCCCGAGCACTACCGGGACTAACAAGGAATAATGGCCGTAAGCTGACTGAGAGTAGATTCAGGCTGGACATCAGGAGGCGCTGCTTCACAGTCAGGGCGGCTAGGATCTGGAACCAACTTCCAAGGGAAGTGGTGCTCGCTCCTACCCTGGGGGTCTTCAAAAGGAGGCTAGATAGACGCCTTGCCGGGGTCGTTTGACCCCAGTACTCTTTCCTGCCCATGGCAGGGGGTCAGACTTGATCTGCTCAGGTCCCTTCTGACCCTACCAACTATGAAACTGTGAAAAGCTGCTTGCCTTTACTTCTAAAGCACTTCACAGCCTGTTCAATTTGCCTGTCATTTCTAATGTATTGAGAGGTCTATTCCTGTCTGTCTCACCAGTTTTATCCTTTCTATCAGGCTGTTCCTTTGGCTTAGGACAAGATCCTTGTAAACATCCACAGAACCAGCTCGTTATTTTCTATAAAGTCCATCCTTAAAACTCCCCTTTGACATGACACAGAGAACTTGACAATGTCGTTTTGGATCAATGTTTGGATCAATATTATTTTGTTGTGCTCTGCTGTCTTGTCCTGGTGCGGATGTTGCCTTGCATTTAGGCTCTGAGTGCTGAGGGGCAGCAGTCATCTTTTATACAGCAGTTACCACACTGGGGTCCTGGACTATGATTCAGGTTCCTAAGAGCTATACTAATGATGATAATGACAAAAGTAGATCTGGTTTATTTGTGCTTGGTTGAATAGTACAACCAACCCATCTTCCCAAAATATAAGTAACTTACCAAACAGCACACATGATTAATTTGTTTGTTTTAGTGCAGCTTGCATACTAGTGTGAAGTTTGCATAAGGCTTGAATATAACAGAACAAGAGCGCTGGTGTCATGATGATCACGGCATAAAGACTGAGGTACTTGGATAGGTGTGATAAATACATTTTGTTAAAAAGGAACTTTCGGAAGCTAATGAAAAAGGGGATTAAACACACAGAAAAGTAGTAAGAAAAAGAGAAACTTTACACAGAGAAAAATGAGCAAAATTGAAGTAATAGTTCCTGAAACTAAAACAGATTTAAATTGTTAGCTTGTTTTAAAGAGAAGCTTTTACCTTTCCCTACTGCCTTCAGACTGCAATAAATACCCTGAAATGTGTAACAACAAGATGTGGCCTGATCAACAGATTGAAATTACTTATACTATCTATCATAAGCGGAAAAGCTGTACTGGACACTCTAAACCTACAGAAACAGTGTTTTTCTGAATGTTTCAAGCGCCTGTGTGAGGTATTTCTGTTAGAAATGCCTCCTTCAGCCACAACTATTCTAGACGGTGTACGTGGGTGGAAGAGTACTTTTTTCACTTGCATTTTTTATCTTATTGCATATTTAGTGTAACTGGTGTTATTTTTGAAATAATGCAAGTTCTTCTAAATGACAATAAAAAAAACCTGTCCCTTTTGTCTTTGTCTCTGCTTGCTTGCTTGTTTTAATTGTAATGTTATGTTCTTGACTGTCAAGCTCTGAATAAGAAGTGCTGAAGAAGCCTCAGTTTGCACAGATTTTGGAGTTTGGTAAAGCAATAATAAAATATTTGGTTATCAGAGAGTGGGAAGCAGATGCACTGCATTTGGGTTATTTGAAATCGCATGTAGTTTTCAGTGACACACAGCAGTTTTTCCAGTTTCTGTCTGTCAATGTTTGTTAGTTAACTCTTTAATCTGTTTAGAAACCATAAGAAAGAAACTAGGTTTGGGGAGTCTCAGATGTCTTTACTCACCCTTTTCCGTATTAAAACAAGCTCTCATCAGCAATATTTTTCCTGACTATTTAATGTGTTACCTTTTAAATAAAAGCTGGCTACTAGAGTTGAAATACTGTGTAAATGAAACATTAATGTTTGAGATCCCCCTAAATTCTAGGATATGCAATAGACCAGGGGTTCTTAACCTGTGGTAAGTGTACCCCTAAGGGTGTGCAAGATATCACTGGGAGGTATGCGAGAGAAACTGTGTAATGGCAGCTTTAACTTTCATTATAATAATTTACATTTAAGGGGTTAAAATGTAAAACATGCTGGCAGGGGAACATGGGCAGCTGGCAAATATAGAAGGGGGTATGCAATAAGAAAAGTTTGGGAACCTCTGCAATAGACCAGTACACAAGACTTCAGCTGCCTGTCTTTGTCTCTACATTTTGAAATTGCTCATTATTGACCACTTTCTTTCCCCTTGGTGTAAAATGGCATTCTGTCCCTTTTAATCCCCTTTTCCCGATACAAGACATGCAGGATGTCTGTCTGCTGTAAATATAACTGGAAAGAGCTGTTAGATTTTAATCTATTAACTACAAAGACCGTAATGATCATTTTGAGCAGAATCTGCTCGTCATACCTAGTTTTTGGAATGGAGATAATGTTGGCCTCTTGTGAATGTTATGACAAAATTAGCAGATGGACATACCACATTTTCAAGACTGACAATACCAGAAGTTTGGGGTTTTTTTACCTGTTTTATCTTCCTCTTTTTCTGTACTTTGTGACTTCTCTGTTTTGTCTGGAGGACTCTGTGGAGCCAAATCCTATTTAGCTTGTCTGGACACTTTGCATAGCTGCAGTTTTTGGCACTTAATCAGAGTTTGGATTCTTTTTCCACTTCTGTAGCTATACTCACCCTGTGCTGGTCTTCTGAGCATGTTTAAAAAGCTCCACTGTGGCCACAGGAGCTATGGAGTGGGATGGTCTCATCCAATACATGTAATACTGTGCAAGTCCTAAAAACTTTGCCTGGACGACCAAAAAAAGAAAAAGGCCCGAGCAGCCAGGGAGGAGAAATCGGAAGATCTTCCCACATTTTAGTGTGATTAGCATAATGGTTAGGACACTTATTAAGGGTGTGGAGACTTGTGTCCTAGCTCCCTCCCCCACAACTCAGAATGGTTTTAAACCTGCACCTCTTACTTAACAGCAAAGTACTCCACCCACCAACCTCTGGGCTTCATGAGTGATTCTCAACCAGAGTACAGTACCACATAATGTTATGACCCGAGATGTTAGATTCAGAGATTTCAAATAGGAATCCATGGTGTTTAAAATATTCTGACCTATTGTGGTTTTTCTGAGTTGACTGCAATAGAAGAATTGCTTTATTTTTTTTCTGTAGTAGAATAATGAGTGAAAACTTAAAAGCTGGCATTTTCCAAGGGGTGCATTAAATCTAATGAGATGTATCTTAAGTCTAACGATGGATGCCTTGAGTCTAAGAAGGTGGAGACCCACTAGGTTAAACATTAATTACCCAGAACACTTTCCAGCCCCCTTGAATCCTGACAACTCAACATCCATGAGGGGAAGATAAGTGGGGCCAGAGGGAGTGTACGTCGAGCAGCTAGGCTGTGCTCTGGAAAAGAAAGGACCGTGGGTTTTGGCCTCATCCTCTGCTCTAATCCGTCATGAAGCAGAGCCTTTTCCACTGCTATTTATCCATGTAATTCAATATACATTAAAAACCATTTGGGCAGGGAAAATTGATGCGATTATAACCGTTCCCTAAACACTGTTATTATTTCATGCCCTGTCTCAAGTAACAGGTCTGCCTCATATGATGCAAGGGTTCTGGAACCCAGTACCAAAAACTACAGTCAGTGTCTGGCTTTACTGTGTTGACTAGTTTTTGGGATTGAGCTGTATGTGAGAACATCATGCAATTAATATAGGTTGGTCTTATTGCTAATACTTATTTTTTGTTCTTGAAATACTAGTCATCCTGGTGCAGTAGAGTCTCTAAATGTTGTAGCACAACCCATCCAGCTGCAGTGACTTGTATAGTCTTGTAATTATGAGCATAAACCAGCCCTAACAGCAGTGTTAGAAACCAGTTGACAGGAAGGCTGAGCATAGTTAGAGATTTTTATTTCTTTCTCATTAATGGGCAGCTGTCAGAAAGGATTAGACCACAGGTCACAATCTGGAAGATGTGGCCTTTTTGATGGTATTATGACACTTGCATTCAGTTAGCTCACATAAATGAACTGATCTCCATTAGACCTTAAAGTTGTGAACCAGAGTTCCATTCTGTCTGATGTAAGGTGTGCCATTTTTGGTAATAAATGTAGTGGTAGTTTCGTGTCAGTGGCAGCCATGTAATAGTGGTTTTAATGGTTATGTCCATCCCATTTGGACACACGATTGTGACCATACTACATAGAACAGAAAATCTTTATTCACTGTGCCTATAGGAAGTAGTAGTTATAATATGTCCCGGAAATATAACATGGCTAAGCAGTATTCTGGAATAAAAACATTGTTTAATAAAAACTGCAGAACTTTGTGAAGATCTGTTTCTTTCATTGCTTAATCCTACATCAGAGGTCAGCAGTCTTTTGCTGGTTAGAGCAAAGCTTGCAACACAGCCTATGGCTACAAGCTCTATGGATTATAAATTGCTGCCCACTTTTCTACATTACTGAACTCTAGATCAGTGATTTTTTTCAACCAGGATGCTGGGGTACCCAGGGATGCTGCAAGATCCTGTGAAAGGTGCCCCAGATATGAGGAGATAAGCCAGATATGAAGAGATAAACAGATAAGTGCCGGCTCAGGCTCTTCCCTGTCTGGCCACAGCCACATTCTTACTGCCCAGCTCCTCTGCAAGCGGGTAAATGCTGTAATAAATAAGTTTGCTTTTGAAGTGGGTTGCTGCTCAATTCACAAAAGTTGATTTCAATATACGTATTAGGCTGGGTGAAGGCAGCCACTCTTCCCTCTTTTGTGGAAGCCGGACCATTGTGCAGAAAAGAATGCAAGTTTCCTGGGGCCAAAAAGAGAGCGTGAGAGGGAGCCTGACTGTGATCAAGTGGTTGTGGCACTCCCCTAGGATTAGGTGAGTGCCTGGGTTCTGGTTTCTTGCCCCAAGAAGTATTTGATCCTTTGCACTGACTACTTAATATGAAATACAGAAATTGTTTTTGGGTAAAAATCAAAGTTCTTGGGACCAAGAATAGGAACCTAGGACTCTCCTCTCCACAATGAGAGGCCTAACAGTGCACCACTGCCTCTGAATTGTGCCCTCCCTTTCTGGCCCCATGATTCCTGTCTCCTTCAACAGTTGGCGTGGAGGGTACCTCCCTACCTTCACCCAAACATGCACTTACACTTGGCTGTAGCCAAATGGTTTAGGACTCTGTTCTAAAGAGTAGCAGATGTGAGTTTGAATCAAGAGGCTGAAGGGGGAAAGCATTATGCTTCTTTCTACTACTTTGGCTTTTGCTTAGTCCAGTGATTCTCAACCAGGGTGCCATGGCATTCTGGAGTACTGTGAGATCCTTTTGAGGATGCTGCAGGATGTCAGTATTAGCACTGTTAGTATGCACACACGATTCACAGGATAAGGGAATCCATACAGTCAAAAACATTCTGACCTTTTGTGGTCTTTCTGAGTTCTCTACAATAGTAGAATTGTTCTTTTATATTTTTGTAGTCAAGAAATGAGTGAAAGCTAATAGCTAGCATTTTCAGAGGGTGCCCTGAGCCTAAAAGGGTAGAGAACCACTGGCTTAGTCATTAGACTATTCTAAAAGTGGGTACCACCTTCTCTGGCTGTGCATTTTCAAAAAAAAATGGAGCAAGTCAAAGCAGAGATGTAGTCATCTATGATCTGGAGAGGATGCCAGATTCTGGATCCCAAACTGATGGAGATGCCTGCCCCCACTGAGTCACACACCCAGCTCAGTGGAAGAGGAACAGGAGTTCAAATGCACTCTTGAATTCAGCATTTTCCATTGGTTAGCTTTAGGCAGCTCCTTGCTGAGAGTGTGGGTTTTTTTGGATCACCACTTGGCATTTAACTCTCCTTGTGAACTGCAGTGGCAGTCTTAAGTGCATAACCCCGGGTTTTGGATTTCACTCTATGGGCCCAGGGCGGCAGGTCCAGTCCCAGCCTATTTTTACCTGTCACAATTCAACTGTTTTTCTGCATGTGTTTAGAATCTTTCCTGTGTGTCTCTCCTCACTTATTCATCCTCATTCCCCCACCTAGGCTCTAATTTTATTTTATAATATTCAGCTAAACTGAGTTTCTGTTTCTCTACCACACCTGTAATATCCACCAATTTCTCAAGTTGAAATTGCTGCCAAACTTGAGCAGTTAAATCCACCTGCGTTCTTAAATGCAAATTTTAAAGCACTGGAAGTGGGTTTCATTCAGCTGGATCACAACTCTGTAATTAAAGCATTTATGAAAATATGGTTTGTTTGTTTTTTTCTTTTTTTTGTCTGAGTCAGTGAATTATCTCCCTCCCTTGCTCCCAGGCTGATACAGCAGTCTATAACTCAAAAGCAAAAAACCAGCTCCCTAACCTTAAGGCATATTAGTGTAGATGCCTCTCAGATGTTCACTTTGTAAGACAGGACATGTCTCTAGCCTGTTTGCTGCTGTTTCATAAGATTTACAAAGGGTCGTTTGTTTTTTTCCCTTTTTTTTTTTTAATTCACAAATTAGCCTAGGGAATCAAATTTGTGAAAGTCCAACAGATTTTACTAGGCCAAACTCTGCTCTAATGTGTTTTTATTCTGATTTATTTTCCTGGTGAAATGGAGTCCTAGGTTTTTCTAATCCATTTACATGGCAGGATTCTTCTCTATCCTGTTAGCCTCTTGAATACAGTATAACCTCATAAATCTGGCATCCTTGGGACTTAGCACCTGCTGGAAATTTGAAAATTCTGGATTTTTGAAATCTAAGGAAAGTGCACAGCTTGGTGCTGCCTGGCTAGCTGGATGCAGAGGCGGGGGAAGCTTGCATGTGGTGGCTGCCACCACCATCCACCACTCCGTGTCATTGCTCTTCATGCAGCTGCTGGTATCTTCCTCGCCACCCCCCCCCCCCCCAAACCCCA
>NW_017729034.1:92026519-92042171 GCF_001723915.1 Gavialis gangeticus
CCCCCCCCCCCCCCCCCCCCCAAACTCCATGACCGGCTGCTGGGGGTACACTGGTCAAAAAACTGTTGAAAACCCCTAGTGTAGTGCATTTCTAAAAGGTGCCAGATTTTTGAGAATTCTGGAATTTTAAAAACTGCATTTATGAGGTTATACTGTATTTGTGTTAGTTTCCCATCATCTCGTGCATTTAGATAAAGTTTCTTCTTCTTATCCAGCTCTTCCTTATACCTGTGCCCCTTTTTCATTATTCTACACCCTATATTTTACCAGTTCTGCACTATGGGTTGCTCTTCAGAAGCTGCAGATGTTGGGCTTGCTTTCATGCCAGCAACATCTTGAAAAGCTCACCTGTTTTATGTTCCATTCTAGGTACAAACAACCCACCTATTCTATCTGAGTTCTGTGTAGTAATGTATCCTGGGTGCCTCACATTGGGATCTCCTTGCAGGAAGGACCAGATTAGGCATAGGAGGGCGGGGACAGAGGCCTGTGTCTGGACCCCCCCGTGCTTTGGGTCTGGCCCTGCTCCTCCACCCTGTGAGTCTGGGCCTGCTCCCCCCTCCCTCTGCTTTGGGTCTGGTGTTTCTCCCCCCCAGCCCTGTGCTCTGGGTCTGCCTGGACTGCGTCCACTTGCCTCCCCCCTCCACCCTCCCTGCTGGCTTTTGTCGGGGCCTGGTGGTGGCGGGGTGGCAGCACACTCCCTGCCATCATGACAGGGGGGACAGAGTCCCTCATATGGCCCTGCTCCCGATTCTTGTCTGGTCGGGGAAGGGGATGAATGGGCCTGCTCCCCCTACCCTCACCCCTGCCACTACAGGGTCAGGCCCGCTCTCCCTGCACACTTTGGGGCTGTTGTTGGGGCATGGCAGTGTCAGTGGGAACAGCAGCGGTGGTGGGGCGCTGTCATGGTGTCCCTTATCCCGCTTCCCTATCTCCTACTCCCTCCTTGCCGACTTTTGTCAGGGCCTGGCGGCTCCATGTCCCCTCCTGCATCCGGCCCTGTCCTCGCTTCTCATCAGGGAAAAGGGCCTGCTGCCCCCCCTCCCGCTTCATCCCCTGTGTCCCCACTGTCATGGTGGCACTGACGCGCCATCACCTGTTCGAACGCTTTTGGAGCGCTCTGGTTGGTTGTTTCATTCAGCCAATCAGAATGTGAATAAAGTGTTATGGACAGACCGACTAAGGCTTCTTTAATATTAGTATGAGCTGCAGTTCTCCCAGAAAAATGTTTTACAAGTATTATCTTGGGTTAAAAACAGACATTGGATTTATCCTGGGTCCAATTGTCTCATGTTTTGGTTTGCAATTGAACAGGCATGGGACAGTCATTGCACAGTAAGCCTGAATGGCAGCTAATTTAAATTAATTGCTGTTGTTGGGTGGAGAGAGGGGAGGGATAAAGACTTTGTCCTCAGATTTGGGGATTATCCAGTGTCTTTTTTTTTTTTTTACCCTAAAATACTTCACAGGTACTTAAAATGGAACCAGGAATACTAGGGCTGTGTGAATCTTTGGTTGCTGATTCAGTTTGGTGGAGATTCAGCGGCCAAATCTCTGAATCCAAATCAAATCGGGAGACCCTTGAATCTCTCCAAATTAAATCGGAACCCTCCAAATCAATTCAGTGAGATTCGATGAGTCAGACATAGACACAGCTTTAAATGTTTTTTTCTACATACCTCAAGGTACGAGGTGGCTTGTGAATGCTGAGATGCTGGGGTGCGTGGAGCATCCCATGGGAGCGTGGGGGAGTCCCCAGTGCACTTGGCAGTGACTGGTGCTTCTTGGGTCTTCGGGGGCACCGGGGGTCCCCCCCATGGCCGATCGTCGAGCTGGGGGGGGACACGGTGGGGGTCTTCTGTGCACTTAGCGGTGGACCTGGTAGTGGACTGGAAGTACTTCCAGGTCCGCTGTCAAGCACGTGGGACGCCTTCCGCCCCGCACTCCTGTAGGATGCTCCATCCACCCCACCATCTTGGTGTTCATGAGCCGCACCTGGTACTTGGAAGTATATAGAAAAAACATTTAAAGCTGTGTCTGTGGCTGAATCTCTGGTTCTATGAATCGGCATTGAATCTTCAGATTTGGATTCAGTCAAATCAGATAGATTTGGGACAGTGATCTGAATCAACAAATTGAATCACTGTCCCTGATTCGAGCTGAATCCAAATAGAGTATGGCCCATTTCACACACCCCTAATGAATACATCTATAGGATCCCATGACAAAAGGCTGTCTTTTGGGAGAAATCCAACATTTGTTTGTCACATACTCTAACTTGGGCAAAATGCTGCTGTAAACTCAAGCTGGTTTACTTGGGGAGATGACAGGTTGTACTCCAGATCTGTTGAAGCACAAATTGGTAATGCAGTGGGGATGCAGTTTGAGGATGCACCAGTTTCTAATCTGATCACTCTGCTAATCCAGTCACTATTTGTGCTCTAGTATTTCACCGTCTACTCACTCTAAACTGAGTGAGCCTACGTAAAAGTGAGCAGCTTGTGTGCACCAACTCATGTTAACTGTTATAACAAAGGCAAGCCTTGTTTTTTTTGTACTTGCTGTTCCATATTCTTAGAAATATTTGTGAATAGATGGAGCCTTGTGAAATCTGCACTTCTGGTATGTATTCATTTAATTATCTGGCAGTCCCTTAAGTAGCAAAAGCTGAAACTTTGTAGGTAAACGGTAAACTTTTGTTGTGGATATTCTGTTCTCCATTCTCCCTATATTATATTTTGAAGCTGGAATACTGGGGGATGGAGATGACTAATTTTTTTGGCTTATGTTAAACAAAAGCACAATATAATTTATTGCCTCCCTTGGGTAAATATTGATTGCTAGCCACAGTGTGAAAATATTACTAATGAGCAAAATTATGGTTAATGGCACACTAATGAAGTAAAGAAGTGGATTGACAGGATATTGGTGGGTAATGGAGCTCTTCACCTTCAATATACTGATCAACAGAACAAATCTAGCCCAGTTTGCTAATATCTAAGCATTTTTTAAAATCTTGGGTGTGCACTGGCCTTCTGAAATTTTTGGCTACATTACAGTTTCCATTATAAAAGTGTTAACAGCTGTGATGGTTATTTTGCAGCTAATGGCTTTGTCCTGCACAGTACAGGTGGGTTGCTTTGTGTATATAAATGCACAATAAAAAAAAAAAGGGGGAGCAAAGAGCACTGCTTAAGCAGCAGAGACCTTTGTTCTTATACAGTGTCAAGTGTAATAGAGCTTTGAACCAGTTTGTGGCTTTGGGATGCTCTTACAGTACAAATAATAAGCAATGACCATAAAGATGATGACCACCAAGTATCTCCTTCTTAGTAAAAGAAGTAAGGACAAAGAGAGGAGCATATACCTCCTTTATACCTGGAGGGCTGCAGTAAGGTTAACTGTGCAAGAGGGAGACGGCATGGTCTGGCAGATGGGGCACTACAGTGTTTCCTGAGCTTTGGAGTTTAATTCTGACCCTGCTGCTAACCATCTGTAAATTGGGGCAAGAAACTTCCCATCTCTGCATGTCTGCGGTAGAAAATAATTTGTTCTTAGTTTGTGTTTATTAATACAAGGTGATCAATGACTCAAGTAAAAGAATATTTTCCATTCAAGACAGTCTCTGTTCCTCTTTCACTTGTTTGTTTGTCTTGTTTAAATTGTGCAAGTCCTTTGGGTTTATAGGCATACTGTCTGGCTAGGTACAGATATTCAAAATGCCCGAGGCAGAATCTAAGTTACACAGTTTTCTGTAAGTGGCATAGTTTAGATCAGTAGCAAACAGAATACACATTCGTCCCTAGGTTGGGAGAGAGGATTGGGAGGGGAGGGGCACGTAAATCTTTAGACCAGTTTCTGCCATTTTCAAACCAGTCTGAGAGTACTAAATTTCTGTTCTGTTATGAATATAGACAAGTTTTGTGTGCCAAACTTCTGTTCTATTTTGGGCATAGACCGGTTTTTCCTATCATGCACACCGGTAAAAATGTAATGTCTGTACCTGTCCTGTGTCTCACTAGGGGCTTAATCCAGTTTGCACCTAAATGGGACATATGCAGCAGCATAACTTCAGATTTTGCATTTACAGTTTGTGATAAAGCTCTACATGTGCAAGTCTGCAGATGTCTGCACACAGTGAGCTTGCTCCCTAGGGCTGCACTCTGGCCAGGCAGCTGCACAGGGAAGTAGGATTATCCAAGATTATGTAAAGCTAGGTAGGTCCTGGAATAAAGTGAGCAAAACCACATGATTGTCAGAGTTAGATGGAGGTAGAGGCTCCTATCATCTTTTACAGCTTAATGGTTAGAGCATTTGCTGATGGAATGAAAGGACCCCGGTTATAAGCCTTATCACCCAGAGTGGCCTCATCCAGATGACCGTGGCCATATGGTATGTGGTGCTGCAGCCAACACATCTGTGGCACTACATACTGTGGCACTACATACCACACATTCAGCTATTCTCTATGCTGCAAGGTAGCAGCATATGGTTGGGGTTTTTTTTGACCCTGGGATATTTTGACCCTGGGATATCCAGGAGTCAAAGAAAAATCCACGCCAAAAAAATAGCAAGGTAGCACATGCTGGGACAGCATGCACCACCCAAAATCAGAGCCTGGCTGGCTGGAGCCACATTCTGGCTGCTGACCAGGCTCAGAGTGGCAGGATTGATGTTGCTGCAGCCCCAGAAGGCCTCCAGGACCCCAGGTAAGGCTGCTGGGTTCAGCTCAGTGCTAGCGTCAGCCTCCCCTACTCCACCTGGGGTAATCTGCCATGGGCCAAGGGGTGCATGGCACAGGCATTCCTCCAGGGACAACTAGCAGCAGCGCAAGGTGTTCCACTGCTAGTTGTCCCTGGGGAACCAGATGTCTACGCTCATGTGGATGTGGTTAGTGGGTTCCTTTTTTTTTGCCTGATTCCAAGAAAAACATTAAAACCATTGGGCTGTGGACTAGGCATAACCCTTCTAGTCCTTCTCTTGGAGCAGGCATGCTCACAGAGCAAAATAGAAATCCAAACTGTGTGGAAGTGCTCGCTGCAGTTATAGCTACATAGGCAGGTAAAATGAAATATGTTTTAAGCCAATGTGTCCCTGTAGTCTGTATAGTTACTGGCACAATAAGATATCTACTTATGGCTTAGAGCCATTGCTGTAGTAGGAATAATATTATAAGTTCACGTCTACTCAAAATGAGAGAAATTGAAAGGAGATCAACTTCCATACTCTATTCTATTCAAGTCAGAAGAAGAGTGGTGTTCAGTTAAGACCAGAGCAAGAGGACAGTGGTCATGCTGGTAAGTGTTGGAGTTAGATTTCCTAGCACTTTTCCCCCAAAACCAATACTTATGGAGGACATCTCACAGATCCTTGATTGATTACAGTGTTGGAGCATTACATTTAAGACATGGCAAATGTTCAGTACATATCATGTCCTAGGAACATAGGATCTGCCATATCTGACCTAATTTCTTTATCCTCTGAAACTAGTCTACCTCAAATCTATGTAAGATCAAAGGAAGGGAAAGCTCAGCAATAGCTTGCCATTGCATACTGTTGGTGAAACGTTTTCTTCCTGACCCTTCCAATGGACAGCTTAAACTCTGAAGCATGGGATTTTATTATACTTACTTTCACACAATTAACTTAGTTTGTGAGCTTTTCCAAGAGTTCCTGGGATATTTTTGGGGCAAAGCTTCCATTGATTCGTTTTGAGGCATTTCAGTGCATATACCAATATACAGTTTGGACCTCTTCCAGCAACTGATACATGTGGTTAAATTGACACAATGCATTTTTTTTTCTCCTCCTCTCCCCAATTTTTTTTAACAATTGGCAAGAATTGGGGAAATAATATATGGATCTCTTTTTGTTTCCTGATATTTTCTGCATTCTTATATTTTTGCCTCCTGATTTAAATGAAACATACAAACACTGTCTGAACATGGCAATAGGAGATCTAAGGCAAGATCAAATACATAAATATAGCTCACCATGTAAAAATAATCCATTTAAAAGCTGTAAAAAAAAAAATAGACCAGTTCAACCACTAAAAATAATAATATACTAATCGTATACTATGTGTTTGCATTTTTCCCTTTCCTATCATTTCCTAACAGTGATTTACATTAAGTTGGTTTTAAGCATCAACCTTGTGTAGCTTTGGTAGCTGAAAGATGTGAAAATAGCAGCATTTCTTAACTTTACTGCCACTGATACGACTTTACCAGTGGAAAGATCCATAGGAATAAAAGTGCAAATGAGCTGCTGGTAATCAGTGGTGTCTGAACTAGAGCTAGGTTAAATATTTTTGGAAAAGAGTAAATATGCAAAGAAATACAGATTTGGTCATCCAGAAATCATTCACAAATTTGGGAGACATTCACACAGTAGTTACAGCTGCAAAAAAGGAAACAAAACAGGGGAGGGTGTTAGTATTTCTTACAAAGTAGAACAATAGGGATTCATCAATAGGGATTGCAGAGTATCAACCTATATACCAGCAGCCTGACGGATAGGACACTTACGCAGGAGGCAGGAGACTCGTTAAAATTTCTGCTTTTTTCAGACAGAGAGTATATTTGAACATGACTTTCCTGCCTCTCAAAAATAGTGTATTCTGGGGCAAGATGCTCTGAATCCCTCCTGCTAGAACTCTTCCATTTTGTAGCAAATACTTGTATACTAATTGAGATGGAGAGCAAATGCACAAGGATGACTTGTGGTTAGCACAGTTTGTGGGAGATGGCACACTTGGATTTTAGCATACTACTACTACTACTCAAATGTATGTTAATTATAAGCAAAGTGGAACAGTAACAGCGAGAGATGCTGCCAACCCTGCCCCCCCCCACACTCTGCACAAAATCCAGACTACCATAGAGCTTGAGTGGATAATGCATCCTGCTGGGAAGTAGGGATGTGGGTTCCTTTCCTTTGGGAGATGAGGGAATGGATTCTGAGGCCATGTACAGATACTCAGTTTCTCCTGGAAGAGTCAGTGCTCTCACAGGAGAAACCATGAGTACACATATTCAGGTTTTTTCTCCCAGAGTAAAAATGGCTGCTCCAGGAGAAAAATAACCTGGAAACAACCTGGATTAAATCACTCCCAAGAGTTTCTCCTGAGAGATCGAACGTCTGTACACATTCTGTCTTCCACATCCTGGGTGAGAACCATGATTTTGCATCCAGAGCTCTCAGGTAGAAGAGTGACAGTTCAGTGGATAAAGTTCTTCATTTATTTCACTTTTTTCACAAATATCTGAAATTTCTTGAACAAAACACAATTCTTCATTTTGCATTTTGGCAAGAGAGATTGAAACATTGTCAAAGTGGATTCAGTCTCAACCAAAGTGCCATTTTTGTTTTTTTGTTTTTTTTTCTCTCCTTTTTTGGTATGGGATCAGAATTGAAAAATCAGTGTTCATACATCTTTGAGTTGAATTGGATGACTCAGTAGCAGAAGTACCAACAGGACTTCTATGGTTACCCCATTGCTGTAAGAGCTGCACTAGCCCTACCAACAGTGGGAAAATCTCAGAGAAAACTGAGCACAGACGAGGCAAAGAATCCCAGTCTTTAATTTAGTATTGTGGCTGGAAGCAGCATGGGCATGGCATGAAATACTGGGTTGTTTTTTTTAAAGTTCAATTAAAGCTTTAGTTTGTGGTGAGATGCCGACATCAAGGACTAGGGCTACAAACCAGTCAAAGGCATAATGTGAACTGGAAAACATTGAACAAAGCAAACAATAACTGCAGTTTTGGAAGAGTCCTCAAATTCATTCCCTTAGTGAAATCTTGTAATTCTTTCTTTCAGTTGTCATTTCAAGTTTTCTGACTGAAAATCTCTGTGGGTTGACTTGAAACGAATGTTTTCACACAGGCGCATTAGCTTTTAAATCAGTACATAAGCTGCTTTAAAAAAAAGTGAATAAGCTTGTAAAATAGTGTATTTGAAACAAAAAAGCCCTTTTTCTTATAGACAGATCTGATTCATCAAGAAGCATCAAGATAATTGTCACGATTTTCATTTTACAAAGAAACCAAGAAACGTTGGCACAAGTGTAAAACTTTCTGTTGCTGTCCTGGCTTCCTGCCTAGAGCCAAATATTTGCCTCATGAATTGCCCCCACCAGGAACAGGAAGCTGTGTAACAAATGAAATACATTCTGGTTTGTAACTGGCACCTGCTGTTCAGGGAAGAAAAATACAATACAATGTACATGATTAGCAAATGTGATGCAGTGAGTAATGGACCTCTCTATTATGTCTGAAATTTGACAGGGAGTCATTTAGTTTAGATTAGGGTTGGCAAACTGGTCAATTGACTGGTCAAAAATTGTCAGTTGACTAGTCAATTAACTGCATATTTTTGACTGATCAAAGATCATAGCAATTTTATGGGGAGTATTTGCAGTTTTCTTGACAGAAATATGATTTTTTTAAAAATTTGTTTTTGGCACGTTTAATGGACAATTTGTGCCTTTTCTGTGTATTATTTGATGATATTAGCATTTTTTGTTCAATTTTTGACTGATTTGACTGGTCAATTGACCAAACTTTATTTGACCCCAACCCAGGTTTAGATCCATGCTATAGAAACTTGTACATACTTGGTTAGATTCTTCTTCCTATAGGGAGTGAACATGCGATATATTTTACTTTAGTGATAAAGCATTTGAGCCACTTATTTTTAATGTGGCCCAGTTTTCCCTAGATTATTTTTAAGCTGAATTTAACACCCACAGTGAATTGGGCTTTCCTGCCACTGAATGAATAAATAACTCTGTCTTTCAGTCTGGTGCTGTACAGTAGCCAAACAGGAACAGCAAAGCTGCTTTTTTTTTTTTTCTTGTCCATCACAAACCTAGTGGTAGCTTTCATGTGCTGTACTAGTGAGACTTGTTCAGGAGCAGATGTAGAATCTTTTTGTGGTCTGGTCAAGGAACGGTAGTGTTAGCTGTGTTGAAGGAGATGATGGCATTGTGTCTAATGAACAGGAGGTTTCAGTAGTAGGTCTTAGCTTCTGCTCTTTGTTTTCACAGGACAGCACTGGAGATGGCTGAGCAGGTTGTTGCTCGTTGGTCATGCTGCTCCAATGCGGGGCATCTGTGCATTGATAGCTTTTTTTTTTTCTTTTCTGTAACAAGTTTTATTTTTCCTTGCCTAGACTGAAGACCAAAAAACCCCAGAGATAGAGGCTCCTTTCAAAAGATTCTGAGATGTGAACTTTTTTCCATGTGAAGCTGTAAGAATACTTGTTATATAGCAAACACTTTCCCTTCTTATGTAGGATGTCAGAGAATAATTAATTTCTGTTCCTTTTTGAAGTCGTAAGGAATTGTTAAACCACCAGATCAACAGTCATGGTTTGTAGTTCATTGACTAAGGCCCTGTATACACGTTACAGGCATCACAATTAACATTAACTGGTTAATTGTGCAAATACCTCAAGACTAGCTACACATTAAAGTACTCACCACACAATAAAAAGCTCCAACCAGCCATAAAAGTAGACCTTGAAAGTGTGTACTCACTTTATAGCTGGTTGATATTGAGCTTTAATTTGCATGTGTAGCAGGGTTTCTCCTGCCGCTAGGAGCCCCAGCAGCTGAAAGGGCTCCAGCCACAGGGTTGTACCCACGAGTCCCATAATTTCTGGGGACTCTCAGCCCCAGCAGCTGCAGACTTTGGGTCCTGGCAGCACCCTGTAGCTGCAGGGACCCAGTCCCGCAGATGCTGGATCCCTGCTGTGTGCCTCCTGGTAAACTCCCAGGGCAGGAAGATCGCTGCTGAGGTGATCTCCCAGCCCTGGGAGCACATGAAAACTTGGGGTGAGAGGATTGCTGTAAGGGTGATTCCCTCATCCTGGGGGTGTGGGAAACCCCCAGGGCTGGAGGATCCACTGCACCTATGGCATGGTAGGAGGTAATTGTGTGAATTAAACATTAAAATGTGTGAATTAAGCATTATATCCCATTGCACCTTTACCAGCATGTGTAGCTGGGGTCTTGTATATCTAAATATACAGCATTCCGTTTTTGAAAATTTATGTGCATTCCTTAGTCTTTCTGCCTTGATTTAGTTGAGTCGTGTTCATGGGGAATGACTTTTACTAATAAGCTATTCAAAGCTTTTTTTTCTTCCATTCCATTTACCATCAGCATTATTTGTTTTTATTGTTCTGTTTTTATATGTTGTTAATGCCATATTTATTATATTAAGCAATAAAACTGAATGAGACAACCATCTAGCTTAAGTTGAAAATGTTAATTTCTTTATTTGCTCTCTGCTTCTCCATTGTCAATGGCAGAGAAGTAATCTTTTCCTTCTGCCTGATATTGTGGAGATGAAGTAATTTTGTATTATAAAGTACATGTCTACTCCAAGATGAGCTTAAATATTTTATTTTTCTTAGAGAATTAGAGTTAATTCCCATAATTTTGTCCTTTTTGCCTAGGTATGTTTGTAGAAAGGCTTTTTTTCTTTAGCTCCAGACCTCTGGAACAACCTTGCACCAGAGGGAATTAACTTTGTAGTACAAGAAATCTACCATCAAGGGAGCTAACCTTGATTTGGTGACCCTGCGTTAGCCATGCTTGAGAGAGAGTGACTGCACTGTGAGCTAACACTTTTTAATTGTTGCTTCCGTACTGACTGGTGCTGTACTCACTCATGTCTGGCTATGGGACTTCTGGGGACATGTCCTGCAGTATTTAGCACTTCATGTATCCTTTCCCACTGAACAGAATGTTTCTGTTCTTTCTGGGCACACGGAAGGATTGTGGAAAGGCATTAGGGAGATCAGCAGTTTCTTAGTGTCAGCACAGAATGGTTCTGTTCAGGTCCAAGATAGGCTGGTGCTACAACTTGACTGCTTCAGCCCCACTGCTGCTTCTCCTGGCTGTGGTACAGGTGAAGCCCCTGCTGCCAGAATGCCAACAAAGCCCCCTAGCTCTGTGCACTGGATCTAGTGGCTCTACAGGTCAGATCCAGGGATGCCAACCCTCGTATTCAACGACTGGTGGCGCTCTGGTCACATTAGTCTGTATCCATTGATGAGATGTGCTCCATTGAGCTTCAGTTTATATAGCCCTGCTTATGGGCCTGCTCATTGTACTTAAGGGCTAGAGACAGACGATACACATGCATTGGTTTAAGTAATCAGAAACTGGTTTAAATCTGTAAAAGAACAGAAGTTCAGTGCACATAAACCAGTTTCAAAATGGCCGAAACTGGTTTAAGATAAACCTGGTTGAATGTAGTATCAGATTTAACTGATTTAGGTCAAACTGGTTTATGAAACTTCTGTCCCAGACCCCTTCCTGGTTAAAGTTAAAACAGAGTGCCCCAGCATCCCAGCATACTTTGCAGCCCTGGGCTGGGCTGTGCTATCTGCTCCAGAGAGCAGAGCTGACCCTGCCCCTGTGCTCCCTGGCTGGAGCAGTGAGGGCTGGCTCACTGCCCCCCCCCATAAGAGCCATAAGAAAAATGCTAAATTAAATGGTTGTATTCAATGTGAACTTAATCATTTATGAATTATAAGTAGTGAACTCCTAGCTCTTGTTCATAATAGAAGTACTTTAGTCCAAGTAAATATTTTTATGCATTGGCTTCTTGAAATTTTTCCCACTAAATAAAATCAAGGATGTTTAAATCTGGGGGGGAAAAAAGCAATTTATGCTGTTTGTGGGAGTGAGGGAGGGGATGCAGGTGGTAAAAATTCTAAACATAATGGCTGGCTGGCTCTTAGGCTGGAGAAAAGATCTTTCTTTATCTTTAGCACCAAAAATATACAACTTATCTCATGGTTGAAAAGATAGCTTTTTAAAGGTTTTGACAGTATTTTTGTCATCTGTGTATGTATGAAATCCTATATTTGTGTGTTCAGGATGTAGAAGGTTCATTTAATTTTGGCTGAAACTAGTGATCGAAGTAACTGCCCTTCGTTTGGGTTAACTGTAAGGAGCAGAAAGGGCTCTTCATACCAAAGCAGAGGCACATGTCACCCCCAAAACAAAGGAACAACAAGCTACTTGACTTAGGAATTTGATCTTTCTGGACTGAGAGCTTTAATTTGGGAAAATGTATGTATGTGACATGGGGAACAGACAGAAACAGGGGAAGAGATTCCAAATAGGCTAAATGTGGAAGGCTAGAGAGAAGTCTTTTGGGTTGGGCAGTGGCTGAAAGAGCTCTCTGGATGTAAGCAAGGAATCTGTCTCTCATTTGCTCTTTTTGTGCTCTGAGAAACCGTATTCTGTACATTTGCTGTATCAAAGAAAAGCCCGATTTTTTTTTTTTTTTTTTTTCCATTGCCAATTCCTTCTGCTAACTGAAACAATCTACTAGACCAGTGGGAAACAACTGTTTGGCAGGCATGCCAAACTAGCCCCATATCCTCCCAGAGTGCCACTCCTATTCCCTTCTCCTGTCTGATCAGCTACACTGCTTTCTGCCTTATCTGCTGCTATTGCCTGTCCACTCTCCAGTCTGGCCACATGCAGACACTGCCCATACTACTTGTGATGCACATGCTGCAGGCTGGCCATCTCTGTACTAGATGTACATTTTTTTGGCAAGGTGCTCAGGTCAAAAGGGGTATTGGTTATCTCCACGGTGAAGAAGTGATATTGGGTCATTCTGCTATGCATTTTTTGGCACAATACACTTTTGTTTTGCTATTATATTTAGCTAGGGCTTGTTTATGGATTGAAACCTGTTTGTTTGGGGGGGGGTTGTGGGGGGGAAGAAGCTGGTGTAACATTATTTTTCTAATACCCAGAGGAATTATGTTTGATTTCTTCTGATTCATTGATTGGTTGTAAACACTGAAAACTAGGCTGTAAATTATGTTTTGTTTTGTTTCAAAACTGCGGTCTCCTTTGTCAAAAGTAAAAAATTAGCGTAATATTATGTCCTGGATTTCATGTGCCTTTGGAAAATAGGAGAAAAATGGGGGGGGAGTATGTGCATTTGTTATAAATTGAATCCTAATCTTTAGTAAATGTGAGGTGATCATTCTCAATGAGTCACTGAAACTAGATTTATTGTTGCCAGTTTGTTTCAACTTGTAACAAAACCTTTGAAGAGACACAATAGTAGCCTATTGTGATTTGGTGGTATCATGTCACCTATGATCCTGCTAGTTCTTTCCATCTACTATTTAACTCATTATTGATCATTTATTTTTCTGCTTAAAAAATAATTCTCTTTATAAATCACTCACTCTTAAGTAGTCAACTTGAGCACAGTATTTCCTGCTGTTATCAGACACTTAATTTTGTCACAGCTCAGAATATTCAGCAGTCAACTCAGAATATTCCCTAACAAATGATATATATTAACCTTCTATATAAGTCCATTTTACTTGAAGTATTAAATACACTAATTTTACATTATAACTAGTTCATTTTTTTTATTTTGGGGGCTGAATATGGAGTGGGAAGAGGCCATGGCCCTTTACCGCATTCTTAACCTCAGCAAAACTCGTACTGAAGTCACATGAAGCCAAATAAAATAGTTAAAAAAACAGAAGGAGGAAAAGAAAAGCATGCAGTGTATTTAAAATAATCTGTGTGCCTACGTATTAGACCTAGTAGACTTTCTGACAGCTGTGATGTCACAGAAAGTTACATTCTGCCTTTTGCCATTTTGGACATTACAAACATCGAGTGAAGTTTGAAGTATTATTACTAACTATGAGGAAATTAAATAAAGGTATTTTATTAGCAAATGAGCAAGTTATCATTTAAATATAGGTAAGAAGGTTAAAAAAATATCCAACAAAGGGACGTATAATTCCAGTCTCATTCTTAGAAAAAATGTGGTGTAGAATTGGTTCTTCCTTATGTTTCTTGAAATGATGAACAGACCTGTCAGGATAATTCGCTTTTAGCAGAAGCTTCATGAAATTTTACAGGCATGTGATGCATTTAAAATGTGCATCATCTTCGATTCCTTGCACCTGTTTGCTGTAATGGGTGCTTTGGTTATGGAAGTAAAGCAGCAATAAAAGAATTATGTAGAGTGTTCTTATAAGTAGGGACTTAAATAGTGCTTTTGCAATTTTCGCAGAAACTGCAAAAAACAGCAGTTTCTGCAATCACAGTGAAAAATGGCGTTTGCTGTGATTTCCTGTGGAATCGACTAAAAAAACCCCCAAAACAACACCTTACTAAAAATAAAATGCTGACTGCTCAATGGGAACCAGCAGTCAGTATGGCCACTGGTGCTTGGCCTCATAGCCTGCTGGGGGTGGAAAGGGCCAGCTGGCAAAGCAGCATAAAGAGGAGCAGCCAAGGCAGCGGCTGCCCCCTTGTCCTTCCTCCCCTGCTGCAGCCTCTCCACCAATGAGTGGTGAGGGACGAGGCCTTCAGGGCCTCGACCAATAAGCAGCGAGGGGCAAAATACCTGTGGAAAATGACTGTGTGCTGTGAGCTGGCCATGAAAAACCCTCTTTCTTGCCCTGATTTAAGTAGGTTCCTACTTATAACCAATTTGGATAGACTTCTGCCATTTTTGCATATTTTTTTAACAATGGAAATAACTATTAAGACATGATCCTACAAATTCACACAAGTAACTCATCTTATCTGACTTTGGTGGACCTACTTGTATGGGAATCAGATTAATTCCATATTTAAATACTGTTACAATTTTAAGCATATATTTTTATTGATGTGTTTATACAGAAATGTGTCTTTGCCTAAATTCTGCAGTGAAGTTTTGCAGTGGAAAACTCGTGCCTGTTTCTTCCTTTTCTTAGCTGTCCAAACCAAAAACTATTTTTAAAAATTGCTCATTTACAAAATCTTAGCAAGCCTCAGAATCCACATCTGAAAAAAAAAAAAGTTTTCTCATTTTGACAGAGAACTTCAGGCCCGTTTCCTACTGTGCACATATTTATATTTTACTTTTTTAAGGAAATGTTTTTTATTGGATTCTGATTAGTGGCTTGGCTTCTTTCATTGTCATGCTGATTTTTATATGTTTCTTTCGGGGGGAAAAAAAAGACTAGAGGCAGAATCAGCTTCTGGTGAGCAAGCAGCAGTCCAAGAGTTTTCTGTCCCTGTTAATAAGAGCCTGTAACCAACTGTAAGAGATGAGAGCAGGATATGAATAGAGTGAAGTGGAGAAGAGAGTGAAGGGGAGCCCCTTAGATCAGTAGCTTATAAAACTTTTTATCCAGATACCCCTTTACCCGCCAATATTGCTGTGTATACCCCTTATATTCAACATGTATCTGCATGTTGACAAATATGAACAATAAATAATTTACAAAGATGAGGGACAAAAATTATTAAGGGTGACAAAAAAAATTAAAAAAAAAATTAGAGTTCTGGATAGCATGATTTATGAGCAAAGTCTGAAAGAATTAGAATAGTTTACTCTGGAGAAGAGAAGACTGAGAGGGGATTTGGTAACAATCCTCAAATACCTGAAGGGAGATTATGGCTGCAGAGAAAAGTCTATTTCTATCCTATTCATAAAGGACAGAACTAGGAGCTAAGGCCTCAAGGTGCAGAAGAGGAAATTTAGGTTAGCCATCATGACAAAATGGAAACCCCTGTAGGTGGCTGGAGAGTCTCCTGACAGGAAGGGGTGGGGCTGAGGCCAGGAAAGGCAGGCCCTGAGCACAGAGGGGC
>NW_017729034.1:92047171-92054066 GCF_001723915.1 Gavialis gangeticus
TTTAGGTTGGAGATCAGGAGAAACTTTCTGACTATGGAGGAAATTAAGCATTGGGACAGGCTCCCTAGAGAAGCTGTGGCATCTCTATCCTTGGAAATTTTCCAGAGCAGGTTAGAAAGATACGTGGCTGGAATGGTCTAACCACAGATGATATTGCCCTGAGCAGGGGACTGGAATAGATGACAGGTCATTTCCAGCCCTACTTTCCTAATAGTCTATGAACCTATTGTAATTTTTTAGGAAGGGTGTTGGAACTAATATCAACACATGGCAATTCTGTTAACTCACCCCACATTAACTGATCAGAAGCTCCACCATATATGTGTACTCCAATTTGAAAACTACTGCCTTAGAATAGTAATGGACAACCTTTTCTGGCTGAGGCCAGGTGACCCATTTTGGGTCATAGGTGGATGGGCAGGTTCTGGGATCTTCACACAACTGGAGCCTCCCTGCAGCAGCTTAGGGAAAGTACCTGCAGCTGGCACTTCTACTCATAGAGCACTGTGCATGCAGAATTGCTTTCATTAACCTACCAATAAAAGAATACTATCCTGTCTTGTCCAGGATGGTATTCTATTGTTCGTTTTAGCTATTAATTTCTTAACAACATGAATGGGGCCTTCAAAGTGCTTCAAAAATGCTGTCATTGTTGCAAAGAGCCAGGGCAGAACTGTGATCTTTAGCCTGCATGTCCCTGCCGGGAGCATACAGGCTGCAGATTGTAGCTCTGCCTTGGTCCTGGCCCAAGATGCCCCACCACAAGATCCCAGTGGCTCCAGAGCAGTCCCCTGCCCTGTGGCAGGTCCTGCCAGCGCGGCTGGGGCTGGTCTCCATGACAACTCCAGGCTTGCTATCACAGCGCAGCTGCAGCTGGGGTCTCCATGGAGACGTGCTCCAGCCATGTGGGCAGGGGTGGCTGGGAAATGGAGTCCACTGCTGCCTGGATCTGGAGGCTAGACTTTGTCCGCTCCTGGTTTAGAATGTAGACCTGGACTAAGTGTAGTTTAGTAAATATCACTTAGGAAACCTGGTTTAGTATCATGGGTCGGAAATTAACTTCTAGTTCCTGATGTTGAATTCATTTGCTGTGTAACTGTTGCACTTACAAACTGAATTTTAAACCTAGTGCTTTAAGAATTGACACAACACTCAGTTGATTAATAGCAAGGAAGGCTTGCTGTAATAACTACCAACAAGCTATAAAACTAAATGACATAAAAAGACTCTTTTTTTTTTTTTTAAATATTCAACACATGAGCTCTTAGTCTTTGTATTATTTTAGCTGCAAGAGATTTTTACCCAAGCAGGCAGGAAGCAGTTCTTGTCTTTACAGCTTTCACAGAGCGTGGGTCCTTCACTTGTGAGCTGGGTGCAGCATGGCTTCTTGATCTTCCTTGGACTGCATGTCTTGATGGCAGTTCTGTCTTGCTTTTTATGCTGTTTTAATTGTGTAGCTTCAAAGCATTTTTCCTTGATGATTGGTTGATTAAAGTCTGAACAAAACAGGGAGGAAAAGGGGGGACCATCATATTAAAACAGTTAAATTGCCTAGCTCCTGTTTTTGGATTTGTCCAGATGTGAAGACTTGTGTTTCTTGCAGCTGCTGATTAGCATGGAAATTATAGGTCAATTAAATGTGATGGGTCTTGAGTGGCTAAACAGGATAGCTAGAAACATTAGTTACTGGACCTGTCTTTGGGTATTTGTTTAATAATGGGGCAAATTTACAATAGCCTGTACCAGTGATGGTCTGTTTACAAAACTTTAGGCAGACATTGAATGAGACATTTGTGACACCTCCATATATCTTGCATCCAGTGTCTAAGATGTGTTTAGCAAGGCATGCATTTGTCACATACCGGACATCTTTCCTGTATTCAGCATACCTTTCATAGGTTTTGCTTGAAATGTATATTTAGTCTTTTGTTTTCTTTAGTTGCTAGTTCAGTATGGGAGGGGAAAGCCACATTGCTTTATGTTTGTAGTTTTGATAATTTTGTCTACAGATAATCATGTGTTCAGGTTTTGCCTGAGGATGTTGATTTCATAGGCATTTGGGCATAATGAGATGAGAACTGGTGTAACTAGAAAATTGAGCTTAGTTAGTGTGCTGCCTATAAAATAAATAAAAGTATACAATGCAAGAAAAACTGAAAACAAATGACAAAACATATAAGCTTATTTGTTAAATAAATATTAAATCTAAGTACTTGGGAAGACTTCATGAATGTAAATTCCATGTTAGAATCTGAAATTTCTGTTTTACAGTTCTATTCCTTCTCCCTAAAACAGGGAGAAAAAGAATTATTCAAGCCACGGTATTTGTTTCCCTTTTTATTTAAGGAGTATAACACGTCATTTTAATTCTAATATTCCTATTTTACCTTTTTATCCACAAAGAAAAAAAAGTCTACTTTCAGAATAGGAATGTGTCAGAATGAAATATTCGACTTCACCAGTCACTGCTCAATTAACCAGTGTAGTCTCTCCCAGGGGCTTGGATCCCTTGTGTGCATCAGGCTCTAGTTATGAGGGGGAAAAAAAGGCTCAATTGATGGACTTAAAGTTTGTATGCAGAGTTAACAAAAACAAATAATGGTATTAGTGCATTTTGCTTACTTGCAAGCAAGGTTCCCTCTAAGGTATGCATGTGCGTGGCTGTACACAAGTAAAAGTCTGGCTGCGCACCAACTTTTTCACGCTGCGCATCCGCTGGGAGAGAAGCTGGGCTGAGGCAGGGGACACTTACTAAAGGTAAGCTCCTTCCCGAGGTGAGGCAGGGGGCCTGGTGTGGGCTCCATGGGCTCTGGGGAACAGCTCCGCTCCCCCGCATCACCTGGGGGAGCGAGGAGGCACGTGGCATCAGGGCTGGGGAGTGGAGCACTTCCCTGGCACCTGCAGAGCAGTTCCCCGGAGCTGGCAGAGCCTCACTCAGAGCAGGCAGTGGCTCCTCCTCGAGGTGAGGCAAGGCAGGGATGGAGGCTAGGGCAGGCTCTGTGGGCTCTGGGGAAGTGCTTCACACCCCAGCCCTGAAGCCACGTGCCTCCTCACTCCCTGAGGTGATGCAGGGGAGTGGAGCAGTTTCCTGGAGCCCACCCCAAGCCCCCAACCCCCACTGCCTGCCCTGGGTGAGGAGCGAGGAGCTTTACCTTTGGCAAGTGTCTCATGCCACACCAAAAGGGGGCGGCGGGACCGAAGTGGCGCACTCACGGACCACTACTCCTTAGAGGGAACATTGCTTGCAAGTTATTTTTTCTTTCTTTCTCTGAAGTTACTTAAAACAAAATGGTTTATATGGATGGGGTTGTAATAATGGGCCACACAGATGAGTTTCTAATTAAATCATACTTAAATGATTTGTGGCTAAAAGTTGTTATCCTCTAAGATTATCTTGGTAACAAATTATGTATTTGGTCTTGGTGTTTTTTCCAAGTGGGCAGTTCATCCACACTGCAAAAAACAGTGGCATACTGAAAGGGGCAATAGGGGGTCATGGCCCACCGGGCGCAGGGCTGCGGGGAAGTGGAAGCAGGCATTTTTACATTACCGGCACCTGGCATTCCCCACTCATGCTGGATAACGGAGATTTTACTGTACTAAAGTTAAGTTTCTAAGCATCTAAAAACCTGTAAAAGCTGGAAGCCTGCTCAAGCTGGAAAATTTCTACAGTCCCAGCATGCCTTATGGGGCATTATGTATATTAGCTTGTATAAGCTGGTAACTGTCCAATGTGGCATTTGGAAAGGGCATTTGGAGTCCATTTATAGAATCAGCCTGTATATCGAGGAAAATAATGATCATGTTGCGTGTGCACACGTGCATGTGTATACATGTATGGTGTGAGGAGGGAGCAGTGAGGGATGGGCTGGGATGTTGAGAGAAATCCTGAAACAGAGAGCCTGGGGCATGGCTGAGATCACATAGTCAACAGAGAAAGTAGGGAGCAGAGGGGAAAAGTGAATGGCAAAGTGTTTAAGCCAGAAATTTGTCCTGCTTTTTTGTGATTCTGACTGAGACAGGTTTCACTGTATTTAGGCACCAAAATCAGTGGCTTTATTTTTTTTTTTTCAAAGTGTTGACTTGCTGGTTGTGTATAACTTGAATTTTAGCAGATTTCTCAAAATTACCATGACTTCCCTGTAAGAATCTGTTCCTCCTCTCCCAAGCTCCAGGAGGCTCTGCAGCCAGCTGTGGGGTAGGTACCTGCAGCTTCCTTGGTGGACTGGAGGACAAGTGTGGCAGAGGAGGGCCTGTACCTTGACACTAGCTGTTCTTTCTCTGTGGCCACCGAGAGCGTGCATGTCACAAGTGGCACAGGCAGCATCCATGTGCGGCCCACAAGCTCTGGACACTCAGGAAAGGGAGGCACAATATAGACAGAGGGGCTTGAGCTTTAAGCTTTGTAGAATGGGGGATGGGACAGGACACTGTGAAAGGAGGTGTCAAGTGTCACTGTCAAGAGCCACGTTAACCCTTCCCTGGCCCTGCAGCCACTACCAAATTTAGGGGTTTACATCCTTGCTTGTCATTTAAAACTCTAGCAGTTTTAGAAGCAGGGAAGGTTTCACTTGACTTGTAGTGGTGATACCTCCTCTTGTGACAAGGTCCTGCCCCTGCACTGCTCCAGGCAGCCAGACACTCGAGCCTCCCTGTCTCGTTTCATCCTTGTCTCCCTCTGCAGCTCCAGGATGCAAACTGTATCAGGTAAACCGATGGGGGGGCAGGGATCAGAGCAGCAAGTGGGGAGCTGGTGGTGCTTGTGGCATGCCACTTGGGGCACACCTGTCAACAATGTTGGCCACTGCTGCACTATACCATTGCTATTAAGGCTAGTGCAGTCCTGTATGGATGTTGCCATTTCTGTATCGTCTGAGGGTTGCAGATGCAAAGACCACAAAGGTTTTCTAATTTTTTTTAACTTGGATTGTGATTATTTTGTGGTTTGTCATGTTATGTTAAGCCCTGTTTTTGTACCTTAGAAGTATTGGAAAGTGTTTTTCAAAAACATTCTGATACCTTTGCCCTCAGTTGTTCAGTTTCTGACTTTTCAAACTGTTGTGATGTCATCATTTTGCTAGATTCGAGTCTTCCAACCTACACAGGATCCAAATTTCTAATGCTAAAACCAGAGAGTCATAACAGCAAGCTGTCTTTGTATATTAAAACGAAGCGAAAAAAAAGGCACAAGTCCAGTTTCATTCTTCTCATTTGCAGGTGATCTCTTGGGTCCCCAGGGCTATTAACAAGCATGAAATCATCTCATTCAAAAGACATGTTGAAATTACAGTGCATCATAAACTTTAACAATAGATGTTTTTATCTGCTTTGTACTAAAATGTAAACTTTGAAGTAAGCACAACATTTTGAAAAAGAAATTGAAATAATTTCCACTCAGATATTTGTAACAAGTTATTTTGAAAACTGTATGATAAACAACCTTAGAATCAGGTCGACCTTCACGTTTAGGAAAAAATGCCATTTTCATCTCTTAAGTGATACAAAAAAAATGCTAAAGATTCATCCTGCAACTGCCATAATAGCTTATCTTGCAGAAATTTCAGAAACATTCCATTAATCTGCTGACCTTTGCATGCAGGTGTAAAGTGCCTTCTTTCAAAAGTGAAATCTTGTAGGACAAAAACAGTTTAGTCAGGATTGTCTTTAATGTGTACATGCAGTGATACCTAAAGATTTCAATCTCTGTAACCTTGGTAATGGTAATTTTGTCTTTATGTGCAGTTGGGAGCAAGGGATCTGCATTAATAAGCACATTTCTAAGAGAAAAGAATTGTTTAGGAAGGTATGTAGGGTCAGTGAGGTTATAATGTCACAGCAGGAAAGGGAACATAGCATGATCATTTGGAAACTGCAATTTAATGAAGCATGAAGAGTAGCTAATGAGCTGGAATGTTTTCTAAATAAGGTGCAACTGAGGCAGCTAAACGTAGTAGTTGTATCTTTCTTTTTGGGACTTGGTGCCTGTTTGGTAAAAAATTCACAACACAAAGTCCTGAATTATGTTGCTTCGCTATGTCTCATTATACTAGCACCCGGTGCTACCACAGTTTTCTTTTCCCAATCTCTTCCTCTTTGTTCCTAGTGTGTGAAAGTGCA
Source organism: Gavialis gangeticus (assembly GCF_001723915.1). Classification (NCBI taxonomy): domain Eukaryota; kingdom Metazoa; phylum Chordata; order Crocodylia; family Gavialidae; genus Gavialis; species Gavialis gangeticus. The sequence continues at coordinate 92,053,289 of NW_017729034.1, forward strand.
CTTCGAGATAAAAACACCTGCCCCTTAGGCAAGATTAACAAAGTTTGACTTGTTCTACTAGCTGAGCTCTTAAACAAAACAGAAAGGCTTCCAAATTAAAGATGAAGTGGGATTGTTGACAAGAGTATGTTCAAGATCGAGAATTGGCTGACGTGCACGTTATACACAATTTGCCAGTTTCATAATTGCGTAAGAATCGGATAAGTTTTTTCTCGGCCGTCTCTTGCTCAGTGCAAATGATTATGACGTCATAGGGATAACGGAGACCTGGTGGGACTCCACCCATGACTGGACCTCGGGTATAGAAGGCTATACCCTGTATAGGAGGGATCATGTAGATAAAAGGAGCGGGGGTGTAGCTCGCTCTGTTAAGGAAAGCTACATGTCCCTGCAAGCTGATATTGGTGACCAGGGTGGATGACTGGAGACCCTCTGGGTTAAAATACGTGGGGAACACGGCACAGGGGACACAATGGTGGGAGTCTACTACAGACCTCCCACCCAAAGTCCTGAGCTTGACCAGGAGTTCGCCTAGGAACTGGCTGAGGCTGCATGCTCCAGGACCATGGTTGTCATGGGTGACTTCAATTACCCAGACATCTTGTGGCAGGATCACTCAGCAAAATCTGAGTGGTCGCAAAACTTCCTCTCGTGAGTGGATGACCTGTCAGACTCGAGAAGTCTATGGGCCAACGAGAGGCAAAGTGTCGCTCGACCTGGTACTGGCTACTGGGGATTACCTAATCGGCAACCTAGTGATCGATGGGAAGCTGGGTGA
>NW_017729034.1:92054077-92055171 GCF_001723915.1 Gavialis gangeticus
AGGTCCCTTCCAGCCCTAATGTCTATGAAATCTATGGAAGTTTGACAGTCCTACGGCATCGTTAGCTGAAGCAAGCTCCCATAGAAGTTTGCATTAAAATGTTGGCGACAAGCTTTGATCCTAAGTGATTTTGGGATTATTTTAAAAAGAAATATTATTCATGGTGGTATATTGGTATAAGGTCTTACTCATTACTAAACTGTTAGTACATAGGCAGGTCTTTTTCAGTGGAAAGATTCCCAATTGTAAACTGCTTTGGAGAAACAGAATATCTAGAAAGTTCATTTTGTCTCTGTTTCAGCTGTTTATGTTTATTGATTTACATTTATTTAATTTTTCATTCAATTAATCTTGATTGTTTCTTGCAGTGTTGTATAAATTAAATTTTGTTTTACTTGGTTAAAACTGAAATTTGTCATTATTTAATGGAATTTTGGGTTTTTAGCCAGTTATCAGTATTTGATTATATATGTAAAAAAAGATTAATTTTTATTCAATAATGAACATAACCAAAATTTCTCCATGGTTTTGAAGGGGCAGACGTGTTAAAGTGGAAAAGATGATACTGTAAAGCAGGGGTTGTCAACTGGGGTTATACATACCCCTGGGGATAGCTGAGAAGGCCCTAGGAGGTATGTGCGGGCAGGGACAGAGCACTCCCATGCAGCTTCCTGTGCTGCTGCACAGGCGCTGCCCACCCAGCCAGGCGCAGGGGGTGGGGGAAGATGGCACGTGGTGGCTGCCGCCACTTTGTATTCACCTGCATGCCACCCTCCTCCCATCTGCATCTTGCACGCCCCTGCCCCCCTGCTTCATTTCCATCTGCGTGCCATCACCCTCCCCCCTGCTCCGCATCTGGCCGCTGGGGGTACATTGATCGAAAAAGGTTGAAAACCCCTGCCATATAAGAATGCTCTCTGGTGTACTTAAAATTGCTATAAACCCTTCATTTTGTATCCGTTTTCCAATGAATATTTGTTAAGCAAATGTGTATTAGTATTGGATTCTGGGAAATGTGGACCACCTCTTATTCCCACAGAAATCAATTGGAGGATGATTACAGGGGTCTAGGTTGTAGCTGTGTTGGTCTAAGG
>NW_017729034.1:92060171-92063671 GCF_001723915.1 Gavialis gangeticus
GTGCCATCACCCTCCCCCCTGCTCCGCATCTGGCCGCTGGGGGTACATTGATCGAAAAAGGTTGAAAACCCCTGCCATATAAGAATGCTCTCTGGTGTACTTAAAATTGCTATAAACCCTTCATTTTGTATCCGTTTTCCAATGAATATTTGTTAAGCAAATGTGTATTAGTATTGGATTCTGGGAAATGTGGACCACCTCTTATTCCCACAGAAATCAATTGGAGGATGATTACAGGGGTCTAGGTTGTAGCTGTGTTGGTCTAAGGAAGACAAGGTTCTTTGGGTGAATCTGATATCTTGTATTAGATAAAAGATATCGAAAGATATAAAAGATATCGGATTCACCCAAAGAACCTTGGAGGATGATTAGCACTTTTCAGTCAGGAAGTTGGTGAGTGGGTGTGTCTACACCTGCAATTAACCTTCATGAATAAACTCGGAGCTTATTGCTGCAGAGTTTATTCAGGTGTAGCACATGGAGCCGGGTCAGAGCAGCCTGGAGTGGTAGGGGACCAGTATGGGGGGCTGCACCCTTGTTGACCCAGCCAGTCCCCCTGCTGCACATGAAGCTGAGTAGAAGCAGCCCTGGGCTACTCTGACTGGGCTTCATGTTCTGTTGGGGGAAGGGGGCAGGGGTTAAGAGTGAGCTTGCAGGCACAAAGCTGCTTCAGCATGGAGGCTGCACCCTTGTGCTGCAGCTAGCCCCCCTGCTGTACACTGAGCTGGGTTGAAGCAGCCCTGGGGCTGCTCTGACCCAGTTCAACATGGGCAGGGCTGGCTGGAGCAGGAAGGTGCTCCAGCATGGGGCTAGCTGACAGGCAGCTGCTGCACTGAAGTACCCTTATGCCCCAGCCAGCCCTGTCACCATCTACATATGCGCTGCAGTGCATGAAACAACGCCGCTGTAGGGTACTACTTGTGTTTAGCCAGACTATCCTGGAGCAGTGTTTATTAGCCTACTGTGACTGAATAGGGTAGATAGTGATGTTTTGCTGTGGAGCTAATTAGTCACCTCCACAGCAAATCTCATGTAGTGAGTCTTAAACCAGCGTTTGTCTGCATTGGCTAGTGAACCACCAGTGGTCTCTTTTATTTTTGGATCCTGGAGCACAGGTTCAGAGGTGGTTCTTCTATGCCTGCTGAATACTGCTTATCCCTTCTTCTTACCTTCCTGCTTGTTAAGCCAAAACTTGTGCAGAATGGATTTTTGTTTCTGTATTCCTTTTTAATGTTTATTAAGTTTTAGGAGTGTGGACATCGTTAAAATAATCTTAGAAATGGTTTGAGACAATAATAACTAAGCCTTTTCTTTTAGTTTTATCAGTAATTTTTATAAAATAGACTTTACTACATATTTTTGTCATATTTAATATCTCCCATTTTGATTTAGTTGGACATTTACAGACAGAAGCACCCTTAAGTGGAACTTCTTAAAACAGTGTTGTGAGTTTTTTAATGCTGTAACTGTGCAAACACAGTAAATTGAGGAATTAAAAGTACTCCCACCCACAGTTTCTGTCATATGGGCCTTAAAAGAAAAACCCCTTCTTTAGACTATTTGCAAGATTGTTGTTTGAAGGAACAAATTATTCTGCTGTATTCAGTTGCAGGGTTTAGTGACAGGGGTGACTTTTGACTTGTTCTATGCTGGCTTGACAACACAGTTCAACCATTTTAAATGTGGGTCCAGTAGAACCATTTCCTAGTGTTTGTGGTTGGCGGTTGTGATGGTAGCTGTGATGTAAACCTCAAAGAACAGTGTTTACTTGCTACTGGATATTAAGGTCGCAACCAGGCAGGCTGTTCCATGTGGGTGAACCCTGGTGCTTGTCAGGATTGATTCCATGGGATACTGCAGGGCTTTGTGTGGGTTCCAAAATCAGTTTATGAGGAATAATTTGTGTGTTACTGAGCGTGTCTACACAAAGTGTTTAGCTCCACAGTAAATGTCTCAGTGTCTACATGTGCACAGTAGAGTAGTACTTACAAGCACTGCTGCAAAGTAAAACTCCACAGCAGGGTAGTACTTACAAGTAGGGAATCCAAAAGTGGTAAAAATTAATTTTATTTTTGCTAAAATGGAATATGTGTCTTCTCTTCAGAAAAGTATTGTAAGGTACTTACAAGTACTACCCTGCTGCAGAGGTTATTTTTTACTTCACAGCAGTATATGTGTAGACACTGATGTGGCTGACTGAGGCACAAGGGTCCTTCAGTGCTGGGGATGCCTTCCAGCTAGGCCTGCACTGGAGCAGCCCTGGGCTGGCAGGCTGACTCCCTGGACCTCCTGCCAGCTGGGGCTGTTCTCATCTGGCTTGACATGCTGCAGTTCCAGGTGCACGTACAAACAGCACGCCTGGGAACAATGAACTCCAGCACAATTAGTGCCAGAGTTTATTGCTTCAAGTTAATTGCATGTTTAGATGCGCCCACTGTGCATATGTGTATAAAAGCTTGTACACATTTAGATCTTCTCTTTCCCTTTACTTTTTCATGTATTGCCTTTTTATTTTTTGATCGTAAGCTTTTTTTGGAGCTGGGTTTGAATAGAATCCTATTAAACTTTACACTGGCTCTTACCCAGTTGTGTAACTACCTTTTTTGGCTCTCATGCATAACTTGCAGTCCTATTCCACATGCACTATAAGCTGCTAAACCTCTTTTAAAGCTTAGCTACTGCAACTTGCATTTAAAAATCATTGGATATATAGTATGGAAGATTCTGTTCCATTAAGAGCAAGGATTTAGGCTAGAACCCAGGGCTTCCTCCCATCCCAGGCCTAGCAACAGCCATCTCACTGGTCCAAGAAGGGCCGGAGACGGGACTAGATAATGTTCAAGGAGCTCTGGGATAGAAGTCCAGTAAACTGATTTAACCTAAATCAGTTTCAGCCATTTTGAAAGCAGTTTATGTACGCTGAACTTCTGTTGTGTTAAAGATTTGAACGGGCTTCGGGTCACTTATACTGGTTTATGTGTAATTTATGTCCCTAGGCCCTGTGATTTAGTAGTTACAGCACTGCTGGAGAAATGTAGGTTTGAACTTGCTTTTGTTCTCCTGCTTCCTGGGAGCAGGGCCATCCCTTTGGGGGAGGCGAATTGGGGTGACTGCCCCAGGTCACTTTGTGGGGTCCCGTGGAGCCAGGCGGAGTGGCTGCAGTGACTTCGTGCTACCGCCAGCTTCACGTCCAGCTGCTTGGCACCCCCTACCCCCTTGGCTGCTGAATCTGGTGCATCCAGCTGCCTGGCACTCCCTACCTTCCCCTGCCACCAAATCTGCCACCGGCTTCCTTGCGTCTGGGGGTGGGGCCGTGCACAGGCTGATTTGCCCTGGGTCCCACACCCTGCTCGGGTCGTTTCTGCCTAGGATGGTATATTAACTAGTAGTTAAAAAATGTGTGCACGTGTGGCAAGAACGGGGAGGGGCAACTCACTAATCATATAGAGTTTTTCCTAGCTACAGATTTGTGATTTATGCTTACTGAGGGTGGGGGGGGG
>NW_017729034.1:92063792-92072101 GCF_001723915.1 Gavialis gangeticus
TTACTGAGGGTGGGGGGGGGGTGTTGCAGTGGACCTAGTGCTAGAGCACAATCTACTGTGCATGTGCAGTAGCTGTGTGGAATAGGATGCGATAAATGTGAAAGATGGCATTTGCACATCTAGGTGTCATTTGGGTGCATGAACAGGTTTCTTCCCCTGGAGTTTTCAAGGTGTAATGGATGTGGATTAAAATGTATATTTTTACTTTCAGTTTTTTACTGAAAAAATATTTTACTTCTCTATAACTTATTCCCTATTTTATACAAATGCTTCATAACCACAACATGTTAAAATAAACACTCAGAATCCACATTGAAGAATATTATTGTGGATGTTGGACACTCATCTTGAATAGGGGTTATCTGATTGCCTCAAAAGTATTGAATGTGGCATATTTATTATTTTGCTGCCTTGCTATTTTCCCATTAGTGCTTACACAGCCCTTTTTCATCTTCAAAGGGCTTGGTAAACATTGTCTCCGTTCAACACACTTGTCAGACAATGTATTTTATACCCTGGCTTACACATAGGCATGAAAGCAGCTTTTGGAATTATTAGACCCACATCTTCTAAAAATGAGCTAAATATTAGACAGATGAGTGAAAGCTTTTCCCTATATCCTACCCTCATCTGGATTGTTTTTCTTGGAAAGGCTCTTGTTGAAGACTCTGACTGAATTAGAGCACAGCTGCTAGCCACAAGTCCTGGGTAGGCCATGCCTGAGCCATTGTTTGTCCTTCCAGCAGGACTTAGCGGATATTTCAGTCTTTCCAAATGTTCATTCTTGCTCCCTTCTTGCAAACTTTTTTTTCTTACTAGTGGCTGTGTGGCTTGGCCTGGGTTATCAATGCTGTGTTTTAACTTTGCTGTCAAAGCATTTATTACTTCTTGGTAACTGATGCTCTTGAGTTATTTGAAAACTTTCTACTTCTTTGATTTTTTTTTTCTCCCTTTGCTTAGTGCAGCATAAACAAACCTTTGCTAAATGACTCATAGTGACATATTTTTGCATTTCACAAAACAGATTTATTCTTTACTGAGTGGAGGACTGAGGAAAGGTTTCATCTGGGGGGATTTTTTTAACAGTTTTAAAACCAACATTTCAACAATTAAGAATTAGCTTCATATTTTCATGCTAGCCTTAACTGTAAAGCAGATGGTGGATAGATTTTTGCAGAACTTGGAGATGGGTCCCCCTTTCCATGTAGCATAAGGTTGGCTGTCCTTAAACAAGTGATAGCTCTGGGAAAATGCCCTGCCCATCCATATCTAAGCCCCATTTAGAGGATATAAATTCTTTCTTCACTTAAGGTGTATTGCAAATCATTCAGTTCCCATTTCTAAGATTATAAGGCAAGAGTTTGTACCTTACGATACTTTTCTGAAAAGAACACACATATTGTGTTTTAGCATAAATAAAATTAGCTTTTACCACTATTTGGATTCTCCATAATTGCCTAGTCCTACACCTACAGCAATTAAAGTTAAAGCTTCTATTGATTGCAGTAGTGCAAGATCAGGCACTGAAAGAACCCCTGGAAGTGACGGTCAGTATGGGAAGGAATCGGAGATGCTGTCTGACTGAAATAATGAACAACCAAATGAATATAAAGCTCTCAGGTAACACTTTGAAGAAACACCGAAGTGATTTAGGATTCTTTGCTCAAAAGGCCTAAATATTAACTCATTTTTGAAAATAGAACTGGGACTCCTAGACCAATTGGCTGTTTTTGAAATGTTTACATTGTGTTTCTGTTTTTATAACAGATGTAGTTTGATCGTTTAGACAACGAGGCCTTGCTGTAACACTTCTTTTTCACACTGTATATTTTTAAAATTGCCCTCCCTGTACACCTGACTTTATGCTCCATTATTCATGTCACCAATGTAATTTCACCTTACAGTAAATGATCAGCCTAATAACCCTTGTGTAGCAGGGCACTGAGGTGCCTGCCACTTGTGGAGCAGCAGGTAAGGAGCCCAGCTGCTGTCTACCAGGCCAGCCAGAGTAGTAATAAAGAAACACAGCTGTGGGTTGCCAGGGAAACGGGTGAGTCAGCTGACCGGAAGGGGCAGGGCCTGGCTCCCATTTAAACCCAGCCATAGGGGTGGGAACTCTGCCCGGGCGAGAAAAGGAAGAGGCCAGGATGCACAGGCAGTTGCTACGGGTGAGAGAGGGAGAAACCCTGTGACAGGCTTGAATGTGGTTATAGCTGGATGGCTTAATTTATGTTGCAGCCAAGGGGCTTGAGTTTGGGTTGACGGTTTACTGTTTACAACTGGAGGACCGGGTGAGGGTTTTGGGGGGGGGGGGAGGGATCGGGGGGGCTGGATGGTAGCGTGGGAACCCTGGTGCCAGAGAGGGCACAGCATTCGGGGGTGCACCGACCCCAGCCGTGAGAAGGAGAGCGGAGAATTGGAGGCCAGGTAAGGCCGAGGCTGCCTGAGCCCACCTGCGGGGGGGTTCGAGACCCCGAGGAGGAGAGCTGGGGCCAGGCACGGCTGTGGCCACCTGAGCCCCAAGGCAGCGGGAAGCCCCAGATCAAAGGGGGCAGCGTGAGGGAGCCCCGGAGCAAAGGGGGCAGCCAGACAAGGTGGCGGAAAGCCAGAGCGCCAGAGAGGGTGCAGAGAGCCAGACAGATTGAACAACGTCCGGGATATCAGCGAGGCTTGGGGCATGGTAAAGGGCCGGTTGGAGCCACACATAGCCCATAAGGCTGGGGTGCACGGGGCAGGCAAGAACGAGGGTGCTTTAACGCAAACTTGGCACGGTAGGGGGTGCTGGGGAGATCATGGCTGCCCCTAGGACCCCGCGCCGTGACACCTTGTTTCGTTTCTTCACTTAACTCCTGATCGTACACATGCTGTTCCTTAACCACAGAAGTCTGGCAAAAAGCAGGATTCTGAAAAGATTGAGTTAAAGATTTTATTTTAACCTTGCCTTGTCAAAACAGAAGGGGGTTACCATTTTATTGTGCTCTTTTTTTCACTCTGGCAAGAGAAAGGATATGTGGTATGACAGCGAGTTGCATTTAATAACCCTCAAAATTGCTAAAAACCCATGGGACAAGTAGCTAGGCATTTGTGAAGACGAAAAGCTTTTTATCCTAATCTAAGTAGTAAATTTGCATGTAGTGTTTTCTTTGCAAATGAAATATAAACAATATTTTTCTTGGTAAAAGATAATTGAACTAGTTGTATATACGCTAATCAAGCATGAAGTATGCAAACTGCAAGAGTAATTGGCACATTATATATGAGGAACGTATACCAAATCTTCAGTTATTTATTTTTAAGTTCTGTTCTGAGGATGTGAATAAAATCAAGTAGTATGTAAATTAAACTAGTTTTGAAAGTTTGAGAATTGGTATGGAGTCAAACCATACCAATTTTTTTTTGGTCTTCATTTTTTTGTGGTTGTGGACCTGTAGCATTGGGACCAAAGTATCTTAATACATTTTTTTAATAGTGACAAACTGGACAAATGAATTTTAAGACTCTCACTAAATTTACTTTGGGTTTTAATCTGTACTAAGGATTGCACCCAAACTACAGTAGACTACAGCACCACTTTGTGCTGTTGGAACGTTTTGCATTTAATGAACAGCTACCCTAGTATGAAATTGATTAGGGGAGCAGATGCTTGACACTTGTTCAATAATAAATCACCTAGTTGTAAAGTTACCATAGTGGAGTAATGTTTTTTTCTGAGAAAGGAGAGATCGCTTCATAGTGAAGCTATGAGTTATAGGTTCATTCTGCTTTAAAGTCAATTAACTCTGTAATAAATACGTCATGCATTTGTAACTTCAGAAACTTCCTAGTAATATTCCTGCTGTAGGAAAGAACCCCAAGCCATGCACATTTCTATTTTAAAAATAAAAATAATGCTGAAGAAGCCATTTTATAATTTTAAAGTGATTAGATTTGTTTTTACTGAGTAGCTTCTTACAAATAAACGGGTACCTCCCTAAAATTTGGGCCTGTTTCAAGACTCATCAAGCCTGGACATGTAGATTAAATATAGCTTTATTTCAATTCATTGTACCACATTTCATCTTTAGTTATATTAAGTACAAGATTATACGTTTGCCATTTATTTTTATAAATCATATGACTTTTTAAAATAGATACCGTATTTATAGGATAATTGTATAGCTATCAAATTTATATCAATGTAAGCTGTTACAGTGTAACTGTTTAGTTCTGCACGCTTCTATAGCAATGCAAGTGTAGCAAATTCCACCCAGTTATAACTTTGCTTCATTTATGGTTAAAGTTTTAGTTATTTTTGGAGATGGGATGTATGTACACATGCAATTAATCTGACTGAATATACTCTGGCTCACTTTGAGCCGGAGTAAATTAATCCCAGTGTCACCATCTGCATGTGTGTTTTAGTGCAGTAATTTACTGCACTGCCAGATACCACTTGTATCTGACAGGACTATCGGGCATTAAATTAGTCTACTGTACTATAATTGCCATGCACGTGGAGATGGTGACGCTTTACTGTGCAGCAAATTAGTCCGCTGTGCAGTAAAGCGTCTTGCATAGATGCACCTAGGATCATGCAGCTGATCAGCATAACTGATTCATGCTCCTCATTAGCAGCTCCCCCTCCTTCTTTAAAATTTACATTTGTCCATAGCCTTTTTCTTTTTGTCCTGACAAATAAAACACTGTCCATGGCTGAGTCGTATCCCATCTTGACTATAGTGAATTTCTCTATCCTGGCCTCCTCAATACCAGTTTTGCTTTCCCTTCGTTTTGTCGAAAATGAATTTTGTGAAAAATACCTTTGCCTGATCAACTTCCATCATTCCCTGGGGGGCTCTCTCTTGTTCACTAAATTGAGTCTTCTGTTCCTCACCTTCAAGGCTCTTTGAAAATCCAGTCAAAGTTGCATTTTGAATCTTATTTCTAATTGTGGCACCACTTATTTATTTGTTTTGCCTTACCTTCCTTCTGTGATATTGTTCATTTGCTGCTTGCTTACTCATCTTAGAATCTCCAGCTTCTCTTCCAGTCTATCCTAAGCATCTCTTTCTTCCCTGAAGCCACAAGCGTTAGACAACACAAGAGACCTTCTCTAGCCCCAAATTATATTGGATGGAGAGAATGAAATTGGTAAATATATATAACATATGTTAACTCCCCTTTTCTGGTTTGGCAGAGTATTAAAAACTTCCCTGACCTACAATATAATGTACATGGTATAAAGTGGTATAACATGTGTGGTCTTTTAGTGTGAAATTTCAGCAAAAAGTGGTCGTCATTTTTGTGTTTGGTGAACAGGTAGACTTTTTTTATAGCTGAAAATTTTAAAAAAGACTTCTTGTGTGTACATGATTAAAAATGGCTGAATTTTGAAACTTCAACTTTGTGTGACACATAACTGGAAAAGAAAGTATGAAGCTAACAATCTAAACATTTGCTTTTATACATAAAACTACTAATTAGCTTATTAGTTAATTTTTACTCTGGACAGGCGAAGCTTTGCAGCAAAGCAAGCAGTTTTCTCTAGGTAGGGAGAAGGAATCAATTTAAAAACATTTAGAGTTGTAAATCACATTTACTCAGCATTTTGATATTCAGCATTTTTGGTGGTATAATGGGCCAGTTCTTACTCATGTGAAAATATATATATAAAAAAATCATGTAAATATTCTTACTGAAGTACAGGGTTTGCAAGGGTACACTATTTAAACACGTCATAAATGAGCATGTAAAAACCCACACATAATATTGCATTGCTTATTCACAAATTTTATTCTTTTCTTTAAAAATTATTTGTTTTCTAAAATGTTTCCCCCCAAAACAGATCCTTTGTGTACTCATAACTGTATTCTGTCTTTGCCTGAATAAACACTGTATGGATGCACATTCCTATTTATAGTATTTAAGGCTTACATAATTTACTTGAATCTAAGATGACCCTGAATTTAAGATAACCCCCAATAATTAGATTCTGTATATCACAAATTTAAAAATTTGTTATAATTTTCTAGGTTCTAATTATTGGAGATTCGTCTTAAATTTGTCCCCGTCCCACTGCTACAGCAGGAAAAATGTTGGGGGGGGGAGGAGGGTGTCAATCAGCCCCCTTGCCCTTTGCTCCCTCCAACTTCTACTGTCAGATTCTATTCAGGCTGTGTTCCCTCCCTGAGCACATACACAATGCACAAGATGCAGGAGACCAAAACACACCGACTTTGCAATAAACATATCTGTAGCAATTAATTTGCACATATCCAAATTACTGTGGGTATCTACAGATTTACCTCATCCAGAATTAATGAATTTTACCTTTTTTTGTAAACTGCTGCAAGTTTCAGCACATTTACTCTTATAAATACGCTTCTGAAAAGCATGTTTATAGCTACTTATACATGGTTGAAAGTATGCATGATATCAGTCTAAAGCCAAAGTCTCGTGATTTATCACATAGTTCATTAGCCTGGGCCCCAGCAGTATCAACACTATTTCTAGCCACAGTGACCCCGCAGCCCAGCACTGTTCAATATGTGTGTAAACTGTAGATAACTCTCGTAAAGGATCCATGTGCTAATTCATCATCATCACCGTCACTGGCAATCCCTCATAGTTGAGGATGATTGTCTTTCATGCTTGCCTTTTCTGTGGTTTTGAAGGTGGTGGATAAAAGCAAGCTGGGATCAACAGGTTCTACTGCAACTTGGGCAGGTGTTTCCTTGTGGGGTGAGTGGCTCTGGATTCTTGGTTTGGTCTGTGACACATTGTCTCTGCCATTCTCACTCTTTCATCTCCTGCCATCGTGAGGTTTCAAAGTACTGAGATCCCTGCAGCAGACTCTTCCTCCATTTGAGATGGCCCTTGGCAATAGTCTCCAATGAGTTGATGTCTGTTACATTTTTTTTTCAAGTTGGGCTTGAAGACGTCCTTGAAGCACTTTCTCTGTCCTCCTTTTGGGCATATGCCTTGGCTGAGCTAAGAGGATAAAACTTGCTTTGGGAGTCTGGAGTCGGACATCTGGATGATATGCCTGGCTCAGTGAAATCTATTTTGGAGGATCATCACCTTGATGCTTGTGGTGTTTGCTTGCAAGAAGATGCTAATGTTCGTGTATCTGTCTTCCCACTGGATTTGAAGGATCTTCTGCAGGCAGCGTTGATGGTACTTCTCAAGAGGCTCTGAGAGATGATATAGCCTTGCTTAACTCCAGTCTTAACCTCAAAGGGATCTGTGGTAGATCTGTTACTCAGAACCACCGCTTGCCTAGTCATGGAGCAGGCAAAGAATGATGATGAATTTTGGTGGGTATCCATACCTCAGAAAGATCCTTCACAGCACTTCTAGGTTGACTGAGTCAAAGACTTTTTCATAAGGTCAAAGAAAGCCATATAGAGAGGTTTATATTGTTCCTGGCATTTTTCCTGCAGCTGGTGAGTGGTGAAGATCATGTCAGTTGTGCCTCTTGATGCTGGAAGGCAGTCATGCCGTCGAGGGCAATGTCAGCAGTGCCGCACACAAAGGACGAGCTGTGCCGCGTGCTGGGAGCTCCCCCGCCCCTGAGCTACCACCACTGCCATACTCTGCTCCCAGCAGCAGGTCCCAGCAAAAAGGTTGGGAACCACTGCTCTAGCATAAGTGCTACAAGTGGTCCAGGCAGCATCTGTGTATGGTACATGGCAGGCTGGGGATAAGGCAGGCAACACAGTGGCAGATAGGTCAAGGAGCAGAAAACAGAGTAGCAGGTCTCAGGCAGGAGAAGATCCGAGTGGCACTTGAGGAAGGCATGGGGTTACTGAGTGGCCTGTCTGCCAAGAAGTTTGGCTTCCCACTGCTCTACCATATTCTGTCCCTGAAAATGGCCAATAAGTGCCAGGAGTGGTACAAGTAGGCATGTGTAGAAAAATCTGTCCCTAGTGAAAGCTTAATTTTTTGCCTCTGTCGTCTTCTGAAAATGTTTATAGGCTTCTAATCATTTTTATAAATGACACCCAAAAGAGTGTTGTTTTGAAAGTATATATTTTGCTGATTTATTTTTTTTGGGGGTGCTATCTACATACATAATTTATAGTGGTATAATTAGAATGGTTTAGAAACTGATTTAATTAACTTGGTACAGTCCTTCGTTGTGTAGCTACTCTTGAATCAGTTTAAGAGCCTCATATCAACATAACTTACATCAGTTTGCCACTGACATAAGTTAAATTGATGGATAAGGCATTCCTAAACTAATTTACAGGGATTTACCTTTTCCAAATTGAGTTAGTTAAACTGATAAATATTTGCGTGCAGATGAGGCCATAGAAATACAAAGAATG
>NW_017729034.1:92077101-92078335 GCF_001723915.1 Gavialis gangeticus
TGCTTGGGATCGGACACAGGTTAATAATGAGCTCGGGGTTTAATACTGGAGTAGGGACAATAGCTGAAAATGATATATAATGCATTTGTGTGTGTGTGTGTGTGTGTGTGTGTGTGTGTGTGTGTGTGTGTGTGTGTGTGAGGGTGGCTGAGATGTAAAATGACTATTTAGCACAATATGCGAAGTATTTACCAGTAGTGGTTGGATAAAAGCATTGCAATCTAATTCTTTACTTGCCTGCAGTTTATTTGAAGAAGATGAGAACCAATCTGTGTGCTTTTCATGTTGTTCTTCCATGATTGAGAGAGGTTATATCTAGGCAGGATCACTCAGCCTGGAACAAAACTGTGTTTTTTTTTGTTTTTTTTGTTTTTTTTTCTGAGGAACAGAATCTAAAAGTAAAAATAGTAAGAAAACAGATGCACTCTTTCTTTTCCTTTTGCTGAGGAGTACCAACCCAATCTAGGCTCAAAACACTAGAATACTTATTGAATTGTTAAAATTATTTCAGAAAATGAAATTCCAGGTTTCTGTGTGCATTCAGACTGTCCTTAGACCTACTTTGTGGTTGCCATGTTAGAGCTGTGATGGTCGAGGTAATACATGAGAAGCAAGATTTGTTTGGTAATGTATTTTAATGGACATGTACTGTTGGAAGAGATGTTAGATAAATTGCCTGAAAAGCTTGTCTGTCATCTCCCAACTGTACAAATGGTCCAGTAAAATGTATTGCCAAGCACACCTTGCCTTTGGGCATAACAACACTGAGGTGAATTATACAGGAAGTTTTATCCATATGATACCTAGGTATATCCACCTCCTGTAAATTTTATTAGTTCAAGGGACTTGTAAAACTCAGTGTCTTTGCTAATAGATCAAGTGACTCACCAGTTGACTTCATAACAGACTTTAGAGGCCTAAGTTATAATTTTAGATTGTGATTGGTGAAGGAGCATATTCCTTTTTTTTTTTTTTTTCCTTTAATTAATTTTTGGTTATTTTTCTCCAATTTATGCATCTGACCGCCAAGAAATTTTAAAGTATTACAACATTAGCATAATCTTAGAAACTGGATAGCTGTGGAGCATACCATATGTATCTAGAACATAGTTAGCATTATATTTATTGATGTCACAAAGTTCATCATACATGCAACACCAATTTTTTTTTTTTCCTCTCCCCCCCCCCCAATAAATTCCCAACTTACCCTCTAGTTCAGCTAAACCAAGAGTCT
>NW_017729034.1:92078372-92082174 GCF_001723915.1 Gavialis gangeticus
CCCCCCCCCCCAATAAATTCCCAACTTACCCTCTAGTTCAGCTAAACCAAGAGTCTGTTCAGATTAAGAAAGCCTGGCTTTGTCTGATGAGCACCAGAGGCATTCTATGTAGAATATCCAGACACTGGGTTCTTATGTCTGTGTAACTGAGCTGCTATTAATTGTGCTCATGTTAGCTCACTTCTGAATGGAAGCAGATTTGGAACAAAGAATTGGAATGTTGGCATGAGTGCCTTTGTTGAATTTGATCTCTTCTGATGGAGGGGAAAACTGTTCTGTTGAGGAACAGAGTATTTGGGAAGGCAGCGATAAAGGAGTACCATTTGAAATTTTTGTATAGAACCAGTTCAAAGTTAGTTTGTTGTAATTCATTCTGATCAGAATGGGGAATGGGGGATGAAGGAATATAAATGACTCAGTATTTAAAGATACCGAACCTGATATTAAACAAGTTAATAGAAATGCTTAGAAATATAGACAACTGCTTTTGGAAAGAAGGCAAAGGCTATTAAAAGGATTATATCCAAGATGAATGAAGTAATAGTACCTATCTATTTGGTACATGTTAGACCTCAGTGGGAGTATTGTGTCCAGTTTTGGATCTCATATTTTAAGAAAAATGTAGATAAATTAGGGAAGATTCAAAGGATTGTAGTGAAGATGAACAAGGAAAGGAAGCAATATGAAGAGTGTTTTTAAGGGGCTGGGAATGTGTAGTTTGGAGAAAAGAAGATCAAGGTAACAAGTTAGCTATTTTTTATATGTGAAAAGCTGCCATAAAGAGAATGGTGAACAATTGCTCCCTCAAACTGAAGGCAGGATAAGAAGTGGTAAGTTTAAACTATAGGAAGGCAGATTCAAGTTAAAGTTTATTAAACAAACAAGTAAACAGACTCTTTCAAAATGCCATAATAGGTAGAACAAAACACCCAGAGAAAATATAGCATCTTTATATGAATTTTCAGATAACTGCATAGGCATCTTTCAGTGATGGTTTAGGCACAGTAAGTGATGGTTTAGGCATACACTGTGTTGCGCCAGACTAACTAAATGCAGAAATAGGTGGTTAACCATGTTGGTCTGAAGTCAGGCAAAAATGCAGGGTAGAGATGCATAAGCTTCTGTGATTTTAGTTGGTCTATATTAGATGCACATCTACCCTCCCTTCTAAATGTAGACGGCTCATCTGATACTTGGCAGCTGACCCATTGTGGATTGTACGGTATAGAAGGAACAATTCTTTGCTGGTTGTGGGTTGCTTGTCTTTTTTCCTTATGTAGTTCCTATTCTCACTGGGCATTTCACCAAAGCTCCAGAATCCCAGTCTCTTGTAAGAGTAACCAGCAACTGAAGAAACTATGCAGATATCTGTATAATAAAAAACCCTCTGCATCCATAACTTATTTTGCTTTCTTCAGTTTAAAATGATTTAAGAGAGAGACTACAATAGTGGATAATTCAACAAAGGTTGATTATTTATCACACAGAAAGCTGTAGTCTGAGCACAGATTCATAGATTCATAGATTAAGGGTTGGAAGGGACCTAGTAGATCTTCTAGCCCGACCCCCCGCCAGGGCGGGAGAACAACAAAAAAACCCCAAAAAGAGAAACAGGACTCAAATGAGTCCAGCCAGGTAGGCATCCAGCCTCTTCTTAAAGACCCCCAGGGTAGGGGCCAGCACCACTTCCCTTGGAAGTTGGTTCCAGCTCCTAGCCGCCCTAACTGTGAAGTAGTTTTTGCGGATGTCCAATCTATACCTCCTCTCCATCAACTTGTGCCCATTACTCCTTGTTATGCCAGCGGGCGCTAGGGGAAACAGCGTCTCCCCCAAACCCTTCTGGTCCCCCCTAGTGAGTTTATAGACGGTCACCAGGTCCCCCCTCAGCCTTCTCTTGTGGAGGCTGAATAGGTTCAGGTCCCGCAGTCTCTCACTGTAGGGTCTGCCCTGTTGTCCCCGGATCATGCGGGTGGCCCTCCTCTGGACCCTCTCCATGTTGTCCACATCCCTCTTGAAATGGGGCGCACAGAACTGGACACAATACTCCAGCTGTGGCCTGACCAGCGTCGCGTAGAGGGGGAGGATCACCTCCTTGGCTCTACTCGAGATGCACCTGTGGATGCACGACAAGGTCCGGTTAGCCCTGCCAACCATGACCTCGCATTGTCGGCCCATGTTCATCTTGGAGTCAATAATGACTCCAAGATCTCTTTCTGCCTCCGTGCTCTCAAGTAGGGAGTTCCCCATTGTGTAAGTGTGCTGCTGGTTCCTACTGCCCAAGTGCAGCACCCTGCACTTGTCCG
Organism: Gavialis gangeticus; assembly: GCF_001723915.1. Taxonomy (NCBI): domain Eukaryota; kingdom Metazoa; phylum Chordata; order Crocodylia; family Gavialidae; genus Gavialis; species Gavialis gangeticus. The sequence goes on from NW_017729034.1 coordinate 92,080,676, forward strand.
TATTAAAACGCATCCTGTTCCTGTTAGCCCACCCCTGTAACCTATCCAGATCCCTCTGCAATCTCTCCCTCCCTGCTAGCGTGCTCACCTCCCCCCAAATTTTGGTGTCATCAGCGAATTTAAACAGGTTACTTTCCACCCCATCATCCAGATCGCTGATGAAGAAATTGAACAGCGCAGGCCCCAGGACCGAGCCCTGGGGGACTCCGCTACCCACCTCCCCCCAGGTCGAATATGACCCATCCACCACCACCCTCTGAGTGCGACCCCTCAGCCAATCTGCAATCCATCTGACTGTGTAGGCATCTATGCCACAGTCGCCTAGTTTTTTAACTAGGATGGGGTGAGAGACGGTGTCAAAGGCCTTGCTGAAGTCCAGAAAGACTACATCCACCGCGACACCTGCATCCATGGCCTTTGTGACCTGATCGTAGAAGGCAATCAGGTTGGTCTGACATGATCTCCCCCTAATAAATCCATGCTGATTGCCCCTGAGCATCATTTCTGATGCCGGCCCATCACAAATGTGCTCCTTGATGATCTTCTCAAAGAGTTTCCCCAGGATTGAGGTAAGACTGACGGGCCTATAGTTGCCCGGGTCCTCCCTCTTCCCCTTCTTGAAGATGGGGACCACATTTGCTACCTTCCAATCATCTGGCACCTGGCCCAAGCACCACGATCGCTCATAGAGCCGTGCCAGGGGCCCTGCAATAACCCCAGCTAGCTCCCTCAACACCCTGGGGTGGAGAGCATCCGGACCCGCTGACTTGAACGCGTCCAGCCCCTCCAGAAGCTCTCTAACCCGGTCCTCCCCAACCTGAGGTCTGAAGGCGATCCCCTCGAGTCCGGCTTCTATCACAGCAGGGAAGTCCCGGTCCCTGCACAAGAAAACGGAGGTGAAGAATTGGTTAAAGAGGTCCGCTTTCTCCTCTGACGCAACCACCAGATTGCCCAGCGTATCCTGCAGGGGTCCCACATTACCTGGCACCTTCTTCATCCTCCCAATATATTTGAAAAAGGACTTTTTGTTATCCTTAATCTTGGACTCTAATCCGAGCTCTATGTCCGCCTTGGCCTTCCTAACAGCTTGCCTACAGGCCCGAGCAGAGGAGGTATACTCCTCTTTGATCTAGAAGTTGAGAACTCCATTATTGTAAACTGGCTCCAAAATTGGCTACCATGGTGTTAGGCAAGTTCCAGAACCCTTTATTCAGTTTTCCCATTAAATGGTTTCCTCAATAAACTAGAAAATCATAGTCTTCTGTACAGTACTTCAGGATGTTTCTAGAGCAGCAGTCACCAGCCGGTGGATCTCAATCCACCAGTAGATCTCAGAGCCCCTTGTGGTAGATCTCGGAGCCCTTTGGAGTTGATCCGAGGCTGGGGTGAGGGGGCTGAGTGCCCATGTTTATGCATTCATGCGCCCCAGCTCAGCAGGTCAGTCCATGGGGGAGGGAAGAGGTGGGGGCTAGATCTTGGCCCCCACGGTGAGGAACAGT
>NW_017729034.1:92082307-92082901 GCF_001723915.1 Gavialis gangeticus
CTCTCCCTTTCCCCGAGCTTTCGTGGTGGGGGGGGGGGGGGGGGTTGGGGAGTGGCGGTGTCACATGGTAGATCCGTGGGTTGCTTTTAAACGCCAGAGCTGATCTGCTACTTAAAAAAAAAGTTGGAGACCACTATTCTAGAGACTAGTGGGGACAAATCTCATTTAAGCCATGGAATAAGATGGGCCTTGTTATGAGTGAACCTGGCAGCATCAGGCCCTAAATGTTTGCAGAAAATATAAAAGTTGCATGTTACTTACACAAACAAAAATATTGCTTGCCTTTACATTGATTTTAAAAGTCGTGTGAGTCTTCAAAACTAAGAATGGTATTGCACAACTGTTAGACATTTTCTTTTAAATAGCAACTGCTATTTAATATCTTATGCCTATCTTGTTTTATGTAAGAGTCCTATGTATACTGTTCTTCTTTTTCTTCACTTTAATAGCTCTTTTTTATTTAGATTTCTTTATTTTCCTTGTCCAGTACAACAGCTTGTGCTTACTTAAATGAATAATTCTCAGCCTATGGGATCACTGTCCAACCATTTTTTATGTTCTTGACTGTTACTACACTAGACATCCTTTTAAAGT
>NW_017729034.1:92093026-92110043 GCF_001723915.1 Gavialis gangeticus
CTCTCCCTTTCCCCGAGCTTTCGTGGTGGGGGGGGGGGGGGGGGTTGGGGAGTGGCGGTGTCACATGGTAGATCCGTGGGTTGCTTTTAAACGCCAGAGCTGATCTGCTACTTAAAAAAAAAGTTGGAGACCACTATTCTAGAGACTAGTGGGGACAAATCTCATTTAAGCCATGGAATAAGATGGGCCTTGTTATGAGTGAACCTGGCAGCATCAGGCCCTAAATGTTTGCAGAAAATATAAAAGTTGCATGTTACTTACACAAACAAAAATATTGCTTGCCTTTACATTGATTTTAAAAGTCGTGTGAGTCTTCAAAACTAAGAATGGTATTGCACAACTGTTAGACATTTTCTTTTAAATAGCAACTGCTATTTAATATCTTATGCCTATCTTGTTTTATGTAAGAGTCCTATGTATACTGTTCTTCTTTTTCTTCACTTTAATAGCTCTTTTTTATTTAGATTTCTTTATTTTCCTTGTCCAGTACAACAGCTTGTGCTTACTTAAATGAATAATTCTCAGCCTATGGGATCACTGTCCAACCATTTTTTATGTTCTTGACTGTTACTACACTAGACATCCTTTTAAAGTTCTTAATGTTGCCCATAGACAGGAGCTAAGCACTTCCACCATTTAATATCTATACCCACTCATAGCAAGAACTATGGGTAAATCAAGATGGAATGTTGGTCCAAGTGCTGGTGGCTGTCTACTCCCAATTTACACTCATGTTCCCACCGTTATTAATTGTTGTTACTTCAAAGACCAGAAATGTTTTCTAAGTGTTTCACGTATAAAAGCCTAACAAGGCTATGATGATCTGTAATGAATAAATTGCAGGAGCACATGACCTCTTGAAAAATAAGACTCTGTGAGCATCTCTACACATGATATTAATGCAACACAATACATTCTGGTGCAGTTTGTGCTGGAGTTTATTGCTCCCAGGCGCAGCATTTACACGTGTGCTTAGAACTAGAGCACATTGAGCCAAGGCAGTGCAGTCCTGGCTGGCAGATGATGCGGGGGCTCAGCCTTTCAGCCCAGAGCTGCTCCTCCCAGCTCAACATGCTGTGTAGGGGTTGGCTAGGCAGGGCAGAGGGGTGATATAGTGTGGGGGCAGGCAGCCCCCACATTGGAGCACCCTCATGCCCCAGCCAGCCCTGTCACCATCAACATGTGCATTTTGCCGCACGTAACAACTTCACTGTAGGATAGTACTTGTCAGGTAGTACTACCCTACAGTGGAATTAATTAGTTTACTGTGGCCTAATAGCAGTGCATGAATAGATGTGATGCTTTACTGTGGAGCTACTTAGCTCTGCAGTAAAGTGTCTCATGTAGATGCACCCTGTTTGTAGACCCATATCTCTCTTAATAACAAATATGGATCAGAAACACGCAGAACGCTTCTGACACGCACACGTGGTTTTACATTGCATTTAATGCCTTTTTAATGGCTTTATGAGCTTGGATAATTTAAGGCAAAAATGGAAACCTTGACCTTTTTTCACAAAGACAGTATTTTTCATCATGATTGTCTCCAAAAATGACTATATGCTAGAGCAAATGGGATATATACTATATGCTGTACAGTAAAGTAAGCGTTATTAAAGTATAGGTCTAGATCTGATGCTTTTGAAGACTAATTTGAGGAATTTAACAGAAGCGTATGTCTTTTGTAAAATAAAATTCTATGCATGTCACATTAATCCCTCAGTATTGGTAATAGAATGAAGAAGCCAAACAGGAGATTAGAAGGTAAAGAAAGGATCTAAGACCATGTTGATGACTTTCTCTGCCTAAGGCACGGTATCTTCAAATCTTGTTAGCCTTGATCAGTATTGGTCCAGTCCATATCTGTAGAGATAGTATGTTGTATTTTACTACCTTCATTAGAAGGTGTTTCTCTGATGAACAAGGAAGTGCTGTAGGGAAACCTGCCTGCTCTGACTGTGTGTGTAGGAAGCTATATGTTGTACCTTTAGTGGCTGCCTCTCACTCATTGATCATAATCTGAAGAAAATGAAAACTTGCAGCCAAACACAGTTAAGAATAATTTCCTTCTGAAAGAAGGAGTTCCTAGAATAAAAGGGGGATTAAGTTAAAGATGACATGGCATTTGAGTAATAACTGACTGTGTCAAAATCAAGGTTTCTTGGTTTTGTGATATCAAGCATATTGAACAGAGCAGGCAGATAGTAGAATATGAATACATGCTATGTCACAACCTTGACTTTGAAAAGTTTAAGTGTGTGACTATGGAATACTCCTGTTACTTATAGTTTCTTTGATGATAGTATTATAATGATTTCATTTGGAAGAACCACAATAGTTACAGTTTTTACGCAATAGGTTAACTTGATTTCGAAAATATTTGAGATTCTTAAGTTGTTTTCAATGGCGGATTTAAATTGAATCTTTTTAGTAAATGGGGCTCTAATAATATCATTGGCTGAATTTTTCACTGATCTAAACTATCCTAGAAAAAGCTATGAGAAACAATGTTGCTTCTATTAAAAGGAATCAGAAAAAATCCGTTGATTTAATTTAATTTGATTTGATTGTTCCAGAAACAGATTCCCTACTGCCTTACATTTGATAAAACATATCAAAAGTGCAGAAAAATGTAAGGTTTTATTAAGTTGGGGAAAAACAACCAAACGTCCATGCATCAGGCCTATAGACACACAAACAAAGGAAAGTGTTATTTAGAGTTTGATCAGATGTCTTGAGGTATCAGTATTTACTTCTTCCATGCAAACAGGTTTATGAGTTGTGCCCATCAGGTATGTTCCTGAATCACTGAAGAAATCAAGTTTAACCACTAGCATCTTTGGGACTAAGATTAGAGCCATTACCTTGTCTTAATTCTAAACAAATTCTGCTCAGAGCTTATTTACAGCACCCTTAAACAACTTAGTGACTGATCTCTTGTTCTACGAAATTGTACACTGTATTCCCACAATGTATGTGCGATCGCATATTTTAGGTCAGCACCAAATGTAGGCAAGTATGTTGAAGGGTTTTTTTTAATTGGACCTTTTGTTAAGAGACAAAATGCATATATATCTTCTATTTTAAATACAATTAAATGCCATCTCCTTCATCCCTACAGGAGAATGAATGTAGAGTACCAGCCTCATGTTAATGCCCTAGATTTTTTGGGAGGGGGAGTAATCTTAATCCTATTTAAATATACAAGATTGTATCTATGTGTACATTTTTGCTAACAATTATTGTGGATACTGGATTGATGTTTTTGAACCCTTTATAACAAGACTGCTCTAATTTTCTGCACTAATCTTTTCCTTCTACTTTTCATATCAAGCAGATAGAAGACAAGTCATTTTTAGCCCTGGTTAGATAAAATTTATAACTCTGTTAGCTACAGCTGTATTTTGAACACAGTTGTTGCTTGCATATGTTTTTGTACATCAGTTATCAAACTCTCTCTTCTTTGAACTGCTGTGGTTTTCCAGAGCCACTCCCTTGTGGTCTGAGGAATAAAGTAGTTCTGAGAGTTAAGCAACAGAGAGCTGGGTATGTTCCGTGAAAAGATGTTTCTTATATAAAGTGGTGTTGATGCACAGAAAGGATTTATAGAATCATTGAAATATCCCATTCTTGTCTATGATATGGGTTAGAAACATGGTTCTTTGGGGAGGTGGGAAATGTTGTCAGGAAAACCATACATGGATCCGTACCATTTAAAAAGAAGGGAAGAACCCTTTAAATGTGACCATAGTTAGCACATTTTTCAGGTGCAATAGGTAATGCTGCAATAATGTACTCTGTGTAGCTAGTGTCCTACTTCTTTTTCTGATGAATTTCAGCAGTCTCAGGTGCTTCTCTTTATTTACTCCTTTAGGAATAACTGTGCAGCAAAACATGCTTGTGCACCTGCTTTGAAGGAACAGAATAGGGCAGGTGGAGGACTCCACCTGGAGTCTGTTTGCTTAGTATGTGAAAGCATTTTGTGTATGGGCAGTTTAATTGTTCAGCTGCCTTCTTATCAGGGGCTTTGTGGGGTAACTCTTTGCCTGCTGTTCTATAAGCTTCCTTTTGTGATGCTGAAACTGAGAGAAGTGGGTCCATCCAAAGGGAGAAAAGTATAGATCCAAGCACTTTTTGGTGGTGATGTTTTTCCATAGGATCAGTGCAAGAGAAGAAAAAAACCATTATTTTCCCTTATGAGGGATTTAAGGAGAAAACTAAAAAACAATATCTAAATGGTGTTCTAACAGAAAACCGAGTTGTTGAAGTGAATCGCATTGAAATGTTACAGTATCTCTTCAAAATCTCTAGATGTGTGTGTTTTTATATAAAATAATTTGCTGTTGTTGCTAAAAAGCCAGTTTCCTTCAAATTCATTTAAATATCCAGGATTGGAAACAGAATCATCATGAACAGTTCTTCAGAGGGAGGCTGTTGTTGGGGGGTTTTTTTTTTTTTTTATCTTTTATTTTTTTGAAGGCTGATAATTACTGAATCTTTCATGTCATCCCAGGAGTCTTATCCTGTTAGACGAAATATTGCATTTTCAAAGCGCATTTCTTCGTCTAGAATTTCAATTGTTGGGATTAGCTATTGTAAAACTGTCTTCCTCCCTACGGGGTTGCTCCTGCTTTGTCCTGCTTGGCTGCATATGGGAGAGACGGAAAAAAATCACAACAGCTCTCAGAGATGCTTTGCCCTGATTATTTTTCTCATAGAGGAGTACTGGTCCACCTTAGCGTTGATTAAGAAGAATGCCTCTGCGAGGAGCACATTTCTGGAGATCCAGGAAAAGAAACGCCCCATACTCAGGTATAAACAATTTTAGTTTTGCTTCAACTGTTTTTGTTTTCATTTTTGTTGTCACAGGTTGCAATCTATTTTTATTAATTTAAAAATGTATACTTTAAGCACACATGCAATGCAATTCTAGTAGTAGCCTGCATGCCAGCAGGAGGCTCTGGATAGGCAATCTTTAAAAGAGCAGAGGGTACTCTGTTTTTAACCACTATAGCTTGAGCAGTATAAAATGATGTCAGCTGAAGGTCATCAGTTGCTGCTGAGTTAGATGATGTTCTGTTCTTATTTTTTCCTTCCCTTCCTCCCTTTTACTATTGTTGGATTGGAAGCTACTCCATTCTTCAGTGTTGCCTCAAACTTTTGAATGCTTTAGGCAAAAATCTTTTAAATCTTGAAAGTACTGGCAATCGACTTAGCATTTCACAGCACTATTGTCAGTAAAGAATGCATGTGTATTCTCTACATTGTAATCCCCTGTGTGTGAAATTGGATCTGCTTCTAGTGTTGTTTTTAATCCCCCTCCCCTTTTCATTCTTTTTTGGTATTGCATATAGTGTGTAGTTTAATCACACTGTGTTTTGGGGTATATGAAGTTAGGGGATTATGCATTTGGTAAGCACATTTTCACTCTCTTAGATGAACAGCTTAATAGTACACTTAAATAGGGGCAAGTGCTAGTGTGAAGGGTTCAAGGATGTTCTCCATTACCTTAAAAAAAAAATAAATATTCAAAGGGGAAACCCTTCTACATCACTATTTTAAAAAAACAGTTCTTTAGGCATATATTGCACTTCTGTGATTAAAGCAGAGCTTCATGAGGGGTTTCACTTCACACAATGGTATTCTTTTATGTCACTTATAAATTAAAGCAGCACAGCCACTTCTGAATCTCTTAAAATGTTCCCTTTCTATGTCTAACTATCACTTTTTTCTTTTGAGATTAGCTCACATACTTTTGGTGCTGTTGTTTTGTTCCTTACTTTGAACAAGCCACTAAATCTTTTTGTGTCTGTGTCTTCAACTGTGAAATAAGGCTAATACCTGACTTACCTGACTACATCATGAGGGTAATGTGAACTTTGTCAGTGTTTGTGCAGTGCTCTGTGGCTGTTCAGTTTTATGCATGATTACTTAAAATGGTGCCCAAGTGTATAAAAAGTACTTTAAATGTAATGACTAGCACTAATAGGTCTATAGCTGATTTTTGTATGGTTGAAGGTGCAGAGGTGAGGATGGAAGGATGTGAATGGATAGGATGGGGGTAAAGTGTGTCAGGAGAAAAAAGCAAAATATGACTTAATGATTCAAAGTGCAGTGGTTATGAGGAGAGCTGAAAATTCCTGATGTAGTTTCTCTTATACTTTCTGGCGTTATGTAGTTGTTCAGGTGACAACTTGGTGTAGAAAAGTCCAGTACCATTGAGGATGAGATGGGTCAGGTATCTCTGTTATGAGGTCCTATTCCCAACTTGTGATATACCAGGATAATATTGTTTGTTTTTAATAAATTAGAGAAATAAATTAACCAAAGTAACGTTGAAATATTTTTTTAGAAAAGCTCACCTGGAGCATGAAGGATTTCAGGATATAAATCTATGGTAAATTTGTTTGCTAGAGGGTGGTGACCTGGAACATATAGTCATCAATGAAACTGTAGTGTCATGGCAAACTACAACAGGGGTCGGCAACATTTTTGGACAGAGCGCCAAGAACACCTGTGAACTCGGTTTGTAAGATGTTGGTGTGCCAGAGGTGGATGGCGGGGGAGCTTCAAGGGGCCTGATTCTTGTTGTGACAGTGCAGCTGCAGCCCCGGCCCCTCCTCTGTCATCCACCCCAGGGTGTGCGTGCTGAGCACTTCACGTGCTGCACTCTGGCACCTGTGCCAGGGCTGCCTACCCCTGCTATACAATATTCAATTACTAGACATAAAGAGACCAGGAGGATAAGACTATCGTATCTGCTCAGTCCACATATCCCATAGTAGACCACTGACTCAACCTTTCAGCCCTGCAGGCCAGATGAGTGATGTGGGGCTGGTCCACAGGTTGGACTGGACTCTGCGCTGCCTCTGCATGCTGGAATTAGGCCTCAGGGCCTGGTGCCACATCCACATGCCAGGATTGGGGCCTTTGGCCCTGAACCACTTTTGCCTGGCTCTATGGGGATCACGGGACTGCATTGCTTCCACGTGGCAGGATTAAGGCCTTGGGGCCCCTGTGCCACCTCTGTTCAGCTCTACCTCTGCTCAGCTCATGCCAGGATCAAGCTTTGGGTCCCCATGCTGACTCTGCTTGCTCTGGGATCAGGGCATCATGTCACTTGCACCCAGTTCTGTACACCAAGATCAGGGTCCCAGGCCCTGTACAGCTGGGATCAGGGCCCTGGGGACTTGCACTAGCTCCGCATGCTGGGATCAGGGGCTGGAGATTCCTGTGCCATCTTCACAAGCTGGGATTGCCAGGATCAGGACTCTTGGGCCCTGTATTCCCTCTGTCCAGCCCCATGTGCTGGGATCAGATCCCATATGCCTGATCTATTGTGCAGGGCTCTGGCTGGCAGGGCTCCCCATAGATAGGATACACAGCACCAGGGGTTGGATCTAGCCTGCAGACTGGTAGTTGAGCATTCCTGGGCTAGACTATATTCCTTGATTGACACTAGTAAGCAGGAATAGGAAAAATGGTAGCCTTAACAGAAGGAGTGATTATGGGTCACAGCCATAGGTTATCTTTAATGTAGTCATTTGTCAGGTAGAGAAATCACTTGGGTTCTATATATGTTCTTAATTTGTTTTGTTGCTGGAAATGGCATACGTGGATCAGCAGTGTAGGAATGTGGATGGGTGCCTGGCACCTGGGGGCAGCAAGGACTTTTGGTTGCTGCTGCAATTGCAGTTACAGTTGTGCAGCTTTTGGGTACAGCCTCTGGCAGCAGCCACTTTCTTTTTCCCCCCCTTTCCCCGAAGTTGGTGCCTGGGGAAGTTGCCCTCTTTGGTTCCCCTAGTATTGACACATTTTCTAGTACGCACACATTAAAAACGTCTTTCCCCAGGTAATTCTGACTTTTAAAAATGACTAAATAAAAGGCAATCACTTTTAAAATTGAAGTTCATGGTTTCAAATCTGGAAAAGACAAGTAGTTTTTGTTTGCAATCTGGTGATGAAGTGGACTTTTAAAACTATTAGCAAGGAAAAACCTTTAAAAATCAGCTGCTGTTCTTACAGTAAAGCAACAGTGTAAATTCACATTGTGGTAGGGCTGAGGTTATGTTTTAGCCATGATGATCCAGGTAAAAGTGCAAGAGGCAAGGATTTTTGTGAGTGATATTTTATTGGACCTCCTGTATAGTTGGGGGGACATAAAGAAAAACAATAATTTTATATCTAAGTCATGACTTCCAAAATATTTTTGACAACTTTATAAAAGTTTTCTTGAGCATAGACATACAGCCACATTTTAGCTTAGTAGTCAAATATTAGGTTCATGTCAGCCGTGAATCAAGGCCATTCACTTCTTTTAATTATCTCATTATCTGCAGGATAGAGAGAGGTCCACAGTCAAAACTATTTCTCTTTCCATGCCCTCATGTACTTAGGTAAAATTGAAAACACTTTGATTTGGGAAAAATTAAAGAAAGTGTCTGGGTTTGTTCCAGTATTAGGAACCAGACTGGGAGATGACTTCCTAATCAGCAGAGCAGCACAAAGGGATCTTGGAGTCAGAGTCGACATGAGTCATCAATGTGACAAAGTGGTCAGTAAAGCTAACCGCACTTTATCATGCATTAGCAGGTGCATCACAAACAGGTCTAGTGAAGTGATACTTCCCCTCTATGCAGCATTGGTAAGGCTGCAGTTGGAGTACTGCATCCAGTTTTGGGCTCTGAGCTTCAAGAGGGAAATGGAAAACCTTGAGAGAGTCCAGAGGAGAGCTACTCGGACGGTTAGGGGCCTGCAGGTAAGGTCCTTTGAGGAGATATTGAGGGACCTAGATCTCTTCAGCCTCTGCAAGAGAAGGCTGAGATGGGATCTAGTGGCCATGTACAAATTCATCGGGGGATGGGGAGGACAGCAAGGAATAGGAGATACTCTGTTTACCAAGGCACCCCTTAGAGTTAGTAGCAACAATGGTCACAAACTGACAGAGAGCAGATTCAGGTTAGACACCAGGAAGAACTTCTTCACGGTAAGGGTGACCAGAATCTGGAATGGGCTCCCAAGCAAGGTGGTGCTCTCTCCTGCCTTGGAGGTCTTTAAGAGGAGACTGGACAAGCACCTGGCTGGCGTCAACTGACCCCAGCACTCTTTTTCTTTCCTGCCCAGGGCAGGGGGTTAGATTCAATTTACTAAGGTTCCTTCTGACCCTAAACATCTATGAAATCTTTATTAAGAACCAAGCTGTGATGAATGGATTGAAGGAAGTACTGTAGAATGGCAGTCATCTCACAAATCTTTGTTAGCTCATGCTAGAAGATACCATGGGATTTTAGGTAAACGTATTAACGAAGGGCTAGAAAATCTTTTTATTGAGACTCATTGTTTAAGGGTGTATTTGCATCTCTGTTGGTTTTTGGAGCTTACAAATTTTGCAAAGTAATTGTGATGTTTTCCTTTAGCGCAGTCCTTGCCACAGTCATTCATGCTAATTTCCAGGCTAAGTTAATGTAATGCTACTCTTTCAAAGAATTTAGACTGAGCTTCAACATGCTTGGAGAAGTGGCAGAGACTGCTTGCTTTCCATTGAACTCTGCACTGTGTTGGTTTCCTGCTCATTTCTGGGTATAAATCACGTAGTTGATTTGCCTTTCTCCTTCCCTACAAATAGCCACTACAATGCAGCTCAGCTGGCATTGGTGAGTTCAGACTTTATGGTACTGCTGACAGGATGATTTTAGCTGAGGGCCCATGCTCCTGCAAATTTTTGTCTTCATTTCCCTTATTGATCTTTGGGACTCAGTAAACAAAGGAGCTTTGCACTCAGTTTTAGCTTTAGGTCTGTGGAGTTAAGAATGGCAGCATTATCTAATAGATAACATTTCTTAATCTTGTAGGTTTCTACACTCAAGCCTTGATTTTGATTTTATCTTTAGTAAATAAATTTAAGCCCTCTATTAAATTACTGACTTTTGGGGAGATTTTCCTTCCTTTATGGGACTGTTGTTTATCTCAAGAAGAGTTCAAAGCTAAAAAAGAAACAGATTTACAAGACAAATGTCCTTTACAGTTAAAGTCTCCCAATATGTCAGGCAAAAGAAACTTCTTTTATGATATTACCTTCCTTTTCAATTGTATTGAAATGGGGATTATAGTCAGTATTCTTCATAAACTAAAGACTTTCAGTTCTAAAGAGTCCATTTAAAAACTGCCTGGAAGAGGCTTTTCCTCCCTCAGTCAATTTTAAGGTATTTCCTGGTTAATACAGCATGAGTTCTGCTAACTGGAGAACTCTTGCAGTTTTCATTACATTATTATTTTAATTAGAAGACAAGTGACATGCTATATGTCATACCTAGGGGCAAAAACTGTGCAAGAAAGGAGAATCCACACAGGGACTTTGTTGCATTTTTAGATTGGACTTTGTTTTGTACTTCAGAAGCATATTTGAATTATTTATTTCTCAGATTTTCATGAGGCATAAGCTTTCATAGGCAATAGCCTACTTCATCAGATTCATTGCATCTGATGAAGTAGGCTATTGCCTACAATAGCTTCTCAAACACTCTAAAGCAATGAATCTCAGTGCAGGTCCTGTGAAATCCTTTTAAGGGTACTGTGGGGTGCTGTGCAATATTAGCACTCTTAAATGTACAGACACCTACACATGATTTGGAAGATGAACCCAGAGATTTCAAACAGGTGTCCAGAGTCAACAACCTTTCTGACCAGTTGCGGTCTTTCTCAGTTCATTGCAACAGAAGAATTACTCTCCTGTTTTTCTGTACTCAAAAAAGTTAAAGCTAGGAGCTGGCATTTTCTGAGGAGTGTATTGAGTCTAACAAGTTTGTGAACCATTGCTGTAAGGTTACACCTTGCCCTGCCTTAGACTAACATGGCTAACTGCCACTCTTAAATTGTAATGGTAGGAATTAGTGGCCCACCAATGCTCTACCATTCTTATTACAATCGGGAATGTTCAACAAATGTATAAAATTTGGAAATCACTTTGTAATATACAGTCTTAAAATGTATACATCTTCATTTGTACTAGAGCAGGTGTTGGCAACACTTTGGAGGAGGGGGCCTCTTTAACGGATCTCAACTCTGAACATGAGCTTGTTCCAACCTGGCCAGAACTGCAGCTTCCATCACTGCTCCCCACCAGTTGGGCAAAGGCCACTAATTATGATGCTCATCTTATTACTACCAAAAGGATTTTAGTTTTCTTGGAGAAAGATGATATAGGAATATTAGTAATTAATTTTGCCTGACTATACAAAGTGATTGACTCCTGCCTTCTCTCCCCCATTCCCTTTCACACACAGATTAGAATTCCAATGGAAGCATACTTGAAAAAAGGCTCTGCAGTGATGAAGAGGAACATGTTTAAACCAAACACAAATTTCCATTTGATGTTTTTGAGGACTCAAAGGTTTTAACCTGGTGCTTTCGTCCAGTGATGGTTTCTCTAGTCTTGATGAGTTACGGCTTGCATTCTTATTCTTGTGTTGGAGGAAATTCCAGAAATATGGTTCCACTTTCATGAAGTCTGTGCCTATGTGTAAAAAGACATGTTACTATGTAGTCCTGAGTACAGGCAGTGTTTAATTGTTGGTGCATTGGAAGCCAGATCCTTAATGGAAGAACTATGAATTTTTCAAAAGTCATTCAGAAAGGTTATTTGTGCACTGCGGCCAGTTGGAGACTAATGCACGTTCTATAACCTAAACATGTCTTAACTCCTTGTCTTGTGTAGCCTGGGGAACAATTGCAAGCTTGAAATTTTGTTAATTGAGGTGGTATGAAGTGATAGATTATTCTTATCCACAGTTGAGGCTAGGCCCACATTTCTTCTTTGTTCAGAACTATTTATTAACTATGGATTTCTAACGTGGTTTGTAAAAGATGCAGGAGGGAAGGCATCATTATTGTTGCCATATAGTATTAGGAGTTGATATTCTTCAGGTTTTGAAATCTCATTCTTAGAAATATGATAATGACACAAAATGGTATTAATTAAAATGGGGAAGAGTTAAATCTGTCTGTTCTCTTTTTTTCTCTCTGAATGAGAGAACCAATATTGAGGTAGGAGTTTTATATTCAACAATAAAGAAAGAACCTTTAAAAAAAAATTGGGAGTATTTTTGTTTTTTGTTTTGTTTTATAGCTCCATATAACCTTTTCCTTGGTTAACTTGTTCTCTCTTGTGTACTAGTGTTTCTAATAAGCTATAAGATCATCATCTTATCAGTCTTCAAAATTCTAAGACTTCTAAGTTTTTTTATTATTATTATTATTATTAATAGTTTAGCTCACCTGTAAGTGGATTTATATATAGTGGTTTGTAGCACTGGAGATAGATATTGATATATATTTTTTTTGCTTTTCTCCAAGAGAGCCTGAAAGCAAATTAAACAAATGAAAACAAATGCCTCGCACTACTAAAACTAGTAACAAATACATTTTAAAATAACAAAATAATATTCTTCTACATATTTTGGGGTGACTTTAAAGTCCATAATGGGCTTAGAGTATTATTGTTGTTTTGATTGTCTAGGAAATATGAGACGAGGGTCTTTGAGTGATATCTTTCATTGGACAAACTGAATAGTTGGGGAAAGATGATAGATGAGCTTTTGGGCACAAAATGCCCTTCACGTGTGGGAAAGAAGCCAGCACAATTTGAGCTAAATCATAGAACCATAGATGACAGAGCTCAAAATGTACCTGGTTTTTGCTTATACCGAAACACTTGTGGTGCGAGCAACTATACAGTCTGTCCAAGAGAGTAAGTGCTTTGGCCTGCTTTGCTGGAGCAAGCGGTGCCTGCGTTCCTCCCCCCCCCGCCCCACGTTGGCTGGGCAAGTGGCAGCAAGGCAGAACCCCTGCAGTTCCTCCTGCTGGGGTAGAGGCAGGCACAGCCAGAGGAGCCACAGGAGAAGCCCCCATGGCTGCCCTGCCCAGCCCCATCCCTGCCCGGCCCCAGCTTCCCAGCACTTAAAAAGAGGAAAAAAAGCCCTGCACTCACCAGCTCTGGCAACAGGGATCGGCGGGTTCATTGCAGAGCCCCCCCCCCCCCCCCACAGGTCAGCGGGGGGCAGTAGAGATCATCCACCCCATGTTTGGCACCCACATGGCAGCTGTCCCATGGTGAAGCAATGGGAATCTCTTTGGAGTTTTGTTCGCAAACAAAAATCTTTAGCTCAAGTTAAGTGGGGCTTTAAGCATGAGCAAGGTGGCTTGTGGAAAGGGTGATTGATTTAACAGCTGAACACTGCTGGTGGCGAAGCTAATGGTACAGTATGGATTTAGAGTTTAGATTATGGTTTATATGGGATGGTTTAGATAGGGGTTATCTTGCCTCAGATAGGGAGCTGGACTAGATGTCCTCTGGAGGTCCTTTCTAGCCCTACTTCTCTATGACTCTATGAATATAGTAGTCTGATTGGTATTAAATATGAAAACCATAACATAACATCTCTTGGCTCACCTTTTCCGATTAGTTAGGTGATGTTCTGGGAGTTGAATAGTTAGATACTGTTTGAAGTAGTCAATTTTAGTAATCTGTGATTATGTTAATCATGTGCCTGTATTTGGGTAGTATGCATTGAAGTAGATGTTAAATGATTAAAGAAATGCTGGTTGAGTTCATAACATTTTTATTAAAAGTTATAATTTAAATTCCTGTGATAAGGCTTTAGTTTTAATTTTGCAGTAGACGTAACTGATTAACTGAATTCTGTTGGCTACTCTGTGTGGTGACTTTTGGAATATCTCAAGGCATAATGCCTGATATTTACTATTATAAAACTGCTTGTATAATGGGCATTTTCCCTTTTCAGTCCCTTAATCTCCTCCCCTCCCTCCCAAAAAAGCTGTAGAAATACAATTTGAAATTTATACTGCTTCATCAGTAAATATTTCAGGATTGTTTGTTTGAAAATATTTTGCTTATTAAAAACTTGACTTGTAATTGTGGTACCCTTCTACAGTCTTGTTCTTATCCACTTATTTCCGCTGTTGGACTGGAGATTGGAGAGTTCAATCCAACAAAACTCAACTTTAAGGTATTTCATTATAATTAGGGGATATAGACTCATGTATACCCTTTTGTTATGGGATTTGACTTCCAATAAATCTAGCAATTACAAATGTCCCCAGGCGCTGAAGTAAAACAGAAAATGTATTAAATTTATTTGTGCAATTCTTTTGGAAAAGCAGTCACTAGCAGGACATGAATGTTCTGTTTCATAAGAGATGTACATAAACAAAACTCTTGCCAGGGTTCTTTCTTACGCTTTGCATTGCAAGTGGGAGCTGTTCCTTGAAACCATGACACGTGTTCATAATTGTCTGGCTATGCTGTTTAACTAGCCACTTGTAATTGCCATATTAAATAATTTAATTAAAAAGATGGTTTGTGGGGGGAAATGCAATAACAGATTGGTTCTGTACAGTGTTCTGTTTGCTGTCCTTAGTTTCTAGTCTGTATTTGCAAAGGAATAATTGAGTGAATCAGTAGCCACTGATCTAATTTTGTATTGCCCTTATGATTATGTGAATAGCAAAGCAATTCTAGACTTGGTATTTTTTTTTATAAAATTCAGGTCAGAGCCCAATTACAGTAGAAATGTTTTCGTTCGTTCTCACACACACCCACCCACCCGCCACATAGGAAACTAGAGAACAAATTAAAATTAAGTGGTTAGAACTTCATTGTTTAAAGTAAAAACAAATAATGAAATACAAAGATCAAAAGTTCTAACTCCTAGCACTTGGGTTTCCTTTTTACAAAGGATCCCATGGATAATATTGGTTTGATTTATAGGGAAAACAAAATGATTATATTGTTTTGGGACTTAACCTCCTCTATCTGGAGTGAATATCAATTAAGATGCATGTAAGAGCAGCTTTTAGAAATGGGATTAGATATGACTTGTTCCTAGACCCATTTATCACATTTTTGTGGCTTTTTTCTGAACTAATTTGCACAAAATTTTACCTCCGGGGAGAGCTGATTTGCCTGCAATACTAAATAAAAATGAAAATAGAAGAACATAATTCCTTAAGGAACAAGGTTGAAATTGTAAACCTCTTTGCATACTGATTTGCTTAGTACGCTCTCATGAACACATGCAACCCATCAAATAGCTTTTGCTCATCAGGATGATACTTGTGAAAGAAGAAGCACCCTGAAGAAGTTGGAAGTCATTGATTCTAGTGTCACTTAGGTGTTTGTTTATTATTTTCCTGTTAACATGACTCTTACTGAACTTATTGTTTTATATGTGGTGTACTGAGGTAACAAAAATGTTTTTTCTGTTTAGTGACAGTTAAGCCTTGAAGAGAATGATTGAAGGGTAGATATGCTGCACAGGAGCATTTCTTCCCTTTTGGGGCACAGCTGTTGCGTAGAGCAAGTGGTTCCACTCTATGGATCAGTGAATTGGTCAGAGCATGCTTACCGCCAGATTATCTGGAGCTTCCTGTGGGGTGCTGCCCTAAAACCTGCTCTTAGAGCCCTCAGTCTATGGTACATTTGAGAGCAGGGGCTGCAGACGCATCCAGAGCAGTCTCACTGGCAAACTTCTGTCTCTAGAATACATTAGTGAGTTTGGATGAGCCAGGTGCACTCACACCTGTACTTTCCAGGACCAACTGCTTTCAGACTATAGACGGGTCTTAAGTATATTATTTGTAAAATGGATAAAGGAACAAGCTCTTCTTGCACGTAACGGATGGGGCCACAATAACAAAAAGGTGACTGGTTAAAAATATACAATATCAAAATTTATATCTTTTAAAAGTGTAAAAAGTTATTTTCAGAGATGTAAAGTCAGTATGGACTGAATCCAATTTAAATGAATATACTCTAAGATTATTTCTCCAGTAATTTTAGGAATTTGCTATGAATGTGATACTGCTGCAATTACAGAAGAGCTGAGGGGGAAGCCCCTGACTGGTGGCTACTCTGCCCTTGCTTTACCCTGGTCCTCCTGTTCTGTTCACCTGTGATGCCTTAATATACTTACACCTTTAAGGAAACGAAGGCTGCCCCAGCGATTCTCAAGTACTCTGTCATCCACTCTTGTCCTGCTCCCGGGTCTAAATCTGTCCTTGATCCCACCCTGGCTCCCATCTCTGCAGTATTCCCAGGTATGTAATCTCCTGCAAGGTGCTGGACCCTTCTGTCCCCCGTCCCCACCCCCAGCACCGGATCTGCTTTGGTCCCGTCTTCATTCGGTTTCCTTGGTACCTAGTCCCCTCTGGGTACCAGATCCTCTTAGTCCTTCTACTCTGGTCCTTTCTCTCCCCCTTCACCCATACTCTAGCTCTACTCCTGGGGCACTGGCCCTGCTCCCAGGCCTTAGTATCTTCTCCTCCCCTTAGTCCCTCTCTAATCTCCAGGTGTTACCACAGGCTGTAATCTCTTGGGTATTATTCAGAAGCTGAAGCCATCCTGCCTGTAAGATTTTTTCTCAGCAGGCTCCAGGGCCAGACAGGCTCCCCAGCTCAGGCCTGGGCTTATATACAGCAAGCCCAGCCCCTTCTCTGTGTCATGTGCTTTCTAATTGTCTCCAATCACACCTGCCACTTGCTTCATGTACAGTTTGCCTGCTTTTAAGGTAGGAGGAGCACCAAGCCTTTTGCCATGCCTATTGATTCTTGTTTTCTGACTTGCCAATGCTCAGCTCAACCCCAAAGAGAGAAAAAAAAGAGGAATTCATGGAACCCATTGTAGCATGCACATGCTTTCAAGCACTTCTGCAATACACGGTAACTGTACACCTGCTCATTTCCCTGGTGTTGTATGATAGGCTGAAACTGTGGTGACTCTTTCCACCACCATCATTAATTGTATAGGATGGTGAGCATGAAGGGGGGAGGTAAGAATGGGACTGCAGACCGAGCTGCTGGTAAAAGGAGGAAGAATGGAGGAAAAGATGAAATGGGGAGTACACAGAGATATTGAGGGGAGAATAGCATATAAGAAGCTTGTCTGAGAGAAGCAGGAGTGGAAGGAGGCCTTTTTGATGTGTGCCATGAACTTGGATTGCAA
>NW_017729034.1:92115043-92116553 GCF_001723915.1 Gavialis gangeticus
TCCCTGGTGTTGTATGATAGGCTGAAACTGTGGTGACTCTTTCCACCACCATCATTAATTGTATAGGATGGTGAGCATGAAGGGGGGAGGTAAGAATGGGACTGCAGACCGAGCTGCTGGTAAAAGGAGGAAGAATGGAGGAAAAGATGAAATGGGGAGTACACAGAGATATTGAGGGGAGAATAGCATATAAGAAGCTTGTCTGAGAGAAGCAGGAGTGGAAGGAGGCCTTTTTGATGTGTGCCATGAACTTGGATTGCAAAAGCTATTAAGTGTGTGAATCCCTTTTCCCTCTCTCCCCTCCCCAGTTACTTCATCTAGAACACCTAATTCCCTCATACCCTGTGCAATACTGGCAGGCAATACATTGCCAAACTCTCAGCATTGGCTACTAAAGCTCTGTGGAATGCAAATATTTGTGCTAGAGAATACAGTGCTCTTTACTGTCATGTCTTGCTGAGTCATCTGTCTTCAAGTTGATGGAGAAGCAAGGAGTTTAAATCAGGGCAGAACTGGCCTGTTATTTTTACAGGTAGTTAGGGTGAGGTAGTTAAAGCATTGCTAAGTTCTATACTGTCCTCTATACTGTGTTCTAAACTACTCTGTACTATACTAGTTCTGTACTAGGCACATCATAATTAAAATGGTCTTTGGATGTCAAACAGTGATTTTTTTTTTTTTAAATTAGATACAAAATATATCCCTTATTGGATACCTACTGAATTAAGTACCTCTATGAACAAACAGGAAGCATTGATCACATCTATTTGTCAGGAGTGGACTTCTAAATGCAATTCATGGCATTGGCTATCTTCAAATACCTGTGTGGAGTAGCACCTACCTGTGTTTCTCTTGGAAGAGTTGGTAGTAATTCCAAAGGTGAATTTCTTAGAAACTACTTCAGGTTATTCAGATTAGAAAGCTTTTGTCATAGTAACTTGCATTTTTTATCAAGAGCCAGCGTTTAGCAAACTTCTGGAGCCTGTAAAGCCATGTGTTTTGGCTTTTAATAAATAAATGTTAATAAATTCCTGGGATTTTGTTGTTGTGCTGCATGTAATAGCCCTAAAAATAGATCTGAGTTATTGCATATAATCTGTACTACTGCAGGACCCAGTATACTAAAGTTTGTAGATGGTTGCATGAGTGCCAGAGGGGATAAATTACAACTAGGACTGACAAACGATTAAAAAAATGAATTGTGAGATTTAAAAAAAAAGCTGCAATTAATTGCAGTTTTAATTGTCCAGTTAAAATAGTCAGCACCCGCCTACCCAACTGCCCAGGAGCCATAGAGTGCACAGGCCCTCCCTGCTACCACCAACCATGCACAGCCCCTGGCCTGCTCCGGACTCGCCCTGGCTGGAGCAGACCAGCTGGAACCTGTGAGAATAGCCCCAGCTTCGACCCACCCCATGCCAGGTACAGACTCACCTGCCCACGCTGAGCAGTGGCAGCATCCAGGCAGAAGCTGCTGCTCAGTGCAGGGGAAAATTGCCGCCCCCCCCCC
>NW_017729034.1:92116765-92122439 GCF_001723915.1 Gavialis gangeticus
GAGGTGGGAAATGCCCCCCCCCCCCCCCCCCCCCGGTTGCCAGGCCCTTCTTGCTGCAGCCACCCAGAGCCTCTGCCCAGGATGCTGTGCAGCTCCTCTGCACTGCCACTGCTGCCCTAGTAGGCAGCCCAGAGGCAGTAGTAACGGCATTGGAGAGGAAGCCCATGTGCAGGCTCTGGGCGGCTGCAGCAAGAAGGTCCCGGCAGTGGTGAGGAGCTGCTTTTCCCCCTTGTCAAGTAGCAGCTTATGCCCAGCTGCTGCCACTGCTCAGCGTGGGCTGGTGTGTCTGAAGCAGATGCGGGGCAGGCCGGAGATGGGGCTGTGCACATAAGTTTCAGCTGGTCTGCTCTGCTGGTCAAAACAATGTGTGCCATTAACATGATTAAAAAAAAATAGTATGTTAATTTGTTTTTGTGCTAATTGCTAAGTGAATTGCAATTAACTGACAGCCCTAATTACAACCAGTGCAAACTCTTATCAGCCTATAGTTATAAATTATAATGCACTCCCCTTCCTATGTTCTCATACCCACATTTGGATGAAATAACAATGGGTTCATTATTGTGGGTTCTTGCATATAGCATGTCCTGGAATACAATATGCATCCTGTTTTTGGAAGGCAGCAAGAAGGGGAAAAAAGATCTTACCTGGGGTTGCCAGGTCTGATGGTGGCTTGATCTGGTACACAAGATCCAGGACTGTGCCCTGGGTCCAAGGCCATGCCCTGGGTCCAACCACATTCTGGCCTAGTCTGGTGCATCAGATCTGGAGCCATGTGCCAGGTCCAGATCCAGTCTGGGGCCACACGCCAGGTCTGATGCTATGTGCTGGGTCCAGGACTGGATGCCAGGTCCAGATGTGCATTGACCCTGCACACTAGTCCAGTCCAGCATGTGGAGCATCTGTCCAAGAGACTCTCAGGGGTCCAGAAATTTGGTAGTGCTGGAGCAGTGGCAATGTTAATTACAGTGGCTCTGAGAGAGAGAATGGAGGAAAAGATGAAATGGGGAGTACACAGAGATATTGGTAATGGTAGGGAGTTGCAAGTAATTCCCAAAATAAAAGTGGGGGTGGTAAGTAACACTGCCATCATTCCCCCATGACCAAATTTCTGGACCTTGTAGATCCATCACATAAGGCACATCCCAGTTTCCCCTAGCTGGTTTGGGGCAAAAATGTGAGGTTTATGTGAGAAAATACGGTGTTAATAAAGGTGGGCTTATGCTATGGGTCTTTAAAAACAGACCATAATATAAAAAAAGTTTTAAATAACACCAAGATTTTCTGCTCACAAGTATTATGAATACATGTGCTGCATGTATGGGCAGTAAACAGCTAATTTGCTTTGATAACTTGTTACAGAGGCTTATGACCTCAGAGGGTGCGTCCACACATGCAAGCATGCGTGCTTGCAGCAGCTCAAATAGAAGCGGTGCAAACTTGAGCCAGGGCTTTTTGCTTCAGCACACGTGCTCGGACATGCACTTTGTTGTGAAGCAAATTGTGCCACTTGGGGCAAAATAACCCTGCCTGGCTCCTCTCGGATCTGCAACCAGGGGGAGCTAGAGCCCACTCTGCCAGGGACCTCTCTGCCACCTGGCTGCACCGAGTCATGGTGGCAGAATGTGGTGTGGCATGTGTCCTGCTGTCATGGGTCCAGCCCGCACAGTCTGGGACCGTGTCTTGCTCTGCTCTTCTGTGGAGCGGTTTTTTTAGACACCCAAATATCCATGGGTCCTGCTGCCATGGGTCTGGCTCACCTGGGCGGCAGAGGGGTCTGAGGGCTGGCAGGACCCAGTGGGCACTGGGCGCAGTCCCCACACACTTCACCAGGCCCTGCCTTTGCCCTGCTGTTCCTGCGGGGGAGGGGGGTGGCGCACAGCAGGACCTGGGCCAGCCCTGTGTGGCTCGCTAGTGTGGCTTTGCACCTGAGCGGGTCACACGGCTCTGGAAGGCATGGGCCCTGTGCGTGCCTCCTGGAGCCCTGCGACCCGCTCTGGTGCAAAGCCGGACTAGCGAATCGCACAGGGCTGGGCTGGGTCCATACCTTCCTCAGCCCTGGGGATATCCCCCCTGCCACTCCCCAACCCCCCACACATCCTCCTGCCACCCCACACTTACCTTGGACAGTGCCGGGGCCGGAATCAGCAGGAAAAAAAAAAAAGGTGCTCTGGCTGACACCAGAGCATCTCTTTTGGAGGACTGACTCCCAGGCATAGTCTGGGACTGTGTTTTGCTCCACTCTTCTGCAGAGAGATTTTTTTAGACACCTGGATATCCAGGGGTCTAATTTTCTTTTCTTTTTTGTTCCTGCATGTGCCTCTTGCCCTGCCCCAGACTGTTGAAAACTAAAGTTTAAATATAAAGCCTTTATTTTTTGGTTTGTGTGATCAACTTACAGTGATAAACTGAATGTAACGTTTACACTATTTAAATCGTATAAACACAAGCAAAAATATGCAAGCTTTGCTTAAAGCTGCAAGAATTATTCCTGTCCCTCGCCCACCTTCCCTTCCAGTTGTGCATTGTTTCCAAACGTTATTTTTAACAACGAGAGAAGGCAAATTAATTTGTGTCCATCTCTTTGTAGGAAAAATTTTGGTTTGGTTTCAGATTTTGCTTTCCTACTTTTCTAGAAATTCAGGAGAGTAAACTTGGAACGTATGGTCTTTCCTTTTCATACCAAAGTTTCCTGCCAAAAATACCTAATACAAGAGAAATAATTTAGTGAATCTCTGGAGAGTTTTCTAATAGCTTTTCTTAGTGTGGCTCATATACTCCAGAACAGACTTTTATTGCATCAAAGTGCAGAATTGATGCATACTGCATGATTCTGTTGATCGTTAGAGAGCAGCTTTGCTAAATTAACATAACACATTCCACAGGTTCTCTTTCCGTGGTCTCAGTTACACATGCTTTTCTAACCCTGATATGGCATAGCACATTTAATACTATTCTGTCTTTTTAAATAGTTATTCAACATGTGTGTCTGTGTTTTAAACAAAAGGCCAGCAAGTTTAGAACAGCTCAAAAAATCGTTTTTCAGTTTGACTGTGTAATCCTACCGAGTGGGGGTTTATTTTTCCTTAAATGTTTTTTCCCTTTGATATGTCAAAGTTCTTATTCTTTTAAGTATAATTCTCAAGTTTTTTGTGAACTTCCTGATAAAATGGCCATTTATTTGGACTCCATATCTGGCCTATTGCGTTGGTGACTCCAAAGTGCCATAAATCAAGCAGAAGGGGGAGTTAAATACTAATATGTGTATGATGGGGAAAATAGTTGAGCCAGTTTGCTTCAGTTATTGGCCAAATATGACTTGCAGGCTGTGGGAGCTCTTGTGCGTTTATAAAAGACTTGCGTTGAGTAGTGGAAAGGCACTGATAAAGTGAAAAAATAATCTGTCCTTGGTGTAAAGAAACTTCTACCTGAAACCCCTGAAAGCAATGTTAGGTTTTTTTTGTTTGGTTCCATTACAATAAATTAAGAATCAAATCCTTGCTCCTCACGCACAGCTTCAGTTTGACGAAGACCCTTAAGGCTAGGTACCGACAGACAAAAACCCTGAGGCTGAATCTATTTAATTTTTTCAGGTTAGTCTAAAGCACATAGATTGAACTTAGAAGCAAGTGAACAGACATTCCCAAAATGCAGCCACATGCATGCAGTGGCTCAGGCTAGAAGCTGGGGGGGTGTTAGACCAAGCCTTCCCCTCCCTTCAGCAGTGTCTGGAAGACTGTCCCTGCATGGGGGACTGTGATTTAATTTGAACCAGGGAGGGCTCTGGGACAGAAGTTCCATAAACTGGTTTGACCCAAATCAGTTGAGTCTGATACTACATTCAACCAGGTTTATCTTAAATTGTTTTTGGGCATTTGAAAACTGGTTTATGTGTGCTGAGCTTCTGTTCTGTTACAAGTTTAAATCAGTTTCTGATCAATTAAACTGGTCTGTATGTAACTTCTGTCCCTAGCCATTGGGGAAAAGTCAGAGGGAACTGGGAGGAGGAAAAATATTCCTCTCATTTTTTCCATCAAACTACAGATACAGCATGGTTGTCCATGGGCAGCAACCCTCTGACAGGCTTTTGGGCCTGTCTCCTGATGTGCATTCTGCTTCGTCTCTTATAGAGAGCTGTTCGAAGGGGTGCTTCTCATTTACTATGTGCATTCTCATTTATGCTTGTCCCTCTGTTGTACCAGACAACTAGCAGCTGGCTTGTGACTTGTCCTTTAAAAGATCTTCTGCATCTCACGGCTAGAATGATGATATTTGATAGGGGCTGTTTCCTCAGTTTATCGCAACTACTTTTACCACGTGTAAGGTTTTGTAGACTAGCCTTTTAAAGTTAAATACAATGTTTCTGGTGTGTTTAGAATGCATTTTATCAACTGGTCTTGCTTGCTTATTTTTTAATATCTTGGCTTAGTGCTTACTCGGATGAAGAGTAAAAAGTGGAGGGAGAGCAACATCAATTATTAACAGTTATAGGTCATCTTGCCCTCTCAAACTATCTCCTTTTGTAGATTGAACTGTAGAAAACCTTCATCTTAAGTTTCTAAGGAATTAAAAGTATACTGTAGAAATCCTTTCCCACCAAATTTAGGAACCTTTGAAGCAGATCTGTTGGTTGGGGTTGATGACCGTAGTATGTAGACAATATGTATTATGTAGCTTTTTCTTAGACTAGAGAAACTTCAGGTTTTAACGTGTTGGTGCTCTCAATTTTTATCCAAGTATAGATTGTTAGATAAATTATGTTTCCAAAAAGATTCCAGACATGATACTTAATATCATAGATTCAGGTTTTTGTGTTAAACTCTACAGAAGCTGAAATGGGAAAGAGAAGAAATTGCAGGTATACATAAGCCTTGTGACTCTGTTTGGTACTTTCTTGCCTGGAGCCTGTTTCTTGTCCTTGTCCACACCCTGCCTTCAGCAACTCAGTACGGAGGAGGCCTCTGTTATACAGAACAGCCTCTAGCATCATTTGTCAGTGTTTTCAGTACAATTATTTTGATTAGATCTGTTCCTGTTGTGCATGTGTGTGGGGGTAAGGAGGCCCATGTTAGTATTTCTGATTGGCTACTGTGGGTTGGGAGGCCATGTCTTTCTGGTAAGTAAGTTTGACAGGATGTTTCTTTTTGATTCTCACAGTAAAGTTACTGTGGTATTTCAGCTTTTGTCCAACTGCTAAACTCTGAAGTGAGATGAGTCTCTGTGAAACAATAGGTCTTTTAATAGCTTCAAGGTTTTTATTGGTCCTCTTGTTCTAGATAGTTTCATATTTTTATTTGGCAGTGAGCAAGAAGTTAGTGAACCACTACCCCTGCCTTTACCGGTGTGTTCCACATATTTGTTTCATAATGAAATCCTGAAGTGTTTTTTTTTTTGGTCCCCATCCTAATCACGACATTACTGTTTTAAGATTATTGTATGCATACAAACCTTGCTCTTCAGCAGAACATCCTTATCGTGCTCTGCTAATTGTATTCTGTAATGTGGCTGCTGCCTTTAGGGGAGACCTTGGAGTCTGTTCTGCCTGTCAGCGGTGCCAACCTGAATGTGCAGAAATCATGAGACTTATTTAAACATCATAGAGCTTTAAAAAATAATTCAGAGGGGTTTTTGGGTCTCCTTCACAATGTTGTGCTTTCAAATGGGGGGGGGGAAA
>NW_017729034.1:92122532-92127314 GCF_001723915.1 Gavialis gangeticus
ATGTTGTGCTTTCAAAGGGGGGGGGGGGAAATGGGTGCATGAATGGGGGGTGATCAGAAATACTCTTTTAGGTTAAGTGGTTGTCAAGACCAACACAAAGGATTTCTCTCCCCTCTACGTCCTTTTTTTGATACCTACTTCTGGTGTATTGAGAGGCATCTTCAGGTGAGGTCTTCCAAAATTTGTGAAACAGTTGGAGCAGTGCTGGATAACGGTATTATTTTTAGGCAGATAAAGATTGGAGCATCCTGGACAGCAGTCCAGTGTGGTAGTGTCATGATGCAGAAAGCATCTTAGTGAGGCAAGAGAAATTTGTTTTCCTGTTTTTGTCCAAATTGCCCTTCCTGCTCCCAGTTTGGCTGTCACCAGTGTGTGGATGGTTACTAGCAGTGACCATTAGCAGGAAGGGAAATAGTAACTGTGCAGAAATTCAACTATAGTAAAAGAAGGAGGAAATTGTGAGAACAAGGCAGGAAGGAGGCTGGGTTTACCAGAGGGAGCAGGCAGTTTCCTTCTGCAGGCAGAACCTGTAGGATCGATGTAGAAGAGCCCTTCTGAGGGTTCACTGAACAAGGCAACATCAGCTGATGAATGCAAATCCAGCTTGTAGCAACTCAGGAAAGTATGAAGTGAGCATTTTATGAACAGATCTTTTGCTGAAGGTTCAAACCTTCTTGCTTTTTTGGCCAGGAAGATTTGTCATTCTAGAAATCAGCTGATGTCAGGAAGAAAGAGGCTGCCTCAGTTGCAGCTGCTTCCAGCATGCCGGGGAAAATGAGGGAAAGCTGCCTGCGTACTGGGGAGAAGAAGACTTGAATGTAAAGAATCCTACGTCCTGATTGAGTGTCCCTTTTGTGTCCCTACTGATGGTTGCCACATGACAGAAACATATTTCCTGCCTTATTTTATTGCTGTGTTGACTTGCTTCCTTTAATAAACTCAGAAGGTGCAGGCAAGTATTCTAAGCCAATTCAAAGGCTTCCTCCTTCTTGTTCTCTCTCTCTTTTATGTGTTGAAAGCCAAGCAGTAGGTGACAACATTGCCAAGAGGGCCTGGAGTTAGAGATTTGTAAAGGAAATAACATTCTTTGGAACCATAGTGGAAATACATTTCCACTTAATTTCAGCAGGCTGCTTCCACACGCTGTAATATCTAGCTGGCTGACAAGTAGAAATAACCCATGAACTGAAAGACAAGTTTACCTCAGCAGAGGACTCTCCTAAGTTATTGATCTTGGCTTGCCCTTCCTCTAAACTGGGAAGCAGCATGGCTCTGCCTTTCCCTCTCTGTATTCCTCTCTTGGCTGATCTCTGAGAGGCTTTTGGATACAAATTAAGGCTTTCTCAGTACAGTAGAGGACTCCAGCAGAGCAAAGCTTATTGCCAGACTTCCCTTGCCCCACAAAAACTAGAATGGATCTCTTGGGGAATCATTTTCTTCAGGAAAAGCTGTTAGCTCGGTGGAATGAGCACAGGGCTGCAAACGGAGGTGGGGGCGGATATGTCTGCTCCAAACAAATTGTGATGTTGGAAGTCATTTCATCTTTGGGTCTCTGGGCTTCAGTTTCCACATCTGTCACAATAAGGATAATCACAATGACTCCTCTTTTATAACATGTTTAGAGTTGTATAAGTGAGGTGTCCATAGAAGCTGGAAATATTTTTCTTCTCTCAGCCCTGGTTTTTGTCTCATTTAAGTGTTTTTTGTTATCTTTGGAGGGAGTGGGGGTTGACCCTACAGGACTTACTGTGCTAGATACTTTTGGGTGGATGTTCTTTTAGTGGTACTCAGAGAATGATTTCCTGCTAATAACTCCAATCGGAAATATCTGGCTGGTCTATGGGCAACAAGACTGAGGAAGTAATGCTCTGTGGACAAGTTTAGACTTTGTTCTCCCTGTTAACATTGGAGGAACTCATGGACATTTATTGTCCACTAGCTGTGTGTTGATCTGTTTAATCAAAAATTGGGAACTGATTAATTCTATACCCCATTTCTTTGCATTGATGTAATGCAAACAATGAGAGCCCTATTGTAACTTTGCGCTGTAGTGTAAGCCCATAGGCAACCCTACAGAGTCTGCTGTAACTTAGAGCTGATCCCAGAGAGGATACTTTAACTTTCAAGATGAGCGTCACATTGGTTCCCAGAGCAGCCCAGAATCTGGAAGGCATAAGCCACTTATTTGTGGGTGTGTTTGGGGCACTGGTGGTAGAGGTGGGGATTTTGTTTTTGGTATTAGTTTTAAATATTTATATATTAAATAGCACCTGCTTGTGGGATGTTATCCTGAAGACTGCCTCTAGACCTGATCTGTTCAGTGCTGAAGCATGTTGGCAGGTTCCATGCACATTATCTATACCATGATTTTTGTGGAAGCATTCTTCAGAGGTCATCACATTTCTGGTACTAAATTAAATGGAATCACACATAAATAAGAGTAGAATGGGCCTTTGTCTATGCAGTTCAATTTAATGTTTTAAATGGCAACACAATATAGAAACAAAATTCATCCATGGTATTCTTTTTTCCTAGAAAAGAAATGTAAAATACTTTGAGAATTTCTCAAAAGTATGGTTTCTATTGCCAGACATAAGTGAAACATTATGTCATAATGGGTGTAGTATTACCTGCAAGTAAAGATTTAAAATGACTCCTGACATGTCTGTCTGAGCCAGGAATGAGGCTATTAGATGGGAGAAATAAATCCTTCTGAAAATAGTTTTACTGTTTGATTGAAAATAAATCTTTGACGTGTCAGCCAATGCTGATATGCCTTTTTTCACAAAGTTAGGTTTACACTTCTAATATTTGTGTATTTAAATTCTTTTATGTAACAGTACTATCATATAGTTTAGCTGCTTGGTGAGAATGAAGAAATAAAATTTTACCTAGAATTATTTGGACAATGGGAGCATGAGAAGTTAAGGTGACTCACAAATGCCTTGGAGGCATCATCCTAACCATAGAGTGTGATCATGTCTGAGTGCCAAAGCTGGCTGAGAAAGTTTAATATATTTTCCACTTTGGTATTCCAGGAACAAAAATAAATTTACACTAGTGAAACCCTGGCTCTTTTCTAAGTTGTGCTGATAAGACTTCCTGGTTTTAGAGCACATAGCATTAGGAGAGTAGGAGACAGTAGGTAAATCAAAAGGAACAGGCTTTTCCCACGTATAGCTGTCAGTATTGCATATCCATTGCTCATGTATCAACTTCTCTAGCCAAATTGCTTAGTTTTATAATAAGCATTTTCTGTAAAATGTAACGTATGAGTGGCCGATATGGGAATGCATGCACAAACTTTAATTTTATATTCGTATCTGTTTTTGCATAAAATAGATTCTAAAATAGATTCAGATATTATCATATCTGATTCTTTACTGGGTGTTTCCAGACACCACATACTTAAAAGTGGGAATGTTTTATGTATGACAGGTTAGGTAATATAACTTTCTGGTGCATCTGAATTGTATGTAGTAAGACTTGTCTTTTGAAAAGTAGAGAGATGTGAAAACAGTACCCATAACATCTTTTCGGTTACTTTCCAGTTGCTCAATAAAAGAAATAGTCCATATGTATTTTAATGTTTTTGTACTGAAATGAGCAATGAGGACTTGTTGCAGTCATCTGCTTTGTTTAGTTGGATTTTAATTTTATGAGGCCAGAGAATACAATAAAAAGCAAAAACCTATTTATACTATTATATCTTGCCAAAGATTTCAAGACTCTCTGAAAAATTTTGATGCTGTTTTTTTTTTGTTTGTTTGTTTTTTGTTTTTGTTTCAACCATTAAAGTGTGGTGAGGCACTGTAAAACTTCTCAATTCTATTCCAAGCGGTGTTATCTTATTTCCAGCACAGTGAAACACCTCAGGCAGTGATTTGGCAACTGATAACATGTAGGCACAGCACTAGAGGCTGCTGCACAGAGTCCGGCTAAATGCCCAAAGTGAGAAATGCTTTGTCAATGCAAAGCAAAAAAACCCTTTTGATGAGGATAACAAAGAGAACTATCCTTGGATTTAGTAAAGATTTTTCCTTTGGTCTTAACACAGACACACGGTCCCAGTAATTTTTAACTGAACTAAAAGATTAAGTTATTTAATTCACGTTTTGCTCAGAATTCTGTGTTTTTAAATCATTGACCAACGTGATGTATCACCATTCAAAAATTAAATCCGTATCAATATGTACAGTGTTCTGTTACAGAGTACATAGAGGGAAGTGTAGGAAAGTGGATGTAATTTTCAGGAACACCTGAAAAAAAAAATTAAAAACTGTAGAGGTTAGAGGGGTGTAGGTTGTAGCAGTGCTGGCCTAAGGACATAGGCAGACAAGGTTCTTTGGGTGAATCTGGTATCTTTTATTAGACCAACTTATATAGTTGGAAAACAATTATTAAGCGAACTTTCGGGTTCAAAAACCCTTCGTCAGGCTGAGGAAGTTTCAGCAGTTGGTGTGTGTTCTTTCTGGATGGAATGAAAAGCAAAGAAGCCAGAGGCTGGTCTGGTATGCATACAACACAGGTAGTCGGTGAAAAAGTAGTGAGGAGTCAATGGGTGAGACAGGCTAGGGAGGGGGGGAAGAGAGAAGTGGGGGGGATGAATAGTGGAGAGATACCTGGGGAGTCAGATGTCAGGCAGGTTATAATGCATCATAAATCCAATGTCTATATTTAGTCCGTGATTTTTAGTATCCAGGAGGAGGTTGAAGTGGAGTTCATAGGCTCGTCTCTGGGATGTGTTTTGTACGTTTCCTTTGAGGATCAGGACTGAGAGAG
>NW_017729034.1:92127446-92130059 GCF_001723915.1 Gavialis gangeticus
TTGTCATGGTATGGTCTGGATCCATTTGGTGTGTTCTGGGCTTGAGGAAGTTTGCTTCTGGTGATGAGCTTAGCGAGGTTCAGTGCTTGTTTGAAGGCTAGGATGGGTGGCTCTGGGAAGATCTTTTTAAGAATAGGGTCTCTTTCTAGTATGGGTTGCAATTGTTTGAGGATTTTCAGCATTTACAATGATTAAGGCCACAATCTGACTGGTACAGATCTCTTCAGAGGTACAGGCAGATGAACGCTAACATCAGTAGTTTTTGTCCATTGTGTGCAAGTAGAACCTTGTTATCCACAGTAGCAATACAGTATTAAACATTACTTTCAAGTTATAATTCTTGGATTGTTGTGACGAGCTGTCTCTGAGATTGTGCTGTTCTTTAAGTCATCTCAGAAACTGTCTTTTTTTGGAAGCTGAGAAAGTAGTCTTTCTAAACAATTCATGTATCTACCACTGTTTTGGGGAGAATGTGACAGGGAGTTCTTTTTTGGTAGAAGCTCACTCTTAATTTAATATTCAGAGAGAGAACTAGTGTACATTTGTAGTTTCTAGTATATGACCCCCACCCCTTCCATATCATGCACACATTTCATCAGATCATATACAATGAGAGTTCATATCTTCATAAAATGCAAACGATAATCCATTCACTAACATGGAACTAATGAAAAGGGATTTACAAAGGGGAAAAAAACTCTTTTGATTTGCAAACTGTTTGCAGACTGTTCCATGCTCATGTCTATCTTTGCTTCTTCCACTTTCACCACTGCTTCATGATACCCATTTTTGCTCTTTGGGACTATCGTTAGGAACTCCTTGAAGTCTTCAAAGGATTGCATAGAATGATGCTTATTTTTTCCAGTCCAGTCCAGACTAGAGACAGATAGAGGAAGTATGAGAACAACTTTTCTTGCACGAGTTCTGCATTCCCACTTCTAATCTCTGGTAACTGGTGATGATGAAAAATAGTTTACTGGTATAGGAGTTCAAAGTTGCACAAAGATCTAGGTTGATTTCAGATGCAAGTAGGAATTGGCTGAGTACGTGGAATTTGATCTATCAAAAGTGGTGCTTCCATACCTACTGCAGGCATGCATATACACACATTTACCATTTAATTATTACTTAAAATGTTCTCTTGGATATCTTTTATCAAGACTCCTGCAAGCCTGATGAAAGTCCCACTCATTTTAATTTTGGATTACAGCAATGGAGGGCAGTAAATTATGTATGGCATCTGCATTCTCCTCTCCATTTTTTGTACTACGTGTCAGCAGCATTCCTTTGTGTTCAGTCTTTACCTAGGAATGAGGTTTGTTTTTTGGGTTTTTTTGTTTTTTTTTTTAAAGTGAGAGCATGCTGTGAAGAACTGACAAGACTCTAGCATTCCTTTAGGGGTGGCCTAATTTCATTTAATTTGGGAAAACATGATTGCAACTCTGCATATGCATCAAAAAACAACACTCCATACATCATGGCCATTCATTAGGGCAGGGGCGGGCAATTATTTTGGGTGAAGAGCCGCTTACTGAGTTTTGGCAAGCCATCAAGGGCCTCGTGGCAGGCAGCCAGAAGCAGATTAATATTACTTTTCTAATTTTTTAGGGGCCCCACAGGTCAGATAGAATGGCAGGTGGGCCACATTTTGCCCACCCCTGCATTAGGGTATAGCACGTGTCAAATTTGTAAAGATGTTTTTCCCCTGTACGTTTTATCTCCCCCATTCTGAAGTTGAAAAGTGCACTTGGAGATGTTAAGATGAAAGACGAGCTAAAATTTGAGGATTAATGCAATGTGTTTGGAAATATATACCTTAGTCTGCTTTATATAGGATATGTGAGTACAACTATTTAATATCATTGAGGAAGAATTTGGCAGCTTAAGGTAGAGTACCTGTGTTGCAAAGATGGTTCTGGAACTTGGAGACGCTTAAAACTTATCTGTAGTTCCACATAGGCATAAAAGCTGATGTGGCTGGCTGGGGTACAAGGGTGCTTCAGGTGGCGGGGAGGGAGGATTGATGCAGATTAACCAGAGCATACTGTAGTTGTACTAAACTATCAGTAGAGGTTGCTAATTTGGTATAGTCGGCATCCTTTCTTTTCCTTTCCTTCCCCAAAGGAGAAAGTATATCCCCTCCACAATTTCCCAGGTGCCTGTTAAATCACAGAATCATAGAAGTAGGGTTGGAAGAGACCTTGTAGATCTTCAAGTCTGACCCCCCTGCCTGGGCAGGAGAAAAACTCGGCTCAGATGACTCCAGCCAAGTAGGCATCAAGCCTCTTCTTAAAGACCTCCAGGGTGGGAGCCAGCACCACTGCCCTTGGAAGTTGGTTCTAGATCCTAGCTGCCCTAACTGTGAAGTAGTTCTTACGGATGTCTAATTTAAACCAACAACTTGTGGCTGTTATTCCTCGTTATGCCAGGGGGCACTAGGGGAAACAAGGTCTATCCCAAACCCTTCTGGTCCCCCCTAGTGAGTTTATAGATGGTCACCAGGTCCCCCCTCAGCCTTCGCTTGTGAAGGCTGAACAGGTTCAGGTCCCGCAGTCTCTCATTGTAGGGTCTGCCCTGTTGTCCCTGGATCATGTGGGTGGCCCTCCTCTGGAC
>NW_017729034.1:92135059-92152850 GCF_001723915.1 Gavialis gangeticus
CGGTCCTCCCCAACCTGAGGTCTGGAGGCGTTCCCCTCGGTCCATCTTGCATCACGGTGGGGAAGTCCCGGTCCCTGCACAAGAAAATGGAGGTAAAGAATTGGTTAAAGAGGTCTGCTTTCTCCTCTAGCGTAACCACCAGATTGCCCAGAGGATCTTGCAGGGGTCCCACATTTCCCGGTGCTTTCTTCATCCTCCCTATATATTTGAAAAATTACTTTTTATTATCTTTGATTTTGGATGCTAGTCCTAGCTCTATGTCTACCTTAGCTTTCCTGACAGCCCCCCTACAGGCCCGAGCAGAGGAGGTATGCTCCTCTTTGGAGATAGCACTCCCCTTCCACTGCACTGGTTGTATGCTGCCTTTTCTGCAGTTGGGCATTCCCGGACGCTCTTGGTGAGCCGGGGGGCTTTCGTGCATTCCTGCCCCCCTTGCTTCTTGTTGGGATGGTCATCCCTTGGGCCCTGGGTATCATCTCCTTAAGGAATGACCACTCATCTTGGGCACTGAGTTCTCCTGCTTTTGAGAACCCCAGCGCCTCTCCCACTAATCTCTTCAACTTGTTGAAGTTGGCCCTCTTGAAGTCTAGGACTACCGCCTTGCTGCAGGCCCTTGACACCCTGCGCTGGATGGTGAATTCCAGCAAGTGATGATTGCTATCACCCAGGTGGTCAAGAACCTGGAGGCCCCTTACCAGGTCGTTGCCTGTGGCCAGGGCCAGGTCCAACAGGTCCAATTCCTCCTGAATTAAGTGGAGGTCCTGTATCTCGGCCAGGAACCTCCTGGAATGGTCCGACCTGGCTGACTGTTCCTCCCAGCAGATGTCATGGGTGATTTTTAAATTACCCATGACAACTACATCCCTTGCCTTAAGTGCCTCTGCAAGTTGGCCCAAAAATTCCCAGTCCAACTCTTCCCCTTGGTTGGGGGGTCTGTAGTAGACCCCCACCGTTAGATCCCTCTCCCCATGGCCCCCTTGTATCTTGACCCAGAGCATTTCAGCTTGCCCCTCCTCTGACCCCATTCTGTTGGCAGAGGATGTGTATTGCTCTTTGACATAGAGCGCCACACCCCCACCTTTCCTTTGGTCTCTATCCCACCTGTAAAGCCTATAGCCCCTATAGCCCCCCTCATACAAGTGAGAGATGGAAAAGATTCATTGAGCCATCTAGTGTAATTTTCAAGCTATTACATGATTGTTCTATATTGCACATTTACTTTAAAACGCTTGGATTCATCCCTTAAGAAATTGGTCACATTTTTGAATGTATAATAAAGTGCTGTGACAAGTATTTAATTTAACTAAAAACTATGGAAGGTACATAAAAAGAGGCAGTACGCTGTTTAGATCTGTTTTCTTTGTGAAGTGCTCAAGGCAGCTAAATAAATAAAAGGAAATAGAGGAATTAGACTAAAGAAGTATTACAGAAATGCACACACAGAAGAGAACGTGACTAGAAGCAGATGATTGTTTGACCCCCTTTCCCTTCCTCTGAACGGAAACAAAAACTGTGAAGACCAGTTAAATAGGTGCTGTGGAGACTGACCTGCAGCATTTCTGCTCTTTCTGTCTTCCAGTTCTGGCAGAAACTAAAATCTGAGAAGTGTTAAGGGGAGCACCTCTGTGATGTGGTCAAATTGTAGAAGACTAGAGAGAGACTGAAGCCCCCTTTGCAACTCAAGCAGAGCTTGAATCTGGGTTATAAAAGCAAGAACCCAAAGGCCAACACATAGACAGCTCTCTGCTCAGTTTTCTTTTGTAAAGTAGAAAGCTATTTAGATTCTAGAAACAGAGAAATGTGTGTGATATTTTTCCCTGCATACAACATATACCCTGAAACCACTTGCTAGCCTTTTGTTTAAGTAGACTAACTTTTTAAAATCCTCCTTTGCATGTTTTTATTTTAAAGAAATCTACATTTTTTTTTCTAATTCATGCTTCAGTTACCCTTTGGATAAGGGAAAATTTAAAATAGATTTTCTTCTTTTTGTTTTTTTTTTTCCTTTCTCCCTGTATTGGCTTAACCTTTTGAGTGTGCCAACATGTAGGGTCTGTTGATTGATAGGTGAATGTTCACTTTTTCTTTGCTCTCTTTAGATGAAACTTTTTGTCTTAGTCCAGTCTAGTTTTGGGAGAAGAGCTGTTGCTATTCGTGGCTTAGTCTCTCCATCAGGGATGCTTCTCCTCCGACAGACTTTATATTATGAAGCCACAAGTACAACCACACCCACCAGAGAAGGGCTTTTGTGGAAATTCGTGGAACAGCTGAGGTTGGGATGGCAGTGTCTTAGATGTGGGACCTGCTGGTGAGACTGGAGGACTGTGGCTAGAGAACTACAATCTCTAAGCCCAGACCACTAGAATAAATTATCTGACTAAAAGTTAAAATTATTTATTTTACTCAGGCATGCATGTATGCAGAGGGAGGGATAGCAAAGTTCACAGGAGAACGTTGCTAATGCCAGGATAATTAATGTACAGTCCTAACTAGGACTCTGTATGATTTCTTATCAGCTCAGTTCCATGGATGTATAGTAGTGTATTGAAGCTCTTTATCTTCTGTTGGTCTGCACAAATTTTAATGATACAACCCTATAGTCATTTTAAGTGTAGAAATAAAATGCAAGGAATCTTTTTGTCTAAAGTTATATTCTTGCTTTTTTATATATATAAGCATGATCCAGAACTCTTTGCTGTTGGCCTTGGTATTGTACACCAGGCATGTTGCCTTGTTTATTTTTCAACATGAATGAAAAAAAAAAAAGTATGTGGCTAAATAACAGAACAGTGAGTTGTTTTACACTGCCACCTTGTGGTTTACCTGCTTCTCATTTCCTTAGAGTAGTCAAGTTTACTCCATTGATTTCAACAATATGACTTCAATATGACTTCATTTGGTCAAAACACAGATGTGAATAAGCTTCTCATATGGAAGGTAACGTATTTTTGTAGTGCAAAGCAATCCATAGTTCTCTACCCCAATTAAATAACATTTACTCAAATATAAAACAAGATTTTTTTCCCCCCAGTCAGCATGGGGGAAAAAAGGCTCGTCATCTTACATTTCATAGATTTCATAGACATTAGGGCTGGAAGGGACCTCGGAAGATCAAGTCCAGCCCCAACCTCATTAAATACATTGTCTATCATTAAACTACTGCCAAAAGCAGCATGTTTTCAGCAATAGAAACCAACTATAAAACTAATTAAATGCAGCCAACATCAAGCATGATATAAAACATACGGCCCATATTGGACAAACATACTGATGGGAATCTACCATAAGAATAGGTTAATGCAGCCCATCTGAATAAGATATATGATCATGCCCATTGGATGCTGTTCCCCTCAGTGGGCATGTCTACATGTGCCCCAACAACACCGTTGTTACTGCGCTGTCATTTAGTACTTCCTTTTGGAAGTACTAAAAATTGCACAGTAACAGTCTGTACTGCACTGTCCGTGTGGCGCACAGTTATTTTTAGCCACTACATCACCATAGTGATGCGCTATACTGAGGGAGCCCACCATTTTTGTCCACCATTACGTTTTTGCCCACCATTATGTCTTCCTAGTGCATTGCTACAGCAACGTAGTGTCACATATGGATGTGCCCAGTGCCAACTTTTTAAAGTCATAGTGAGTCACTACAATGCATACATTTCAACTTCCTCTTTACTCCCACAGCTGAGCTGTGCCTGTCTTTCCCATTTCTAGTTATTCCTGTTTCTTCACTAGCCTTACTAAACAGGGCCTAAAACAGTTCACTCAGAATCCTTCCCTTGCCCCCTCTCTCAGCTAGTTGCATATGATTAGTGTGTCCCCACCCTCTATGACCTGGAGCCAGACCAAGTAGCCCTGTACCTCTTCTGCACATACTTTTTTGGAGCATCCCAGCACTTGTGACAAGAACACCTAGTTCCAGACATGAGCGGGAAGCTACGTAGCACATGGATCATTTGTGTGGGGTATCTGGAGTACACATATATACCAAGCAGCGCTGAGCTGTGGGGTCACCTTGGCTTGCAACGCTGTTGACACTGCTGCGGCCCAGCTCAATGAACTATATGGTAAATCGTGAGCCTTTTTGCTTTGGACTAGTATGCATAGTTTGTATAACTAGGCATGAAAGTGTTGCTTAAAGTGGATTTATGGAATACCTTGCAGCATTTTCAAAAAGGTAAAATGCGTTAATTCTGAATGAACTCAGTCTATGGGTACCCACAGTAATTTGCCTGTGTGCAAATTTGCTATACAGGCATATTTATTTCAAAGTTGGTGTTTTCAGATTTACTTCTTGCTTCCATGTGCTCAGGGAAAGCAGGGTCTGACAGTAAGGGGTGGGGGGAAAAGCCCACAGAGGGAAGAAGTTGGGACAGCAGCTATGGGGAGTTCCCTGACTCCCCAGGTTCATTTTCCCTGCTGTAGCAGTTGGAGGGGGACAAATTCAATACAACCCTCCAATAATTGAATTCTATACCTGGAAAATTGTAAATAATTTATACCATTTCTGTATATAAAATCTAATTATTGGGGTGTCATCTTGCATTCAGGGTCATCTTGTATTTGAGTGAGTAAGATATATATATTTGGTATGATACTAAATATTCTTAGTGTTCTTTCCTTATTAAACATCAGTTAACTCCATGTCCTTTCCAAGTGAGGATACTTACTTTTCTTTTGAGCTGTTATTGTTTGATGTTGGAGATAGATTTCTAGGGAATTTTAGTTTTTGATCAATTCCTTAATTTTCTGTTGACCTTTTTTGTTCTTAAATTTTATGAATTTTAGTTACATTAGTTAGGCTCCATAGGCCAGATCCTGCTCCATCTGTGGGTGTCTAAATGCAATAATATCCTCCAAAACTATTTAAGTCTCTGAAAAATTGCCAATGCAGAAGGTTGCTGGGTTGTCTCATTGCTACTTTTTGTGATTTGATTGTTGGACAGTTAGATACTTTAAGGCATTAGGCACTTAGATGTCCAGTTGGTAGAATAGGGTATGGCCCCATACATAAATTTTGTATTTGAATTCCAAGCATTTTTGGAGGAAAAGGTTTGTTTGGAGTAGAGCAGGCCCTATCATATTTTTCTTAAAGATACCTTATTTTTTTGGAGTGATTTTAAAAAAAGCAAAAATTCCTTGTGTTCTATTACCTTGCTGCTGATTCCCGATTTCCTTCATGCATTTAATGCAAAGCAGGAGTAAATGGGTTGATATAGATGGCACCTCACTGATACAAACTGGAAGAAAGTAGAGGATCAAATCTATTCTTTCCTGTAAATACAATTTTCTCAAAAGGAGAACAAAGGGATGGTGCTACATACCTGCATGGGAAGGTCCACAAGCCAAGAGTGGCTGTGCTGTGGCCAGCCAGCTGAGGAGCTGGGACTTTAATGTTTCTGGAGGCTCTTTTTTCCTAAGTCTGACAGAATTAGATGCATGTGTGGGATACTGAAATCAGTATTTTAATTGGGGTATAATTATCCTTGGTAATTCATTCATTTGTGACAGGAAAATTGCTAATGAAACATAAGGTTTCAAAACAGAATTTTCCAGTTGTAATTCAACTGAGATGACAGAGAATTGCCTACTGAATTGGTCATGGGTCTGGGAATTAAGAGACCGTGATTATTTCCTTGCTTTGCCACCTATACCATCTGTGATCTTTGGTGCCTCATTTAATCTCTGACTCTCCTCTCTCCCTCTTTGTCCAACTTGTCTATTTAGATTGCAAGCGCTTCCCCTTCCTCCCTTATTTTGCAATAGTACAGTAACTAACCCTGTAGGCCTGTGATCTTGGCCAGGCCCTCTAAGCCCCTTTGGAATGCAGGTAAATTTTCTGTATTCATGCTAGCTGCAAATGACAGTGTTGGACTCTGACTTACGTTGTTGTATTACTTCATCTAAGCATTTTTATGCTGTTCCTTTCAAAATGGATAAATGCACCCTTACTCAGCAGACTGTTTGGCTTCTTATGGAAGGCAGTCCATTAAGCTTTTGTGCCAGTTATAGCCAATGAATTTTCCACTCGTCTTCAAATGATTTTCATGGCTGGAGATGATCAGTCACACTGTGTGAGGTGGCTGTACTTAATAGGTTTGGAATTGTGTCTGAATTACTTTCCCATAGAGCAAACTCTGAACAAGTAGGGAAGATTTGTTTTGGGTGCCTGCTTTATCTTCCCAGGTGGTGGCCTGTTTACAG
Source organism: Gavialis gangeticus (assembly GCF_001723915.1). NCBI lineage: Eukaryota > Metazoa > Chordata > Crocodylia > Gavialidae > Gavialis > Gavialis gangeticus. The sequence continues at coordinate 92,141,269 of NW_017729034.1, forward strand.
GTTCATCGTGAAGGGGTGAGTCTACCAACACAACATATCCAAGGAGCATTCAGTTTTATTTAACCTGAATACCTTTGTTGCTGGCTGACAATAAATTCTTAATACCTGCAAAGAAATTGCCCCAGGAGGCTCCTTGCTCTTGAAGGTGTTCATTGACTCGTTGAGCAGTAAGTACCCCAGGGAACAATCCTTATGAATCCTGTTGGTTGCTGTCTAGTTGAGTCATCAGAAATGAAATTATAGGAAACATAGGAATTAAATTAGCATGTGAATTGTTCCAGAAACCACAGGCCAGCGAGAAACGGAGCAAATCTGGGTTTTGTACTAAACTGACCTTTCTTTTTACAACAAATATTTTTGTTTGTTGGCTGTAGGGAATGTCAGTGGATTGAAGCCATTTGTGCCTGTTTACTTAAGAACTTTTAGAGTTTCATGAAGAATAAACCATAGCAGATACTTGTTGTTCTGGTGGGGTGAGTAAAAAAGTGTATTTTGTTTTTGTCCATCCCTGTAAAAGTGAAATCTATATAAAGGGCAAGTGTATGTATATACACATTATGTATAGTTATCTATAAAATAAACTTGTGTGGGTGTCTGTTTATATGCACGTTATACACCCGCACATATTATTCTTCTTTGCCTTCAGCAACCTCTGTGGTAGAAAGAATTGTAACTCAGGGGGTATGATGTTTGTGGTGTTTATGACAGTGAAAAATAAGGTCTTCATGATACCAGATTTCACTCTGAAAACTAGGAGCTTATTTACCTGTACAAACACTCTCAAGGAAGAAAAAAATTATAAGGTTGGAAAGCAATTTCTTTGACTAGAATTATGTACCGTGGCTTTTTATAAATGGCTCTTGTATCTTACGGTATGCTTCCCACCTAAATTTTAGGATCTGACAAACTTTTCCAGCTACTTGTTTCCATGTGAAAATAAGTTTTGGATATAAGCATACTTGTAATTAAATGTGGAACAAGTTACATTTTTCTTGGAGCAAATTTGAAATTCCATCTAGTGATACAAGAAAACTTTTCTCCTTTTAATGTTATATGATGGCTGGTTCTGAGTTTACTATATTAGTTATTATCAGGAAAGCTGCCACTAAAATATAAACAGGAATACTACAATGTAAATGATCATATCATAATTAGTTAAAATATCTTTCTTTTCCTGCTGTGAAATGTAGAGGTATTGGTTCAGTACTGATGTAAAGAAAACTGGCTGTGTTCAATATCGGCCCAATAAATGGGGTTGATGATTTGGCCGATAAATGTCAGTGCGTGCAATCAGCCGCAGCGCAGCACTTGGGCAGCAAGGAGCAGAGCAGGTAGCATGGAGAGCTGCCTCCAACTGCTAAGTCCAGTGTGGTGGAAGGGGGAGGAAAGGGAGGTGGGGGGCCAGATTGATGCCCCCAGCAGTGAGGGAGGGGGCAGGGGCAAGCACTGCCTAGGTGGGGTGGGGGGATGGGGCCAGAACTGCAGCTCATGAGAGAGGCATCTCCTGTTGCTGTTTGCACCCTGGGAGGGCACAGGTGGGGGCATATGCCCCATGGATCTGTGTGGGACAGGGCGGACTGCAGCTGGGGCTGTGCGGGGCTGTTCTCAGTGGGGGCTGGGCTCGGAGCGGGTGCTGCTGGCTCTGGGAGGATGCTGCATCTACCCCAGATTTCACTGTCACCACCAGCTGCCCAGCGCAGCCCCGGCTATTCCTGGTGTGTGGGTGGAGGTGGGGCTTTGAGCCTGCCCTGTGCAGATCCAGGGGACACACGTGCCCACCCGGGGTGCAAGCAGCAGCAGAATCTGCCTCCCCCCAGCAAGCCGTGGCTCTGCCCTGCCTGGGTTGATCTACCCCTTCATGTCCTTTCCCTCCCTCCTCCCCTTCCACCACACCGGACTTACCAACTGCAGGCAGGTATGGTATGAGTAAGTATCAGCAGGTATGCCTCCTTAAATATATGCTATCAGTATTGGCCCCAAAAATCTCTACCAGTGCACCCCTAGTGAAATGTCATAGCAATGTGATAACCAATTTTTTTATAAATGCTACATTACTGCTTTTCACTTTCTTATCTTACCTCATTTAGGGCCAGTCGCATAAAATAAAGTTTTTCAGGCATAAATGATCAAGTTCCGAGGCAACATCATGGTGTAAAGTCAAAATATGGCTTGTGGGCTGTTCTATGCGGCCTGCAGGTCCCCTAAAAAATGTAGAAAATTAATATTTATCTGTCTTTGGTTCCTGTCAAAAAATGACAGGAACCAGGGGCAGTAGGACCCAGGGAAATCCCGGTGGGCTTCCACAACAGCAGGACCCACCTGGACCACAACCCTAGCCTGAAGCCCCAGCAGGGGCTTCTGGCCTGGGACCATGTGGTTGCACCGTGCCGGAACCACAGGTAAGGGCGGGGGAGGACTGCAGGTAGGGAAGGAGCTTGGGGAAAAGCAGCCCCTCCCTCGCCCTGGGGCCGGTGCTCCCTGCTGCCAGCTGCTCACAGCCCGTGTGGGGCTGTCCTGAGCAGGCACAGGTAGCTCTGCGCAGGCTGCGAGTGGCTGCAGTGCGGAGCACCGGCCACAGGGTGGGGGAGGGGATGCTTTTCCCATGCTGAGCACCAGCTTGAAATTTGTCCCCATAGCCAGCCTGGGCCCTGCACTGGTTCCAGGCTCGCCTGTCAGGGCTGCGTGCAGCAGGAGCAGCTGCGGTCCCCTCGCTTGCTGCGCTGGGCAGTGTTTGCTGCTGCTGCCCGCCTGGAGCTCACACGCTGGGCAGCCCAGAGGCGGCGGTGACAAACACTGCCCAGCATGGCAAGTGGGGGGGCCGCAGCTGCTGCCATTGCGGAGCAGCCCCGACGGGTGAGCCTGGAGCTGGTGTGGGGTCCAGGCTGGCAGCAGGGGTGGGTTACAAGCTGGTGCTGAGCACCAGGGGGGGAGAGGGAGTGCCAGCCACAGGGCAAATGAGGGGCCGCTTTTCCCCTATGCTTAGCACCAGCTCGTTCCCGAGCAGGAGGTCGGGGCCTCATGCTGGCCCCCACCTGTATCGTAGGGCTGGGGGGCACTGGGAGTGAGTGGGAGCGTGGGGCCCACACTGGTGTCCCAGGGGCAGTGCTGGTGGGGCCCAGAGCAGGGTGGCAGGAGCACAGGGTCCCAGCCGGCAGGGACTCTGTGGAGTCAGGCCAGCTCCCCCCACTCCCTGATGGTGCAGCCCAGCCCAGCTCCACAGACCCCTGCGAGCCTGTTCCCCGCTCTGTGCCCCATCAGTGCTGGCTCTGAGACATTGGTCCTAAGACATTGGGACATTGGTCCCAAGATGGTGACCAGGGGGCAAGGCACCTGTCAGGGGACAGGGCTACCCATGTAGCCTTCGACAGCTTGCCAAAACTGGGTAAGCAGCCCTCCCCCCAAAATAATTGCCTGCCCCTGGTGTCGACACACCCTGTGATAGCTTCACATTTGTACTTTCCCTAGCCTCCAGTTTCTAATGATTCTGGCGTAGCAGTGATGGCTATGGTTCCACAGTTCCTACTGGAGATTTTATACAGTCACTATGAAATTTAGACAGTAATAGTCATGGTAGTTTGCATAGTTCTCAGTGTTTTACAGTTGAATTGTCTGAGGCTGCATATTGAATCCCTAAATATTGCAAGACGCATAATAGGGTTACAAGAGTTGGCAACATTGGAATAGTGTTTTTGTTTGTTCACATATTTACTTCCAGACGTGTGTGTGCGCACATGCGCACATGTGCATCACCTCACAGGAAGATTTCAGTTTAAAGGCAGCCTATTAAATTATTTACACAAGACAGTTGGCCTGCCCATTGTACTGTTGTAGGAGCCAAAGGTCACTTTACTGTGCCTAGTTGATTCACAGGGTAATCTGATACAGTACTTAGCTCTTTGCCTCCTAGTCAGTCAGTTAAATCTTATTCTTTTATTATGAGTTGAGTCAGAGAGCCATAACTTTTGGAAAACAGTGAAGCCTTTTTCTAATGCTTCTGAAGGGCATGTTTAGCAGAATGGACAAATGCAGGGAGGGCAGTGCTGTATTCTATGAGAGGTATGAATCTTTCAAACACAAGACCCTGACATTTGACAGCTAAAATGACTATTTTTATGTCACTTTTTGTGCACTTACATCATTTGTATTGGTTTAAATTAGAACCCGACTGACTTGTTTTCATGTAACACCCTTCAACACTGCTCTCTTTTTGGTGTTTGTTTCAGTTACTTTACAAAATATAAGTTTGGAATAATCTTGGTTGCAGCTTTTATATCTGTACACACATTTTGTACACAAGTCTTTTGTTGACATGCAGCATCAGGCAAAATCCCATGAATGAAAACTATTGTGATGCTTGGGTATTTTCTGTTCCCAGTCTTTGTCTCCTTGCCCTATCATCCTTTGTTTCTATCCCCCTTCCGATTTTGTTTGCACCTCTCAATAGTGTCAGTAATCAGAGCAAACTGACTGCTGGAATTGTAGTCTGGCTTTTTAGAAACAGTATAAATTTAGCATTTTCACTTGCAGAAAGAAAAAAAAGAAAAGCAAAGATGGCAGAACATAGCACAGCTGTGGGATCTTCCAAGGTCCCTTCCAGCCCTAATGTATATGAAATCTATAAAATGCATTTAAAAACACACGGATGCTGTATTGTGAGCCTGCTTGCTGAAATTGCTCCTCTACACTTTTTGTTGTTGTTGTTTGCAGACATACGAACTCAGACTTATTTTTTACACTGTTGCTTGTTTTCTTTCTTGAATAGATCTGTATCTGTATACATAATGGGAGGTAGAATATTCATGCAGTAATGGAAATCCAGGACTTATTTCCTATTGGTGTCTGCAGAGCTACACTTGAGTTTTTCTATTCCTGTCTACAGAGTTCAGAAGTTGCACTGCCTTTGGGCTCTGGCTCAGGAAAGGAGGAGTCGGCAGTCTCTGTGGCTGCGCCTTAGGAGAGAGAGGCTATCGTATTTCACTCTAATCCTAAGCGATAGCCACGCAGCCTGTTTTATTGTTAGGAGAGTCCTCTTGGAGATCTTTCATAAGGCTTTTCATGAAGGGAAAGCAAGGGTTGGTTGGGTTTGTGGATTACAGCTGCAGCTGCAAGGTGGTGTTTCTGATGATGTGCAAAAGAAGACTGGATTGCAGAAACATTACTGGAAAATGATGCCAGGGAAAGGAGTGGGGCTGCAGTTTTGGTTGCTGAGTGGAGAATGGTGGAAATATGTACCTTGGTACTGCACTTCTGTACAACCCTGACGGGCTTTTCAAAGCTACTGCAAGGTGCTGCTTGCTGTTGTTTTCGTCTCTCTTGTTTTATTTGGAAAAGTGCTATAAACCAGTCAGCCTCTGGAGAATTACCCTGGCATGGTGACCCAGCTCTATAATTGTTGTTGGTTTAACCCTGGACAGAACTTGCATTACAGTATTAACATTTCAAAAATCATTGTGAAGTGAACAGGAGGACTTCAGAAGGGGCTTTTAAAGTTTGTGTGCTCTACTTGGCTTCAAAGAAAATGAAAAAAGAATGCGCCTCAAGGTCTTTCAAACTCAAACAAAATGTAGGATCTCTCTCGCGTGCTGTAAGCTGGATAAATTTCTCATCTTTGTCCAGGCAGACAAAGAGGTTATTTCGTAGTGATGGTGAGCTCTCGTCAATATGTGGGCAGCAGGTAGAAGGGGATGATGAGAACTGGATCTACAGAACCCAGCCAAGAAAAGGTGATCAGATTTTTATAACCCAGTTAACTATATTCTTAATTATCATTTCTCTACTATATTCCCTCCCCTTTACCCTTCCTTATTGTGTCTAAAAGTTCACTTTCTCTGACATATTTGCATCCCATGTGATTTGTGATGCCCATTGGGGTCAGTAAGCCTATTTAGTTGTTCATTTTTCTTCTAGAGAACTTCCATTCCTATAGGTCTCGCCAAGAAAACTTGGGAGCCCTGTTCCCTCGTCTTCCTCTCCCATGGTGTTAGTGCTGGCGTGTGTATTTCACCGTCATAATCTCAGCACAGTCTTGCAAAGATTTCCTTGGAGTTACTTCTTAACTAAGGGAGTTCATAGACTCCAAAATGGAAAAAAAACAACCCTAAAACCTTTCCCTTCTGTGAAAGGCAACATAATATTTATGCATGTGGTGTGAAGGAAGGTGTTGAAAGGGCATCCTGGTCTTCCTACTATAGCAGGACAGTTTGGCTCCTTTATTTTTCTGCCATGTGAGAGGCTGGAAACATTTTCTTCATGACATATTGATGGGCCTGTTGAAAAATATTAAGTGTGTTTTGTGGGGGCGGATAGAAAAAGTGACCCTCCAATACATACCCTCATAAGCAGCTTGTAACCCTACCCGTAACAAAGGAAAATGGGATTTGCTCCATAGAGAGAGAAAGAGGTGGGGGCTAGACTGAAAGAGACCCCTAGGAATAGCCAAGCCTGAGAATCTTTTGTGAAGAAAACCAAAGCTAAGCAACAAGGTAAGTGTAGAAGCTTCCTGCTTGCATGTGCTTCTCCATTTTTTATATCTATGAAAAAATAAAATTAAAGAAAAGGAGAAGCACATGCAAGCAGGAAGCTTCTGCACTTACCTCTGAGAGATGTGTATATATATAATCAGTTCCGGTCCACGGTTTGCCGGTCCGCGATCTAAAAAGGTTGGGAACCCCTGGAGTACAGCACAGATCTGTCTCTGTGCCTCTGAGATGCTGAACTACTGTTGTCAGTGCATTTGTTAGTCATTACCTAGCATATTGTAATATAAATATGCCAAAATTGCCTGATAAACTGGTTGAATTGTTGTTTCTCTTATTCCTGGAAAATGGCCAACAATGGTTTGTTACTAGAAAGCCTAGAGTGATTGACTTCTGCCACGGGGTGACTTTTACAACAGCAGGCAAGCACTCAAAGGACACTTGAAGTTCAGTTAATTTTATTTTCCCTTCCTTCCCTTTTTGGCAGCAGTAGCGCTTGTTCCACTAGAGCATTAGTTTGACTTTGTCCAAGTCAGAAATAAATTGTAGTTTTAGTAAGAGTTTCTGATGTAGCCTCCTTAGCGGGAACACCAACATGCATGTGAACAGTCATGCTGTGACGCAAAGGGAGAACAACTGAGCACTGATTTGAGCTTTTGAAAACTGCTCTGTAACCATCTCCTGTGTGTAAAGCTGTCACAAAACATTAGTTGGCTAATTTTCATTTTTAATTGTTGGCAAGTTTGTGCCATGTAGCAGTGGCTGGTGGACTGTATTATGATATGAGAGCTCCAGCACCACTGCTTGCAAAGTTTTTGTTACATATTTACATTACATTTTTCTTACACAAGCTAGCAATCCTTTAACACATGTTCATGTGTCAGGGCAGTGATGGGAAAGGAAACTATGCTGGTGGATTCATTGTGTGTGAATGTTGTTGGGAACATTTTTGTACACTTGATTTATGGAAAATAAAGCAATCTATTGTATAGAGCACAGAGCGGAAGATTCTTTCTGTAATTGGACAGCAAGCTGTCAAAGCTTGTTTCCTTTGTCATAACAGAAATTGCAAAACATGTTTTTTTGAGTGGGAAATGGATGGACAAAGAGGTTATATGGTGCCAAAATGTCCTTCACTTTCACTTAGAGACATCCGGTCAGATTGGACACTAAGGTGTAATACTGTGTATGCCTGGCTGATGTCTGTTAAGATCACAAATCAGGATATATGCTGTAGTTTGACTGATAGTCCCTGCTGAGTAAAGGCCTGTGGATTGGCATGGTACACTCTTGCAGATCAGGACAGAGGTGGATTTCAGCTGAATTGGAGCTGGGTACGGGTTGTCCATTACAAGCATTCTGTCCAGTGCTGTCACTTGTGTATGCTTGTGAGAATACCACATGGCATTCCAGTGACTTCAAGACCTGCCTTTTGTGCCAGTAAACTGAAAGACAGTTTATTGCACCTGATCATTTTTAATGGTGATGTTTGCAAATTACATACCGTTGGAAACCAACACTTCATGTTGCCAGCTTTTGTAGAAGTAAAACTTAGGATGTCCACCAGTGTCTGTCTTAAATTCTGGTTTAATGTATTTGGTTCCAAAATCTAAGTGGACTATAGAGAAAAGTAGAATGGCTTATGTGAGTGGTAAGAAAATGAGTTTCTTAGAATGTGTAATCTAACTTGCTAAATAAAGGATGTCACTGTAAAAAAAAAAAAAAAAAAAAAAAAAAGGGAAGATGGCTAGGTACATAAACAAAAATCCTCAGTCCCTAGAAACCCCATTCTTGTCTGCCAGCTCCTCCTCAGATGAAATGACCTCATACATCAATTCAGAATCCTTCCTTTCTCTTTCTTTAACTACGTATAAGGAAGAGGGGTTGATAGTGGAAGGCATGGCATGCCTAATTCTTTCTCCTGTTTTTAAAGTTACTTTAACTCCTTGTTGCACTGCCTCATGCTGCATTAGAATAATAGAAAATGTAGGTTGGAAGGAACCTCAGGAGGTCATCTAGTCCAACCCCCTGCTCAACCATCCCCAACTAGATCATCCCAGCTATGGCTTTGTCCAGACAGGTCTTAAATCTCCAGCAATGGAGATGCCACAACCTCTCTGGGTAACCTGTTTCAGTGCTTTAGTACCCTCCTGGTGAGAGAGTCTTTCCTAATATCTAACCTCAGCTTCCCTTGCTGCAACTTGTGACCATTGCTCCTTGTTCTGTCATCTGCCACCACTGAGAATGGTCTAGTTTATCCTCTGTTACCATCCTTCAGGTAGTTGAAGGCTGCTGTTAAATCCCCTGCAGTCTTCTCTTTTGCACAGCAGCAGGTAGTGGAGAAAGCAGAACAGGAGATCAGACAGAGAGCACAGGGAAGAAAACAGAGGAAGAGATTGGGCAGAGAGCAAGAGTAAGGAGCAGAAAGCAGAGCAGAAGATTGGCCATAGGAAGGAGATCAGAGTGACATACGGGGAGGACGCAGGGCTAACTTGTGACACTCCTGATGAAAAGGTTCCCCCCCACTGCTGTAGGTGACATATTGTTGGTTTTCTACCAGCCAAATGGCTAATCCCCATTAACCTAAGTGTAAAATAATAGCAGTCAGGAGGATTAGCAGAGTGCTTTAAAAACTATTTACTTAAAAAATTATCTTGGTTGATTGGTTTCTAACTAGCTATCAGAGAAGCAAACGCTGGTCAGGCAGGCTCATTCTTACTGATGTCTCTCTACTGGTTTGGGATTTGGTTTATAGCAAAGAGAAATTCTTATGATGCTTCAACAATTCCATATTGTCTTGCTATTTATTTCAGTAAATACAGCATCATATAGTTTTACTGTGTCAGGCTGGAAGTCTGTTAGTAAATGATGAAGTACTTACTGTGCCTTCCTGTGTATTCTTTCCTCAGAGATTCTTTCAGGGAGGTGAGATGATTCACAATAAACTTTTACTTCTATGTTTCTCTCCCTGGGGAATATGAAACTTTTATTTGAGGATTGTTCCCTCATTAAAACATCCCTCATTTGAGGATTGCTCCCTCACTATGTGAGCGAAGAAGGAAGCCATAACCCCACTCCCATCACTTACCTGAAATCTGATGGGACCGAAGGACACACATTATTATTTGTAGAATAGCTATATCACCTAGTAGCCCCAAGGTCCTGAATTACTTCTTTCTCTAGCATTCAGACTCTATTTTGGGTAGGTCCATGAGAGAAAGTTCATTAGCAGCTGAAAGCACAGGATTGTGCTGACTTTTTTTTTTTTTCTTTTCCTGGGCTTGATTTGTATGTGAGGCTTCAGCTCCATCCTCAAAAGGCCTTTTATTCACCTGGGGATTGAAGTAGATGGGGGCTGCCCTTATTCTTAAGTGTTTCATCTGGTAAGGCCCAAATACCTAATGCCTAGCAGAATCAAGTCTCTGAAAAATTGAAGTTCACAGCCAAAAATACATGATACTTTGTGTAATGCAGGAGTAAACGAGTAAAACCTTCATCCAAAAAGTCATGCCAAGCATATAATTTCTTGCTTGCTGGCTTGTATGGTCTCTCTCCATACATGGTTCATACTCTAGGTTTTATATTGTTTAGTTTTTGATCATTTTTCCCATTAGCATGCATTTCTGCAAAATGTTCAAGGGGTGAACGGCAAGCGATCATGGCTAAAATCAATCGGAATTTAGTCAATTCATTAAAGATTAAGAGATTGAGTCAACAGTGGTTTAGAGGGCTATACATCAGTATCATATCAGTTTTCAATGAAGTACTGATGGATCTGTACAAATGGATTTTGATGATCGGTAGATGCTACAGTCACACGCTGCTTGATATCAGGCAGACCATTCAAAAAGCAGTCTTATTTGGTTATACAACAGTCTGACTAATCTTGATTAAGAGAGAGTTTTAGATAATTTTGTTGACTCTTTCAGTTTCATAAGGGATTTTCGTGCGTATAGCTTATACACATCCTATTCAGCTATCTGTTAAAATAAGACTGTCAGCACATTTACATAAGACATTTACTGTGGAGTTGCCCAATTAGCTCCCCAGTAAAGTCTGGGTATCTCCACATGTGGCCCTATTGGGCTGCAATAAATTAACCAACTCTGCCATGGGTTAGTGCTTGTAAACACAAGTACTATCCTGAGGTGGCATTATTTAGTGCACTGCAATGCATGTGTAGACACTGACAGGGCTGGCTGATGCACAAGGGTGTTTCAGCGTGGGGGGGCTGCCTGGCAGTTAACGCCTCACTGGAGCACCCTTGTGCTCCAGCAGGCCCCTCTGCAGCACATTGAGCTGGGTCAGAGCAGCCCCAGGCTGGCAGGCTGAACCTCCAGGTCCCTTGCCAACTGGGGCTGCCCCACTCTGGCTCAACGTGCTGTGGTCCCAGGTGCATGTGTGAACACAGCGTCTAGAAGCAATACACTTCAGTGCAAACTGCATTGGAATTTATTCATTTGCATTAATAACATATGTAGATATACCCTGTGAGGGAGAGAAGAGAGAAAACATTTTACTTGTGCTTGTACATAGCTCCCTTGTTAAGTAGGAAGAGATCTAGCTGAGTGTATGTGTGCACACGTGCATATGTGTGTATATTTTTAAATGATCATAGTCATTTAAGTGTTTTTCCTTCAGATAAGGTGACACCCATAAGACTTTTACAAGCTACTGTATCTGTTCTTTATGCAATGGTATCCAGGCAGTGACCCTGCCTGTGAAGGTTACACTTGGAATTTCGCTATCCCTGGAGGGCTTTGAAATGGTGACATACCAAACGCACAGCTTGAACAACACTTTTTTCATTCAAAAGGTCTGTCTAATATATTTTGTCAACACAGATACCTGCTGTCACAGTGCTGAATGCTGTGCTCTGAGCATTGAACAGATAAATTAGGACATGGTTCCCTTTCTGCTTCCCTTTCAATTGATTTTTGTGTCTCTTAACTAACTTCAAATACCCAAGAACAGTTTGGAATTCAGATGAGCACTGAATAGTTTGGACACTTATCTGACCTTTAACAGATGCCTGACTATAAAGGCTCATAATTTCTATATCCCTAGAAAAATCTTCCCACAAAGGTAATCTAAGCAAAGGCTTTT
>NW_017729034.1:92157850-92164119 GCF_001723915.1 Gavialis gangeticus
ATAGTTTGGACACTTATCTGACCTTTAACAGATGCCTGACTATAAAGGCTCATAATTTCTATATCCCTAGAAAAATCTTCCCACAAAGGTAATCTAAGCAAAGGCTTTTTTTTTTTTTTTTTCAGTCTTGGATAGTGCACTGTGCCTTACCACTGCTTGTGAATGGTTAACAAATGACAGACCTGTTTCTTCCTCCGGCACCTTTAGGGTGATTTTTCTCTCTTCCGATTCATAGAAGGCATCATTGTGATCATCCAGTATAGTAGTTCTCAACTTTTTTATATTTGACTCCTTATTGAATGCAGGCATCCCTCCATAATGTCTTTCAATTGTGTGGCACGCTATTTCAAAACATAATTTATATACTATAGTAGTTATCTCTTTGCAGAAGGGCCAGGCAGTTGGCTGGGGGGGGAGAGGGGCAGAATTGGCCGGGCAGGGTCAAGCCTGAGCCTGCCCCTAGGTCAGGGTTTCAAGAAGTTCAAGGTTTCTTTCATTCCTTTTAGATCATGGGTGGTCTAGGTCTTTCCCACTTTTGTTTGTTGTCTACTTCTGTTCAGTCCTTTTATATTCTCCTACCCCTTTCTTGCCTTCCCTTCTGCATGTTAAATATGGTGTAACTGCCTTTTTAGTTAGAAATAGTACCCCCTGTTTCTATGCAAATTACTTGCTGCAAGAATTAGGAATGGGACTAATAGCTGACTCTCTGATTTTCACTGGTCCCATTTACACCATGCTTTAATGCGCTTTAGTTAATGCACATTAAATTTAGTATCTTCATTCTGAGGTACTAAGACAGGGGTGGGCAAAATGGTGGATCAGGCTTGTGGTGGACTCCATTTCCTAGCAGCCTCTGCCCATGTTGCTGTGACCAGTTTCCATGGAGACCCCAGCAGTGGTTGGACCCTAACAGCACAGGGGCAGGGTTTCCATGGAGACTGGCTCCAGGAGCACTGGCAGGGTGTGCAGCTCCGCGGGGAGCTGCACTGGGGCCGGGGCTGAAATCTTGTGGCAGTGATAATGTGGTCTGGAGCTGGAAGAGAGCCACTATCCACTGCCTGCATGCCCCTGCCCGGGGCATTTGGACAGTAGATTGCAGTTCTGCCCCAGCTCCAGACCACGCTGTCACTGATGTGAGGTCCTGGCCCTGGAGCAGCACTTATATGGGAGTTTCTTATATCATATGTTAACTTAAAAATGTTCTTTTTTTTGTTAACATAGTTCTTACGTGTTAACTCAAAAGTTGGGAAGGGTTTTAGGCGCCTGGCTGGGGAGTTGAAAGAACACATCATTCCATTGTGCCCTCTGCCTATCCTTCTTCAGTAGAATAAGATCTAGATGCAATAAAGATACTTTTGAATATTTAAAAGTTTCAGAGAACAGCTGATGGCAGGTGGAAAAACAGTCTGTTTAGTGAGAGTTCTCCATATTGCATGTCTGTTTACATATGTTGGAGGTGTGACAGGAAGGATACAAATTACATCCCATGTGTTGCCTTGGGAATTTCTCAAAACCTCTTTATAGCTCAGACCATTTGCTCTTTGAAAATGGATGTAATGATGGGAAACATGGGTAGAGTTGTTTGAATTTTTCAAAAGTGCAGTGTGCATTGAGAAGCATTCCTGAGATGATACATGGACATCCAATAATTGTTCTTTTTGACTTTGGACTGGGATGTTTGGTCTGTTTCCAGATATCTCCTTGCAAGCAAATGACTGACTGCATGCATTTGTGCTCTGCAAAGCCTACTGCAACAACAGTTGATTAATAAGTTTGTGTATAATACAAGTGTTAGTGCAGTTATATCAATTTATAACAAAAAGTGAAAATAACCATATTTTCCAACCTAAGAAAATAGGTTGACTGGCTGGCAAATTTCAGTTTTCTTAGCCAGTTCTCTGAAATGGGAGGGAAACCCCACACCTCTGTCCCCCACTTATTCCTTGACCTCCCCTGATTATCATTGTCTTAAATGGAGATGGGCTGTTTACTCCATCATAGAAATAATAGGCTTTCCTTCACTACCAGCAGTGCCACCTGACACAACTCTTGAGTCACTTTTTTTAAGATGACACTCCTTTTGAAAAGCTGATTCAAGTAACGTTCAGAGATGGACACGAGGCATTTTCTTCTGAACAAGGCATGTGGAAAGTTTATGCTTAAATCTAAATGTGAAACATTAGAAGTTTTTTTTTTTTTAATGCCAAAGGCTGCTTTAAATTCCAGAAGAATAACTGCTAGTGGGCTCAGCTTGTGGTGTCATAGCAGGGATGATATAGGTAATTATGGTGCATTGATAAAAATGTCAAGTTTGAAAATGTCCAATTGATAGGGTAGGATTTTCTTTAAGAATGTCCATTAGTTCTTGATAGCATGGTTATCAATGTTTTAATTTTCCATAAATTTAAAAATTAATGACATTAGCATAAGTAGCAATGTTAGTACTTAATAAGATTCATTACTGATTACTATGCTGTAAATGCTTTTACCATCTGTGATAGATTTAAATACTTGATGGTATCAGGTAAGCTTTCTCTAACATTCCAGAAAGGACTTTTAGTACTCTGGGAATTAATTTTTGAATACTTTTTTTCAATAGGCGTGTGAGTGCTTCCATTAGAAATTAATATTATGGATTTAGAACTAAAGCTGAAAAAAAAATTATTACCATATAAAACTTGGTTTTCAGAATCTCAAAGGTTAGGTTTTTGGATATTTCACATTAAGGTTTGTGGAATGTTTTGTTCTTAGTTTATGAAATAAAATGAAAGGGCAGTTAGAGCCTTTTATACCATTTAATGCAGAAATTTTTCTAATATTTTTCTACATATTTGTGCACTGATTATCATCAACAGAATTAATAAGGATGAGTAATATACCAACAATGCACTGTGTACTTTTAAAAGGAACCGTTATGGTCTATTGGAACAGTAATTTATGACAGACTGCAGTGTCCATGTAGATATGAAATTGTGCCAATAGGTCTTGAGGCTTTAGGTGAGTACATAAATGGCCATTTATAAGAGCCTACAAAAATATATACCCAAGAGATTGCAATGGCTCCAAGGTAAATATTACATATTTTATGTACTTCCATAGAAGTCTGTATTTTCCTTATCACTTCTTATCTCTTTAAATATTTCATAAACATGGTTATATTTGAAAAGCTAAGTCTAAAATGAAAAAATCCTAGGAAGTTTAGTATAAAGTATGACACTCTGTCCTGTCATATATTCTCCCTTTTACTTACTGTCATTAGTTATAGACCTAAAAATAAAATTACATGTGATATACTTATCTGCAGCTCAGTAGGTGGACACAGTTATGCTTTGTATGAAATTGGCCCCTATTATGTTTTTTTAAGTGTGAACTTTATCACATACATGATATTTGAATGTACTTTATAACTAATCAACTTTTGTTCACCTACAGCTATTCAGAAATAATTGTATAACTGGGGTGACAGCCTTAAATTATTCTGATTATTGATTTCATAGATTTCATAGACATTAAGGCTGGAAGGGACCTTGGAAAATCAAGTCCAGCCCCCTGCCCAAAGGGCAGGAAGTCAGCTGGGGTCATAGGATTCCAGCAAGATAAGGATCCAATTTGCTGTTGAAGGTGTTTGATGCTTTGCAATAGAAAAAAGAAAAATTCTGTCCTGCTTTATCTTAGTGTTAAACTATGTTCCTTTTTTCTACTTGTTCAGACACTTAAATAGTTGAATTGCATGCTCATCTTGGAAAATAGTTGCTATGTATCCAATGCATTTATTACTTCAATATTATATTTAATAGATATATATTTTATATTACTGAGAGTGTAATATAAATTCTCTTAAACTCGTTCTAGAGCTACAGAGTTACAGGGACCACATTGTGAATAAAAAGGACAGGCTCGAGGAAAACTTGAACACAGCTTGTGACTAAGTGTCATTTTACTAAGTACACATAAAAGACATTGTGAACAGAGTTGTCTTACATTATGGTTGTGGGTGATGTTTGGATTGGCATGGTTGTCACAGCTGTGTTTTTTACAAATAGCTTTATCATTTGTTTACTTCCTTGTAGTTGTGAGAGAATGAATGCAGTGCTGTGATTTCTGTCCAGAAGGTGAATGGTTTTATTTCATAAAGAACAACTTCAGGATGCATAGCCCCTGAGTTCAGAATGTATGGTTTTTTTCCCTTGTTTTCCAGAATTGTTCCTTTTCTCTATTGTGTGTGTTAATTTTTCTCTTAGTTGGATTATAAAGTCTGTTTCAGATGAGGGGCAGTGCCACTACCTTTGATCTTGGTACACTCTGCTGCTGGCTATTTTATAAATGGTCATACGTGTTTCAGCAAGGTCTCACTCTGAGTCTGTTTGATATTATGCTCTAAACTGAATGAAGCAGTGTGCGCCCACTTGCAACGTTCCTCCAACTGATAAAGCAATGAAATTGCTGAAAGTTCTTTATGTGACTGTAGTGTTTGCTGAGCATTGGCAAATGGCTAGTTTCCGTAAGTCTCTAAAGACTTTTAAGATGGCATCACCAAGATGGCTGAGATGTTGGCTGAGGAGATTGTAGCTAGCCATTTGTGGTTGCACAGGTGGAAGTATAAATAATATTAAAGTGATAAATGCTTTCTTTATCTAGACAGGATTGTTCAGCTTCCAGGCAGCTGGGAGCCACTTGTGCCGTGGTACTTATTGTGTGCCATGGTGCGCCCCCATCTCCCCTGCCACCTTGAAGCTCACCCCCACTATATGGGCAGCCTAGCATGTTCCCGTTCCCATGATGTGGGCAGCCTGGCTGCTCCCTTGTTTCTCAGCCTTGTTGGAAGCCCAGCTCCTTCCTCATCTCTCAGCTGCACATGCTGCGTCTCATCTTTTGGTTGCAGGTGCACATGTCAACCTGGATAGGCATGCTGCTAGGTGCCTGGCTCCTCCTCAGCTCCCAGCCATGTGTAAAGGCCCCATGCCTGCAGCACAGACAGCCTATCCTTCCCCCTGCCACAGATGCAGCACCCTCCCTGCCTCCTGGCCACGTGCCCAACTGCAGTGCAGGCAGCTTGGGTCCTGCCTTTCACACATGCAGTGTGAACAGCCCAGGCCCATCCCTCTTTGCACGCACAGCATGGACACTGTGACCTCTTGTCTCTGTGCTGCTCCACTCCGTTCCCAGGAGGCAGGAAATAAAAAAAGTTTTCAGGCAGGAAGTAAAAGCCTGAGGAAGACAAGGGAGCCTGAAGAACTTGGCTGCTGTGGCAGAAGCAACAGGGAGTGCCAAGGGTGTCAGAAGCTACAGGCCGCATGCAGCCAACGGGTCACTAGTGGGACATCCCTGATGTAGACAAAACAGGGATGGGTAATTAAGGGAAAGAGCATAATTTAATAAATTCAATAAAAATAATTTTATAAGCTCATTTGCGATTAGTTTTAAATAATAATAAAAAAAACCCCAGTTTTAAAGCAGAAGATATGTCCTAGTCACTTGTAAATAGAATCATAGAAAGTTCAGGTTAGAAGGGACCTCAGGAGGTCATCTAGTCAAATCTCCTGCTCAAAGCAGGATCATCCCCAACTAGATCTTTCCAAAGCTTTGTCTAGCCGGCTCTTGAAAACCTCCAAAGATGGGTAATCTGTTCCAGTGTTTTACTAACCTCTTCATGAGAGAGTTCTTCCTAATATCTAACCTAAACTTCCCTTCTGCAACTTGAAACCATTGCTCCTTGTTCTGTCATCTGCCACTGCTGAGAACAGCCTAGCTACATCCTCTTTTGAACCCCCCTTCAGGTACTTGAAGGCTGCTATTAAATCCCTTCTCAGTCTCTCCTCATAAGACTAAATAAGCTCAGTTCCCTCAGTCTCTCCTCATAAGTCGTGTGCCCCAGCCCCTGAACCATTTTTGTTGCCTGCTGCTGGACTCTCTCCAATTTGCCCACATCTTTTCTGTGCTCCAGATATGGCTTTACCAGTGCTACATAGAGGGGTCTGATCACTTCCTGTAACCTACTGGCAACTAGGGCTGTGCAAAAGTTTGGTAGCTGATTTGATTTGGAGGAGATTCAGCCCAATTTGGAAACCGAATCTCCAAATCTGAATTGAATCGGGAGACCAAGTAAAAGCTCTGAATTGATTCGGAAAAAGATTTGGTGATTCAGAGATTTGGCCATAGACTAAACAGGCAGCTCACATCTGTCTCCAGCTGGTAAGTCTGTTGGAGTTATGGGCAGGGGAGAGGGAAGGATTGGAGCTGGGACAGGCTGCCTAGCTGGGGCAGGGGGG
>NW_017729034.1:92169119-92170251 GCF_001723915.1 Gavialis gangeticus
GGGAGGATTCTGTAGCACTGAGAGAAGAAGGGAGGGAAAAGGGGGGTTTGTTACTCAGTTGGGGGGGGGCGTGGAATGCTGTGGCTCTGCCTTGCTGCCGCTTGCCCAGCTGGGATGGGGGGTGGGTGGGAATGCAGGTGCGGTTCACTCCAGACAGAAGGGGGCAAGCAACAGCAGGGCATAGTGCCTGTTCCCAGAGCTGCCATGCCCACATCCCATCCCCCCTGTGCTGTCTGGCAGGGCTGCCCAGAGTGAGCCACACTTGCATCGCCCCCTGACCCCATGCTATCCAGAGGAGCCGTGGGAGAAGCCCCCATGGCTGCACTGCCTGGCCCCATCCCCCGCCTGGCCCAGCTTCCTGGCACTTAAAAAAAATAAATAAATAAATAAAATAAAAAAAAATAAATCTCTGCACTCACCAGCTGCAGGAGCAGTGATTTGGGGCCTCTGGGCACTCTTGACAGAGCCCCCCCCACGCAATGTCTGGCAGTGGGGATGCCCCTGCCCCCCACTTGGCACCCGTGCGGTAGCTGCCCTGTGGCGCACATGCAGTGCGGCTTGGCAGGGTGCCACGTACTGCCTGGGAGCTGGGGCAGCTCCATGTGTCAGCTGGAGATCCCAGTTCAATTCCCCAGCTCTCTGATCATTCCCCCAGCTCTTCCCAGGGGGCACAGTCCCCAGATTTGCGTGTGGGGTTTCAGCAGGCTGCTGCTGCCAGCTGGAGAAATAGCTCAGACCCGCCACCAGCTGGCAGTGGCAGCCTGTTGTCATTCTGCATCATCTGGGGGCCCGCACCCCCTGGGAGGACCTGGGGGAAGTGATCAGGGAGCTGGGGAATTGAACCAGGAACTGGGGGAATGTTCAGGTCCTCGGTTTGATTCCCCAGCTCCCCGTTTGATTCTCCTGGGAGTTGAGGCGGCTCCAGCAGTCGGCTGTAGCCCGGCAGCACTTGGCCCCAGTGGCCCCAGCTTCCAGGTAGTGTGCAGCGCCCTGCCAAGCCATGCTGTACCTGCACCATGCGACAGGGATCACTCCATGGGGGGAGTGATCCCTGCTGTCCCCCACTGCCCTGCGCTGCATGGGGGGGGGGCTCTGCCACAAGCACCCAGAGGCCCCAATTGCCACTGCCAGA
>NW_017729034.1:92175251-92176247 GCF_001723915.1 Gavialis gangeticus
CAAGCACCCAGAGGCCCCAATTGCCCCTGCCAGAGATGAGTGCGAGGCTTTTTTTTTTTTTTTTAATTGCTGGGACTAGGCTGGGGCCAGGTAGGGGATAGGGCCGGCCCACTGCCCAGGGAGAGGCAGGCACAGTTGGAGGAGCCTCAGGAGAACCTGCAGCCTCCCGGCTGTGCTTGCCTTTCCCCGGCTAATCCAAATTGCCGAATCTCTCCAAATTGGCACCGCATCTTCTAAAGCTGATTCAGCTGAATCGATTCTGGATGGTGATCTGAATCAAATAACTGTCCTCCAAATCATCCAAACCTGAACTGAATACTTCCCTACTTGCAACATACCTAGCAATGCAGCCCAGGATACTGTTAGACTTCTTGGCAACAACAGCACACTACTGACTCATTCAGCTCCTCGTCACTGTAACCCCCAGGTCCTTTTCTGCAGAGCTGCTGCCCAGCCAATCAGCCCCCAGCCTGTACCAGTGCATGGGATTGTTCCGTCCTAAGTGCAGGACTTTGCACTTGTCCTTGTTGAATCTCACGATTTCTATTGGCCCAATCCTCCAATTTGTGCAGGTCTCTCTGAATCCTAGCCCTACCCTCCAGCGTATCTACTACTCCCCCCAGCTTGGTATCATCTGCAGATTTGCTGAGGGTGCACTCTGTGCCATCTTCCAGGTCGTTGATGAAGATGTTCAACAAAACTGGCCTCGGGACTGACCCCTGGGACACTCCACTTTATACTGGTTGCCAACTAGATACTGAGCCATTGATTGCTACCTTCTGAACCCGATGTTCCAATCACTTTTCTATCCACCTTAAAGTCCATTCATCCAGCCTGTACTTTCTTAGCTTGCCTGCGAGAATGTTGTGGGAGAACGCATCAAAAGCCTTGCTAAAATCAAGGTATATCGCATCCAATGGTCTCCCCACATCTCATCATAGAAGGCAGTCAGTTTGGTCAGGCATGACTTGCCCTTGGTGAATCTGTGCTGACTGT
>NW_017729034.1:92176258-92182577 GCF_001723915.1 Gavialis gangeticus
GATCACCATGAGTTTTCAAAGATGATGGCTAATGGCTCTGCAGTTGCACCAGCCAACTCCCTCAACACCTTTGGGTGCATCCCATCCAGCCCCAGATCTTGTCAATTAAATTTTCTCTCATCTTTAAGCCACTTATTTTAAGTTTTGCTGCAAAGTTTCAGAAACAGTAGAGCTTTCATGTAGTGTTCACCCATCTGTTTTTAGGCTGTCAACATTCAGGAACCATTGCTCAATTTAGCTTCCAATTTGTATTATCAGCTTGGAGGCCAACATTTCGTATTTTTTCTTTTGGGGGAAAAAGGAGCAAAACGAGTTTTAAAATGGAAAACCAGTTATAACTTTAATTGTAGTTATTGTCATTGCAGGATGGAAAAAATTAAAATACACATTTGTGCCTTGTTCTGGAATGCCTTAACTACCCTTCCTCCCCAGCTTGATCCATTGAAGTACATAGCTTTACACATATGTATTGTCTTGGAGAATTATATTCTTTGCTTGGACATGTTTCTTTTTTTAATAACATGAAAAGGTGGCTTCTTTTCTGTACATCTTTTCAATGTAATTAGAATCTATTCTGCCTAAATCTTTGCATCACTCCCCTTACATATGCCACATTGAGCACCTTTTTGGCACTTTACCACTGTGGAGCAGATGGTTTCCTTTGGCACTGCTCTCCTGATGAGCCTGTAGTGTGTGAAAGTGAGATACAAGCAGTGATTTAAGTGCATGTGCAACTGGTGTATCACTTACCCATCCCCTTAAGTGAGGATGATGTTAAGAACAGCAAGAGAGGCTCAAACACTGAAGTATATAAGGGAGTGGGAGAGGATAAAACATTGCCCAACTGAGATGCTGAGTAAAATTGTTGTAGCATATGAACAACCATCACAGAAGACACTTGTTCCATGAATGTGTTTGCATGTGAGTGTGTGCAAACACATAATTAAGGGGAGAAATCTCCTCCCTACAGACAACACCTTGCCTGTCCATGGTGCAGGAAGCTATGCATGCAAATTGGCAGCTCTGATTTAATCATTGCCAATTTAAACTTTGTTCCCTTGGTGGAAGGCAACACAGCCAGTCATGGTAATATACTTTGTCTGATTAACTGCACCTGCTGACCATCTCCAGGGAAAACCAGGAGGTTCCATGCACATCAATATAAACAGCAGATCATTTCTGGCATATCCCTTTAGATATACCTCCACACATACCTCTGTTCTTTAGCTTGCTGGTTTCTGTGCTGTGTCAATTCTCTTATTTTCTATATATCTCTTGCTGAAGGATATAGGGGGGAGAATGAAATGTAGCTCAGTTGAGATGTTGAGTTCTTTGGCCATTGTGCTCGGTGAGGAGTGGGGATAGTCATGAAGCCCAGTCGGCTGTTCTGGCCAGGCTTCAGGTGCTGCGTACAATATTGCTCCGGGTTTTTTTGGTCCTGGGCACATATTCAAATAGCGTGCCCAAGAGCAAAAAACTCTAGCAATAAGGTCTAGAGTTTATTTGTACGCATTAATTGCATGTGTGGACACACTCAGTGACTCTTTAATATGATACACAGTGAGTTAGCATCAGAACTGTAAATGCAAGGGTAAATGCCTTTCAACTGTCTGCTCTTAGAAAGGGAGAACTATCCCCTTTTGCTAAGTGAAGAACAGTCAGCTACTGTTTTACTTCTGACATCTGGCTATCTCAGTGGAACTTAAACACTCCAATCCAATAAACACCAAAAAGCAGTGCTGATAAGAAACTCTATCAGTTTTCTAGATTTCACTTTGATTTGGACTGATAGAAAGGCAGCAAGCATGTCATATTAATCATGTCAGATTGGAAACAGAAAAATAATTTTGCTTCACCTCTGTATGGATGCTCTGCACATTCAAGATGGGGTTTTGTGCAAGAAAGTTCTAGAAATGCTGCTTATTTCATGCGTTTCTCCACTAGGGTTCCAAATAGATCTATGAGGGTCTTAACATCTGATTATGACTAATAGAAAGGGGAAGGTTATCAGTAGGGGAGCTCATTTTTCAGCTGTAAGACATACTTTCAGTCTGTAAAAGGTTTTGGATCATTGTTTTATCTTGGATGGTGCTGACACAGTTTTATATCTCAGTGGAGAGAGGGCCTAAGTGCCTGATCTGTTAAGGAGTACTGTGGCATTATAGTCCCATGACTCTGAATCATTAGACAACCATATGGCTAAAAGCCTGCAGAATGCAATTAATTTATTCCTGGATTGTTAAGTAAATATTTTGTTTTCATACAACAAAAATGGCAGTAACTGGCATTGTCACTCTATTATGCTACTTGTACTACTTTAGTCTGGAAAGAAAAGAATCTTTTGTTTTTGTTTTGAGCGTCAGCTATGGGATAATTGACATTGGAGTTGATTGCAGATTGTGTGGTTACGATGCGTTTATGCTGCTCAGGGTGGCTACCTGTTTTGAACCACAGCTTATCTGACCATGCCAAATTCTAGTTATTAGGATGTGTGCCTTCAGTGTAAACAAAGCAAGTGATCCTTTTCCGTCAGCAGCACACAGGAGGAAAACTTCATGCATCCTTCCCGCTCATCTTGATCTTGACTTTTACACTTTCCATTTTAATACCTGAGAGAATCCCACATGATGTAAGAGTAAAATATTGAGAATTATTTTATTAGGAACCCTCATAGTTTGTAATGGAAATACTATTTAAAGTTAGATTTTTTCGGGGTTTTTGCCTCTGCTGACAGGTGGTAGGATTTGAAGCTTTTAACACTAAGTGGCGTTTATACAGTTCATTTAGTGCAATTACCCAGATATGATTTGGTACTGAAGTTCTTGTAAAATGATGATTTCATATTTTGAGAGAAAATTTGCAGCAACATCTTGAAATCCTATGATCCTCATTTGTTTTCTTTGTGATTTCCATTATGATACTTTCTTGCCTATTGGCAGGCAGTTCTTTGAGTAGTTGTGATATCTTTTATTAGACCAGCTGTAGTTGGAAAAAAGTTCTTAGCAAGCTTTCGGGCGCAATTACCTGTCTTCAGGCAAAGGGAGTCTCTGCTGTTCTGTGACTATCTTCCCGATTCAGAAATATTTTCTTTTCTGGCTATTTTAACATAAATGGTTGTTATGGCAAACCCTTTCTTTTTTTTAGTCCTGCATGCATAAATGAGAATGCCCTCTTTGTATAGTTTCTGTTACTGAGAAATTCGTGAATACATTTCGAGGTGTCAGTAACAGATTCCTTCCTTGACCTACAGCAAGCCATAGAAGTGTTTGTCCTTTGTGCGCCCTTTAACTTGAGAATAAGTCAAACAGAAGATAAGACAGGCTTTTTGATGACTAAGTGTTATCATTTGTTTCCTTCCCTTACAGCAAAAGAATAGTACTTTCATGGTACACACCTCACACCTGGCAGAGAACATTTATTTTATTCACCTGTTTCATACAAAAAAAACTTTTAAGTATATGATAATTGTGGTATGTTACAAACATACAGGTTCTAATACCCTGTCTAATAGTATTGAAGTGAGACCTAAGAAAATTTAATTCAGGATTCTACTTTTGAAGGATTTAGTTTACTGAAGTAATGGGTTCTAACCTCTGTCAGTTTTGATTGCAGATTATTAAAAGATGAAGTGTACATTTGTGGCTGCCACATTCAGGCAGCCTGGTGGTGTTTCAGGGCTATTTTTCCCATAGGGAATGGATGCACATATTAATGTCTCAGAACTAGAATGATACTTCACAAATGGTATAAGCTTGAGACTTTAAAAATGGAGCATTTAAAAATGGACAAACAATTTTTACTGTTTCCTTTGTTTCTTTTCTCCCTCTAAATTACTTTTCCTTAGAATTCCATTCCCTTGCATCTTTTGAGTACTTGGTACATTTGCTGTTTCTGGCATAAAGAGTTTGATATGGTAGAAACTTAATAGTGTGAACTATAAGAGTGGTGTTGCTCAGGCTCATCTTGCAAGTAACTTCAATACATCTTTGTTCTCCAGGCTCTTGATAGCCAAGTTCAGAACAAAATGGGCCTATGTAGGAGACAAGTAGCAGGGTGCCACTTTAACCAGTTGAGCAGTGGAGCATCATTAATGATAATCTCCTAATAAGAGACTGTATAGGACATCATTCTAAAGAGGTAAAGAGTTACATGGATAATGGAAAACAGAAAAGGACTGTCAAAATAGCTGTGTTGTTTTTCCTATTGGTGTGTGTTTTTAAACCAAGTGCATGAAACTCACCCCTCCTCACAGGCTAGATCTGAATGTCACTGACACAGCCCCAGTGGGGCTCTGTACCCTTCTTTCAGTGGCAGCTTCTACCCCACTTGTCCTGTCCCAAATTCCTGCCCTCCCCCCAGAAGCCCTACAGGCCAGGTTACTTCTGAGTTCAAAGACTTCTAGAATTCCAAGGTTAATGCTGATTAGATTACGTTCATGTGAAAGTTAGTTAGTCTCTGTAATTCCCCAAGAAACCTGTAGAATGCCTGAGTTGAGACATGAATATAATGAGTGCAACCTCAACAGAAGGGGTGAAGAGTATCCTTGTTAGTTAAACTTAGCTTGTGCCAACATCCCACTTCCAGGGTAAGCGCTATAATGCTATCAAATAATAAGATATGCAGCATCCCCTACTTTTTAAAAGTGAATTGTGAGCCTGTGATCCATACCCAAAGGGACTAGGAAATTTGAGAGAGAGCTTCAGGCTATGAATCTGTTTCTCTAGGAGGCCTAACTCGGGTTTGAAGTCCAGGCAAGATGTGGTGGGTTTTCATCTGTTCCTCTTGGCTTGCTTAGCATGTGCTTGCTTAGCATTGAAACTTATGATTTTTGAGCATGCCTGTATTGACCTCCTGCTGAGTCTGGCAGTGCTGCTGAGGAGCACAGTATCCGCACTTGCTCCCATGCCTCCAGCACCTAGTTCCAGAAATGAGGCAATGTTGCTTCTTGAGACCAGAATTTGAGCATCTTTCACTATGTCTGTGTGGAGCAAAGAATCCACTAGTGGTTCTGAGCACGTCTCAGATGGGTTCTGACCAGCTACCCTGCCTTATAATTACAGCATTTGGCATACAAGGAGCAGGGGCGAGGGGTGGGGGTAAGCTTCCTGATGGTAGACGTGGCCTCAGCAGCACCCAAGCCCTAACTCTTTTCATTCACTGTAGAGTGATGTAGGCTGATCATCCCCAGGCTTAACTTTCAGGTGCCTAATGCATGCAGCCACTGGTCCTTCCTTCACATCACGTCTTCCCTCATACCAGGTCCTTCTTCCTATCTTATCCTGGTCTTCCTTTCTGCATCTGATCTGCATGTAGCCCTTCTTATCACCATCTGCTGCCACCACTGCCCGAGTTTGGAGTCTCCATGTTGTATTCAGCAGGAATTAAGGAATGCAGTAGCTTGTAGTGGGCAGACATAGGAACTGCAACTCTTTCAGAAGATCCAGCTGGGCTGAGAAAATGCCAGACAGTGTTGGCAATGCATAAGTGTCACACAAGCTACTTGGCAGCCTTGCACACCTGATATGTTTCATCCCCGAGACTGTTTTTGTAGAAGTGTTTTCCAGGCACTGGTAGCATGCTAAAAAGGAAGTAATCTGTGTGTGCTGTTTCATCACATGCCACCTTGTAGAGATTGGCAATCTCTGAACATGCCAGGGAGAAAGCTTGAATATGGTGAAGTGAGGAACGAAGTATTTTTCTTCTTTGGATTTACATATCTACCAATGCAATAGCATAATGGCACATTCAAGATGCTCTTAGTCTGACCAACATACACCAACACTAAGTTATAAGAGATGACATGAACATTTTTAAAATTCATCTCCTTGAACAAGAGGTATTTTATATCTAACCCAGAGGTATCAAACATCCAGCCCCGCAGGCCAGATAAGTGATAGAGGGCCAGTCCATGGACTGGATCTGGCCCACAGGCTGTATCTTTGACACCCCTGATGTAACCCATCTTCCTGCCAATAGAAGATTATTTCCTACTGTTCATTTAGCAACTGTATGCCCATTACTGAAGATATTTTTCATTATTCCAATAAAGAGTATGTTTGTTTGACCAGGATTTTTCCTGCTTGCTCAGTTCTTCATTTAATTCCCTAAATCAAATTATATGTGTTTAATACTTCAAATTGCTTGTAATGAATCAACCTTTTGTGCTTCTAGTAAGTGTGTTGTACTTCTCTCTTCTGAATTCTTTTCACTATCTTTTTGTTAACAAAGTACCCAGAAAGGAACCTGATAATCACCTGGTTACAGTGAGCTAAGTTTATAAAAAAAAAAAAAAAAAAAAAGGATTTTTTTCCTTTTTTTT
>NW_017729034.1:92182588-92198099 GCF_001723915.1 Gavialis gangeticus
TAAAAAAAAAAAAAAAAAAAAAAGGATTATTATCCTTCTTTCTGTGATAGTGATTTTACCCAATTCATAGAAGACTAAGAGACAATGCGGGGGCTGCAAAATGGGCAGATCCACAGGGCTTTTTCAGTTGCAAACCTGCTGTTTGTTTCTACTGCACCATAAAGAGTTCTTATGGTTGATTTTTTCCTTCCTTGTTCTCGGTTGCTTTGGTTTGCTGTATTGCAACAGTGGATCCAGCAGAGAGGAGAAAGCCTTTTTAACATCCAGACTGAGATGGTTAGAGCAGTACTGACTGCTTTAGATCACGTATGCAGAGTAATGGGGAGGAGTGACCACGAAGAAGACAGTTGGGGCTCCACTTAGGTTACTCGTTCCAGCCTAACTTCCACCTTCGGGGGGGGGTTGGTCTCCATCTACCTCTACCCTCTAGAAGCGTCATTCTCCCTCCCAGTTGCCCTTTTCCCAGTACCTATCCTTTTCTGGACTGGAAATGTTTTCTACTTTCCCATGTCTGGGGTGACTGCCTGTCCCTTATTGGGTGGGACAGTCTCAGAACGGGATCATGAAGTCCCGGTCCCAGGCTGCATGACTCTGGGACAGTATTTGTCCTGGATTTGCGGCATCACACAGGGATCCAGGTTTCTCCTTGTAGGCTGGAAGTGCTCTGGGCTGCTTGGGGCTGCTGGGAGCTGGACACGGGGGATGCCACATGCACGTATGTACCCACACACATGCACATGGCTGGTAAGGCAGCCAGGCAGGGTGGTGAGCAGTTCCTTGCAGATAAGTCAGTGGGAGGGGAACGGGTGTGAGGGGGAGAGAATGAGGCCTCCCTGGTGAGGGAAAGAATAAGGCAGGGGCTGGGGCTAGGTGTGCTGCCTAGCCAGGGCTGTGCATAGGGCCCTGAGGCTGGGGTGGGGAGTGGGACAGAGCCATGGGTGGCTTGTCCAGGGGGCACAGGGGAGGGCAGCTCCCCACTGCTGCATGCAACCCACAGGGAGGGGGGCATGGATGGGAAGTGCCCCTCAGATTTGTGTATGGGGCAGAGGCAAATGCTGGCTGCCTGTCCTACTGCCGCCTCCCCCCCCCGGGAGCCCTGAGCCCACAGCAGGTAGCCCACGTTTGCCACTGCCCCGCCTCACTCGGCTCTGCTTCGGCTGTGCTGCCCGGGGGGGGTGGTGGTGGTGAAGGGAAGTGGGCATGTCCCTGCCTTTATATTTTAAAAAGGTTGTCACCCTACCATGTGTCCTCATCTTTTCCACCCCTGCTCCCTTCAGTGGCAGTTAGAAGAAGGATCCAGTATAGTGTAGCTGGTGGATATTTCACAAGGTGATGCAGAGAAACTGGCTTCCCAGGTGGCTGTTAGAGCTCTGAAGAGTGGTGGGGTATTCAGTCTCTGAAATCTGTGCGACAGGATAGCCTTTGTGGGCACAGCATTAAAAACACGTTTGCTTTATTTTGGAACCAAGTCGCACTTCCAAGTCATGCATAATTTCTTGGTCAGCATTACTGATTCCCTTTCCCTTGTACATCTTATTTCTTTCCCTTCCCCCTTCTCTCCCCATGTATACAGTTGTATTTTTTTCTAAATTCAATCTTAATTCTGTTTTTCTTTCTTTCTTTTTTTTCCTCGGCTCATGTTTTTTAATCTCCCAAGGTCTACTTGTATTATTTTTTTCGGTCCTCACTGGCATTCGCAGCTGCTCTCAGATAGAATCCCCTATGAATGTCATTAATGTGCTGCTTATGTCCTCTTCCAGGTAATTAAAATTTGACAAGGCCAGACCTAAAACTGATCCCTCTGGAACCCAGCTAAACACCTCCCCCACCCAAATATGTTGCTGAATGTTTTGTATGCACAGTTTGTTGGCTAGTGAAGATCTTCCTTAAGAACCAAAATAGCCTGGGATGTGAATACGGTACTTAGAACAGAAAGCAAAGGGAGGAATGCTTTTCCTTAATATAACTTCTTAGATAAGGTATATTCAGACATTAACACTGAGCTGTATCTTTCATGTTGGAGGAAAATACAGGTTAAACTAAGCTAAACTGTCTGTTAATCATGGACTGAAACCTCCGTAGATTTACTCCACGGTTTTGTTGCAGGAACTTCTGTTCATTCTGAAGCTGTTACCCAAGCTATTTCAGTGGGTGGGTATCTGATGACAAGCATTGACCAGCGATAGCTGACAGCACTCAACATCTTAATGGTGCTTTGTTGTTTTTTGAGCTGTTTGCATCATTTTCTACATTGATGTTTTGGTTAGGAGCTCCTCAAGACATTTTCTCATGCATGTTCTTATGTGTTTCACATTAAGCTGGACCTACAGACAAATAATGATTGCGGAGGGTATCCCCTTTCCTAGTTGTACAGTAGTCAGCCATCCTGACTTTTCCAGAGAATCATGTGATATAAGGGCCAAGGTCTTTTAGGACCTGGTTTTGCTAGGGGCATGGGACTTAAGTGTTATGTACATATTAAACACTCACGGGACTGTGCATGGTAGTAACTGCTGCAGCTGGCAGAAAATATTTGCTGATTCAGACCCTTTCAGGAGAAGGTTTTGAAGACCATATGCACCTAAGCCAGAATGGTTGGTCTGTCTGAGTTTAAACTTGAGTACTCTGTGTATGTAAGCAACCTGTCTAAGTGCTAAAACACCTCCAGTACTTGAGCACAGGAAGTATTTTCTTGAGGGGACAAAAAGTGATCTGAAGATCCCGTTATTTAACTTCTACCCACTGGTCTGTGGAAAGGAATTGGTATCCTGTGGGAACACTGTGCTCTCATAACTGGAATAGCAATGAATATACTCCCACTAAGTAGTTTGTACTGGCCTTAACCCAGGGCTGTGCCTTAAAAGCACAATGAAGCCCTAAAGAAACTGAGCTAAATCCTGTGGTCCTTATGCAGGAAGAACTCCCATGCAGTACAGTAGGACCGGAGTGGGTAGTGAGAGAGAATAATTTTGTGTCATTTACCAGTTTAGCCAAGTGGTAAAGATGAAGGTGGAAAGTGAGGAACTACTGTACAGAAAGATCTTTCACTATGGAGTGAATGGACAACTAAATAGCAGATGAATATAGCGTTAGATAAGTGTAAAGTGGTGCACTTGGGCAAAAATAATCCAAACTATACCTACACTATGAGGGACTCTACATTAGCTATTACCACGTGGGAAAGAGATCTGGGAGCTGTTGTAAACAGTTTGCTAAGAACATTAGCTCGGTGCTCATTAGCCATCAAAAAGGCAAACATTATGTTAGGGAATACTATGGGAATTGTAAACAAAACAGAAAGTATCATTATGCCCCATGTCCGCTCCCTTTTAGCATCTACTTTCTGCCACTGTGTGACACAGGATACTGGGGATACTGAGCAAGATACACCTATGGTCTGACCTGGTAAATGGCAGCTTGTCTGTTCTCATGTTAATGGGTAGATTTCTGGAATAAGACATACATGATTGGACCCAATGTAGGATTGCTATTAAGCAAGGCACTGTCCAACTTGTGGCCTGTGGGCCATGTGAGGCCTGTGCAGGATTAACTTGTGGGTCATGAGCTCCCTTCCCAGCTGCCACTCTTTCTGCTACTGCTGGAGTCCCTGGGCTCCTCTTCCCTCTTCCAGCTTCTGCTTCCTGCATGGTGGGTGGTGGGGGTTGAGGAGTTCATGCAGTCTGAGTTGTAGGGCAGCCCAGGCAACCTCCACACTGGAAGAGCCCATGTGGCAGGGGGTGAGGAGCCCATGCAGCCTGTGTGCTGAGAAGTCTACATGGCGGAAGGGGGTGGGGGTGGCAATGCCAGGGTGTCTGCCTAGTCTACACAGCCCATGTAGCATGTGGCCCCAGCCGCTCAGAAGTTGGACAGCCCTGCTTAAAAAGCTGTGACTTCATTTGATGTCCTAATTGCTAACCTTTTTTTCCCCATGTAAAGGAGTGTTTGTGCAGCCATCCCTAGCTGGCATTCCAGCACAGTTATGAGATTCCTAATATATGTATCTATGTTGTATATGCTCATCTGAAATACCACGCACACAAACAAAGCACTTTTGGGGGAGGGGTGAGAGAGAAAAGCCGGAACAAAAAATGTTCACAAAGAGCAGAGTTAGTAATTCATAACAAACAGTTGAGTTGGATTAGAGTGATTTATTTTTCTAATGCTAACCAATTGATGGATATAAGCTGCATTCGCAGCAGGGGAAAAATGCTGACAGAAGAGATAAAACAATTACACTCCGGCCTGTGCTGTGGTGGGTTTGATTAAGGAGGCACAGTAGCCATTAAATTTTTTTTTTTTTATTAAGGGTCTTTTGAAAGAGGGTGGGGAAGTTAGAGATAGGGAGGTGTCAGCCATGCAGCTCAGAAATCAGTGGATTGGGTAGCAGCTTCCTGTAACAGCATGAGCTGGCCCACTGCCACGCTTCTCCGGCTGTGTGCTGAATGGGGTAGATCGGAGAACAGCTGTACCTAGTACTGTGTGTCGCGCTTGGAAAGCAGAACACTTTTTCTCCTCTTCATGGAATTGCCTCACAATGTTTTGTCTGAAAGGTGAGGGGGACTTCTCTGGCAAAGTCATTGCAATGGTTCTAGTCAGCTGAGCTGGGCTGTGTTATTTGATAGGCTTGGGCTTTTAGTGTTAGGATGGTATCTGCTTTCAAAACACTCTGAAGTATATGGAAGTTTATTCTGGTGTGCAGGAATGAGAGTGGTATAAATCCACTGTTCCTTTTGTTCTTATGAACCAGCAACCGATACAGCGCTGCTGCCTGTTTGGAATTCTCTTGTCGGGGATGTGGATGCCTGTCGGATAATAGGGCAAGCTTGCTTTGTGTGTGTCAAGGACAGCTGAGTAGTTGGTGTAAAGAAGATTTCAGGGGGGGACTGTTGAAATCGCAGAGACTTGTGGACTGGTTTATTATGTGAAACATGGACACTGGCTTAATTATTGCATAAATTGAATGGCATGTAATGAGTGCCAAGTGGGAGAAGAGGGGAAATACTTTTGTCATAGTGATGCAAATAGTTTGTGTGTATTTGTGTGTGTGAGGGGAAAGCAGGGGGCAAGTGAGAAACAGGGAGATGGACTTGGAAAAAAAATAATAAAAAGGTGTGGTTTGTAAGAACATGATCCTCAAAATCAGTGAGAGTGAGGGGGGGGGTGTTTTTTTTTTCTTTCAGGTCTCAGTATTTCTCTAGAACTACCTAGCTGCTGCTGTCACACTTCTGAAGTGCAGTTGCTGGAAGCTGACTGACCAAAGAGCTGTTGGAAAGGTTAGGTCTCTAACAAAGAGATACTTCTCCCTGGGAGAAGAAGCAGTAAATGGGAAATGCTGTACTTTAAACGGAACGTTTCTTCTGAGATTTCTCTAGCTTCTGTCCGTCAGGTATCTCAAAGTGCTGTATGAATTATATTTAGTAAAAGCATATAGCTGTTGTTGGTTGAACAGACTCCAGAGGCCCGAGTCAGGATCCAGGCCTCATTGCACTGGACACTGTAAACACGCACGCGCGCACGCCTCAGGATAAAAAGATGGCCCTTATGCCAAAATCATAGCCTGAGTAGTGTCACTGTGACTCCAAAGATCCATGGGGGGAAAAAATTACAGAACACACTTTTGCTATGCATCTGAAAGTACGTATTGGATCTATTCCTACACACACATGCACACTTGCATGTTGTGTTATGTGCATTTTCTTAAAACTAGGCATGTCTACATGTGTATTTAAGCACGCCTAAATTTAATGCACGTTAGCTTAATACTCATTAAGCAGTTTTAGGCAGATGTCTACATGTGCAGGCATTAAAGTGCATTAACACTGTGTGTGGACTGACTAAAGTTGGTCCCCAGTCAGTCCACACACACACACACACACACACACACACACACACACACACACACACACACACACACACACACACACACACACACACACACTTTAATGTGTCTACATGTTCATTAATGCACTTTATTCGTGCCTAAATTTGATACCTGCATTTGCAGGTGTCAAATTTAGATGCAAATAGCCAAATTCACCACTTTTACAGCATGCTTAGTGCGCACACATGTAAATATGCACCCTAATACACCTTAAATTTAGGCTAATGAGCCTTAAACACTGTAGACCTTGGGGGTTTTGATCCATGATGTGCATACAATTTGACAGGTCACTAGAATTATAAAAGAGAGCAAAAATGAAACAAGTGGTTCTGAGCTATTACTTCTGAAAGCATTACAGTATCACTTTGATGCTATCTATCAGTAACTGCTTAAAGCAGAATCTATCTGAAGTATGGGTAGGATTTTCAAAAGCACCCAAGTTCTGTTTTCACAAGTCAGGCACCATCAAGGTGACCATTATCTGTCTAGTGACATGGGTTTCTGACTCATTATGTCACTTTTGAGAATGGGCATACTTTGGCATTTATGAAAATGTTACTGTCTACAATAAGGCTTATATTTACATTAAAGATTTTTTTAAAGTAAACCTGCATATTAGAAGCCTTTTATATAGACCAAATGCAAAGAAAATGTCTCCACAGAGAAGAAAATTTTTATAAGCATTATTTTCTTGAATTGGTAATTATAAGATTTTGGATCCTAGCTAGGGACATACTTTGCAGAGTGGTACTAGACAGCTTTGTTGAACTGTTAACAGTGTGCTTTGATCAAACTTAGGACATCATTACCATTAGAATTTTAACTGTAGATCTTGGTCATTGTGATGACAAAGTAGGTTTCCTGTTTTTATGGCTGTTAAACTTTGCAACTCTCATGTTTTGTATGATATTTTAGTGCAATTACAGCATTCACAAACAGAGAAATAGAAGTAAAAAGAAAGGAGTAAAGATTAAGTATACATTATCCTAGTTTTAAATTTATATAGAAATTAGTAATTGGATAACCTTGGAGATACCAAGGTTTCACATCACCAAGGGGCCCAAGACAGGTATCAAACATGTGAATCATCGGTCCTTTCTCCCATTTTTTTGGTATTTTCCTCTCTCTTCCAGTTGTTTCAATTTGTTTTGTATTTAGTCATGGTGCTGAGCTTCGGACATTGTCAGGATAAAATAGAAGGGTGCCAGGCTTGACTGGGTGGAGGGTTTTTCTTCTGTATCTGAAACAGAGCAGCATGTTTGCCTTTTGGGTATTGTTTTGTTTTGTTCAGTTTGGAAAACACTAGGAGAGCTGGGTGTTTTTTATTTGTGTGTTTCTAGGGCTAGCAACTCCCATGCTGTGCAATAGGAGTTGTCTTCAGGCTCTGGTAACGATTAGCATTCTTGCTCAGATAAATCAGTTGTCGTTGTTTATATATGATTTGAATCATTGCATGCTTTGGTGTTTGAGTTTGTTCTGAAATCCTCTACATAAACTTTAGCACACCTTTAATGGCTTGTTTGGCTTTGGGTGCGCCATTATTTTAGAATGTCAGGTATCCAGGTTGTAGCCATATTGGTCTAGAGGTGAAAGGAATCAGAACTCATGGTAGAGATGATATCTTTTATTAGACCAACTAGATTTTTGCAAAAAAAAGGTCTTTAATTGCAAGCTTTTGGGCACAAGCATAGCTTACTTGCAAGCTTTTGGGCACCCTTCAGGCATAGGAGAAGAGATTCCAAATAGGAGATTTTATCATACCTTCAAATCTCCTATGAAATATGAACTTTCATTTCTACCCAGGAGAACGTGTACAATCTTTTCTCCTATGCCTGAAGAAGAGTGCTTGTGCCCGAAAGCTTGCAGTTAAAGAATTTTTTCTGCCCAAATCTAGTTGATCTAATAAAAGATTATCATGAGTTATGGTACTGCTACCATGAGTTCTGATTATTTTATGTCATTTAGTCTTTTTTGGGCTACCATTTTGGTGCCCTTACCATCATAGATGGCACCTTATTGTGAAAAGAAAAAGCATATAACTTCCTGGTGAGGGTATAGTGACAAAGGTTTCCCCAAGGTAAGTGAATATATGATATATTTCTGAATTAGTCTGTGAGGTGCAACTGTATTGTCTTCTGTATAAATGTACAATATATCAGTCGCACTACAGTAACTGCTTGTGTACATGTAAGTGGGGGGCAGCTTGTACCCTATGTCATAGCACTAATCTCTGTCACGCTACTGCACGGTAAGAAATGTACACAGGCAAGCAGTCACTTGTGGTAGTTTACACACCATAATTCACAAGGGAGGCTAGGATGAGAATTTGTCCTGTAGGCTAACCAACAGAAACTGCCATTATTCGTTTTCTTAATCTATAATGTAAAATCTATGTTAAATGTGAGAGATACCACTTACTCCTTTCGTGTTACGTGCCCCACACTTATGGTAGTCTAACACATAGGAACTTATCTTTGTGGCCAAGCTTTCAGTTACCATCTAAAGCTCCTTTGGAATTGCTTCAGCAGAGGATGCAGATGCACCCTGCTGTCTCCAGCGAGCCACAATGTATTTTCTTTAAGACTGTCATTCTTAGCCAGGGTGCCACTGCACCCTTGGGTGCCTTGAGAGGCTTTTAAGGGGACTGCACAAAATTAGCCCAGTTAGGTGTGCAATCACCTACACCTGATTTGCAAGATAAACCCAAAGTTTTCAAATAGGAATCCTTAGTATCAAAGACATTCTGACCTAGTGTGGTCTTTCTGAGCTCTTTGCAACAGACGAATTTCTCTGTTATTTTTTTGTAGTGAAAAAAAACTAGTGAAAACTAAGAGCTGGCATTTCCGAGGGGGTATCTTGAATCTAGAATGACTGAGAATCACTGCTCTAAGTAGTATCTGGGTTGATGCTTCAGGGAAAACTAGGTACAAATTTTTCTGTTCCTTAATTTTGCATTTGGAGTATGAGATACTCCTATGCCCCATCGCTGGGATTATTCAAATATTGTGATACAACAATGGAACTGTTATTGTTGATGATAGACTGAAGCCAGGATGTGGGATGAAGGGCCAAAGCCATACTGCTTTTATTGCTCTCAATTCTTTGGACCTTAGCAATTCGCATCTATAAACAAAATAAACTTCAGTACTTAAGAATTCATTTCAAGAAGGGCTGGGAGCCACCAGCCCCAGCACATTGTGGGGGGCTGAAAAGCAAGCTTGTATTTCTGCAGCTTTGGCCTAGGTTACTTTAGTTTGTTTGCAGAAGGAAAATAGTACCAGAAATGCTGCAGAGTGGGTGTGCACTCCTGCCTGCCTGCAGTTGTGAAGTATTTACTGTATCTTTGCTTGGCATACAACTTCGGATTTCGTGGGGGAAATCTTTCATACTAATAATAGCAAAGGGTTATGTTAGAGACTATCCATGAAAAATCCTGGGCATGTGCTTGTTGCTCCCTAGAGGAGAGTTCCATGCTAGAAATGCAGATTTTTTTTTTAAAGAAAAAATTTAAGATCACAGGCCTGCTCACCAGTTGTCTCGCGTGTGCTGTGCATGTAAGGACATTCCTTGGATTCTTTTCTTGGCAATGTTCTCAGAAAATATCTAATGTTTGGAATCAGAAACAGATTTTCTCTGATGTCTTGAAACAAATGCATTTTCCAAGTTAAGCAAGGCTAGCAACATTCTGTACGTGATGCTGCATTGCATCTCTTGTCTTACATTTCTCGTTCTTCATATATGGAGCAGCAAGCCAACGAGAGAGTGAAGGGAGGGGATTTGTATTCATTTAAAAAAAGGATGCTTCCTATATTTCCAGTCGGAATTTAAATCTGCATTGCTTAAAACTAAAAAAACTAGCTAGTTGATGGTATGCGTGTGTGAATTAAACTCTGATTTTCATCTGGGAGTTTTATGACATCGTGTATGTGCTGGGATCTGCACATTTTTCTTTTGTATATTCTATAGATCTTTTTAATAATGTAGAGAAACTAGAACACTCCTAGTTTTACGTTCTTTAAGCCTGGTAACAAGCTGCTTTAACGAACACACTAAAGACAATTAATTTGTTTCTACAATGTTTAGAAGATACTGCCCACATGTGAAACTATTCAGAATTTATTTTATTTTCCTTTTTCTTTCCATAAACATTTTGTTGCCCTTTCTCTGTCCCTCATGTCTCCTAATTTCAGCTGTATAGTTCTTGAGCAAAGCAACTCATATCGGACCTGTTGCTGCAGGGATTCTAGAGGGTAGTTCTCCTTTGCAGAAGATTGTTTCCGCCTGTGATTTGATACATTTGGTACTTTTTTATTAATCCAGTATGATCCACCAGAGATTAGTAGGTTAGGTGAAATGGTTTTAGCTAACAGATCCAGTTCTGCTACAATTCATGCCTCTTTTCACCCTATTTTGCATTTTAACAGGTTTACTCTTTTGCTCCCTTTTTACCTGGTCTATTTTCTTCCCTTTTTCTTTTCTTGTCCACCTTATTCAAGTCTGTCTCTCTTACTGAGTGGATTGAGGTCTACTCATACTCTGAAGCACTGATTTGGTCCAGTGCTGTCCTGCTAAGCTATTACCACCTCATCCATTTCATGGAACACTTGACTCTAAATAGGACACCTGTGTAAATTCCCTGAATGAAAGCAGGTGACAGCAGAGAAATGTAGAGCAGCCTTTCAAACAGACCATGTGTTTATTGATAGGGGCCAGATTGTGTTATGAAAGGTGTATTTCCTGACCAGTGTGTGTGTGTGTTACTTAAAAAAATCCAGCAAATTTCAATGGGGATTTTTAAAATGGTTTTTGGTTATTCTTTGTTATTTTTTTTGGACTGCCAAAAGGGAGAGAGATGTAGAGGCATATAGGGAAAGAATAGAAGAGTGAATACTTGTAGTTTGGCTAGACAAGTAGTGTGAAGATATGTAGCTGTATTCATAGGAATAAGCAGCAAATGGGTTGGCCTGCAGGCTAGATCAGACCTATGGAGCCAGCGGGCTTTGGTGGTCTTCCAGTGGTGGTGGCAGGGCTTCACTTGTGTTGGAGCCAGGAAGCTGGGAGTTATGGCACGTGACTGCATTTCCAGAATCAAAAGTGAATGTCTGTTCACTTGCTTATTGGTTCAATTTACACCGCTTAGACTAACCTGCAAATATTGAATTGATTCAGCCTTGGGCTTTTTGACCGTCTGTACTTAGCCAAAGAGATTGAAGTGGTAATGGATAGGGGAGAGAGTGAATGTGGGGCAGGGAAACAGTACAAAAAACGAGGCGACTTTGCAAAGATCAAAAGAGTAAGTCAATAGAAGAGCTGAGTAAGAAAGAGGAACTATGGTAACATACTGGCCTATATATTTTCACCATGATTTGTCTCAGGGGTCAACAGATACAACAAAAGTTATGGATCGGCGTTACATTTCTAGCGAGAGAAATGCCATTCTTCTGCTAGAAGCTGGGAGTGTACATGCGTTCATGCAGTTTCTCGTACAGGAAAAAAGCAGATCCAGGAGAAAGATCTTCCATTCAATGAGGAAGATCTTGCCTGCACAAATCTCTCATGGAAGAATGAATGCTGCTCCCTGCCAGTAGATTCCTCCCAGAGATTGGGGAGGGCAAGGGGAGTAGTGGTAAGAAAAGCTCTGGGAAAGGCTCAGGGAGTCCTTCCCTGCCCTTTTCACTTCTCCCAGGGACTGGGAGGAATCAAGCAGCCACTGCTTCCCTTGACCTTCCAAAGACTGGGGAGCAGAAAAGTGGGAGTGACTGCGGGCTGGAACACCTGTATGCTCCCTCTCACAAGTGTACTACAAATTTTGCAGAAATATTCAGCACTAGAAATCAATGCCTGTCCACATCTAAAACATCAAACAAAAACCTTGTAGGCTAAGTACAGATATTCAAAAGCCCAAGCCTGAATTGATTTTGTCTTTGCAGGGTAGTCTAACCTGTGTTGACTGAACCGAGAAGCAAGTGAATAGATGCTGACTTTTGATTCTGGAAATGCACACGCATACCTGCAGTGGCTCAGGCTAGAAGCTCGGGGGTGCTAGAGTGAGTCCTCCCTTCCCTTTGGCAGTGGCCAGAAGGTTGGAGGGAAGCTGAGCTGGGGCGGCGGATGGCCCTGGCCTCTGAGTATGATTGGGGGAGGGGCTTAAACCCCCACCCTGGCCTGCAGGGACCCTAGCCAGGGTGTGCCTGGAGGGGGAAGGGGGAAGCAGTCTCTGCCAGATTTGCCCCTGGGTGACGGGGGCCTTGGCCAGCCCCCCAGCAGCCCAGGCAGCATCTCAGGCTCAGGCAAAGGGGAAGAAGGGAGATTCTCTGCCTCCTTTATCTCACTGGCATGGGATCCCAGCTGGAGTCTGCTGGCATTACCCCCTTGCTGGCCATTCAAGCAGCAGGGGGCATGTGGCCTGGGGAGTGCTTCAGGATCAGGGTGGGGGGGAAGTGGGGGATGGGTTTATACCCCCTGTCTCCCCTCTCCCACTGGCATAGGATCCTGGCAGGGAGGGAAAGCTAGCAGACCCTGGCTGGGGTCCCATGGGAGAGGGGGAGACAGGGGGGTTTCATTCCTCTCCCTCCCCTTCACCTGAGCCTGCTGGTCCATGCCCCCACTCCCTCCACTCCAGCAGGGAAAAGTCTGGCAGGGGCTGTGTCCACAGCCAGATTCCCAACCCCACTCCCTTGTTAGCCAGCTCTCACTGCTTGGGCTAGAGAGCAGAGTGGGGCCAACCCTGCTGTGCTCAAGCAGACAGCACATCCCAGTCCAGGACTGAAAAGCATGCTGGGGGACTCTGATTTAACTTGAACTAGGAAAGAGTCTAGGACAGAAGTTCCATAAACTGGTTTGACCTAAATCAGTTAAGTCTGATACTACATTCAACCAGGTTTATCTTAAACTAGTTTTGGCCATCTAGAAACTGGCTTATGTGCACTGAACTTCTATTCTGTTACAGGTTTAAACCAGTGTCTGATCACTTAAACTGGATAATGTGTAATTCTGTCCCTAGCTGTAGTGAAGACTGACACTGGTAAATGAACAGACAAGAGTTTCTTTTCCCTCTCATTTCTGAGATTGTGTTTATACATTATGGCTCTTGTGTAGAGTTATATTTAGATATGTCATTACAACTGCTAGAATTGTTTTAGTTAAAAGCAGCTGAGGAGCCTGCTAAATAGCACAGAAATAGAACCAACAAAATGAATGGTGCATGTGTGCGTATATGTTCGCGTTTCACTTCTTTGCAGCCCAGTGGAGTGAGATGTGACTGACTGTGTGGACATTTTGTTTTTCTCCTCTAAAATTTCTGAGCGAATTAAAAGCAGCCCTGGATTGAAGCTGGGCAGGTGCTTGATAAGTAATCTCTCCTTCTCTAGGTATGCCAACATTCCTCGGTGTGGTTGGTAACTCCTGCCATTCCAGTTCAGTGGGTTTTCTGAACAGTGAACCTCACTTGGAAATGTGCGGTGGGGATAAAATTTGTACTGGTTTATTTATGATCTCATTCTGAATATAAGCCTGTTTTCCTGATCTCCAACTACTTTCTTTTTGACTGACAGCCTCTTTTCCACCTTGTGTTCTATCATTGTAATGTCGCCCTTTAGCCTTTTTCTCCCCTGCTCTCTTCCCCCTCTCCTCTCTGCTTTAAGTCTCTGCTTTATCTTTTGTCTTTCTAATTTCTACCTATTTACATTCTCACTAACATCCTGCCACACTTGTAGTTTCTTTCATTTTTTGGAGCCTCAGAACAGCAGAGACTCCCTATGCCTGAAGAAGGGTGACAGCACCCAAAAGGCTGCTAAGAACTTTTTTCCAACTACTCAGTTGGTCTAATAAAAGATGTGACATCTATTCAAAGAACTCTGCCTGCCTGTGTCCTGAGTCCAACATGGCTATAACCCAAAACCCAGCAGCCTGGCTTTTAGAATTTCTATAACTGGATGTTTAGAATCTGAAGTTTTGATAAATATTTAGCATGGATTTTGTATCATTTCTATGTGCTCTTTCAAGATGTGAATTGATCCAATGCTGTGTGCATACAGGCATACATAAACACAAATATTTGATTCTTGTGTTCCATTAGTTGTTCCATGTGGTGCTGTTTGCAGTCTTTCAGGGTAATTTGAAAATTGACTTCTCTGAAGTGGAAATATTAGATGAGTAGTATAATTTAGATTAAATGTTTCCACTGTGCAGTAATTTCACATTCGCATAGGCACTACAAATATACATTGTGTGCGCGCCCTTCTTTCCTACTGTATTTCCATAGATACATTCCTTCATATTGGCTGTTTTAGAAGCTAGTTGTGAGATTTACATAATGTCATACCTGTTGTGGTTTGTGAATGATCGGTAGGAGGATTGACACCTTTTTCTCTGTTACCATTTTGTTCTTCATTTGGTGGTGGGGGGGGGTGTCATCTACTTAAAAACGCAAATGATGGTTCTGCAAGTGTAATACAAATTGGTTTTGAAATATGTGGACTCAACAAAGGGAAGTGCATTCAAAATGCAACTAAGAGGCAAAGCTTTATTTCTAAGGAATAAAATGTGTAGGCTTGAGAACAATAAGATATGCAAGAAAAAAGCATGCATTGATGCTTAGATCCACAGGCATTGAAAGAAATGAATACTTAAATGCACTGTAAAATAGGATGTG
This sequence comes from Gavialis gangeticus, assembly GCF_001723915.1. Taxonomy (NCBI): domain Eukaryota; kingdom Metazoa; phylum Chordata; order Crocodylia; family Gavialidae; genus Gavialis; species Gavialis gangeticus. Next base: position 92,197,123 of record NW_017729034.1, read on the forward strand.
TGTACTTTAAGCCTATATATATATATCTATATAGATATATATAGATACAGATCTGCATAGGCTTTTTAATGGATTAAGTCTAAGTCATTACTTTGCATTAAGTACAGCAGTTCTGCATATTGTGGGCATGCCTAAAGGTGCAGTTAATGCAGATGAATAAACTCAAATACAGTTTGTGTTGGAATTTACTGCTCCTGGGCATGCATTTGAATATGTGCTCGGGACCACAGCACATCGAGCCAGGGCGGAGCAACCCCAGTTGGCAGGGAGCTCCGGGGGGTCAGCCAGCAGGCTTGGGGCTGCTCTGACCCAGCTCAGTGGCTGTGGAGGGGCTGGCTGGGACAAAAGAGTGTTCCAATATGGGGCTAGCTGGTAGGCAGCCCCCACACTGAAGCACCCTTGTGTTACAGCCAGCCCTTCATTGTCTACATAGCATTGTGGTGCACTAAAAACCGCTAGGCATGTCCACACATGGTATATGAGGTACTAAAATTAAGTACTAAAATGCACATTTGGCTGTGCTAATGCAGTTGCACAAGCACATGTTTTTTAGGTGATGCTTAACATGCAATAGCATTGTGCATGGACTTAATTAGTGTCTAATTAGGGTTGCTCAATGGGTGGCTTCCCCCTACAGTCAGACAGCAAATGAAGAGGTGGTCTTTGGCCCCGAGATAGTTAACAGATGGACCAGGGCATATCTATCACCACCCAATCCACCTGGTAATTAGTTATGATTTGATTAATTAGGACTTGCACCAAGATGTTACTGATACGAATCAACAGTTTATTATAAAACTAACGAGAACAGATAAGTATCATATGCTATACAACTACACAGAAACCCACTTAGTCCTAACAGTCACTATAAATTCTAATTGCCCATCAAATCCTATATTGCCTATACTTACCTTAATACCAATGCTATACAAATCTTTACCCAGAAATATCTAATTACAACAATGACAATAAGAGGA
>NW_017729034.1:92203099-92208502 GCF_001723915.1 Gavialis gangeticus
CTTTGCTACCCAGAAATATCTAATTACAACAATGACAATAAGAGGACTTAACTTTATCATAAGGGACAAGGGAACTTTATTCAGTTGGGCTCTGGTCATTGGGTTAGAGACAACTGCACCTCAGGCAGCAGCTTCGGATCTTCATTGGACACACGCCGAGAAGACCCCCAACACTGCAGAAGGGAAGAATGGGACAGGGTAATGCTTACTGATCAGAGCAGAGGGCTACTACTTTACATGATAGACACACCCGGAGGGAAGAGCCCGGGGAGCCAACCCTTTCTGCTCCAGTGGCAGACAGAAGATCTCTTAGGGTAAGGGTGCGTGGGACCCACGGCAACTGGGCCCAGCACCAGGAACCTCCGCGGTTCACACAGCTGATCGGTCACTCAACCTCTCCATGTCTCTCTTTATCCTTCCTGCCAACAAGCATTCTGACTTCTTTCCTTTTCTCAGTCACACCTCAGGCAAACCCTAAACATACATACACACGCATTGGACTCACCCCATGAACAGGCGCACACACGTGTGCACGCATACACACCGAACTCCCCCCCCCCCCATGACCTACTTACACACTGGACCAGATGACATGGCCTTACTGATACAGACACAGGCCCAAATTTTTGCAGCAACAGTAGCTTATTCTACTGTGAATTAGCATATTAGTGTTTGTTTTTGGTTTGTTTTTTTTTTACATGCCACTTAAATATGCAGTAGAATAGGCTACTGCGAATTAAAGTGTACATGTAGACACGCCCACTAAGACTGTACCTTGGAGCTAATTGTTCAGCTCCGCAATAAATGTCTTGTGTAGACATGCCCTGTATGTACTATTTTAAATCTGCGCTTTTCCACCTTCCATGCGAAAGGGTGGTGCTGTTCTTAAGGAGGTGCCATAAATCATTTAAAAGTTTATTTGATGAACCCGGGAAAAGTTAGCTTCACATGACTCAGTTTGTCTCTCATCAATTGGTTTGCATTTTTGTAAACACTTATTTTCTTTCCTTTTTTAAACTTTATATCCTTTATTTTTGGTTGTTTTCATAAATGGTATAGTGGGTGCTTTTATATCTGTGCTGATAAAACATCTGTCATCTAGTAACTGGGTCATATTTTTCCAAGTGTGGTGACTTGTGGTTCATAGCATATTGAGAGTTTTTCCAACATAGTTACCAAAGATTAATTTTTACTAAAGAAAGTAAGGAAACTTATCTCTTTATCTCGCTCAGCTTGAGGGTCTGTTACTAGTAACAGAGTTGAAAAAAGGAAAGTTAAGGTGGAAACAGATGTTGCCTTTCATCAACTCTGTGCCACCATAACATTTTTTTATGGTACCACAAAGTAAAAGCAAATAGACATCCATACCCTTTGTTGTGCCATAATGGGGTTGTTACAAAAGGTAGTAATAATTTATGCTGCTTTATTGTAGTGGATGTCTGTTTGTTTATGGCAGGGGAGCACAGGCAGCCCAGAGGTGTTCAAGCCCTAGGCAAGCGTTCTTCGGGCTTGAGGGGCTTGGTCCTGCATGTACCAGGAATTCCCATGCAGGATCAGGCCCTTTGAGCCTGGGGAATGGCTGTCCAGCTTCCCGTGCTCCCAGAGACGCATTCCCAGGATCTCTGGGGTGTAGGTCTTTGGAAGCAGGGAGAGCTGGGGTTTCCCACTTCCAGAGTTGTGCCCCTGGAAATGTCTAGGGCCAGGGACAGAAGTTACACACAAACTGGTTTAAGTGATCAGAAACTGATTTAAACCTGCAACAGAACAGAAATTCAGTGATCATAAACCACTTTCAAGATGACTAAAACTGGTTTAAGGTAAACCTGGTTGGATGTAATATCAGACTTAACTGATTTAGGTCAAACTGGTTTATGGAATTTCTGTCCCGGATCCTTTCCTGTTTCAAGTTAACTCAGTCCTCCAGCATCCCAGGGGGCTTTGCAGCTCCAGTGGAGCAGGGACTTCCTCAGCCCTCTGCTCCTTAGTTTGCTACCTGCCTATGTCCAGCAGCTCATAGGGACAGCGGAGCAAGGAAACAGACCCCCAGGCTGCCTTAGCCAGGCTCTACACAGCAGAGGGGGAAGGGAAAGCCCCTGTGGTATGGACTCTTCAGACTCTGGCAGCCCACTCCCTTCCTTCTCAGCTGTTGATTGATTTTGTGGCTGCCATAGAAGGCAGGGAGAAGAAGTCCTTTGGGCTACAGGCCTGTTCATGCAGCCCAGCATGGGAGCACCTGGGAGCCCCTGCCTTGGGGGGCTTCCCCCAGCCCAGGGTCCTCCCACCCCTGGCAGGCCCATAGAGCTGAGGGAATTCTTCCCATCCTGAACCTTGCCTTAGTTCCTGTGAGTCTCAGGCAGTTTCAGGGAGCAGAGAAAAATCCTCCTGCTTCTCCACACTTGGTTTTGCCTTAGATGCTTTCTCTCTGCTCCCAGAGCTATCCCTGAGTCTCCAGCAGTTAAGACAAGGGGGTTAGGTTGGGAAGATTGCCATTCAGTTCCCTGGTGCTGCCCGGGACTAGGGGGCTCTAGGCTAGGGTGTGGGAAGCCTTGCAAGGTGGGGGCTCCCTGGTGCCCCCATGCTCAGCTGCATGGGTAGGCACCTGGCTGGCAGGTTTCCATCTCCCTCGCTGCTGTGGCTGAAGCTATCAACTGCTGGGAAAGGGGAAGGGGGAATTCCCTTCAGCTACCCAGGGCTGCCTAGGCTGGGTAACCCAGGCTGGGGGAAACCTCCAGATAGGGGAGGCTTCCCCCCAAGGTGGACCAGCACTGGGACAGGGGGCTCCTTAACCCCCTGTGGGGCACAGCAGGGATTTGGGGATGCTGGGCTGCGGTGGCAATGGCCAGCAGGCTGGGAGATGTGCTCTAGTACCTCCTGCCCACTGGCCTGGGTCAATGTAGACCTACCCTTGCTTTTCTCAGTTAAAAATTGCATGTCAGTTCAGTTGGTTATCGGTTCTACCTATGCAACTTTAGAGGAAGCTGCCTAGTTTGAATCGATTCAGCCTCAGGCTTTTTGCCTGTTTGTAGGGAAAGCTTCTAGGCACATTCTGGCACTGCTGAGCCACTTCGCTGGGTGACATCTGTTTCTAGGCTTATTTCTCATGATTCTGCAGGATCTGAAATAGTTAGGTCACATGCACTAGAATAGCTTCACACATCTCACTTGAAGCTAATCAAGCATTTTTAGAAGCAATGCAGTTTTCTGGATGTACCTTTTTTTACTTCTTTCAGGAACTTTTAATGCTTACCTTTTATGCTGGGATCATGTTGGGAGGAAGGAGAATGAGAACAGCATATTTAAAAAGCATCCCACCTGAAAATTTACATATTTCAGTAAGCACTTTGTTTTTCAGTGAGTTTACACCGAAGTGTGAGAAATGCACACTTTCTGCACGTGTTCTATGCATCATCATCTTAATTACCAACATTGTTCTGGAAATTTGAATCTAGCAGCTGACCCCTAGGAAGAGTATTTTTAATTAATCAAACTCGCTGCTTATTCTGGGTCCACAGGTAACCTGTGGAATATCGTCATGGTCTTTGATCTAGAAGTTGCCAGCATTTTTGTAGCTGACTCCATTATATTTGAAACAGTCTTGTAATGTCCTCAGTGAATAATAAAATCTGTTAGCCTGTAAAATCTATTTTTGTGTAATCATGTTGAGTGATGCTAAAAGTGCAAATATAATTAATTTAATTATTTCTTGTTAGCCCTTTCTCAGCCGTTCTGTTGATATTGCCTAAAGCTTTTTTTCTCAACCAGGGTGAACAAGATCCTTTTAAGGATGCTGTGTAGTGCCATGCAGCTTTGGCACTGTTAGGTGTCTAAACACCTACACATGATTAACAAGAGAAACCCAGAGATTTCAAACAGTAATCCGTAATGTCAAAGATACTCTGACCTATTATGGTCTTACTCAGTTCTTTGTAACAAAAGAATTGCACTAATATTTATCTGCACTCAAAAAATGAGTGAAAACTAAGACTTGGCATTTTCTGAGTAGGTGTTTGGAGTCTAATGAGGGGTTCCTTATGTCTAAATAAGTTGAGAACCACTGGCCTAAGACAATGGTAAGTTGAATATCCTATAATTAACCAGGGCATCTGGTTCACTTTTCTTAAATATCACCATGATACTTACTTTCTTCCAGTGTTCTGGAATTTCCCGTCTTTTCCAAGATGTGTTTAAAGAAAAATTAGTTTCAGTGGTCCAGGAAGCTCTCTTGCACTGCTCTTAAAACTCTTGAGTGTAACTTATCTGGATCTGCTTGCTTAAATGTATTTAACTAATAGTAGAAGCTTCTTTCTAAATAATTGTGGGGCAGGAGGGAAACGTGTCCTATCATTTTCTGATATAAAAACACAATAAGGTTTTCATATGGTTGTTTTCTGTCTGGTGCGCTTGTAGACCATTGCCTTCTAGAAGTAGAATCATATTGCAACTAAAGTGTATGTAAAGTTATTTTTTCTTCCAAATTTCTTACTATATCTGCCACTCCTTTAACTCCATTAAATAGTAGGATCACTTGTCCAGTTTTGTGATTTTTTAGTCACTCTCTTTCTAAACCATGTTGCCTAACTTTGGTTCTGCTCTTCATAGCACAGGGCCTGTCCCCTTTTGTCCTTTGACAGTCCTCTTGGTAGAACTGAAATGGAGGTAAGAAATATGAAGAATTTTAACAAAATTTCCTACCTAAGGTGAGGCCTGGTGCTTGTGCATCTGTGAAAAGGGCTATGCTTTTGGAGAAAAATGTACATTATACTTTCCTAGACTAGGTACAGATGTTTGGGGAGGTTAGATCATGTTAAAAATGGCCACCTGATCTAACTTAGTTCACCCACATACAGACCTTATGCTTAAATTGACCTAACTAGTGATCTGAGTGCAAACTGCACAGAAGTTCAGGAAGGTTAGATTAGTCTAAAAATGGCCGACCTGATCCAAGATAACTGTACCTCCATGGTAGTCAGGTGAGACCAATCTAATCATATTTCTGTACTGTTCCCAGCATAACCTCCTGGCTGGGAAAGCTGAGCCTCTGGTGCCAATCTGGGACTGCACTTTTTTCCTACCCCCACCTGGCACCAGGCCATTTTTAGCCCCACAACATCTTGCCCCTCCCCCAAAACAGATAATCTCCCCCCGGACCAGGCAGTCCATCTCAAGCCCACCGAACCCCCATCCCACAAGCTGAACTTTATACCTGTTTTACTGGTGTTCACTGGTGCTGGGAGCTGATCAAAGTCAGTTGGAGTAGGGGGAAGGGCAAGTGGGATCAGGGTGGTGTAGGTTTACTGAGGGGGTTGTTTTTCTAGGATGGGGGGATAAAAATAGCCCCTGGACCCCCAGCCCCACGGACCCTACTTGCCCCCCCCATGTCAAACCCTGCCAACTTCCCTGCAG
>NW_017729034.1:92208674-92217472 GCF_001723915.1 Gavialis gangeticus
GTCAAACCCTGCCAACTTCCCTGCAGATGCTGCTTGCCCTCCACCCCCCCCCCAATCCATGCTGCAGACCCTGCCTGCTAGCACCTCCATCCTGACTTAGTTTAGATTGGGTGACCATTCTTATTTCAATCTCATGTCCCCAAGAGCCTGTATGTACCACTAATGACAAAGTCCATGTTATAGCTTGTCCCCGAGTCTTTTACAGTTTCCTCTCTCATGTCTTTCCTTTTCCGCATGCAGAAAAAGAAGTTTGCAGCCTAAATGAGGGATTTCTAGTTTTTCTTAATTCATTATACAGGACTGTCCCATGCAGATTTAATTTGCTTGTGGTCATATAAAAGTACATTTTGAGAGAAACTCTCTCATAAAACTTATATATTCAACTTTAGTCGATCAGTTTTATTTCTAGTTGCCAAAGTTTCCTACCTCGGTTGGGAATTCAGGAACTGAACTGAGATGGTTGTAGTTGTTATTAGCAGCCAGCATAGACGTAGATCCTGCAGTGCTTCGTGGACGGAAACATCTTTTACTGTATAAACCAGGTGTTTGCTTGTGAATGAACAGGCACTGAACAGTAGCAACTTCTAATTAAGAAGATTCAGGGGGTTTTTTAGGCTTTTCCCTCCTTGCTGCTATTAGGAAGAATGTTGAGGTTGGGAGGATAAAGGATTTCAAACTACAAAACTAAAAGAAGAAATCCTTTTGAAAGGTGTATGGGTGCTTTTTTAAATCCAAATACAAGAAAGCAGTAAAATACTACTACTATTTATAGGCTTAGTCCACAGGTAGGTGTAGAGAACTTTATAAGGAGTAGGCTCATACTTATGTATATTCAGGAGTGTGCACTCTAATTTAGAGACTGGAATCCCCCTAGCTTTTCTTTTTGAACTCTGGTAATTTTAATAGGAGTGGTGTTACCATTAAATAAGGCCCTGAGCCTGCAATTAGCAGTATGTGGGCAGATTGTCAATAGGCTTCTGTGTGGGTGGAAATGTCTGCTTGCCTTTCCTCCCCCCCAGGATTAGGGTTTAAATATATACTTAAAAACCACATGCCAGTGCCAAGGAAAACTGGCATTTTATCCTTGTCTAGAAGTTAAACTAAAAGAACCATTCTAATGATATTAATATTGTAGGATAAAACGTTTCTGGGTTAACAGTTTTGTTCATGCTTCAGTTAGAAACCGAGTAAGAAACCTGAGTTGCAAATTCAACCTTACAGAAAAAGGAGCACTTGATAGCAAGTGCTCAGTGATAGGGCACTGGTATTCCAGTATAGTACAAGTCAGCAAGGTCTTGGTATGTATTTGGTAGCTGTGTTGGTCTGAGACTAAAAGAAATGCAGAACTCAAGTTCTGGGTAGACATTTTTGACGCGTTGCACAATTGAAACTAGCTGCTGCTCTGTGGGTTGTTACGCACATGTGATGTACCTCTGTTCTGCTACTTAATTGCGGAAAGTTATTTGACTTTCCCCCTTGTTTTTTCTTTGTTGTTTGTTTTGTGCGCAGTGAATGTCTTGGAAATATTATGTATTTGGTTTCGGGAACCTGTTGGCATAGACTGGCCCATATCTATTGATCGCTGGAAAGGTCAGAGATGGTGTCGCACAGTGAAAAAATGAATGAACATATATGTATAGCTTGTATATATCTATATTTTTTTTGCTGGGACATGAACAGGTGCAAGTGAGTGTCCAGAAATAAGTGTATTGTAAACTGATGAGTCAAGTCTTTGTGACAAGGAAGCAATTTTACTCCTCCTTGGAAGTTTGGTGGATTTTGAGGGGGGAAAGTACAGTTAATAACCTTGGAAGTGGTCCAGTTATCTGTCAGCTTCACTCTTTTTAGCAGTATTGTGTAGTGGTTTACAATTAACCTGACAAGGGATTACAGAGGAATGTTTTCTGACTGGAAACCTTACCCACAAAAGTTCTAGAAAGAACAGCTAGATTTAGACCCTTCCCCAGGTCTGCACAGCTTTTAATTTCTGTAGTGATTGCTGCAGTATAGAAAGTGTTCTTTCCCTGTGCCAATTATGTATTATCATGGATTTCGGTGAATAAAAATGAAACCAATTTCAGTATGAATTGTTTCTGTACTTCGTATTGTTTGTGTCTGTAGTCTTTAATTTTTATTTTTACTTTTTTCAGAAAACATCACTGATTGGTTTGGTGTGTTTAATTCTGAAAAATGTCATATGTAGAAGCTGGGTCATTTGTATTTTCTTGTTGCTCTTCCTCCTAGAGAAATAGTTTCAATTTGGAATCTGGGCATTTTCAGAAAATGAGCTAAAAATAATGTATTACTCCACTAAAGGGATGAAACCTGCTCTTGTATCTTACTACTGAGTTTTTGACGGCTTAAAGTGAATATTTTCTAATAGTTAAATTGTATTTCCTTTCCCCAATTCTGCAAAATTAAATTTAAAAAACCCACCACCTCTAAGGCAAAATGGACAGAATAGAGTATAAAGAACCGTTTAAATTCACAGTATACAAGATGTTGTCCAATGCACCATGTGAACTGAAAGAAATGACCACCCTAGTTGCTCCCAGGGGAGCAGGTGGCACACACTGCCTCCTGTGTAGGAAACGGTGTAGCACTGCAGGCTAAATAGTTTTCCTGAGAGACAAAACTTAACTAGTTCAGGGGCAGCTCAGTTCTAACATGGCATCACTGCTTCCTCTTCAGGAAGTTTGGGTAACCCTTCACAGTGCTGCCTTACACTTACAGACAGTGCCACCCAGGCTTCCTGTAGATAGCTCCATAGTGCTGGTCCCTGAACAGGAAGCTGCAGAGCAGTAGCAAATCTAATTATACTGCTTTCTGCACCACATGCTGCCATCTTATTTTAAGATTTTATAGCGTGCAAGGTTGCTGTGCTAAAATAATTACCTTGTGCACTGAAGTGCTGCTTTTGATGCTGTTGTACGAAATCTTCATGGTATGCTGTAACTGTATTTAAGTTTTTGTCAAACTGAGACTTAGGTGTGTTAATTGTACACAACAATGTGATTTATGGCACTGTTGTTTTACACTGGACTTTTATGCTGGAGAATCTTGGCTTTTTGCCAAAAGGCCAGTGGTAGGCTTTGAAATTAGCTTTATTTTTATGAAATATTGCTCTTTTCCCCCTTTAATTGTTAAATTTTGAAATATTTGCCTTATCTTGCTCCTTTCTTTCAGGAGCCTCCTTCAGTTAATCTGCCAATAGGATGTTTAAGATCTTAAGAAGACTCCAACAACCTGCAGAACATAAAGTAATAATCTTTACTATCTACCAGCTAGACTGTAATAGATTCTGCCTTGATTATGGGCCAGTTTGGGGTGTTCTGGCCCAAAAGCCAGAAGAGCAACCAAATGGTTACTTGGCAAGCCATAATAGTGTCTACTTCCTCTTTGCCTTTGAGGGTAGAGAGGAAGACATCTGCGGTGATCCTTTAAGGTTTCACATTACTTCCATCTCTCTGCTGCCTTTGTCTTGGGAGCATATTGCATATGTAATATCAGAACTCAGCCCAGTGTCCTGCCCAGCCTACTCACCTACATGGGAAGAGCCCAGGATAATCTTCTTTGTCCTTGTGCTTTGGTAGCCAAATGTGGTTTCATGCTCTCTAAACCTGATAGGTTGCCATTGATCTCCTAACTACACTGACATTTTCCATCCCTTATCTTAAAGGACAAAATATGTCCCTGAACCATAGGGAGTCTGACTGATTAGACGCTCACAGCATGAGCTAGCTGCTCTCAGGAGGCCCATGTTCTCCACCCCTTCGTGGTCCTTTGCCCTCTGGTCCCAGGATGCCTTCTCAATATTTCTGTTTCAATCAGATCATGGAATTGGATCAAGTGATTGAAATGACTAGCTTGTCGTCTTGGCCTTCATTCCTTAGAGCAGTGGTTCTCATCCCGTTTCAGACTTGGGGCACTTCCACCACATTTTTGGTTGAGAACCACTGTTGGTGCTTCCTCAACTTACCACAGAGCTTTTCAGCTGGATGTTGCTGCCTCCAGGTAAAACGGCCCCATGTGCCTGCTATACATCCAACCTAGGAAAGACTCTAGAGTAGGTTATGACTCCCATGCCATAAAGAATAACATGCAGAACTCACTCCTTTGATTTAGCTTTTGTAGAACAACTGTTAATGTTGAGAAGAGAAGGGAGTAGTAGACAACATTGTGTTTAGTCATTCATTTGGATTTTATTATTTGTTGCATGGTTGAATATTATGGTAGTGGCAGCAGTGTAAGTAGAAACAATTAACTTACTTAATTTTATTTTCCTTTCATGAAACTGTTCATCAAACTTGCAGTTAAGTATGCTGAAGTATCAATAGGAGATGTGAGAACTTCTTAACATGATTCATCTAAAAGAAACATGACTTCTCTAATTCTTGACTCTAAACAACTTGCTGTTATTAATGAATTCTGGACTGAAATATGTTGCTCTTATGGGGTTTGACTTTATTTTGGAATGAAGTACTGCTAATTGGACTGTTCCTCACCAGATTCATTTTTTCATTGTTAATAGTTGTGCATATTTTTTATCATTGCTCTTGCTAGATTCCTTCTTCAGTTAGGCTCTGCACATCCAGAGTTAATTATTTTTTTCAAAACATCTTTTTTTCCTTTGAACTGTTGTAAAGGATACTGTATAGTACTAGTTAATTCTATTGTTTTATTTTTTTATATACTGTACTCTAATGCTTGAGACATTAAATGATATTTTTAGATCTTCAAATAATACAAGATTTCCTACTATCCTCTTCTGGCTTAGTCGACACAGAGTAATGCAAAGTTAATGCATTGTCTTATTGATACAAACTGAACTTCAGTATCTAAGATGGCCTCAGATGTACTTAATGGAAATAAGTTTGACATAAGTCTACATATAGTTTTTGGTCAAATATATTTTGGCCATTTTACAAGTAGTAAGATTCCATCATGCCTTAAACCCCTACTAAGACCACTGGTCATGAGAAAGTTCCAATTTTAGAAATATGTAGCCATTACCCAAACGACAATACCAGATGTAAAACCAAAAATATGATAAAATTACCCTGCTCCACTAAGAACCATATCTTGCTATCCTGTTCACCCTTAACAATACCTCACTACACAAGCTGACTGACTTACTCATTGTAGATGTTATCCTCTTTCCTCTAGATATACATTCAGTAATACTGAGTAAGGGTAACAGAATGTCTCTTTTTTTTTTTTTTTAAGTTGCCCTTTAACTTGTCATGTGAAAATGATCTCCGACTCCAAGCATCTACATGTGCTTTGCTGTGGGGCTAATTAGTCTACTAGACCCTAGTAGGGCTGCACATGTAGATGCACAAAGTTTACTGAAGGGCTAATTGGTCTACTCCGCGGTAAATGTCTTACATAGACACACCCACAGAGGCCAGATGTGCACATCACCCTGACATATCTTGCTCTAAGAATGGTGTAAATAGCTAATTTATCATGCTTGTTGGGAAATAACAGTTTTGGCCATCTATAACGAATACAATGTAATAAAAAAGTGAAGCAAGTATTCCTCAACTCCTGCATCTTTACCTCATCACTATGGATTTGACATGCATTTCTTGTGATAACTTATAGTAAAACTGATCTCAACTTTTATTTTGCATGAGGCTGGAAGGCACGGTCTGCATGCCACATGTTGTAGCATATTGCCTACTGGAAAGGTTTTAAAAATACTGAAATGAGAAAGTTTTGAAGTTGCTGGAACACATTTCTATCCCATCCATTTTTTTTCTCTCCAGATAATCATTTCTTAAAATTCTGAGATTTCTACTATTTGACCTGATTTTGGATAGGAAATATTGTACGGAATCTTGAAATTTCTCATGCTGGGACAACCATTTCCCTCTGTCTCTTCAGTAGGCATCTTGCTAAATTGAGCCTCTTCTATACTTTTGACGACTGTCCAGTAGATGGCATTACCTTTTATAATTACAGTAGTAATGCAAATTAACAAGTGCAGGCTCAACCAAATTTCTAATCCATGGTATCGGAATAATACAGCTTTCCATTTTCCAACAGAAAGCTTTATGTGATGCTGACCTGGAGAGTCTGTTATTTTGTATTTGTTTTTGTTTTTTTGCTGGTTTTGTTTTGAAAATTCAACTGCACCATTGCTTTTAAACACAGTGAAGCTTTTGAAGGGAAATGAAGTCATTGTCACACTATGTCAAAAAGCATCTTTTCTCTCCAGCCTTTTAAATCCATAAAGAGATTGTGAAGTGAAATGGCAGTCAGGCGATGACTTTCCTCTGTTACCATGGCAATGGGTTTAATAAGCAGCCCTGACATTGGTAATCCTTCTGCAACTGTGTCTGAATTGCCATTTAATATGAGCTGTAAAATGAGCTGCTTTTCATAGATGTAAATGAATCCTTTACTTTGGTGCTTGGGTGTACCAGCGTTACCAGCTTTGTCATTCTATTGTTTCTCCAGATAAGAACCCTTCCTTTTCTTTCTTTCCTTTTTCTTTTCAGCAGATCATCTTTCATTCCATGTTTTCTGATACTGCAGCAGCTGCACAGGACCAGACCCCTAAAATAATGCAGCATAATAGCTTCTGTTTTGACCACCACCAGTAATAACTTATACTAAATTCTCAGAGCAATTTACCTCTGCATGTCTTCTCTTTAACCTCAATCTCCCCCAAAATCATAACTTTCTTCCTTGGCTCCCACACTTAAAAATCTGGTTCACAGTTTCTGATAAATGAAAAACTGTTCCTTAGCGCACGTCTTTTGTCAGCATAGTAATTAGGAGAAAAAGGAAAACTGTAGAAGGATTATACTCATTTATCTACTGCTTATACAGCTGGTTCTATTTGCTGGGTGTTTAAACATTGCAAAACAATGATTGAGAACTAATATCAAACATATGACATTGTTGCTATTAAAACAGCACCTCCCCCCTTCTTTTTCTTTTGGACGAAAAGAAATGATGATGACTGACATATACATTAAGTGTATTTTTAAACTTCCAGGGATTGCAAACAGTAGAATGTAAAATATTGTTTGTATTTCCTCAATAATCTTTCCTATAAACTGTATCCCAAAACATTTTATCTGGTTAATAGTCACAAATTTTAATTATTACATGATAGCAAAGAAAGAGTAATATGTTTGAAGTTGATGAGGAAGAGCTATGGGAAGGTTGTTGTAGATTAGAACAGCAGAAGAGAAGGCTACCACATCATTAATGTACAGATTTGTGGAAGAAGGAACAAGGAGTTTGGAGTCAGAAGCAAACTGCTTAGGTTTATGAAGTAGTCTGCAAGCAATCTGTGGAAGAGTCTAATGCCAACCATGGCAATCTGGAGCTGGATCCTGAAACTAATATTAACTTAGTGGAACTGTTTGGGGAGGTTGTAGTTCTTTGTTCATGTTGGTAAGCAAGAAACTTAAATGTGAGAACTTGTTTTGGCTACCCCCAAAGGCTTAATTCCTGGTAACCTTTCAGCCACTTAAATTTTACTTTATATTTCTAGGGTGTTATTGAGCAGAGAGAAGGTGCTTGTGATCAGATTTTATTTATAGTTAGTAGCAGGCTTTCCTGCTGAGTTTCAAGGTGCTTAATGTATTAGACTAGGCAACAGGGCAGTCCTCACGAAGAATTTTAAAACTGTCTACACTACAGGATCAAATTTTGAAACTGTCTAACTTTTGGGATCCCAGGAATTAATTTGACCAAATACATCTGAACTATTATGCACATCAACACTTGCACCACAACTATTAGCCTTAATAAAACATCATGCATTTAGTTATTTTATTATTGCTTTAATTTTTTATGCAATCTAAGCTCCTTTGTATGTCCATGAACATCATCCTTTAGTTGTTTGTTAATGAAAGTTTGCCATGTGTTTTATTGGTCACAAGCACATAAGATAGATAGAACTGTTGGAATAACAACATACGTTGGAGTTACTTTTAAGAACACAAACTAATACACTTAGTCAGCTTTTTATTTAATTAATTTTTATTGCTAAAAATGTGAATGATAATTTGAAGTGTCTTTCCTCTCTATGAATGATTTTGTATGAACATTGTTCATGAATTACGGTAATAAGCAAGGTTCACCCATGTCTCTATGAGCCAGACACTCCTGATTTTTAATGCTACCTCTGACACTGGCTCTTTCTATAGGATTGGACAAAAATATTATCCCCAGAGCTGTACAACTGACAACCCGTGGGCCACATGCAGCCTGCAACGGGTTAAATTGTGATTCTCAGGCTCCCAGTAGCCTGCAGCTCCCCCTCTTGTTTCTGGAGCCTCCAGCTTCCATGTTCTGAGCCCGTCCCAGGGGGTAGCGCAAGATGGTGCACCATGGTACGAAGTTCGCAGAGTGAGGTCGGAACCATGCTGTGTGATGCCCATGCAAATATACAGTGGAGCTTTCATGTGGGCGCACAGTTCAGCAGTGGGGTGGGGTACGGGCAACATCCATATGGGGTCACTGCAGTGATTTTGGGGGGCACCTGCTCAGGTATGTGGTGCAGTAGTAAAGGGGGCATCTATGTGGCCTGGGGCCACTGGTGCAACCCATAGGGTGTGCGGCCCCTGGCTGCTTAGAATTTGGACAGCCCTAATTTATCCTGCCCTGTCATGTGTCAAGTTACAGTCTGCGAAATGAGGATATTGCCTGTCTTAGAAAGATGTTTTTGTAAGATTTTATTAAAGTTAATACAGGAAACCCTCACTATTTGCTGTTTCAAATATTCACAAATGCCGAACCCACATCTTAAATACACTTTTATAGGAGCTCCGTGC
>NW_017729034.1:92217641-92236898 GCF_001723915.1 Gavialis gangeticus
CCCCCCCCACCAGCCGCTGGGGGCGCACAGATGATGTTCATGAACACAGTGCCATATTTGTGTATTTTGCCATTCCCGGGGATCTCCAGAACGTATCCCCTGTGAATGGCGAGGGTCACCTGTATAGCAGTTCTTTATCAAAGTGCTTAATTAAAGTGCTAAATAGCATTACTGTTACATAACCAATAAATAAAGTTACTAGATATGACATACTCTGATACAACAAAGTGCTACCTCTGTGCTGTTTTATGTAACCAACTCACCTGGGTGGTGGTAGTTTTCTGTAAACTTTAATCTGATAAATAAGGAAATTATAATCTTTTTTTTACTTTACTTGGCAAAAAGCATCCACAGGCACTCAAACCCTACCATCACTAGCATGGGTTGAGCCTTGGTTTAGGTAGTTAAACATTGTCATATGTAGGTACAACTCCCCTTTAAAATTTGAAATGCAGCAGTTGTCCTTGTCCCAGTAACTACTTCTCTCAACATTTTTTGCCAACAGTAGGTATGTTGTTAGCATCTACAGTGTAATAAAACTGTAGTGGTTTTATGAACATCTTGTCCTTTCCAAAGGATTTGCATATCCTAACATTGCTGAGGACCACAATTCTTATTTTATGTACTCATAACCCGTCCGTAGGTGATGTAGATCTGATATGTTAGTAATTTGTTTTTACTATATGGTGTGTATCTCTAGTACATAAAGTACACAACTTATGTGATATTTAGCATCACTCACTATTTTGATATCCTGGGAATGCTGCAGCACAATATGGTTGGTTTTCTAGACACCAAATTGCCATGTTTTGGGGATTTGGTCAGACCTAACATAGCCTTCCAGGTAATGGAATAAGTTTTCCCCTATCTGTTAGGAACAGATCTTGAAACAAAAGAAAATGTTAAATGAAAATAAAATACACTAATAAATAGCTAGCTATTAAAACTTGAATGCAGTGACTGGTTAATAACAACCTGGTCAGGGCATTCATATCTACATTACTAGTAGTTTAATTTGAAGAAATAGGTAATGAGGTATCATTTTGAGAATCTGTGTAAATGGCAGCTTACAGCTGAAAACAAAATTGACAGCCTTGTTCTTTTTTATAAAAGGAAAACTGTATTAAAGTGAACTATAATGCTATTTTTTTTAATTCAGAATTTTTTTTGAACACTACTGAAGTCGGTGGGAATCAGTATGGACAAGAGTTCATTCATAATGTACTATCAGAAATTTGATTTTTTTTTTCTTATTAAAGAGAAGAGTTTTTTCAGTTTTTTTAGAAATGGATCATTATCACATTGAGAATGAAGCTTCCATATTGTTTTAACTCTGATTTTTGCATTTGCCCATAACTCAATTTAGTGATTTAGAACTTTCAACACACACATTAAGAATGTGAACTTTAAGGATTCACAGAAGAAACACTTTATTCTTCACTTAAAGAATTTGTGCAGACATTAATTCCTACCATATGGTAAATATACTTCCTAAAGTGGATTTCGGAACTGATCTCATTATGGTGAATCAGCATGACTTCAGGGGTACAAATCTGAAAACAACTAATTGAACATGTCTGTAGTCTGTATAGAAGTTCATGTTAAATGTTACAGGGTCTCTAGACCAATAGATTATCCTGTTTCATTTTATTAACCGTAAAGTATACGGAATACAGAAATCAGCCTGTTTTTCCTCTCTCCACAAGAGAGAGAGAGATTTCTCTTGAAAATTGTTAAGCTGAGGTTTTGACCTGTACATACCAACACCAAAATGTTCAATCAGTGAATGTATTTGCCATTATAAATTAATTAATTTAGTTCAGTGGTACCCAACTCATATGACCCTTTGTGCCAGTCAATGGGCCAGGTCAGGCACATGGGGCTGCCCTTTCCCAGGTCCAGCATAACACTGCAGCCACTCCCCTACCACCGAATTTCCTGTGGGTAGCATCTTGGTCATCCCTG
The DNA here is from genome assembly GCF_001723915.1 of Gavialis gangeticus. Classification (NCBI taxonomy): domain Eukaryota; kingdom Metazoa; phylum Chordata; order Crocodylia; family Gavialidae; genus Gavialis; species Gavialis gangeticus. Next base: position 92,219,607 of record NW_017729034.1, read on the forward strand.
ATTTAAGTGATCATATTCCCTTTTGATATGACTGGAAAATTCTAGTTGATTGATTTCCTCCCCCCCCCCCCCCCAATTTTTTAAAGGAAAGGGGAATAAACAATTGTAGCTTTAAGAGCAGAAATCTGCAAACTATTAATATAGTGATTTCCTGCCCCTGGCATATTCATGATCCCAAGGGAGAGAGAAGGAAAGATAGAAACAATAGGTTTCTGAACTGGTTGCTGCACAGAGATGTGATTTTTTTCATTTGGGTCCTTTTAATAGAGACTGCTTATGAACTGGTAACTGATAACCGTCTCAGCATTCTGTCCTCTTTTAAGAGTAATGTTGAGGCATGAGCACATTTGGGGAGGTGCAAAAGTACCAGGGTGGTGAGCAGGATGGTGGACAAGGCTATCAGTGTGGTGGACAGAATAAACTCAGCTAGTGTTAATCATAGTTTGCCTGTTCTCAAGACAATGAGTAAATTTACTTGGCCATGTTTATATTCACAGCAAATGTCAGGTTGCCAGCACAAAGTGCAGCAGTTAAAAGTTCCTCCCTATGTCTATATGACTTGTTCTGACCTGATATCAAAGTTACTTTTCTCCATATTGCAGACACTTGGAAAAATATACTTACATTTATAGTTTTTGTACTGTGGATAGGGCTGATCCCAACACTTTAAATTTACACAACCTTTTCTACTATGAGATCCTTGTTTTGGGTTGCCCAAAGTTAGCTACTTGTAGCGAAATTTTTCCAGGTTGACTGACTACCTCGAAGTTGATTTCCCCCACTCCTTAAATATTATCTGACTCCAACTTAGTTAAGATTGCTGTGAATAAAATTTAAAGGACAGTACCTGTTATTTATTTTCTCTTCCATTTGTTAGTATTGTATGCTTTATCGTCTTTTTGGGCCATTTTTTTAAATCCAATGTTTTGTTTATGATCAGTTTACACTTCCTATTTCATATAGGAGTTCACCGCAGGAAGCCTGTGTGCCCAGGCTGCCAGAGATGTTTGATAGTAGTAGCAACAATGCTGAAATTAAGAAATGAGAGAGAGATTTACACTGACAAAGACAGGGAAGAGCAGACTTGACTGTATTTTACTCATTATTCTTGGGCCTGCCCATATGTTGCTTCCAAAAGAGTGGGGGGGGAGGATGGGACTGGATAAAATACGTTCTGAATATAATTGTACTGCAACATATGATAGGGATATTGAGTGAGGGTGAATGGGAGGGGATGTGATCTTGTAGCTTACAAATGAGGATTTGGGAAATGTTCCTTGAAATAACCTATTTATATATGATGTGTAATGGGGGAAGCACTTTTAAATCGTCACATCAAGATAATTTAAAAACAAACACCTTTACAAAAACTTATTGCATTAAGGTACAGCTTTAAAATTAAAATTTAAAAAGAAAAAAACCCTTGCTGCCCTGGTTTAGTTGATAAAAAGGCCAGGAGAACCACAAGGGATGGGCATATGTACAGAGAAAGAGAGATGGTTGGTAATATCAGAGCTGATGCAGATTTAAATGTGCCACCCCCCCTTCCTTTACTTGCCATTGGGTTTTCAGTACTTGGGAAAAGAAGCATGGACTAATGCAAGGGCTGGCAACCTCTTGGAGGCTGATGGCTGAAATAACGCAGCTTACTTTATAAAGTTGGTTGCCACCATTGTCACTTCCCCTGATGCCAGTCCTCCCTGCCATTGAACAGCTGCTGACACACTTGTGATCCACTGCTGAATGTTGTGGCTCTGAGGGCCAGATGGAATCAGTTGGCAAGCCAGATCCAATCTCTGGACTAGTGGATTGAGTGTAAGGCTAGAAACCGGCAATATCTGAATTCTAATCCTGGCTTTCCATTTAAAACACAGGCAAGTTACTAAACCTCTTGGAGGCTTTCTTCTTCTTTAAATAGTGATAATACCTCTACCTGGAGTATTGTGGGGATTTGGTTTGTATTTTGTGTAGTGTTTACCAAATGCAAAGTGATATAACCAACATTATTCACTATGCTATGGCCACAGAATAAGTGAAAGTTGTTTCCTGAAATGTTGGTAGCAAATAATAGTAGGAGTTAGATGTTGAAATTCTGTATCTTTTCTACAGCAGTTCACATATCTAAAATCCAAATATTTTAAAATAAAATAAAAACTCTGTTCAGAAATAATTGAAATAGCTAATTGGGGTGGATTCCTCCACGTTGTGAGCCTATAGCTGTTTGCATTGTAGTGATTATAGTAAGTTAGTCTTAAATAAGCTTCTCAGATATGACCATCTGTGTATGGTCACAGTACCTGTTGTTCAGAGGGTGGCAAATAATCTGGGATAAAGCTTAAGAGAAGCAACAGACTTCAGTGGGAGCAGAGAGAAACAAGCTTGAAATCTGTGGCAGATGAATCAGTTTCACAGCTCTATGCTCTTTGTTTGTTTTTCCTTCTTCGCTGCAAGAATGAAGCTGACAATTGGACAGTGTTTCTGTGTATAGCACTTCAAAATTCATCTGCTTAGAAGAATTTTTAGGGATAATAAGATCCTGTTCAGAACAGTTCACAAAATTAATTAAATAGTTGAGCTTGCTTAGCAGTGGAGGAAAGCCAAGTCTTTGTCCTCCATCATCTTTAACTCTCTGACCATTCTGACCATTTTAAAGGTTACGAATAGGCCACTCCCTTCCACTCCAAACTAACCACTGGAGATAATAGGGACATCACTGGGAGCAGCATCTTACAATGATTGCCTATGTGCACTGCCTGCCTTCAGATCCGATGGTGGGGTGCTTACACAGAAGCAAGTGGCAGGCCAACTGTAACGATGATGAAGAGGAACTTATCCCACTGTATTCAAACAAAATGGGGAATATTCATCCCAGACTGCATGGTCGCCTCAAGAAAAGGTTACTGAACCGAGAAGACAGTTCCCTCTGGCCAAGTAAGAACAGATCATGTTTTGTTAATGATTAGTTTCTCAGTATTTTTTCTCATAATTTTTTGGTTTTACCTTGTAATTATAAGGTTAGATGACCACCAAAGTTACTTACAGAACTATTAATTTAATTGTAGCCTTTTTTGCTGGGTAGAGAAATTGGAAAAATGAATGTTGTTAGTCAAAAGAACAGTTTCCAGTAGAATTAAACTATAAGCAGTGTCTTTTGCTGTGTGACTGTTCAGTGAAGACAGTAAAGTATTGTCTTTGTGCTGAGATGTGACCATGCTTGAGAGCTCTTGGGCACCTGCTTCAGCTCCAATGGTACATTTCTTTTGCAAAAGAGTTGTTTTGGATGAATGGACATGTTAATGTATTTACTTCAATTTGAAGAGCGTAGAAGATTTTTTTTTCAAGTACGTAAACAAGCTGGAAAAAATAGAAGTGAATGAAAAGGGTGCAGTACACTTAGATGTTACATCTGGTGATGTTGGTGAAAACTTTCTATTGCTACAATAAATTTCTTTTCAAAATTCCAGTTATGCCTAACGGTATATTTCCTCTGACTTTGAGGAGAAGCATGCCTATGTCATAATAAGTCTTTGAAAGTTCTAAGTTAGCTAAACAGTTAACAAGCACTATTTCCTAATGCATCTTGAAGAGAGGAAAGAATCTACAGTGGTTATATCTCAGCTGATTTGTTAGCATCATTGCTTGCCTTGCCTTTCTTTCCCCTCCACCAAAGCAGACACACCACACTGTTCCTGAAGCATTTTTTCAGAAAAATGCATGGTATAAAAGGGAGCTTCCCTGCAAAACCTGCAGGACTTACAGCAGCAGGCTGTGTTCACTTGCAAATGAATTACTCCGTTCTGTATTGATTTTCTTTTCCTCATTGCTCTCATTCTGATTCTCTAATGATATCTATTTATCACCAACAATTGAAAAAATCATGTCTGTACCATGCTAATTATGATATACAAAACTATACACTGCTTTAATTTTCTGCTTTGCAACATCCCATCTAAGGCCCTTGTAGGCTCCCTTTGGCCTGTACAGAGGAGAGACTGAACTAGCTATTTTGACCCTTTTGTTAAAAAGAAATTTCTCAAAATGTACACGAAGAAACAACACAGCAGTTGTATTGAATTTTGCATCCAAGAGCAAAAGTGCGTGTCTGCGTTAATTGAAGGAGAAAATAAAAAGAATGACTTTACAAAACTTTATGAAATATGTAGTTTTATTCCATCCTGATATACAGAATCTTCAGTTTGCTACATAGGACCTTTCACAAAACAACCGGTTCTTTTTACCATGTGTTACTGATGTTTTTAGTCACTTCTGAACTGCATAGTATAACTTGTGATAACCTGGCATGCTTTAAAATACAGACCCAGTCCTTTAGCACTCAGCGGTGACTCTAGCATGCTTCAGTTTTAACTGAATTTGGTGCATAGCTGTTTAGTTTGAACCTGCTACTCTAGGGTGTGAAGTCAGGATTAAGGAGAACATGTAAAACACTTAGAAATCCTTGAATGCAGCAAAGAGCTTTCTACTCCTTTCTCTTTGTGCTTTGCATGGGGGAGGGATTTTCTTTTCAGAGTCATGTTGTGTGTTAATAATGATAATCTCTTGAAAAGGGAAGGGCAGTGGAGGGGGAGGAGCAGAAATTGAGATAAGAAGCAAGCCAGTCCTAGAGACTGTTTGGTTACTATGATTTTTATAGTGCGTGCTAGACAGGCATTGGTGATTTGGCTAAATATAGCAGGTGTTTTGATCCCGTGTCCTTCCCAATGAAAACTTGGTATTTTTGAGCCAAAGCTTGTTTTTTCTCCTACAGTCAGATCAGAACTTAATGAACTCTGAATCGGGAATTACACCTGTAGGAATGTTACAACATTGAGTGGTTGTGGAAATAAGATTCTAGAATGCTTCAGTGGTTCTATATTTAATAGTTGGGTTCCTGTCTGTATGTCGTAGGTTTTTTCCCTCTATTGTCAAGTGCATTACTTTTTTTTTGTTTCAATTTTTTAATAAAATGAGAGAGAGTAGATATCTATAATTCTAAACCATACATATGTGTTAATAGGAGCTATATTGAATTGAATAGCATTGATAAACAAAATGAATGATTGCATATTCTTTGGTTGGTAGCCTATCAACCGTAGGAAATTTTGGGTAACTTAGCCCCATTCTTATCTCCCTGTTCCAAGCAAAACACAAATTTGGCCTCATACACTACTTTTTGAAGTGTATAAAAGATACAAGATAAACCTTGAATTGGTTTATCGTGTACTTGTATGGGGTTCCTTAGGGTTGTAATTTGTTCACTTCCAAGACATTCTGGAGAATTTAGCTTTTATTTTTTAAAATAGTTCTCCTGGTAGTGACACTTCTTGATTTGATTTTTTTGGTCAATTGGTAAGATATCCAGCATCTTAAAAAAGACTCAAACATTCTGCTTTTTCATTGAAATGCTGTTTAGTGTCATGATACTGTCTAAACAAAACAAATTGTGCTTTCCTGGGTAATATCCTATTGTGGATTCTGGAGGGATTCCTGATGCCCACATTTTTTTTGGTCATTGTTCTTGTGCTAACCTCATTTAAATCTATAAAAGAGCCAGTCATAATTAAGCCATCATTTACAAGCTCCATGAAGATTAAATGTAAACCTAACTTCACTAGATAAGTACTGTTTCCATTAGAGAGAGGCATGTTCTGTTGTGTGTGTATATTGTTTTTTGAATTTTTTATTTTGTTAATGTTTATTTAAAGCAACAAAAGTGTCTAAGGACTGAAGTGATTTCTGGGAACAGGTTAAATGATAACTGCAGAACACAGTATGTGATTATTGGCTAGGCTTTTATCTATGTTGATAAAAAGGCTTCCCTTTGGGGTCTTTATCAAGCTGCATGAGAACAGCATTTCAAATGGTTTCACAGTGCTGATTTATACTGTAGAAAATGCCCTTTCTAGTACTGAGGTTGTTTTAAAAGCATAACATGTTCATATTATTGACCTTCCTCATGAGTTAAGGGCTCCCTCCCCCTCATGGGTGAGAGAAAGTATTTGATTATTTTATGCTAATAATCTTTAAAGCAAACCAAAATAAAACCCTCCCTTTTAAATAACAGTACTTTTAATATAGTTATTGTAATATTTTGTAGAGTAAAATGCCTCATTTCAAATTGGTGACATTGTGAAATAGGATTCTGTGTTACTGGCCTGGCCTTGGTTCAGTGTTCACGACACTGTTTTTCTGTCCTCATTACCAGCCTGTTTTTCTCATAGGCAAGGTTCTGAAACCAGCCAGAATCCAGAAGTAAGAACTGTCTTTTTAATAATCTTCCTGATCACAAGAAAATCACTTAAGTCACTAAAGTGACAGGGACAGAGGTGTCCTCATCAAGCACTTAACTGGGATTGCAAACAACCGTAACCCTCTAGATTGTTTGCAGGCTGCTTTGTTCAATAGAGAAGTTAGACTAAGATCCTGAACTGTCAGGTTTTATCAAAATAGGAGAGAATTATCCTGATGCCTGTCAGCCATGACTTGTACCCTTTTTATCCTTCCATTTCTAGAAAGTGCAAGTCTCTTGAGCTTGTGTTTATCAGTATTTTGTTGTTTGTTTGCCAAACTGGCAAATATTAGCAATACACTCTATTGCTGAACTAGCTGAAAAATATTGTCTGTTTTTGCGATTGAATTTGTAGGGTATTATTACTTCTTGGTCAGATTTGGTAACTGTAAACTGGGAGTGCTAATAGCTTTTGACATTCGTTAAAAGAAGTTGCTACTATTAGAAGTGTTCTCTGTGTTTTTTGTAATTTTATATATATAATTTTATATATAAAAAAGGGAAATGTTCTATTTTTTTCTGTAATACTTACTGAAAACCCAGTCTGAGCAGTCAGACACCGATTTTAGCATCTTTGTTGTATAAGGATGTAGTGTTGTGTGTAAAGACTGCAATACAGCTAAGTGAGAAAGGAAAGGTAGCTTTAAGTCACTCTAAGACCTCTCCTGATACTGAGTCTACCGAATGTCTATTCCTGTAACAAGTTAGAGCAGTCATCCTTCTGGTCTAACTTGCACCATTTGTAAGTCACTTAAGGACATTTTCCCAGCCGGCGTTCAGCCATACATACTTTATTCTAGCTTTCCCGTGTCATCCTTTCTTCTTACCGTGTAAAACTTCCATCCTTGTTCCTGGCTGAGGCCAAAGGTGTCTCCTATACTAGAAGGACTAGAATAAAATAACCTTTGCACAACTGGGTTTGAACATCATGCCTCCTTTTCTGGAGTAAACAAACCCAAATCTTTCGGTCTGTCCTCGTAAGTCATCTTGTTTTCTAGACTTCTGATCAGCGTGTTGCTCCAATGACTACATCTTTGATTTGGACTTTTCTTGGGGTTCTGACATGAGGCTATCTCTTACTCTGGCAAACTATTTATTTATCACATCTCTAAGATGTCCCCATTCCTAGCTATTCATGCATCTAAATGTCTTCTACAGGCCCTATTTTTGCATCTTTTTGTGCTGTTTTTGATGCATGCAGCCTTGCTCTGCTCTCATCCATCCAGAAAGCTGATGTAAACATTATTTTCCTAGCCTGTAACTTTGACATACTGCTCTTCTTGGTGCATTTCTCTGTTAGTACTTCCTTATCTATTGCAGTCTACCAAAAGCTGCAAGGTACTGCACCTAGGGAGGAAGAACCAGCAGCATACCTACAGGCTGGGGAACTCCCTTCTAGTCTGCACAGAGGCAGAAAAGGATCTTGGTGTCACTATTGATTCCAAGATTGAACATGGGCTGCCAACGTGGAGATGCGGTCAGGAAGGCTAACCGCACCTTGGCATGCACCCACAGATGCATCACGAGCAGGTCCAAGGAGACGATGCTCCCCTTCTATGTGACACTGGTCAGGCTGCAGCTGGAGTACTGCATCCAGTTCTGGGTGCTGCACTTCAGAAGGGAAGTGGCCAGCATCAAGAGGGTCCAGAGGAGGGCCACTCCTCACATGATCAGGGACAGCAAGGCAGGCCCTATGACTGAAGGCTATGGGACCTGAACCTGTTCAGCCTCCACAAGAGAAGGCTGAGAGGGGATCTGGTGGCCATCTACAAACTGGCCAAGGGGGACCAGCAGACTATGGGAGAGTCCCTGTTCCCCTGAGCAGTACCAGGACTAATGAGGAATAACGGCCATAAGGTGACAGAGTAGATTCAGGCTAGGTATCAGGAGGCGCTACTTCACAGTAAGGGTGGCTAGGATCTGGAACCAACTTCCAAGGAAAGTGGTGCTTGCTTCTACCCTGGGGGTCTTCAAAAAGAGGCTAGACAACCACCTAGCTGGGGTCGTTTGTCCCTAGCATTCTTTCTTGCCCATGGCAGGGGGTCGGACTCGATCTGCTCAGGTCCCTTCTGACCCTACCAATTATGAAACTATCTGTATTTGCAACAGAAAAGATTATGCTTTCAATCTTCTCCAGTAGCTAAAAGCTCTGTCTCTTGAATCTGATTTTATTAAGTACTATATTTAACAGTAATGTGCCTTTACCCATTTGTGATCTACAGTGGGAAAAATTGTCTAAAATGGGGAGACTGGTGCTTGAATTGCCAACGTTTGGAAAGTGTACGTAGAGACATTTTAGAGACAGAAATTATGTAGAGACATGTTAGGGACAGAAATTACATGTAAACTAGTAGAAGTGATCAGCTGAGATCTGGAATGCAGCAGAAGTTCAGTGCACATAAGCCACTTTCAAGTGACCAAAACTGGTTTAAGATAAACCTGGATGGATGTAGTAGCAGACTTAATTGATTTAGGTTAAATCGGCTGATTAAACTTCTGTCCCAGATCCCCTCCAGATTCAAGTTAACTCACAGTCCTTCAGCATCCGAGGATGCTTTGCACCTCACCCCACACACCCCCGCTTGCAGGGTGGGCAGGCTAGCATTGGCCCAAGCTATCTGCCCCAGCTGAGCAGGGAAGTATGCTCTAGTGTCCCCCAGTTTCTGGCCTGGGCCACTGCAGACATGGGGGGTGCATTTCTGGAATCAAGTAAATATCTGTTCACTTGTTTATTGGATCAATCTATGCAGCTTAAACTAACCTGCAAAGATTGAATCAATTCAGGCTCAGGCTTTTTGACTGTCTATATTTAGCCTTCATGGGGGGAAAGGAGACCAATTCAGAGAGTTGTTGAGATCCTTCAGATGAAGGCAGCTTTTTAGTGGGATGCTGGAAAAGGATAAAGATTTCACTGAAAAGTTGTGTAGCAGATGAGTAGAACGCCTTGCGTGCTGAACAAGGCTGATGTGTTGAAGAAAGTACTTAATGTACTGTGTTTTAATTCCAGTGTGAAGTGTAGATGCAGTGAAATCTGTCTGAGACAGAACCTGTAAAAACCAGAAACCTACTCAAGCTGGAAAATTTCTATGATCCAGGCATGCTTTATGGAGATTTGTGTGTAATGATGTTGTCAATGCTAGACGGAAACTAATGTGGAAAGAAAAAGGAAATTTGCGGCCCATTTTTAGAATTACCCTGTAGAACATGGTAAGCAATTACAGTACATGTATAATTCCTGACAAGGCGTGCCAGAGTAGAAATGCTCTGGCCTTGAGCAGGTTTCTAGCTGTTACAAACTCCCTCTTCTGCAGGTTTCACTATTTTGCTGGACACTTCATGATACCAAGGATGTCAGCCTGCAAGCTGACTCGAACACTGAGCTGGGGGCAGCTCCAGCTCCACTGGCCATGCCATCCTGACAGAACTTCAACCACCTCACCACTGCCCACAACTGAGTGGCAGGGCCTGGCAGTGAGTAACCCCATGGTCCATAACAAAACTAGCCCCTGCCCAGTTCTGGGAAGAAAGGAGGCAGGGGGATCAGGGACAGTGCAAGAGAAAGCAGGGAGCAGAGAAAGAAGCTGGTGCCTCTGCTCCCCCTATAGGACAGAAACCAGACTGAACTTTTTCATGGTCCAGTAGTATTTCAACCTATACAGGTCTTGCTGTATACCAAAATGTATTTCTTTAGTTTTATAAAGGATGAAAGAATTGTGGGAATATCTGTGCACTTTGCCAGTTCTGTCATAAAGTCTGTGAGATGCTCATGGAGGGCATGCTCAGAGCGGAGATTGTAATAGAGGGCTCATTATAATATCACTTGAGTGAGCCTGGAAGAGTTTAAATGAATGGAGAGTATAGAGGCATTTTTTGCCATTTAAGCAATCAAGGTCTGCTTAGTTAATCGGGTGGAAAAAAAATGTCAAGCTCCTATTGAATTAGGTTAATACAAGAACTTGCAGAGAATGAGTGATGAGTTTAAATTGTAGGGTGTGTGGCCTCTGCAGCCCTGTAATCTGTCTAAACATCCTGGGATTTGCTTTTGGTGGTAAAGGCAGTATTTTCTTAAATATTCACCATGAATTACTCCATTCAATGGACTTTTAATTAGCAAGTGGTTCTGCCTAGAGAGCAGCTGAGAGAAAGCTGGACTTAAATCAGATTAAGTACATGCAAAGCAAAATGATAAATTCTACCAAAAAAGAAGTAATGTTAAAGGCTGCCTTTCAGTCTGGAAATGCCTAATTGAATCAGGCTTGCCAACAGGAATTGATTATGGCAGCATAATCTAAACCTATTTTATCATGTCATGGTTCATATAGACTGTTTCTCCAAGACAAGCAACTCTTTCGAAAATAAGTGATAAAAGACCATCAGATTGCAATTGAGGTGCATTTTCCTGTGTTGAAACACTATGGCTAACCAGCTCTCAGATTTAAAGTGCCTGTTTTCATACAGGCCCTTTAAAGACCTCTTTTTCAGTACAGCATTATACTGTCCAAGCATCTGATCCTGACTCCTTAGTAAAGTGTGTGTCTGTGTGTGAGAGTATGAGTAATATAAAATGCCTATATGAGATTTAGCATATTTGACAGTGCTTATGCAACAGAAAGGAAGATTAGAATAAGTACCTTATTCTCTTTGAAGTTAGGCTTTCTTGAAAACTCTTACTTAATGTATGTCTAGATTTAGACTTCTCCTTCTCCCCCTGTCCCAGCCTGACCCACTACAAAATCAGAATCATTGTCATTCTGCCAGCGTTTCTCCTCCCACATGTGATTCTCCAACATGTGTTGCTGCTTTGGAAAGTTCAAAATTCTGGTAATGCCCACATGAAAAGTTTTCATGCAAGTAGGCTGGGTATAGTTTTCATTTAATAATTTCAGTGCTTGATAAGTCTGGTACCTATCCCCAAACCTGTACTCCCATTGACAATTTACAGTGCAATCGTAGCACAAAGCTCTTGGAGCAATGTACAGTAATATCTTTGTTCAGCTATAAAAATAAATATATAGGCCACATACTAGTGTCTTACCTGTGCTGGGAGAAAAACCCTTCTGCTGGCACAAAAAGTAGAGCATGCAGGCATTCAAGGGCTTTTTTGCAGAAGAAAAATCTCTGTTCCTCAAAAAAAGTAGATTGGTTGCCTGCAAAGAAGATTGCCCTCCTTCCAGTCTAACTTGAATGTGTGTATTCTTCTCGGGGGACAGAGAGATGCTGTGTATCCCACAGTCCCCTACTCCAGTGGTTCTCAACCTTTTTTTGTACCATTCGTGAACATCAGCGGCCAGTCCTGACCCAGTGCCCCTCACTCCTGACCCGCTGCCCTCAGGCCCCAGGTCCTAGCCCCCCAGTTTGTGTAGGGCAGCAGGTGGGTGTATAGGGCAGGGGGTATGTGGGGGAAATGGGGGGCCCTAAGCCTGCAACTCTGCTAGCCTGCAAGGGAAAAGCCATGGTTTCCCACATTTTTCTCCTTTAAAGGAGAATTCATTTTTAAAGTTTGTTCCATTTTTCAGGTTTGTTCATGACCCTTCGTATATTCTTGCCAGCCCAGTTTTGGGTCATGACCCACAGGTTGAGAAACACTGCTCTACTCTTCTAAGGGAAAGGAGAGGGAGGGAGAGCACTGGCTCCTTGGCAACCTGCCCAGGGGAAAGCTGTGAGACAGTCCTGTGGGGACCCTGCCCCCTGTCCCACCAGTCGGCTGAGTGATGTGGGGGTGGCCAATCTTTCGGGATGGGTTCCCACCACGGGAGAAAAGCCCCCAGCCAGTGAACTCCTGTGGTTCTCCCTTCCATTTGGGTTGCACACAAGGCAATTTAAAACCTGGGGATGGGACTACCTATTGACAGTCTGCCCCCTTTCCAGTAGTGTAACTAGGGTTGGCTGACTGGGGACCAAAAGTGGGTCGCAAGAATATATGAGAGGGTCGCGAACAAATTTTAAACCTAGATTCTCCTTTAAAGGATAAAAACGTGGGAAACCATGGCTTTTCCCTTGCAGGCTGGCAGAGCTTCAGCCTGGAAGGGGGTGCTTGTGGCCCCCCATGCCCTACACACACCCACACACCGGGGAGCTGGGGCCTGGGGGCGGTGGGTTGGGAGTGGGGTGCACTGGGTTGGGACTAGTCATCGATATTTGCCAATGGGTCCTGGTACAAAAAAGGTTGAGAGCCACTGACCTAGGCACCTGGCTTAAGTGTTGCACCTTTTGCTCCCTTCCCAGGTAGGGGGGAGGACAGGCTATCAAGCAGTGGGCTCCCTTAGGGGTGGGGATGGCCCAGTGAGTATCCCTGCAGTGCCCCTGGCTGGAGAGCTTGCATGAGGATATGTATGCTCCCGCTTCCAGGTTAATCTTCTATTGTGAAAAATTTTGGAGAAATTCTTACCGGGAGAAATGAACATCTGCATGCGGCCATAATATTATCTGGTGAAGTCAATATAAAAACTGAATGAATTCTGAGGATGAGAAGGTAAAGCGGCATTTAGGGCTGTTTGAGTTCAGGTCTGCCCAAGCCTGTCTTTCCCTTTTCTAGATCAGAAGTAGTAAAAAATAGTTAAAATATCTAGACTAGCTGATGCAACGTATGTCACTTTAAAAACTTCAGCCTTTCTGTTTTCCTTGCATACAAGTGAAATCTGGTCTCATTCTTTGTTTTTTCCTTTGCAAAGTCAAATGCAAAGCCTGTTGTGTCCTGCTGTCTGTGATGCTTGCTGCTATCCTGGGTAGCAGGGCACGGATTCTTTGAAACAGATCAGTTTTGCCATTAACTCAGCAGTGTACTTACACAAAATATTTTTGAAGGAAATCAACTTATGCTTTTCCTTCCTTACAGATGGGGGGTTAATAAATCTTGCTTAGTGATACCCTTTTATTTTTATTTTTTTAAAGGATGAGTGACATTTAAGCACCAGCAGTGCTGTCAGTTCATCAGCAAACAAAAGTGGTCCATCTTAATTTGTCTAATTACCATCCAACATGCAGACCAGCTGCTTCCTTGAACAAAAGCAGTTGATCACACTATCTTATTAATTGCATATTAATTACTACATTCTTCTTAACCATATGGGAGGTGTTCTGAATACATTGAAGGCTATTTAGTACTAAGAAAAGAGAAAATGAAACAGCAATTGTATCTTCAGAGTATAAATCTCGGGGGTGGTGGGATGTGTTCAACATCCTAATATGAACCATGTGGTGTTCTTCTGTTGTTAATGTATTATGACCTGTACTGAAAATTTGGGGAAATTTTGTCCAGGAAGGCAAGTGACTTACTGAAGTCTTTTGGTTGATGAATGACTGTATAGGTAGAAATACCATACAAATGGGTATTTATTTGTATGAATATATTTGTGTGGCTATTAACTGCCAGAAAGAGACTAGTTGTAATAATTATATAAGCCTCACATTTACCTATGAAAACTTGGCATGCCTGCCTTTCTCTGGTTCTAGGCAGGCAGGGTTCTTTTAGTAAATATATCTTTTGTTAGACCAACTGGGTAGTTGGAAAAAAATTTTTCTGGTTCTTGTACTTGCCTTGATTTATAAGACAAGAATCTAGGAAGAGTTGGTTAGAAAGGGGGTCAGATAAAATACAGCAGTAAAAGTTCGTTGATGTTTAAGTTTTATACATTTTTGTTAGATTCTCATGAGTCTCTTTTACCCCAAAGTAATCAGTTTTGGGCAAAACCAGTCCTGTTGCTGAGCAAAAAGCAGCCCCTTAAATAGAAACTGGTTCTTGCATCCACGCTGTATGGAATGCTTGCGTGGTTCCTGTGCGAGTGCAGCCAGTTATGTGAAGCCAGGTTGGATTTTTTTTCACTGAGACAAATTCCACAAAAAAATATTGGCTGCTGCATATGTCCTCCATCAATCTGTCTTTCAGGATGGTGAACTCTGCCCTTAAAAGTGAAACACCAGAAAGCTTGCCTATATAGTTTTTTCATGCATTCTGAATACAGCTGACACCATTGGTAGATACTTGGCAGCTTTAAGTCAGAGAAGAAAAGTAGGTTCATTAGTAAGAGCAAATACTGACTTCTTCACTTTCACTCCCAGACTTAAAATGTCATGGTCTAGTAAATTCTTTACTTGATTGCAACTTGATTAACCTGATGTTGGTTCCCTGTAGATGGCAGTCTTTTGCCTTATGCTAGACAGTCACTCTCTTGTTTTTGTACTCAGTCTGATCTTGTTCTTTGCTCTTACCATATTCTTTCCTACCACCGCAGAATTTTTTTGGACTGAAGAATTAAATGAACATTACGGGGGAGATTACCAGTACACAAGTAATGTATTGTTGTTGAAATGTTAACCCATCTTAGACTTTGACTAAATGCGTTGCTGATGTTAAAGAAATCATTCCTAACATTATTTAATTTTATTTAATTTTTTGTTATGATAGAGGTTTTGTTGGTATTGTTTTATTATAACAATATCACTTTTATAATTCTCCTAATTCTCTTTAGATTTTCTAAACTGTAAATGTTGATTTCTTTCTGGGTTGCTTATAGAAGCCTGATGGAAAGTGTTTACTATATATATATAAACTTCCCTCTTCACATTGTCAGTAGGTATTTAATGATGTCCAGAATCTGCGTTTTTACAGAGAATCTTTAGAATTACTGGGGAAAAAAGATAAAAACTTACTGAAAATAAATTGCTGGTTAGCCAATGGCCCAGTAGCTCTTATGGCCAATGCAGCAGCTGGTGGGGCAGGGGAGGCAGGGGGTGAGAGGCAGACAGGCAGAGGAGCCACTGGCGCACAGGGAAGCAGCCAAGATGGTAGCAGCCCCCTCCTCCCTCTGCTGCTGATTGGTTGAGAGGGCTGCCTGTTGTGTGGCCTCGCCCCTCCCTGTCAATCAGCAGCAAGGGGTGGGGATGCATAAATGACAGCCCTTGTTCAGTCAACAGTGAAATGCTGGGCCAATGCCAATGCTGGGGCCCCTTGGCTAATCAGTGTTTTGGGGGGGGGGTTGGGGAGGGTTTTTTTGTTTTTTTTATCACAGAAAACTAAGATCTGTGATGATCTCTTGTGCCTGCCATTCAGACTGAAGGCAAATATGAACCAACCAGTTCTTTTGTCAGAATGAATTGTGTTGAAGCAAAGATGAGTTTGAGCAGGGGTACAGCCACTTTATGGCATATGTGGCACAAGTGGCGTGTGCAGCCACTGTGAGTACCCCACACGGGCTGGGGGAAGGGCTGCAAGTGAAAAAGGCTGGGCCTGTAAGGTCATGCTGTGGTTTTTTGAGCCTGGCATCCTGGGCGGGGAGACCAGTGGAGGTCATGCCTCCTGCTGTGTCCCACCCACCTTCCCAGAAGCTCCATAGCAAACATAGCCTAAGGGCTGGGCAGGAATTGTCCTCTGCAGACAAGTAGGTGAGGTTGGAGAAGTTTCTTGCGCTCAGCCAGAGAAAGCAGGGAGTCCGTGCCACGTGGGCAGAAGTGGGGGGAGAATGGAAGAGCCCATGGCGTCCAGCTGGAGGAGCTAGTGCAGGACAGAAGCAGCAGTACTTGGGTCTTAGTGTCTGTGAGATTGATACAACCCTCCATCTCTCCTTCTACTCCCCAGTTCTCAGCATCCTTCACACATACCGCAGGACATGGAGGGGTTTGGCCCAGGGCAAAAAATTTGTAGTGAGCCTCTGCCTGTGCCAAGCCCAGCCTGGTGGTCTTGGACCAGGATCTGGATGCCTGCTGTAAGTCCAGAGACCAGCTCTCTCACTGCCTCTCACCAATGTCTCTGTGCCAGGTGACCGCAGAACCACAGAAGGACACGCCGCATGAGCCCCAGTGGCACCCTACTCTGAACCCTCTGCCCCTTATATCTCCAATTACACCCAGGCCTGGGGTTCCAATGTCACTGCCCCACAAGGAGACCCTGTCGCTGCTAGACCTCATCATGACACTAGAGAGGCACTGGCCTGGAGCTAACCCTTGGGGACACCTTGTCTCACTGCCCCATGGAACCACCCAGACTGTGAGGGTGCTGCCCACTTGGGCTCTGAGGGTGCAGTTAAGGGCTACCCCATTAAGAGAGTTCCCACAGAAAGGGCTGTTCAATGTGGGGCAGGCTGCTCCAGGAGACCCAGCGACTCCTTTTAAGCAGTCTCTGGCTTACAGTTGCCCAGGGGTGCAAGTCCCTCTGTCAGCCCTTAAGGGCCACTTCATGAGGTCCTGCAGATGCCAGTGTGCTGCTCCATCTCGGGCATGAATGCACTAGATGATACAGAACATAAGATGCTGAAGGCAGCACCTTGTTAGGAGAGCAGGGCACTGTTTATTCTGTCCTGGGGAAGTGAGAGTCCTTGAAGCTATCACTAGGCACATGGCAAACCCATCACTGAAAGTATCCTTAGATGAAGTTAAGGTACCTCAACTGAGGACAGCACTGGGTGCAGACACTTGTTACAGCCGTGGCCATAAAATAATCAAGGTATCCCTGCTGATAAGGGACATGGACACCTGCCGCACCAGCCCTGACTCTCTCACCAAAGAACCCATGCACAACTATTGTGGAGCTCTTCAGCTGCTGCCAAATTAAGGGATTTTGATGCACACTTGCCATGTGAAACTTGAGTGGTTGCAGGGATGAGGATGGGTTACTCTGGCTGTGGTAGTGATACCTCCTCTCTAAGCAGGGTTCTCCTGCTCTGCTCAGTGCCTGGGCACAGACTCCAGCTGTGCCCCCTCCATTCTGGCATCTCAGGGTAGAAACTCTACCAGGTGTGCTTCCGAGGGAGCAAGGATCCAGAGTAGCACTTGGGAAAGTGGGGGCTTAACTTGTGGTACACTTGCCAAAAACGTTGCTCACAAGTGAGCTTGAGGGTGTCGAATGACATAAATCAGGTGATATGTAGCAAAATGTTTAAGTTTCATCACTGTTGAGCTGTTAAGCAGATACCTCCTGCTCTTTCTCTACACAAAGTATAATTAAATTCTGCCTGCCACTACTAAAAAAAAAAAAAAAAAAGAGAGAAAAAACTTACTCAAAATACCAGTGC
>NW_017729034.1:92237012-92240899 GCF_001723915.1 Gavialis gangeticus
AAAACTTACTCAAAATACCAGTGCTGAGACCTGTTGTTTCCCTCGCTCCCCAGGGATACCTCTCTCAGGGCATCCGTTTTCCAGATTTTGTAAATTAGCGAAGAATTTGTAAAGCAGTGGTGACTTAGCAACAGGAAAGATAATGGTGGAACTTATAAGTTTCTTAGGGTTTGGGTGTGTGAATAAGCTTTCTCTAATTTACAAATCTCTGTTTTATATAAAAAGAAAGATAAGACTAGGACTGGAACTGATAGATGCTCAAGATTTGGAATTCATAATTAAATCTATCCACTTGGATGACCTAAAATGAGCCTCCAGCATATTTTGTCATTATAGGACTTAAGCCTTACTGGATGTTAGCAGATGGTATTTTATTTTCATTCTCTAAATCTTTCAGAAGAACAAAGTTGACGGAAAGACAAGATTAATGTATTTAACATGCCTTTTTAAAAAAAGGAATGTCCTTGTCTGTGATAATTAGTGCTAAATACAAATTTAAATGAATCACAATTTACAAAACTTCATGAATATACTGCAATATATTAAAGAAAGCACAATTCTTTCTCAATTTTTAAAATGTTTTCAATTAGGTTGAATCAACCTTTTTGCAAAACTGTATGGTGCTTAAGGTTTTTTCTTCTTTTTTTTGCTCCTGACTCGAGATAAATGGCTTAAAATGGCTCATCACAATTGCTTTTAGTTATATTATACCTCAGTGAATCAGGATTATTGGGATGTTGCATGAAGTAGAAAGACACAGCTTGAATTTTGGATCCCAAGCTGTGCCTGCAGTTAGGAAAACACTATTTTACTTGTAAACTGACCAATTTTGACCTGGAATCATTGAGAGAGAATAAATATGAAACCCCATGATGCCATTTTTACAGTCATTTTTCAGAAAGAAACTGCATTCAATCAGCCTCCCGATTTGCTATAGTCTAAGCATTATTTAAAAAAAAACAGAATTCCCTAAATAATTGGAATTCAGTTGCAGTTATCTCTTTGAACAATACTTTCCCAGCATTACAACAAATACAGAACCTGCTAAGTGGATCTGATTTATGTGGCATATTAGTGTAGTCCTGTGACAGACTAAGAGAATTTAGTGTTTTTTATTTATTAAATATTGTTTTTAAACCTTCATAGTTGGGAAGTAAACCTTCTGTGACCTATCTATGCGCAATTGACATGAAGCAATAAATCTGAGAAGTAGGAAGAACCCCATTCATTTCAGAATGCTGCTTCTGAAACCTAATGATGATTTCCAACTCTTAACTTTTCCAATTCAGCTTTAGTAGGTATATGTATTGACTGTGTGTTTACCTTTGAATGCAGGAAGTTTTCAAATTGTGGATCTGGAACTGCTAGAAACCTAATGTAATGAACATGTGTTTTTGCTAGGTTTTTTTTCAGTAGCCAGGCCAATATTATCCTTAGGCTGAGAAATGAGATACCCATTGGCATTTCTCTCCTTTGCTCAAAAATAGCAGTACAGTTTTTAATAAAACCTTCTGGCCCTTTTTTATCCGTCTCTAGCACCATCAGTTTTGTGCTCTGGCTGAAAGCCTCCTATTACCTTTATTACCCCCCACCCCCACTCTGCCCCAGCTTCCTCTATGGAAGTTTAACACTTTTCTGCATATAATACAATGAGTCCCCTTGACTTTTTGGTGGTAGCACTTTTTTTTGTGCCCAGCTTTCTTTTTGTTTTTAAACATGGTGTAGCTGTACCTGATGCTGAGCTGGTATTTGGAAGTGTGAGAGCAGAGCACTGAACAGATGGCAGCGTTTGTGTCAGATTAAATAATTAAATAGAATCTGAGACAGAAGGAGTCTTTCAGACAAACGATAAGGGGGATTCCTTGCAGTAGATTTAACTTGTTGCAAACCAAACCCTATCTGATCATTAGTCTAAGAAGGAAATGTAATGTAGTGTGCAAGGTTTTTGCAGTATATTCACGTTGGTAGAAACTAATTTTTCTGTCTTGCCCCAAATGGGATTCAGCCGTCAGAAGGGGAAGCAATGCTATTTGTCATTACATTAAAAGTTACTCCTCTGAATTAAGGAAGTGCTGTCTTCACCTTTCTGTTCCTGGAAGGGGCACTGCTGTCAAATTTTCAACCCTGGACATTTAGTGGGGCAACTTACCTATTTATGCATGGCACTTCTTGACAAAATGTATTCACAAATTGAGTAGGGTTAGAACGTTGTTGTAGCTGTGGTAGTCCAGGAAATAAAATATCCAGACCATAACCAAAGTATTTGCCGTATCCCCGCCATCACTGTTTGCCATGATATGTATTACCTTTCCCCATCATGTCCATTAAGGTCCCTAGCACTCTGATTTCTCTCCCTCTCATTTGAAGGCCCAACTTCTCCAAGTGGTTCCCATTCCCCACTCTCATTATGGTGATTTTTTGATCTATTTAGTTTAGCCCCCATCACTTCTCCATACTCTCTGTTGAAAGTCTATCTCTAACTCCTACATTCATATTATCCAAGCATTTTACCTCTTCCCCCTCCCAGTATCATTATTCTGCTTATGACCTTGTCTTTTCTTATTTGTGCTAATGGTTCCATGATGCACACAAATAGTGGTGACAAAGGGCACCCTTTTCTCACCCCTGTGTGGATTTTAAAAGGCCTGTTTTAGATGCCCATTAATTTGGACTTGACTCTTTGCTTCTCTATGCAATAACCTTATCCAACATATAAATTTCTCTGGTAACCCCATTTTTCCTCGCACTTTGAATATGTAATCATGATCCACTGTGTCTTATGCTTTTTCTAAATCTAGGTTTGCTGTAACTGAATGTGGATCTCTGATCACTTTAGAAACTCTTCTACCTGGTCTGCATATATTTGGTCTTCATGTATCATCTTCTGGAGGTTTTTCTTCTGCTGCAAAGCCAGTATCTTGGCCATTATCTTATAGTCCATATTAAGGAGTGTAATTAGTCTCCAGTTTTTTAGGAGTTCCTTCTCCACTGTCTTAAAGAGTAACATCACAATGCCTCTTGTAAATCTTTCCCCGCCTCTCCTGTTTCCACCATTTCCTTGAAAACTTCTCTTATATCCCTCTCTGCCCACGCCCAAACTTTCTCGTAAAATTCCACAGGCAGTCTGTCTGCTCCTGGCAATTTCTGTCTTTTTAAAGATTTTTAAACACTCTTCTACTTCCTTTTAAGCTCATCTTTTCTTCCATCTTCCTTGTTTCTTTCTCCTCACCTTTTTCTTTAATCTCTTCCAGCAAAACCTTCATTTTCTTCCTGTCTATTTCCTTCTTCTGATATAGCTCTTCATAAAATCTTCTTGTTGCCTTCAACACCACCTCCTGCTTTTCCACCCAGGTATCATTTTCTTTCCACACTGCTTTTAGCTCTCCTTTCACCATCTTCATTGTAGCCAAAAAGTATTGGGACCATTTTTTGTTTACTCCTACCCAGGATGCTTGTGCTAGAAATATTTTCTCTCTTGTCTTTCTTTTAAAACAGCTTTCTAGTTCTTGCCTTGTTTCTTGTAGTTCTTCTAGTACCCATCTTCCTTCTGCAGTTGCCTTCAGCAGCTCCTGTATCCTTCTTTGCAGCTTTCTCAAGCCTTTCATTCTGTACCTGCAGCTCTTTGACCTTCTTTCCTGAAGAATTCTGCCGACTTCTTCTTCACCATCATCCACCATTCCCTGGTACTTCTGTGTTCTCCACCCCTCACACTGTCTTGTGTATGCTCGACATATAGCCTCATCTTGTAGCGGTCCACATTTAACTTCCACAGTTCCTTCCCTCTCACGGGGCTCTTACCAAGACTCAGTTCCACCTTCAGCATCCAGTGATTACTAAGTGTTACAATTACAGTTTTTCTTTCTTGTCTCTGTTTTGATACAAACACA
>NW_017729034.1:92245899-92252978 GCF_001723915.1 Gavialis gangeticus
AGTATGCTAACAGTTGCCCGTCCTTGCTGTATTGCTTTGGTGGCCCGATTTTATATTATAAAACCCTGGTGGGGCCCCAGCTGGATCACAGGTGGGAGGTGCTGCACCTCACCTGGGCTCCACTCATTTCCTGTCAACACAGCTCATACCCTCCATTACCCTGTCCAAATATCATACATGTCCCACACCTTCTCTACACATTATTCTTTGCATGTGCAGTTCCATCTACCTTTCTAAATAATCTATATGCATTCTTACTATAATTAGGGACCTACTTATTTTGCTTTTTCATGGATTTCACAGAAATTGCAAATTCAGGCATTGTCTGTGAAATGTTAAAAAAAAAAACAAAAAACCCAACAACAACAACACCTACCAAAAATAAAATGCTGGCTCCCCAGTGGGAGTTATCAGTCCTCATGGCCTCTGTGGTTTGGCCTTGCAGCCCTTCGGGGGGAGGGGCCAGGGGAGCGCTGGTGCAAAGAAGAACAACCAGGATGGTATCTGCCCCACCCCACTCCTTACCACTGATTGTCTGAGAGCTGCTCATCACGTGGCCCTGTCTGCCAATGGCAGCAATGGATGGGACCACACAACAGAGAGCCTTCTCATCTAATCAATGGCAAAGGACAGGACCACCATGAAAAGCCTGCAAAATCAACTAGCTCCACACGCTGTGAGGTGGCCCATGTAAATAAACCGCTTCACTCACTGAGATTTAAGTAGATCCCTAATTATAATGACTTATT
This sequence comes from Gavialis gangeticus, assembly GCF_001723915.1. Lineage (NCBI taxonomy): Eukaryota > Metazoa > Chordata > Crocodylia > Gavialidae > Gavialis > Gavialis gangeticus. The sequence goes on from NW_017729034.1 coordinate 92,246,649, forward strand.
CCCTTTACTTTTTCCCTGTTACAAACTTTATCCTCCTTAATTTCTCTCCCTCATATTCCTCAGCATGTTTCTTCCAAAAGATTTCATACCTTTTAGTGTTCCAGTAAATAAACTCAAGTCTTTCTGTTTTGGAAAGCAGTCAGGCTGGTGAAATGTCCCACCTGCACCTCCAATATCTCAAACAGTACTTTTTCTATGAACTCGTATCTGTTCATCATCAATCCCATGTGCATCCCATCACTGCTTGATATTGCTTTAATCTGCAGTGTCCAATTCTCCCTGACATCTCTCAGTGCATCTGCATCTTCCTTGGCTTCCCAAAATGCTGCTTCCAGTGGGCCGGCATTCCCTAATGCCCTGCTGCTTTCTGCCTCTTGTCCAATGTACCTTCTCGTGCTGTTCCCACTCTATCTCATTCTCTTCTGCTCCTGTCTTCCTTCTGGCCTTGTTCTTCTCCCTGTCACCTTCTTTGTCACTGTCTCCATCATTGCTACTTCCGCTGTTGCTCCCATCTTCTTCCTTATCTTTCTTCTCTATTTCTTCACCTTTATCCACTTCCCATCTGTCTCTAGACTTTTTTTCTGCTCTTCATTTCTTTTTCCACCTCCTGGTTACTTGTTACCACTGCTATTGTTTTGAACTTCGGGTTTTCCTATTCCACTCTGGTGCTCCATCATTTTCTATCTCTGCCCTTAAGGCATTGATCGGACTTTTTCATCTGCTCACTTGAACTTAGTCGAAGAGGCTGAGAAAATGCCAATGGGACCCTACCACAGATTTTATTTTTTTTAATTTCATGTATCAGGGCAAATTAGACAAATCCATTCCAAATTCCATCAACTGAGCAGAGCTCAGTCATTCAAACACCAGCCCACCAACTGTCAGCACCGACCTACTAAAGAGACACTTGGAGGGGCTGGATGTGCTTAAATCAGCAGGACCAGATTAGAAATATTTTCTAATTAGCTCCACCCAAGGGTGCTGAAAGAATTGGTGAGTGTCATAGCAGAGCCACTGGCACGACTGTTTGAGCACTTGTGGTGCTCAAGCAAGGTCCCTGAGGACTGGAAAAGGGCTAATGTGGTTCTTATTTTCAAGAGGAAGGAAGATCCAAGTAACTATAGACCAGTTAGTCTCACCTGTATCCTTGGGAAAACCCTTGAAAAAATTATCAAGGATCATGTTTGTAGTGGTCCAGCAGATAATATAATGCTGAAGGGCAACCAGCACAGGTTCATAGCAGGTAGATCCTGCCTAACTAATTTCGTTTCTTTCTATGACCAGGTCCTAAAAGTTGAGATGCAGGTGTTGAGGTAAATGTCATGCACTTGGACTTTCAGAAAGCCTTCAACAGTTTCCCATCCTATTCTTATAAGCAAATTGAGTGACTGTGCTATAGACGATTACACAATGATGTGGGTGGTAAATTGGCTTAAGGGTCATACCCAGAGAGTGGTGGTGTATGGGTCGGTATCAACCTCGAAAAATGTGAGCAGTGGGGTCCCCTGAGGCTCAGTCTTTGGGCCAGTGCTGTTCAATATCTTCACCAGTGACCTGGATCAGAGTGTGGAAAGCACTCTGTTCAAGTTTGCAGATGACACCAAACTATGGAGCAAAGCAAATGCACTGATGGGAAGAAACTGAATCCAAGCAGACCTGGACAGGTTAGAGAAGTGGGCAGAGAACAATAGGATGCAGTTCAACAAGGACAAGTACAAAGTGCTGCACCTAGGAAGAGGGAATCACCAGCCCACCTATAGGCTGGGGGGGATGACCTTCTCAGTAGCACAGTGGCAAAAAGAGATCTCGGAGTTGTTGTCAGCTCCAAGATGAATATGAGTTGTCAATGTGATGAAGCTTTTAGCAGAGCTAACTGCACTTTGTCATGCATTAGTAGGTGCATCACAAACAGGTCCAGGGAGGTGATGCTCCCCCTCTATGCAGCACTGATCAGGCTGCAGCTAGAGTACTGCATCCAATTCTGGGCACCACAGTTCAAGAAGGATGTGGACAACCTTGAGAGGGTCCAGAGGAGGGCCACTCATATGGTTAGAGGCCTGCAGGTAAGGCCTTATGAGAAAAGGCTGAAGGACCTGGACCACTTTAGCCTCCTCAAGAGAAAGCTAAGGGGGGATCTTGTGGCAGTATACAAATTCACTGGAGGGGCAGCAGGAAATAGGAGATGCTCTGCTTACCAGAGCACCCCTTGGAATAACCAGAAACAATGGCCACAAACTGATGGAGAGTAGGTTTAGGTTGGACATTAGAATGAGCTGCTTCATGGTTAGGGTTGCCAGAGTCTGGAACAGGCTTCCAGGAGAGGTAGTGCTCTCCCCTATCTTGGGGGTCTTCAAGAGGAGATTGGACAAGCACCTGGCATGTGACCCCAGCACTTTTTCCTGCCACTGGCAGAGGGTTAGATTCGATGATCCTCTGAGGTCCCTTCCAACCCTCACATCTATGAATCTGTGGCGCTACCACAAAGGTAGGTGAATTCAGCCCATCTGAATAAGGTATATGGTAGTGCCCATTGATCTCAGTCCTCCTCAGCACTGACTCATTTTCAGGTCATAGTGAGCCACTACGTTAAGTGCATTTAGACTTCCTCTTCACTCCCACAGCTGAGCTATGCTTTTCTTTCCCATTTCCAATGATTCCTGTTTGTTCACCAGCCTTACATGTCTGGCAGACATCACAAAATGGGGCCCCAAAAAGTTCACCTGAAATCCCTCCGTCACTCCCTCTCTCAGACCATTATATTTGATTAATATGGCCCTGTCTTCCATGAGCTGGAACCAGCCCAGGTTGCCCTGTGCCTCATCTGCATATAACATTTTGAGGGATCCCAGGACTTCTTACAAGAATACCCAGTTCTGGTAATGAGTGGGGGGCTAGACAGAACATGGATCCTTGGTGGGTGGGTATCCAGAGTATACACGCATGCTGAGCAGTGCTGAGTTCTGGGGTCACTTTGGGACTGCTGGGACTGTTGACTCTGCTGGGACCCAGCCCAGTGAACTATATGGTAAATCATGAGTCTTTTGTCTTTAGATTTAATATCATGCATAGTGTGTACTATATATAATTACCTATGAAAGTGCTGCTTAAAACTTGCAGCAGTTTCAAAAAAAAGTAAATTGGATCAATTCTGGGTGATCTAGCTCTATGGGTAGCCATAGTAATTCACCTATATTCAAATTACTATAGGCACATTTATTTCAAAGTTAGTGTTTTCAAAGTTGCCCCTCACTTCCATGTACTCAGGGAGATTAGGACCTGACAGTAATGGGGAAAGGAAGGGGTAACAGGGGGCAAAAAGGCTATCTGCCCCCCCCCCATTTATTTTCCCTGCTGTAGCAGTGGGAAGGGGACAAATTCAAGGCAAACCTCCAATCATTTGATTCTGTACCTGGAAAATTGTAACAAATTTATAAATTTTCCATTTCTTATATTCAGGGTCATCTTATATTCAAATAAATATGGTAGTTACTTTTTGTAAGCTTTATAAGATTGTAACTTTTTTTGGTTGTTAGAGTGTATTTACATGACAATTTCTTGTCAAGTTAAAATAAATAAAAGCTTCAGTTGATTAACCGTTTGGAGAAAAAAAATTGTTAGCACCAGTAGCTGCATTGTACCCAACACTGTTTTTCAAAATACTTAATAAAATTGATGTACCTTTATCATCACCTACATGAGGAAAGAAATGCACAGCTTTTTAAAATTTTCCCTCACAGAGTGCATCTTCAGAGCAAAACAGTTGAGGTTTTATTGATTTAAGTTTTCCTAAGGGTGGAAGCTTCATTTGCACTATTGATTTGTTATTTTTTTTCTTTTACACTTTAATTGAACATTTTTTCTGGGGGTCAAAACCTTCCCATAAGTCTACTCTCATCAGTTTTTATATGCCCTGATGACCAAAATATTTATTCTTTAAATTTTTTTTAATACTTTTGTGACTTTGCTCCTCCACTTTATATACTTACTTACTTATTTAATGGATTTATATGTTGCCTCCGTCTCTGCTCCTCTCCCCTCCCCACCCCCAATCCCCTGCCCAGGATGGCTAACAATGAAAGACAAACTAATTTAGAAAAATAGATAAAATAAATAGATAAAATATTAAGCTAGCATATAACAAAAGAAACTTCCCAAAGCTTCTTAACTTAAGTCTGCTTGCCAAATGCCTCTGAGTGAAAAGGTCTTACATCCCTTTCAGAAGATGTCAAGGCTCAGGCTGTGGTGAACCACCAGTGGAATGGGGTTACAGAACTGAGGAATTACTACTGGGAATGACCTCCCATATGTTTTCAACACAAATGAACTTGGCAAGCAGATGGTACTTGGCAGGAGGATGCTCTTGGCTGACATTAGGGATCAAGAAGGGAGCATAAAGGAGAAGATGATCTTTTAGGTCTACAGAACCCAGGCCATTTAGGGCCTTTATAAGTCAAAACCTCTTGAATTGGAAGCCAGTACAAATCTGGCACACTGGCATAATGTGGCCTGATGACCCACCCCTCTCAGAAGACAAGCTGCCACATTTTGCACCAGCTGCAGCTTCTGGATGGTCATCAAGAGTAGCTCATGTAGAGTGTATTACAGTAGCCCCTAGCTTACAAAAGAATGGATGATGATGGCCAGGTCTGAATCTTGTGGGGGAGGGACTTGTATCTTTCTCACCAGATGGAGTTGGTGAAACACATTTCTAAATAGAGGTGCACCAATACATCAGTCCAATATCGGATCAGTACCCATATAAAGAAAACTGGCTGTATTGGCTATTGGGCCAATAATTTGGCTGATAAATGCCCATGCTGCATGCAGCCTCTGCACAGCACTCAGACAGTAAGGAGCAGAGCCAGCTGTGTCGAGAGCTGCCTCCAGCTGGGAAGTCCTGTGTGGTGAAAGAAGGGGTGTGGGGGGAGTGGTGACTGCAGCTGTGGGGAAGGGGAGGCAGCTCCTGCCTCTGCTTGTACCCCAGGAGGGCATGGGGGGAGGGGCATGTGCCCCCCTGGATCTGTGCAGGATGGTGTAGGCTGTAGCTAGGGCCACGCAGGGTTCTTGGTGGGGGCTGGGCTTGGACCAGGCACTGGCTACTGCCCCATAACCTGAAAATTTAGATTTAGCAAAACGTCCACTCTCCTAACTAGTATCTATTCATTGCTTTGAATAATTTGACTACAATCTCAAATTTTCTAATAATTATTATTGGTAGGTAACAGTCTTATGTGGCACATAAATAACTGAGACTAAAATTTGTACTACTGTATCTATTGGAACTTGGAATGGATAACACACTAATTCTAAAACTATCTAAAGATGCCAAGTCTCCTATGACATTCTCACTAGTAACTCAAGAAAATAAGAGATGGAAGTACGGGAAGGTTGTGTCATCATACTCAATGAAATTGTAAATGGCTTGATGTCTCTTTGGCAGGGGTATTGAGTTGGGGTTCTCCAGGGATCTGTCCTGGGTCCAATATCTTTATTAATAATTAGAAAGATGGGATTGAGTGCACATAGGTGTTGCTGACCTAACTTTCAGAGATTGAGTGTGTGTGGTTCCAGCTATTTCAGCGTGTACCTTAGCTACACTCGCTCGCTCTGCAGGATTTTTAATAACTTTCAGTGATTATAAGACGTCTATCAACTCAGCACTGAAGTGCTTGATAATACCATGGAGTTTTCAAACACAAAGAGCAGATCTGTAGGTATTAAATTATTTCTAAAGCCAAATGGCATTCTTGATAGCTTCAAGTTTACACTTCCGCTGTATGAAAGGTTTTCCAGCAGGCATTAGTTTGAGAAGCCAAAGGTGGCAAAGGAAATGGGTTTCAGTTAAATACATCTTACTCAAATTGTAATATCTGACTAAAGAAATTGTTTTATACAACAGCTGATGACAGTTGAATGCACAAGCCATCCATAGTTTCATTGTTTGTAGGGTTGGAAGGGACCTGAGCAGATCATCGAGTCTGACTGCCTGCCATGGCAGAAAAGTATACAAGGGTCAAATGACCCCAGCAAGGTGTTCATCTAGTCTCCTCTTAAACACCCCCAGGGTAGAAGCCAGCACCACTTCTCTTGGAAGTTGGTTCCGGATCTTAGCCACCCTGACCACGAAGTAGTGCCTCCTGATATCTAGCCTGAATATACCATCTACCAGTTTGTGACCATTATTCCTAATCACTCCTGGTAGTGCTTGGGGGAACAGGGACTCCCCAATGCCTGCTGGTCCCCTCTGACTAGTTTGTCACAGGTCACTAGATCCCCCCTCAGCCTTCTCTTCTGGAGGCTGAACAGGTTCAGGTCCCGTAGCCTCTCCTC
>NW_017729034.1:92257978-92261798 GCF_001723915.1 Gavialis gangeticus
TGCTTTTGGTGAGCTATGGGGGCTTTTGTGCCCTCCTGCCCCCTTTGATCCATGTTGGGATTACTTCTCTTTGGGCTTAGAGGATCATCTCCTTAAGGAGAGACCACTCTTCTTGGACACCTCCCCCCTGGGACCTCAGTGCTTTCCCGACTATACTCCTTAGCTCATTGAAGTCCACCCTCCTGAAATCTAGGGCTGCTGCCTTGCTGTAGGCCTTTGCCACCTTGCGCTGGATGGTGAATTCCAGCAGGCGATGGTCACGCACCTGCAGCCCCCTCACCAGGTCCTGCATTCTGGCTAGCAACCTACATGAGTGGTCAGACCTGGCTGACTGCTTTTCCCATCAGATGCCTGGAAAGTTCAGGTCGCCCCTGATGACCACGTCCTTTGACCTAACTACCTCCGTGAGCTGCCTTAAGAATTCCTGGTCTAGCTCTTCCCCTTGGTTGGGTGGTCTGTAGTAGACCCCCACCGTTAAATCTCTTTCCCCTCAACTGCCTTGTATTCTAACCCAGAGCATTCAGAGTGCCCCTCCTCTGATTCTTTGCTGATTGATGAGGATCTCCTTAATGTAGAGCACCACGTCCCCACCTTTCCTCCCTGTCCTATCCCTCCTGCACAGCCTATAGCCCTTGATATTCACTGCCCAGTCATGTGCTGGGTCCCGTCACGTTTCAGTGACCCCCACTATGTCTGGGTTGGTGTCAGCTAGCAGGAGGGTAAGTTCCTCTTGCTTGTTTCCCATCCACAATGAAAGTGTTAGATTTCCTTTGAGAGGACAGGCAGTGCAGTAGTAAAAGCTACATGTGTAGAACACTTATTTAAAAAAATTAATAAAGCATAACCCTTGCTGTGTTCAGCATTGGCAGGGAAGGGAATGTTAAAAGGGGAACATGATATAGATGAATGGGCATGTTATAGTCCTGACATTTGGAGTTGGGTTATTACCATGGAATTTCTTATTGTTTATACAAAAATGTAGGTTTGCAGTTTTCACTGTCACATTTAAAATCTTGGAATTGTGAATCTGAAAGTTTTGAACACCATAAGCTTCTACAACTTTCAAAGGCAACATGTTCCACTGCCCTGGCTCTTCTGACAGTTAAAGCTGATACAGGAAGTTTTTCCTGAGATTTACTACAGTTTAAATGCATTGCCTTGTGTTCCTGTCCTCTGTGGCAAAGGAGAACAGTTGTTCTCCCTCTTCTTTATGGAAGCCTTTCAAATATTTGAAAACTGCTGTCATGTCCCATCCCACCCTCTTAATCTACTTTTCTCCAAACTAAATATACATAGTTCTTTCGACCTATTTTGGTATGGACTGCATTCCAACCCCTTTGTGATTTTTGTCACTTGCCTTGGGATTCTCTCCGGTTTCTCTACATCCTTTTTCAGATGTGGAGCACAGACTGCGTATAATACTGTAGTTGAGGCCTAACAACATCAGATAGAATGGTAATATTGCCTACCATGTACTGTCTACAATGCCCATGTTAATGCAGCCCCAAATTGCATTTGCTTGTTTCAGGACTGCATCACATTGCTGATTAATACTGAACCTGTGATTCGTGGCCCCAAGATCCTTCTTGTGCTGAGGTGGGCAATTATTTCGGGCAGAGGGCCTCTTACCGAGTTTTGGCAAGCCATTGAGGGCCACATGACAGGCGGCCAGGGGCAGATAAATATTACTTTTCTAAATCTTTTTAGGGACCCTGCAGGCTGGATAGAGTAGCCTGGTGGGCTGCATTTTTCCCACCCCTGTTCTTGTGCATGTATTTCTTCTTTCCTACGTGTAGCTTTATATTTGTCTTTGCTGAATTGTTATCTCATCATTGGCAGTCCATCAATATGAGGATGCCGTTTTCCAGTAACTAGGGGAGTCATTGGTGAGTCCAGAGATGAATGAGGAGGCCAATTTTAGATCTGCCTGTTTGACTGCAGACATGACCAATAGTTCCAGGAAGAAGGAATAGATCCTAGTGATGTCATGTCACAGCCCTTTGTCCTTCTGTTTCCCTTATGTTATCTATAGCCCAATTCTCCAGCCTCATAGTCCCCTATGATTTGTTTATGGTTATTCCTGGATATATCATGGATGCCTATATGGACAGGCAAGAATGGGTGGTGGTCTGATGGTTAGATGGGGTTTGGTAAAGTTTCTGCAGTGTCCATAATTTAGGCTCCAGGCATGCAACCGACCTGGATTCCAGGTCTGGGAAATAGATGAGTGCCTTTTCCCCCCCACAACTCCTTTCAGGAGGAACTCTACAATCTCCTCCATCCTCCTCCTCCTCGTATATATCTAACATATAATTTGTAGACTGCAAAATACTTAGAAGTAGAGAAGTGACATAAGCCTCATTTTTACAGAAGGTGTTTTAGAACTTGGAGAATTAAATGATTCAAAATAAGCTAAGGCAATGAACAGAGTCACTGGAGAAGTGGGGAAAAATACTTTGGTCAGCAACTCACTACACCCAGAACATCCATTTATCCCATGTATGTATACATGTCCAAATGAACAGCATGAGGAGGGGACATGGGAAGTTCCCTAAACTCTTTCTGTGACCTTTATATAAGTAAAACAATCAGGGAATGCATCTCTGTTGGAACACCCATGGCTAGAATGCAGACTGGGATTAGTTTAAAATGGTTGTGGAATATTGCTGTGAAGCCACAGATACGCAGCTGCCACATCTAAACTTGTGAAGTGAATGAGGAGGCAATGTGGGAATACAGTTTGGAAACTATTTTTTAAAGGACATTTCCTGAGGGCAAGGAAAACAAATTTCTGCTCACTGCGGTTGCCTTACCTTAGTTGTGGGAATAGCCAAAGAAAAAATATTGCAGTTATGTTCTTATATTTTAGGATGAAGGATTAAGCAGTCACACACAGCTAAATGTTTTCTGCTGTTCTGTGTGCAGGCAGAAGGCAGGGTAGTGTGGCATCTTAATGACTGACTTGTTCAGGGGGGCGTGAGCTTTCACAGGTTACAGACTACTACTATAGCTGATGCTATTCATAGCAGCTGACAAAGTAGGTTGTAGCCTACTTGAATGTGTTAGTTTATAAGGTGCCACCCTGCCCAACTTCTGACTAACATGGCTAGCTACCACTCTCATATATAGTTTGAATGGAGATATTCCAAACAACAAACTGCTATTTGAATTGCTTGCAGATCTGCTAAAAAGCCCATCTCTCTCTCTAGTGACTTTTTTGCATGATAAAGCTAGAGAATCTGAGGAAAGATTTTTAAACTGTCGAAAGGATAAATTAGCTTTACTGTGTTGTGTTGTTCCTCAATAGGATCATCAGATCAATCAAAGTATCTTTCTTTTCTATCCTCTCTAGCTAAGGTTGCACTGCTGCTTCTCATCTTCCTTGTTTTTTACCCTCCCCTTTTATTCCTCTCCCACAGCCTCCTTCCCAGTCTGAAGCCCTTAATCCTCAATGAGTATGAATAAATGAGGGAGCTGTTCTGGTTTTCTTTAGAGCAATACCTGCTTCGTAATTGCCTGTGTAGAGACAGACTCTGTGCATGGCTCCCCTGTGGGTTCAGTGGGGCATGGGGCTCTCTTTCTTTTACAGATGCTTTTGGATAAAATACCATCCCCCCTCATCCTCCTGATCCAAGGTTTAATGAATTATAATATGTTAGTAATTGGTGAAGTATCATGCTTCATGAAGAATGAGATTGCCTTGAAAGAAGCCATTGTGATTGACTGGAGTTCAAGACAGGAGGGCAGCTTGAATGTATTGCCACTTGGGAGTGCCTTTGTGGAGGGAACTTACTTTTGTTCTTGGGGGGGGGGGGGGAAT
>NW_017729034.1:92261986-92267278 GCF_001723915.1 Gavialis gangeticus
AATATCATGAGAGAGCCAGACATGATGGGCTCTAAAAGAAAAAGACCCTTACAATTATAAATATATGCTTGCTGGTTGCAGTGGAATCATTTTTGGGTCCACCTCAACAATATCGGTTGGAAGGGGACTGAAATAAACAGTGCACCCTTAAATGCTATTTGCCACAATATTTATATCCTTAGTTTCTCATAAAAGACTTCTTTAACTGGAAGAAGGTAGTATAGTAACGCCTCTATTACGTGACATGCTAAATATACTTTGAAGTCAATGGAAATAGAAAAAATGTTACATCTTAGAAAAAGTTCATTGCACTGTGAATGGTGGTATTCTAAAAGTTCACTTCCCAGTTTCTCTCACCTGCAAGATCAGAACCTGCTTGCTCATGTGCTAAGAGAGCATTCTGGGTTAACTTGGAAATCATTTCCTTGCACAGCAGCAGCTGTTCCTAGAGACTGACAAGGAGATGACTTGGAGAGCAATTCTAAATACATAACTTGCTTTAACATGCTTACGTCTACACATACAAACCTCTTCATATTGTATGGTCATGTCATCTGCAAGAGTGTCACAGATAAGTTGTTCTGAAATAATGTCTTGCATGACTTTTAAGCAAAAACATTTCTCTGAATTCTCATGAATATGTATCTTTCCTCCATTATTTTGCTTGTCTTCTTGGCTTATTGAATGGAGGCACATAGTAACAGTTTTCATGATGGGGCTCCCCATTCAGTCATGCATTTGTACTCTCTTTCAAAAGTTATTTAGAGCACTCATGCATCTTTATTTCTCTTGATCAATTAATGTGACTAACCCTTATTGTTTAGCTTTTTACATAGACCTCAGAACAGGGTGGGCCTCCCGGGCCATGGCCCAATCAACTGTTAGCACATTAATTTAGCTAGCTATGCAGTTAAAAAAAAATAGCTATACAGTTTTAACTGGAATGACAATTGTGCGTTTGTGGATTATATAAATTAAAGTGCTAACAGTTGGTCAGGCCATGGCCTGTGTGGCCCACCCCATTCCGCAGCCTATGACTCTTTATATTCTGAGCCTATGGTGCCTCTGTTAGCAATTTGATATCTTAGTCACTGAATTGACTTTATGCTACATGATAATGGGCATTAGGCTCTTACCTTCAAGAAAATAAATGGTAACATTCAATTAAGTAGGAAAAGGGCTGGATTCTTTATTTTCTGAGTTCTGCTTAACACAGTAGTGTTAGTGAAGCATAATGTTCAGTAAAATTGGAGTATACGATCCGTTCGGCAGTTCTTCATAGTGCCATTTTTTATCTGTTTTTGATATTTGGGTTTTAGAACCTCAGTAGCTTTTCAGGAGGTCAGTATCATTGGTGCAGAATTCCATAAATAAGGAAGCAAATGCTGGTTAAATGAAGGAATACTGTGTAGGTGGCCTGCTGTGAATATTTCTTAGGAAAGGGTATATTTCCAGACTGTGTCAAAGTCACCAACCTCTCTTGTAGCTGTGAATGTCAAGGGATGTCTGTCCCAGATGGTTGCCGTGAAACAGGTCAGCTATAAAGGTAACACTAAAGAGGGAAGGGGAAAAAAGGGCGGTTGCTGCACTGGTCACTAGGGATCCAGGTTTTCCATTTCCCATGGAAAGGAGAAAGGAGAAAAACCCAGGAAAATACAGGTTTCCCCTAGCAGGCTGGCAGAGTTCCAGCCTGCAAGGGGCTGCTTGGGGCTGGGGGGAGTGGCAGGATGGTGATCAGAGGTAGGGGGCCATATGCATGTGTGTGCGCACGTGGCTGGCCATGCAGCTAGGCATTGTGGGGCAGAGCAGCTCCCGCAGCTTGGGGGAGCATAGGCTGTGTGGGGGGTGGACCATAGCTTACAGGTGGGGAGGCATGGGAGAGCATGTGCCCCCCATATGTCTGCACGACAATGATGGAATTTTAAACGTGTGTGTAGCCGGAAAAATGTTTAGATGGAACGTGTGTCCCCAGGGGTACCACAAGGCCCCGGCATTGGCCACCAGTGCTATTAATGACAGTCTCGGGCGATTCATAGATTCATAGATTAAGGGTCGGAAGGGACCTAGTAGATCTTCTAGCCCGACCCCCCGCCAGGGCGGGAGAACAACAAAAAACCCCAAAAAGAGAAACGGGACTCAAATGAGTCCAGCCAGGTAGGCATCCAGCCTCTTCTTAAAGACCCCCAGGGTAGGGGCCAGCACCACTTCCCTTGGAAGTTGGTTCCAGCTCCTAGCCACCCTAACTGTGAAGTAGTTTTTGCGGATGTCCAATCTATACCTCCTCTCCATCAACTTGTGCCCATTACTCCTTGTTATGCCAGCGGGCGCTAGGGGAAACAGCGTCTCCCCCAAACCCTTCTGGTCCCCCCTAGTGAGTCTATAGACGGTCACCAGGTCCCCCCTCAGCCTTCTCTTGTGGAGGCTGAATAGGTTCAGGTCCCGCAGTCTCTCACTGTAGGGTCTGCCCTGTTGTCCCCGGATCATGCGGGTGGCCCTCCTCTGGACCCTCTCCATGTTGTCCACATCCCTCTTGAAATGGGGCGCACAGAACTGGACACAATACTCCAGCTGTGGCCTGACCAGCGTCGCGTAGAGGGGGAGGATCACCTCCTTGGCTCTACTCGAGATGCACCTGTGGATGCACGACAAGGTCCGGTTAGCCCTGCCAACCATGACCTCGCATTGTCGGCCCATGTTCATCTTGGAGTCAATAATGACTCCAAGATCCCTTTCTGCCTCCGTGCTCTCGAGTAAGGAGTTCCCCATTGTGTAAGTGTGCTGCTGGTTCCTACTGCCCAAGTGCAGCACCCTGCACTTGTCCGTGTTAAAACGCATCCTGTTCCTGTTAGCCCACCCCTGTAACCTATCCAGATCCCTCTGCAATCTCTCCCTCCCTGCTAGCGTGCTCACCTCCCCCCAGATTTTGGTGTCATCAGCGAATTTAAACAGGTTACTTTCCACCCCATCATCCAGATCGCTGATGAAGAAATTGAACAGCGCAGGCCCCAGGACCGAGCCCTGGGGGACTCCGCTACCCACCTCCCCCCAGGTCGAATATGACCCATCCACCACCACCCTCTGAGTGCGACCCCTCAGCCAATCTGCAATCCATCTGACTGTGTAGGCATCGATGCCACAGTCGCCTAGTTTTTTAACTAGGATGGGGTGAGAGACGGTGTCAAAGGCCTTGCTGAAGTCCAGAAAGACTACATCCACCGCGACACCTGCATCCATGGCCTTTGTGACCTGATCGTAGAAGGCAATCAGGTTGGTCTGACATGATCTCCCCCTAATAAATCCATGCTGATTGCCCCTGAGCATCATTTCTGATGCCGGCCCATCACAAATGTGCTCCTTGATGATCTTCTCAAAGAGTTTCCCCAGGATTGAGGTAAGACTGACGGGCCTATAGTTACCCGGGTCCTCCCTCTTCCCCTTCTTGAAGATGGGGACCACATTTGCTACCTTCCAATCATCTGGCACCTGGCCCAAGCACCACGATCGCTCATAGAGCCGTGCCAGGGGCCCTGCAATAACCCCAGCTAGCTCCCTCAACACCCTGGGGTGGAGATCATCCGGACCCGCTGACTTGAACGCGTCCAGCCCCTCCAGAAGCTCTCTAACCCGGTCCTCCCCAACCTGAGGTCTGAAGGCGATCCCCTCGAGTCCGGCTTCTATCACAGCAGGGAAGTCCCGGTCCCTGCACAAGAAAACGGAGGTGAAGAATTGGTTAAAGAGGTCCGCTTTCTCCTCTGACGCAACCACCAGATTGCCCAGCGTATCCTGCAGGGGTCCCACATTACCCGGCGCCTTCTTCATCCTCCCAATATATTTGAAAAAGGACTTTTTGTTATCCTTAATCTTGGACGCTAATCCGAGCTCTATGTCCGCCTTGGCCTTCCTAACAGCTCGCCTACAGGCCCGAGCAGAGGAGGTATACTCCTCTTTGGAGATTTCACCCCCCTTCCACCGGGCGTACGCCGCCTTTTTGGCGAGCATGCAATCCCGGACGCCCTTGGTGAGCCAGGGGGGCTTACGGACACTCCTGCCCCCCTTGCTTCTTGTCGGGATGGACACCCCTTGGGCCATGAGTATCGTTTCCTTAAGGAACGACCACTCGTCCTGGACACTGAGTTCCTCCGCCCTCAAGGACCCCAGTGCCTCTCCCACTAGAACAACCCGGAAAGCAAGGGAGTCTGTGGGGCATGGGTCTGCAGCTTGGGTAGAGTGGCACCAGGCAGGAGGTCCCTCTGCAGCACAGTGGGTGGGACCCAGCGCAAGAGGGCAAGGAGGCTCAGTGCTGTTGCTAGGTTCACTGTGCCACCATGGCTGCCAAGGTGACACACCCTCTGCCCCCCCCAACAGCAGTTGGGGGTGGGGGAAGGGAGGGGCACAATTTCCAGCTGTCGCTGCTGGAGCACTTCACCTTGGTGGCCATGGTGGCACCATGGCGTGGCTAACATGGGACTCCTGGTGGTGGCAGCAGCACAGTGTTATGTTCCTGTGCTGCTGCTGGGTGGGCAGGGGGCACCTCACCTTGGTGGGTATTGTGGCACAGCATTCCCTCTAGGGCTGTGCTAAGCTTTGGTTGCTGATTCGATTTGGAGGAGATTCAGCCCAATTCAGCGGCCGAATCTCTGAATCCAAGTCAAATTGGGAGACCAATTAAGAGATCTGAATTGATTCAAAGCCTCCAAATTGATAAGTTAAAGTGCCCCTGCTGCCATTTTGAAGTGTGGGATGCTGAATACACAAGACACTGTAGGTGCTTTTAATTAGAGTGGCTCTAATTAAAGTGCACTCCCCCACACGCACACCTTTGGAACACGTGTAAAGGTGCTGCATTTTATTATAATGGTTGAGGCACTGGTTGGCTTCCAAAGGGCCAGGGGGCTGTGGGTTTGGAGTGAGGGGTACTGGCAGGGTTGGGGGCTTGGGAATGATGGGCAATGGCATGGGCAGAGCACAGGCATATCAGGGCTGCTCAGCACCACAAACCAGTGTAGAGGAACAACTGCAACTGGACTCGCATCCTGGTGAGCGAAGGAGGCAGGGGAGCTCTGATTTTTCCATGGTAAAAGACCCAAAATCAAATTGCTTTAAAATGGTAAATATATCAATAAAACATTGTTCAACTGATTTGATTTCTCTCGTCATAATATATGCATGTCTAGTGGTCTTTTGTTTTACTTTTGGAAGAACATGGATTTGGGGGTATGTTAAAGAGTGATTTTAGGATTTCTTTAACAGGGATTTTGTAGTGTTTAAGTAGGCAACACCAGAATTCCTGCT
>NW_017729034.1:92272278-92276782 GCF_001723915.1 Gavialis gangeticus
TGGGATTTCATTTTAATCATGGAAAAGTATAGATTTTGGGGGTTTTATCAGAGAATTTTGTATTTTTTTTGGCCGAGAAAACCAAGGTCCTTGATGATCACCCACTTAGCAGTCTTCTTCCTAAGCATGTCCCAAAACATAAACTAAAATGCTGCTGTTGCAACGTTATTGCAATACGATCCTAGGGCAGAGTTATTTACTTGGCCATAGTGCATGTGTAGACGGTGACTGGGGCTGGCTGGGGCACAAGGGTGCTACAGTGTTGGGAGGGCCCAGCCAGCCCCTCCACAGCACTTTGAGCCAGGACAGAGCAGTTCTGGGGTGGCAGGCTGACCTTCTGGCCCCCTTGCCAGCTGGGGCTGTGCTGCTCCAACTCAATGGGCTGAAGTCATGGGTGCAGATGTAAATACTGCACTCTGGAACAATAAATCCAGCACAAACTGAGCCAGAGTTTATTGCATTGCACTAATTTTGCATGTGGATGTGCTCTGTGTCTCTTACTTCCTCCTAAGTGTTTTAGAGTCTAAGCTCTTGGGGCTGAAAGGTGGAAGGGCCCTCCAAACCTGCTTGTTTGTCTGGCTACGTTTCTATGACTTGCATGCATGCACATATCTATGCAGGCCTGCATATTTGTAGCTGGATGCATATACTCAGTCTATACACACAAGCTTATATGTCCATAATCCAGGAGTAATAGAATCATAAACCTTGCATAAGTGCTGAGCACTGCCATTTATGTGCACAAAGGGTAATGGAATGCTGCCCTAAATGACTTGGTCTAGGGTCACGCATGAAGCCTATAACACAGCAGGTCATTGGACCAGGGTCTCGAAGTGCCAGATTAGCAGGCTTAGTGGTTGGAGACCAACCGACCTCTTCATGGAGGGGGAAGGAAACGGTCTTCTCCATTCCAGAGTGCCATGAGCTCCTCAGTCTAAGTATTTGGTGCTGGAATTTGATTGACTATGTCAGCAATTCAGCTAAAATTCCTTCATTAAATCTGAAGGCCAAGTGCAGTCATACAGTTACCATAAATACTTACAAGTGGGGTAGCAAGGGAGACTCTAACCATGCCATGCTGGCTGGCTGCAGCACTAGCTTACACTAGCAAAAAAAGCCCCTCTCTTGTTTAATTTTCTGTCTAGATTTCTCATTACATCATCCTATTGTGAATTCCAAAAACTGATCAGATCTAGCCTGCAACTTGCACACACATACCTATCTTGTTATTCCCAATACACAAAACCTCTTCTTACTTCCTTTCTTCTTAGTGAGTTTCACCTACCTTTCCTCTTACATTAGCATATCTATGGTTCTTCACACTCCATCCTGACATTAACATCTTGACTAGAGGTGCACCGAGATATTAGTTTGATACTGGATCAGCACCGATATAAAGAAAATTGACTGTATGAGAAATCGGCCTGATGTAGCTGATAATTTGGCCGATTAAATGCCCATGCATGCGCACAGCCACAGCACAGCATGTAGGCAGCAAGAAGCACAGCTGGCAGCTTGGAGAGCTGCATGCAGCTCTGTTGTGGTGAAAGGGAGGGGAGAGGAAAGAGGCATGGGGGGCGGGGCAGATCAACATCCCCCGCAGCGAGGGAGGGAGTGGGGCTAGGGCAGGTGATGCCCAGGCAGGGCGGGTGCAGGATGGAGCCGCAGCTCTTCCATGGGGCAAGAGGGGTGGCTCCTGCTGCTTCACGCACCCCGGGAGGGCACAGTGTGGGGGGTGCCCCTGGATCTGTGTGCGGGGTCAGGGTGGGCTGCAGCTGTGGGCTGGGGTTGGAGCTGTGCCGGACTCTTCCTGGTGCATGGGTGGGGGGAGGGGCTGGGTCAGGGCTGCGCTTGGGCAGACAGTAGTTGTGCTGGGAGGGGGCAGCTATGGCGAAATTTAAGGTGGCTGCAGCCCCTCCCAGCGCCACCACTGGCTGCCCCAAGCCCAGCCCAGCCCCCACAAGGAAGAGTCCAGCACAACCTGGCCCCAGCCTGCAGCTGCAGCCCACCTCACCTGCCCCCACTGCCCAGATCCAGAGGCACATGCCCCCCCCTATGCCCTACTCCCTTCCTCACCACAGGGGCCTTGATCTGCCCCCCAATCTGCCTTCCCTTGCCTCTCCCCTTCCACCAAAACAGACTTACGAGCTGCACGCAGCTGTATTGGAAATCAGGTTAGTATCAGTTGATATGCCTCCTTAAAAATCAGCTATTGCTATTGGCCCCCAAAATCTCTATCGGTGCATCCCTAAACTTAACTATCTCTCTGTGTTTGTCTGTCTGTCTTTGTTTTTTTCTCAAACAATGGATCCCTGGAAGCTTTTCATGCTTGCATCTGATATAAAACATTCCATCACCTAATGCATAGCCATAGTGCACTGTATGTTTCAGAATTCCTTTCATTTTGTTGCTCTGAAGACCCAGAGCAGGTTTACTGCTGCATTTCTGGGTTTGGGCATGTGGGAACCAATAGGCGTGGTGTGTTTGGGGCCCATCATTCCTGGAACAGTCTGAGAACACAATGTCCTACTCACAGAGCTACACAAAGGAAAATTGAAAGGTTTGGGAGCCATGCCCTTCTTTAGTATCTATCAATGGATTGAGATAAACCAGTGGGATAGGGAGGAGGCTAGGAAATATGTTTCCCCCCTTTCAGCCAAACAGCACAGCTTCTTGCCAGTCTGGTACGTGCTCTTCCTGAAGGGCTGCCTGTGTACTGATCCAGACAGAATGCTTCCTGCACCCACTCCTGCTGTAGTGATCCCTTCTCCATCGGTACTTGTGGAATCAAATACACTTGCAACTTGTACAATGCTTTTGGATTGTTCAGGCTGAAAGATAATGTATATGTATACAACATTTTTTGGTACATTTTATCTCCCCTTCTGCACACTTGCTACTCTTGGGCAAACTAGATGATCTGCTCAGGTCCCTTCTGACCCTAGAAACTATGAAACTATGAAACCTGTGAGGCTGGGAACTGATGTTTTTTTCAAGCGCACCTGCTTGTACATGCTGTACTGGAAGGGTTGTAACCTGTAACAGCTTTCAGGGCAGACTAAGACCCCTGCTGCTGGTATTTCTTTCCCCAAAGAAAAATCCTTTCATTGTTAACCCAAAGCAGTTGCCTAGCCTTGCTTTGTAAGGGAGGACTTGCTTTTTGAGTTTTAGTATTGTGTGCGGGGCATGCCCTGCTGAGCACATTGATGGAGTACTTAGCATTTTTCTTCTAACTTTTATAAAATTGTAAGTTGTTTTTAAGCAGGAAAACATAATATATAATTGGAAGTGTTCAAAGCCATAGGAGGAAGCTGCATTTCAAAAAACCTTCCTTTTGTTCAAGTTCAGTTTATGTTGAATTACGGTTTCTGTATAGGACCAAAATGATTTAATTCATTTACTTTTCATTCATTTTCTTATTTTACTTTTTCATGTAGTTTCCAAGTTGACACTAATTGGGACAAATCGGCTTGTGATCGTAGTGAGATTCAATGTGTAAGATTACTAGATGGATCTGATCACTGTCAGTTCCTGAAAATTATTTTGAAAGCAAAGGAATGCAAAGGAGGAAAAAAAGCTTCATTTTGTGGACAATTAAAATGCAGCTCTTGGGTCATTAATAAAGTGAGAGCAAAAGTATAACAAAAAAAGCGTGGGGGGGGAGATGGGAAAGGAGGGCATCCTAATTTGCACAAAAATACCATGCTCCTTTACAGCTCCATGGAGATTCTATTGTGGAGCTTTGCTGCTCATAAATGTTTCCTATGGTATAGGAGAGAGGGAGGGACTGGGGGCGTGTTTGGAAAACAATAGTTGAAAGCCTCACTGTCCCAGCCAGTTCAGATTCCATACACACATAGTTAGACTGGAAGATACAAAGGGTGGACATGAAAATATCCACATCTCTCTCCACTACACTGTAAAGAGTTTAGAAGATCCTTTTTTGCACAGTGTAAAAGGAAATTACCTACAACTGTCACTGCAGCAGACTAAACTTGGAGAGGCAGAGGGGGGTGTGGAACTGTTGACCTGCAGGAGAGATTGCTGAATGAATGAGCACTAAGGCAAAAAGCCTGATCTTGGCTCCATGCAAATGTGAACAGCGAATGGCTCTCTTTTTTCTTTCTTCACATGTTGTAACTGGCTATTTTCAGCTCCCGGGATTACATTTCAGAAAGTGGTTTTCAGGTTTGAGGTTGGTTAATGGTTTCCAACTGCCAAGACAATAAGAGCGGACTCCATTTGCGCAAAGGAGGAGAGTGGGCAGAAAAGGGAGGGGTGTGTGAAGACACAAAGTTAGTGGGGTTTGTGGAGTTTTAGCAGGTACAGCCTGAAAACCACACACCTGCTTCTTGCTCCTGGGAAGAAGGGGCTCCACTGCTTTCCCTAGGAGCAACCAGTGGAGCTGCCTCCCCCATTGTCCACCCTAGGCATTTCCTTACTCTGATCCCCCCACTCCCACCTGTGAGTGGGGCTGGGGAGTCCTGCCTGGCACAGCACGGGC
>NW_017729034.1:92281782-92290977 GCF_001723915.1 Gavialis gangeticus
TTTTCTTCTTGTATGGGATATAAACTCCAGGATTGCAGATAAGCGCGTCGGCAATGGTGGTGTTCATCAATACAAAACTTAAATCTTTAATTAAACTTTTCAAGAGGAAGAGTAAGTAATTGTGCATATGCGCTCTCTTTCAGGGAAGTGATGGAATTTCAGCAGACAAATGTATTCAGTTAAATGATGCTTTATGGATTATTGGCTCTTAATCAACATGTCTATTCGTTTCTCCTATGCAGCAGTGCTTCGTAATGTGCAGAAACTATTATGA
Source organism: Gavialis gangeticus (assembly GCF_001723915.1). Classification (NCBI taxonomy): domain Eukaryota; kingdom Metazoa; phylum Chordata; order Crocodylia; family Gavialidae; genus Gavialis; species Gavialis gangeticus. The sequence continues at coordinate 92,282,057 of NW_017729034.1, forward strand.
AAGACAGTATTACTGAGTGTGTGCTTCTTTGTGTGTGTGTGTGTGTGTGTGTGTGTGTGTGCGCGCGCGCATGTGTGGACTTCTCTGGTATCCTTTTGTCTCTGAATGGCTCTGAAGAAGCCAAACTTTTCCTTATAATATTAAATTCCTCGATACTGAGATTGAAAGCCTTGTGTCCCTTGCTGCTCTCTGCAGGTATCATAACATGCAAAGGTGTTAATGTAATGTCTTCTGGTTGCCCCTGCTGTGCAGCTGCTGAACATGTATAATAGACTCAACTTTTATGCAGAAACCTTGTTCTGGATTGAACAGTGCTCACTGTGAATTTCAAAGCTTTTATACTTAATTGCAGCTTCTGTGTAGCTGGAGACTTTTTTCTTTTAATTATTGTGATTTTTGATTTAATCTATTACAACTGAAATAGTTTGACATGACAGCTTATACATAGAGCATCTTTGTTGTTTAATTATACTTTAGAAAAGCAGTAAACTTCTCTTGGTATGGCAGAACGACAGCTGGACAATAATATGGCTGCTATCCTTCTGTCAGAGTGTCTCTTCTATAACCTTTCTGTAAGGGGGATGTATTAGGAAGAGTTTTCTTCTTCAGCACGTCAGTGAATACTTGGTTTTCTAAAAGACGAGGCTAGTATCTGCTGTGATCAGGTAGTTAGTGATCTGTCTGTTCATTATCATGTGAATTTGACCTCCAATTAACAAGGACAGGGAATGCAGTCCTATGTTGTTATACAAAAAACTAAAACTCTTGGTTCCAAAATGATACCTTTTATTAGACCAGCTGGAAAATGGCAAGAACATTTTCCTTTTCTGCAAGCTTTCGGGATCAAAGTCCCTTCGTCAGGCTCTGGGAAAAGTGTAGATGGTACAAGATGGTAAAAAGTCCCTGTAAGTAGGAAATAAATTTCATTTTTGCACAGAGGGAGCTGAAGATGGAAGTCTGTCCCTCTGGGTCCATGAGTGTCTTTGTGAGCTGTGTTGAGTAGCTCTTTGATGTGGTGATCAGGTAGAATTCCTTCCCTGGAGGTGTCAGATGGCAGGCAGGGAGGCAAAAAAAACTTCCTTGTTGTTCTGCAGTGAAGTTTAAAATCCAAAATCGTTCTATGTTGTTGGCATTCTCTGTCTTGCTGCATGAAGTGCATTTGTTCTCAGCCAGTGCAATGCAAATAGGTAGAAGTGAGGAGGAGCCTTGTGGCCAAAGCAATCTTAAGAATCTAACCAAAATGTTATGAAAAATATCTTTGAAGTCTGACAGAAAACCAAAGAAACAGGGAAACTCAACTAAGAGTCTCCACAATCTAGCCCTTTTTAAACTCGTGTCTTGTAATACCTAGGAGTGTTTAGATACTGAAGTTTAGTCTGGGTTCCTTTTATTTTTAATGAATACAATTTATTTTCGAATCAAAATCCTTTTTCCAGAGTTTGTGATGAGGGGATCAGTCACTTCTCAGATGTGTGGATGCTCTCCCCTTCCTGCTGGGCTTTGCTGTGTATGTCTTCTCTGGTGCCATACAGAGCACATCATTTTTTTATTCTTGATACTAGAACACTAAGTCCTACGCTGTGTGCATTGAAGTAGGTGCTGTGCAATCCCTCAACAATGCCCAACTGCCAGCAATGAAAGGTAATGAATACTCCAAAAAGTGGAGGACAGCAATGCAGCCAATATGATTTGGTTGAGCCAGCATGACAGGTGCTTGGGAGACAGCACAGCTGTACCCTTCCTAGATAAAAGCAGGGATGCATAGCATGTGGGCTGAAGGCCAAATGCTGCCTGAGGGATCATAACATGTGACCCCCAACTGCCCTTTCCTGTTATTACAGGGTGAGGGATAGGGCTGTTCAACTGTAAAAGTTTTTTTTATTATTGATGGTAAACAAGAGCAACTATTATCTGTGAGGGAAGATAAATTATAAGCAAATATTAGGGCTGTTTGCTTTTGCTAATTAGGTAATCAATGTATTACTAGGTCTAATCTGTAAAGAACCTTGAACTTTAAGAGTGTCAAATATTTCATTTTAATAGATGTAAATGAAAATGTAGTTGCATGTTAGTGATGGTGTGGTGGGAAGTTTGTCGTTGGTGGTGGTGATCACTTGATTTAAAGGTGGCATCTACCATGGCTCATTGATGGATCCTGAGGCAGTCCTTGAGCCACAGGAAGGTTTTGTTACCTGTGTTCTGCTGGAAAATGTAAAAACGTGATTCAGTTTGCACTTACGATAGTGTAAAGCCAGTGCAACTTAGTGAAGTTGTTTCTGATTTTTACCAGTGTGAGAATAGAAGAGGCCCAGCCATTTTCCACATGTGGACAAGACCTCATGTGGAATACTCTGCATAATTTTGCGCAGTGGTAGCGTTGGAGCAATGCTGCAGCTGGTGGTCCAGGAAGTCTGGGAGAGATGAGGATATTTTTATGAGTAATACCTTTTATGAGACCAACTGCTGGGTTGGGAGATGCATTAGATAAGCTTTTGAGCACAAAGTGCTCTCTTGTAGAAGAACTTTGCTTGTCAAAAGCTTGTCTAAAATCTCTCCCAGCTGTGCAATTGGTCCAATAAAAGTGACCAACCCCCAAAATATCTTTGCCACTTATATAATTCTAGTCATTCATGATCAGGGAAGATGAATTCAGGCTGTAACTGAAATTAGCAGGCCAACAGGGCAGGGTGGCAAGTTAGAGACTAACTAGTAACTGATAATCAATTAGTTTCAAAGGTGCCATCCTTCCCTACCTTTTGCCTAAATTCAAACAAATGAGGCTAACTACCTCTCTACTAACAGGAGCAGGGCAGGGCTACTGGGGTGAACAGGAGAATTGAAATCCTGTCTTTATTCAAGGAGGCTGAAAGAGCTTGGCTTATTGTAGCTTAGTAAAACAAAGCCTGAAAGGGGACATGACTGCTGTCTGTGAATAAATCAGTAGAGTAAACACCAGGGAGGGAAAAAAATGTTATTTAAGCCGAAGGGCAGTGTCAGTAGAATAAATGGATATAAATTAATTGTGAATACATTAGACTGGGACTTAAGAGTAAGATTTTAGAGCAGCCTTCTAATTGGAGTAGTGGGCTAAACGCCTTCATTGGTTTTAAGATAGAGCTAAAACAGTTAGTATATGAGGTAGCTGCCTGCAATAGCTGGGAACCAAGAGTTTCTTCCAGTCCCATATTCCCATTTTTTTTTTTATCAGTAACCCCTACATTTACTACCCGTTTATTAATAGAGCTCATCTGATCTTATCTCATTTTGGCATTATCCTCTGTTTTTTGTGCAGCTGTCTCCAACCTAGATGAAGAGAGTAGATGGACAGTCCATTATACTGCCCCATGGCATCAGCAAGAAAATGTGTTCTTGCCTTCCTCAAGGCCACCCTGTGTGGAGGATCTCCATCGCCAAGCTAAGTTGAACCTCAAGTCAGTGCTGAGAGGTAAGATGCCACTGATTTAAAACTGTTCATAAATTGTCATAGAGAAATCACTAATATGCATGCTCATATATCTTCTTTGCCACTAGAGAGAGCCTAGCTTTTCCGTGGAGCTCAGAATCTTTTTGAAGCATATTTTGGGTTTCAGAAACAAGACATTGTTCTTCTGTTTTACAAAAGGTTGCTCTTAAAGTTGTAAGGACAGAATTCTAGCATGCACATGCACAGCTCCATGTAAAGGCATTCAGAGTTCAATGTGTACACCTAAATGCAGTGTGATTCTAATTTTATAAATTTTGGAGTTGGGATGGATGGGTTCCTGCATTAAAAGGAAAAATGAAAAAAGGTTTTTTTTAAGTGCATGCAAAGTATCTCTTTTAAAAACATTAAGTCTGTAAAGCTGGCTTGTTACTGGCTCTTGCATGTCTATAGCCACGGCTATAGAAAGTGGCATTATGTTTTGTTCATGCAGTCAGCTGAATGGAAGCAGCTATGGGAGGCAAGTTCAGGATGTCCATCTTTGAATAGAGGTAAACATTTTAAGGCACTGGCCTGCTGCATTGATTTTTAAAACCTATTTGTCCTTTTGATTATTCAGTGAAGAGGAGAGGTCCACAATTTCACCTGCCATTCAGTACCTAAGAATGAGGCCAAGTTAAACACCAGTTATTTTGTTTGTAAGGACAAAATAGTCTACAGTTGTTACTTGTCTTTTGAATGCACAGAAATGTTCTTTTTATAGATACAAATGGAAAAATGTTCTGTTGCCACAGTTTATTCTGTGTATTTTTTTTTCCCAGTTCTGCTGTTAATTGACATTCACGCTCTCTCTTAGGTGCCTTTGACTGTAATGACCGCCAACTTTATTAGATCACAGGGGACCCAGCAGATAGTTGAAATGCTTTTGCACTTATTTCATTTGTATAGTGCTTTGGCTTTGAACTGTTTCCTGTAGGTAGTCTTGTAGTGTGCATACTTATCAGCTGTTTACAGTAAAAAGGCACTTGTCTGCTACAACCTAAAGAAAATGTGGTAGGTACTTTTTTTTTTAAATGGCAAAACGTTAAATCTTAACTACTAGTTATTTACTTTTTCTACCTAGTCTCTATCTCGGGAATCCCTAGCAAAGAAAATTATACAGGCCAAATTCATTCCACCTGTTGGTTCTTTTACTTCACTGAAGGTGTATCAGGGATGAATTTCTCTTCTTTCTTTAGTGGATTATATATAAACCATATTAGTATGAAATTGATTGATTTATTTAATTTTTGTCGTTGCTATATATTAGCTTGAAGATATCAAGCTAAGTGGTTAACTGATGTCGCTTTCTCTGGGGCTCTTCAATAAAACAAAAGCTTCAGGGCTAGCTGTTAATTAGTCACTGGAAGTTGCACTGTATAGAAACTAATCAGTTTATTACCAAAATTTCTTCTGTTGTACATAAAACAGATTTTATTTCCATGCTGCCACAGGCTGGTAATGAATAGCAAAATAAATACAATTCTTTAACATTTTAAAAAAATGAAAACAGAACTACATTGTTTTTAAATTCCAATTAGTGAGATTTCTGGTCGAAGAGATGATAAATTTTCAAAGCCAATGTTTTAATTTTTAGAGTTTCATGATGAAAGTTAAGATTCCCATAGCAGTAATAAAATGTTCATTGTAAATGGGCTATTTTATGTGGTCATGCTATTACTGTGCAATAATACAGAACATTATATGTGTTTTGTGCTTGGAAAATGTATCTATTAGCCAAAATCTGAGAAGGATGAAGTCTACTGGTAATGTCCTTGTAAGGTGTGTCCTATCTTCTTCCCATATTCAGCATTCAGAGTTGCGCAGAGTCCACGTCTTTCATATTAGACATTTAAAGGTTGATAAATTTAGTCCCTGACTTCCTTTTGTTCTAGCTGGTGCTCACTGGAAAGAACTTCCTCTCCTCTCTGTGCTAAAGCCTTCTGATTTATGGTGGTCTGCTACCTGTCCCCCAGGCAAAGTAATGATCTTGAACTCAGCTTCTGAGCTGCTGCTGTGGGAGCTGCCAGCTCTGCCTGGCTGCCATTTCCTTTGTCTCTGCCACTACCACTACCAGACCTGGCCCTGCTGCCAGGATATCCTGGCCTGTCTCCCTGCACCCACCACTGGGGGCACCAGATGGAGTAGGTGGGCAAGCAAGGTCTCCATGGAGATCAGGCCAGGACCGCCGTGGCCAGGACACACTTGGCTGGGCAGATGTGAATGGGGCCACGGAAGGGCAGGAAGCAGCATCTGGGAGTGGGACAGGTGGCTAGGGCAGGGGTGGGGTTGTAGGCCAGTGATAGTGTGGGGCAGGGGCCTGGGGCAGAGCCATGATCTGCTTCCCACACATCCTTGCATGCAGAACTGGCACCCGTCACAGGGACGTGAGAGAAACAACTCATGGCTGTGGCAGGATGATCACTTATGAAGGCTTTGTTTTTCCCTGTGGCTGCATTGCTCTGTTTGCTTCAGATTCCAGTTTCTTTAATTTGGATCTCACCTTCTTTCATGTCTTTTCTCATTCTCCACTTCTGACACCACATAGTAATCATCAGCTTCAATAAACACAGGAATGTGGGAAAGAGAAGAACTAAAAAGCAAGTTTTATTTGTGGAGCAGTAAGCAAGCTTCCGCTGTTCTTCAGTCTCCCTAACTACATACATAACTCAGGGACCATCACCCAATTCTCAGCCTCAGTAGTCTTCTTTTTAGTTAAGGAGCATCTTTAAATTACAATTTAAGTCACTGCATTCCTAGACTGCTCTTCAAAGGAGACTTCTCAGTTCTCCAGGGAAAAAGAAACAAGAAATACTGTATCTATCTGAATCCAAAATCACCCTGAATCTAAGATGACCCCCCCAATCATTAAATTCTATAACTGCCCCCTTACACTTTGGTCCTGACGCCTGTCTCCCCACTGCTTACCTCACTGTGCCAGTGTACCCCAGCACCTGTCTCCCTGCCCCCTGCCCCGGCAGTGCCGCCTCATGCTACTTGAGCATAGGCCAGAGCTGCTGCCACTGCCACCATTGCTATGAGGCTGGTCTGGGCCCAGAACAGCCACATGCTCTGTGACCCATGCTGCAGTGGGGCAGGAGCCCTGCCAGAGCGGGAGCCAGTAGGTAAGCACCAGGGGGTAGGGGTGATGGGGCAGAGCTGCGTGGGCAGCACCTGTGGCTCTGATGTTAACCTTTAGGTTCAGGCCAGAGTTGGAGCCAATTATATTTTCGTTTTCCACTGAAGTCTTTTGGTCCAAGCCTTGCTTGGGTTGTGAGATCTGTAAACCTGACCACCCTTATTGGAGGGTATTGATTATTTTGTTGCTTTCATGCCTTGGTATATGAGAAGCTCAGGTTAAAAACAGCATGCTTCTCCTTCCCCTTCTGCCTTGTACTTAAATCCATCACGAGGGGCTTTTTTCCCCCTTGTTAAATGGAGAACTTTTCATGTTGCAGATACAGATTGCCCTGTTATAATGCAGTCTTTCCAAATCAAAGTTCAGATGCACCAAATAGAAGCATGTCTTATGTTTTTATGTCCAAGCTTTGTTTGAATTCCGAGAGAGGGTTTAGTTTACATGGAAAAACAAATTAATATATCCACATTTCACTACTTACCTTTGCAGGAACATGAACTGCTACAATACAGAGTTTATCTAGTTAAAGAGGGAATTGTTGTGGGATCCCCTTGATAAAAGATGGGCAGCATTATACTTTTGCCAGTCTCCTGGATGCTGATGTGGCTTAGTGGAGACTTTTTTACATCCTTGTGTTATTTCATGTTTCCTTACAAGTAGTCACACAGCTGCTACTGCTTATAGTTTTCTGAAGTAGCAGCAGCATAAAATGGATAAAGTTCTCACCTGTTTTATTTTTGCCCATTTTAATCCTTTGCCCATTTGAAAGGATAGGCAGACATCTTGAAAAAGGCAGCTGTGGCAAAAGAATAAATTTTATATCTTTACATTTATGTTTGTTTAAAGTTATATTTTATTTGTTGTTGTAATGTAAAATCTCGAGGAAATAGTCATAAAAAGCAGTCGGCTTACTATGGGATCTATAACTTTGACTTTCTAGGCTCTATGATTAAACTTGAACGTTAACCTCGTATAGCACTTTTTAAAATATATTTAAAATGAAGACAGGTAAGTTACAGCAACTGCAGCCAAAAATATTAGATGGGGTATCCTAGGAGCTGAACTATTCACTGCGTTTTGATTTAATTATATTTTTCTTTTCCGCTGAAGTCTTTTGGCTTAAGCCATGCTTGGGTTGTGAAATCTATAAACCTGACCACCCTGATTGGAGGGGATTGATTATTTTGTTGCTGTTATTCCCTAGTGCATGCTAAGTAAGTAATAATCAGCCCAGGTTAAAACCAACAAAAGCAGAGAAATTGCCACTAAGTCACCTTGCAAGATAACAAATGTGTAAAATCTTTCAAAATAGTTAAACAAAAACTCTGTTGCTTTGTCAAGGGATATTTACATGGCCATTCTTTCTAGTATTAACCAGGTCAAAACCTGCTGAGCTTGTAAAATTATACAAGGCCCAAACTATTTACACTGATACAAATTTTAAAAACTCAGCAGGTTTTAGATATTATGGGCCTTGCCAGAAGCCCGTTGAAGTGAACAGGAGGGGAAAAGACTCATTGTATTCAACAGGCGTTGAGAAATGCACAATAAATAATGATAGCAGTTATGCTAATACCTTTTTAAAGAGCAGTCATTCACTTAAATTTGTTGCCTAACTTATATAATAGAGGTTGAGAATGGTATTCTCATTGCAATGCTTTTATTTTAGACCAAACAATTTTTTTTCTCTTAGTTGTGAATATTTGGTTCAACCAAGATCTTGGAACATGCAATAAAGCAGATGAGGGAGACATATTGGGCATTTCCATCCAAGACACCTGTTTCTTTATCCTTTATCAAAGTTTGTTTAAATATCCATTTCTTGAGAGCTTATCTTAGCAAGGATCTTATTCACATTCTCATAGGTTTGCTAAATTCTTCAGTGTAAAGGATGCAGAAGAGAATAAAATGATGCTAAAAATCTGTGGGTCATAGAGAAAATTAATGTGAATTTTTCCTGTGTGAGTCTAGAGGAAATGAATGGGCCACGAAAAGGAAAAAATGAGGACTGAAGGAAATCTGGATACCAAATACAGCCTAACCAGCTGCCCTATATGGGCGTGTACAGATCTTTGGAGAGGTTGGGGGGAGTTTAAATCTATTTTAAGGCTGGCCAATCTAAGCTAAGTCAGGATGGGGGGGGTATGGAGGAGTTCAGGGGGACGAGCAGGCTCCAGGATTGGTGGGGGGCAGGTAAGGTCCACAGGCAGGATCGGGGCATCAGAGTGGGGGGGGATAGGTAAGATCTGCTGGGGAGGGGTTGGGAGTCTCCCCCCACCCCCCTGGGGCTAGAGGCTATTTTTAGCACCCCCCAGATGAGCA
>NW_017729034.1:92291123-92297361 GCF_001723915.1 Gavialis gangeticus
ATAGGGGGGCAGGGTGGGGTGGGGTGGTCTAGAAATGCGGGGAGGGGCGGAGGGGCTAAAAATAGCCCAGTGCCAGAGAGGGGGTAGGAAAAACGCAGCCCTAGGGCTGCAGCCAGTGGCTGGACTTTCCCAGCCCTGATGCTGTGCTAGGAACTGTATGGAAGTTTAGAACAGTTAGATCAGTCCAAAATTGGCCAATCCACTCTAAGTTAGACTCCCTTGGAGGTATGGTTAACTTAAATCAGGTCAGCCATTTTTAGACTAATCTAACTGCTCTGAAATTCTGTACACTTAGATTGATCTAACTAGGGATCTAAGTACAAAGTCATTACCTGGGCAAACTAAGATAGAAAGGCCATTTTTTAATACAATCTAACCTTCCCCTAACCCGGGGTGGGCAAAATATAGCCTGTGGGCCAGATCTGGCCCACCAAGGGATTTTGTCTCACCAGCATGTCCCATGGTATATGTGGCCAGTCTCACCATCCCTGGGTGCACAGCAAGGCTGGGGCAGTGTGGTGGCCAGCTCACTTTCTGGCAACCCCGGTGGTGGCTCCTCCTTCTGGCACCATGCTGTCATTGCCCAGTGATCTCAATCCCAGCCCCGACCCTGCCTGCCCATGGCCCCATCCCATCCACTGGGCACAGTCACTTAGGAAGTTTTGGTGAGCTGTTGCTGGCGGGTAGATGCTGACCCAGCCTGCAACAGCTTACCAAGACTCCCAAAGTGGCTCTCTGGCCCAAGTAATTGCCCACTCCTACCCTAAACTCCCCAAACATCTGTATGCATCCTATATCTCACTGTAATGCCAAATGGCTGCTTAGCTTATTTGCTGCCATGTCAGTTGGGTTGCTCAGGTAACTAAGGGTTGTTAGCACTTTCCAGAATCAAAAATATGTTCCTGTGACTAGCTTACCACAACCAGGGTAAGATGTGGAGGAAGAAAGAAGAGAAGGGTGCATAATTATTTTTTTACACTGGGAGGTTGTCTCCTCCTAGTTCCAGCTGTGAATGGCTAGGCTGCTTGTATTCATATATTTGCTGAGAATACTCCCTGGAAAAGAAACAACCAGTCTTTGAGATAGCCAGGACTTAAAAATTAGAGGTGGCAGGCAACACTCAAAACTTTGCAGACATCAGCTTAGTGCACTTTGCAGGAAAGAGGTAATGTTTTATTATATGTGAAGACTCCTTTTAAATTAACCACACATTCTAGTACCGTTTCCAAATACCTTAAACCTATATATAATAGAAAATAAAAGAAGTAGAGGTTCACTAAACCAACTTCTCTTTTATTTATGCGCATCTGCAAGGCCTTCACATAGTACTGTTTTTTTTTTTTCCATTTTTCATTTTTTTTCATTCAGTTGTGTTGATTCAAGTGATTTGCCTGTACTGTCCAACACCAGACTCCAGGCACCAGCGTCTGTGATGATTCATTAATTATCTCATCTTGTAGGGAACTGGGTTTGCTGGCTGTGGCTTCTGTTTATCTCTGCTTGCCAAGTTCAAGAAATGTGTTTAAGCAGCAATGATTGAAAAACTTGATTTATATTCCAGAACACATCTGGAATAAAGCACTGTAAAAGAAAACCCACTTAAAATGGCAGTTATTTGTAAAGCCTTTATTATCTCATCTTAGAAGCAGGTATGTGCTCACCCTTTATCTTTGCCATGTCTCTGCTTGATCAGTATGCAGATGAGCAATATTGGGGTCAGTCCCACTAGTGGATAATCCTGCTGAGAAGATTATGGTCTTAAAAGTAATCTTGTGTTTCATTGAAGAGCTGCAAAGTAAGAGGGAACCACTTTAATATTAACAACAGGTCTACTCCAGGTTCACAGAGATGTCAAGATACAAGCTTCCCACATATTAATGGAAACTTAATGAAATAAAAGACCATTAAGGGCTAGGAGTAGACCATATGTTCCAGCAAAGCCTTGTAATTACAAAACCAGAAAATAAAAAGCAACTTATTTCTCATTATTTTGTTTTAATAGTCAAGTTAGTGCCATTGGCTCTGCCTATGTATTGCATCCTTTTTACTCTCTTTACATTAATTCACAGTACATCTGTTGTTCCATATTCCAACTGCCCTTTCTTACAAGGGATTAAAAAATATTCAAAGAAAATTAGACCAAACTTCACTAAGAATCTACACTTCACATATTGAATAGTGCTTTCGTGCTGAGAAATGAGAGCTGCTGGGTCCTATTCAGAATGGAAATCTGTAGATTTATTTAAGTACTGTACCACTGTATGGGTATGGAAATATATAGATTGCTTATGTTTAGACTGATCACATGTTCACAAACATGATACAGTGAAAACACCTTTTTACAGTCAAGTAGTTGACATGTTTGAAGTTCTGTCAAAGAATCCCTAAAGAAAAGATTTTTTTTAAATCAGTTTAATAAACATTTTGTATCTGCTTTACAGTCTGAATCAAAACCAGTTATAAGATCCCTCTAAACAGTATTCTCAGGCTTATTGAACCTTACTACTTTTCAAGTGTGTGATTGTTCCTAGTGGTATTCATGTTAGCTTTTACAAAGTTTCAATAAAGCTTCTTCATAGCTGTATTGATGCTGAGTTCTATGTACAGGGTTTATGAAAGATTGGATAGCTTCTGGTTTGTCTCAAGTGGGATATTTTGCAGAAAATCCTAACTAACATATTCTGAAAGTCTGATGCAACCAGGATTTGTTTTAATGTATACTAGCTCATTTAGTTGGAGCCTAATGAAGAATCATAGTAGATAATACAGCTTAGCACACCTTTAAATGTTTGCCTTGACTAATATTTAGAGGAATGGTAATGGTTCAAGTAATAGAGCATTTTTAGCTCACACTTTTACATTCATGAAATCATGGGGCTAGAAGGAGCCTTAGGAAGTCATCTAGTCTTACTCTCTTACAGCTAAAATATTTCTGCTTTGACCAAACAGAAATATAATATCATCCCTGGTGTAAGCATGGGAAGCTTGGTTAGCATCAGTGTAGCTGCCCAGGCTGCCTAAGCATACCATTGCAACAGCTATATCAGTATGTTGCTGAGCATCACCAGTGGAACTGAGAGGTAATCCCATGTATGGACAACCTAAGTATACACATACCTGAATACAGATCTGAATCCTTAGTGGGCAGCTGTCTAGATGACTACAAATACAACTATCACAGTGGCATGCCTTTGTCAGACATGGCAGAGACTAATGAATGTATGACGATAGGTGCTTGTCTGTAAGTTTATATCTAGTAAATTAAAATGCTTTAGGTGATTATAGACAATCATTTCAAAGTCCAGCTTGCTGGCCTGCACCAGCTGTAAAACTCTATCTAAAATTTGTTAGGTCAGGTTTTAATACATGTGAATGGTTTGTTTAACCTTGGCAACCTTAGAATCTGGATTGAGGCATGTTGGAGAGAGAGGTAGAGAAATTTGGATGAGGAAGATAGGTCCAGAGGAGGCCTCCTGGGCCATCGAGCACAGTTCTCTGCAGTCGCAACCTATCATTTGTACAGAAGCATCCTACAAGGTTCTCCAGTCTCCATTTTGATGCCTTTAACACACCAAAACTATAAAGCATTTTATTAAAAAGCCCTACAGTATGCCACAATAAAGAGCAGAAGAGGTGAGGGCACTGCCAATGCATTCTCACTGCAGTGGCAGGGAACATTAGATTAACTTCTGCTCAGATGATTTGAGGATGAAGAGCATACCTTGTATAACAGAAGAAGGCAAAAAAGCCCACAATCTTTGTCAGTCTGACCTGGGCAAAAAAAATCCTTTTTGGACTCAATCTGGTGATTGATTGGTCTCCAAACATGTGAATAAGACCCTCCATCCAGGAACTTTGAGACGTTTCTAAATACCTCCAGGATCACCAACATACCAGAGTCATACTCTCATCCCTAGCTGTAGCTAATGTCCAATGTTTCAAAGGAAGGCTGGGGTACAGCGTACCCCCAGAAGCCAAAGAAAGCATTCATGAACTATTTTTTTTCCTGGCCCTATATGCAACCAGGAAAGCCTTCAGGTATGGATTTTCTGGGTACCTCTCATATGGAGACAGTTTGTTTGTTTGTTTGTTTGTTTTCAACCCTGTTGTAGGATTAGTGGATCCTTGAATCTACTTATTATGCAAATTGATTGTCGCTCCCATGACATCCCTGTACCATTATACTGTCTCTTCTGGAAACTTGTGGAACTTCACTGTGAAGATATTTAGGCTTCTTGCTCCACTGTTCTTTTTGAAAGAACAAAGCTTCACTTCTTTGATGGTTAGAAACCCTTTACTAATTTCCAGTCTAAATTTGTTCACAACCCTTTTCCAGCCAACTGTTCCTGTGCTGTAATTGTTCTGTAATTTACATAGCTCATCTACATCCCTGATATTTACCCTTGTCAATATATTTATTAAAACTAATCTTAACTTTAATTTTGTGAAGCTAAACAAGCCATGCCCTCTTAATCTCCCCTCCTAAATAAGCTCTTTATTCCTATAACACATCCCCAGGGGCTACTCCAACACATGTTGGAGTGAACAAAGTGACACTCTGTTCCAGGAATTCTCGGCCTCAGGAAACCCGAAATGTGGGGAAAGCTCTCTTGAGCTCACTACAAGAACCCAGAAGACAAAGATAGACCAAAGCAATGGAATTATTAGACTTCACACACTCCAGCCATAAAGCTTAGAGTCTCCTAAGATACCTAGGAGTGGCACAACCACCAAAAAAAGAACACTGTCAATATATCTGCTATATATGCCATCACCTCAAAAATGCTGCTGGGTGGAAAAGACCTTTACAGGTCACCAGACTAGACGGCAAGTATAAGGACTCGATCAATGACTGTGCACCAAAAACAGCCCTGTCATCTCCCTTCACTGAAGAAGAGGTCATTGAAGAGCTAAGAGCTACCAGATCAGGAAAAGCTGCAGGATTAGATGGGATCTACCCTGAGTTCTTGAAACAACTTGGCCAAAAAGGACACCGTACGTTGGCCAGACTCTTCTGCAACATAATGACCACAAGGAAAATACCCAAGATATGGCGACAAGTGAAGGTGATTGCTTTTCCAAAATGTAGAAAATCAACTGTGGACCCAAAAAGCTTCTGCTCTATATCTCTGCTTTGTACGACATATAAACTTCTCAAAAAAATGCTACTGGTTCGCATGTTGTCCATCTTCAAGAAGGTTTTACCAGTTGAACAGGCTGGCTATGTGAGCTCCCAGCCTGTAACCTGCACTTTCATGGGGTTTTCTGGGACTAACTTGTGACCCTTTCAGAAATTCTTGGGACTCGCTTTTGGGTCATGACCCACCAGTTGAGAAACACTGATCTAAGCAATGCCCACGCCAACCAGAAACTCACCATCACTTTCTGTGGAGAAAGAGGTTAAGCATGAGCAGTGCCCAAAATACCTTGGTGTAACTCTTGATCAGAGCCTCACCTTTCTTGTACACCTATGGAATGCTAAAAAAAATGAAAGCGCAAATTAATCTTGTGCATAAACTGGCCAGAACGACATGGGGAACAAATGCAACCACACTTTGAACAGCCACTCTAGCACTTACTTTCTCTGCAGCAGAATATTGCTCCCCAAGCTGAAACAGAAGTGTGCACACAAAGATTGTTGATACTCAGTTAAATGCAGCTATGTGGATTATTACAGGAACAGCAGAAAGTACACCATTGCCATGACTTCCAGTCCTAGTAAATTCCTCTCCTGCAGCTCCACTGAGATGCCACATGCATGAGGGAATACCATAAGGCAATTGGCAACCCAAACTTTCCAGTCAACAAGGGCATCGCCATGTCACCGCCAGATAGGCTCAAATCTAGAAAACCCTTCTGGAAATGCACCAAGAAGCTCTATGATGATAACAAGAGCACTGAAGAACAATGGAGAGAAGCCTGGGCAAATACCAACCTGTTGAGAAATACATCATCAGTGACCCTGCAATCCCCCAGCCAGAATTTGACCTACTGAGAAAGATCTGGTCCTCCCTGAATCGCATCCAGACACTTCATGGAAAATGTGGATACCTACTCCATAAATGGAGAATCAAAGAGTTCAGGTTGTGATGGTGGTACAGTTTTTCAGATGGTCCAACATGTTGTGAACGATTGCCCAATTAGATTATTTAATGTTGATCTAAAATCAATCCATGCAGCTGAAGCAGTCCAAATGGTTATCAAATGTAGATATCAATCTATGAATGTTGTAATCCTA
>NW_017729034.1:92302361-92304824 GCF_001723915.1 Gavialis gangeticus
TAAATGGAGAATCAAAGAGTTCAGGTTGTGATGGTGGTACAGTTTTTCAGATGGTCCAACATGTTGTGAACGATTGCCCAATTAGATTATTTAATGTTGATCTAAAATCAATCCATGCAGCTGAAGCAGTCCAAATGGTTA
Organism: Gavialis gangeticus; assembly: GCF_001723915.1. Classification (NCBI taxonomy): domain Eukaryota; kingdom Metazoa; phylum Chordata; order Crocodylia; family Gavialidae; genus Gavialis; species Gavialis gangeticus. Next base: position 92,302,503 of record NW_017729034.1, read on the forward strand.
TCAAATGTAGATATCAATCTATGAATGTTGTAATCCTAAAATGCCATATGAAAGAGGGAAATTCCTTCTTTGTATCTTTTTCCAATTTAAATGCATCTTTTTGAATACCTGACAAAAGCTGTACACAATATTTTAAATTCAGTTTTTCTAATTAATTGCACAACAGTAGTGATATTTCCTTGTCTCTACTAAAAGTAATCATACAGTGCACCCTTTTTTGTGGCCATGTTCCCCTAGTGGCTCAGGGTTGTCCTTTGATCAACCAGTTTATCTTGGTTCCTCTCTTCCTCCATTGCCTCTGTCTTACTAGTCTCTATCTTAGAGCATACAATTTTTAAACATTAGCCCATTACTTTGCAATTTATACTATTAAACTTCATGTTGTACCCATGATGGCCCAGGAAATATTTGAGAGAAGGAATTTTGGGGGTGACACCTTTTATTGGACCAACTTTATAGTCTGGACCAATCCTAAACAAGCTTTCGGGGGCATGGTACCCTTCCTTGGGTCTGCTCTATTTCTGTTGTTCCACTCCACATGATTAGCACATTCTTCCTCTATAACGATCTGAACCTCCCTCCAGTTTGGTGCCATGTACAGTTTTCCTAAGTAGCCATTTGATTCTTTTGTAATGGAACTTTTCAACCAAACAGGTTTGGTTGGGGTTTTTTTCCCCCAATGTGATTGCATTTCATTTCCATGCCATGTATCATTTTATTCAGGAGTGTCAAAAGTATGGTTGGTGGGCCAGATGTGGCCTGCAGAGTTGCCCCATCTGGCCCAACAGGCTACTAGCAGGCTGGCAGAAGATGGGGACATGGCTGGTGCCCTGGCCTGCTTCAGACTCCAGGGCCCTTGGGTCTTGATGGATATGGCCTTGGGCAGCAGGAGGGCAAGTAAAGACTGATACAACTTTGGTTGCTCTCCAGCTGCTTTGCCCATCATCACCAATGCTGGCCCCACCTACTCGGCTGTGAGCCCTGCCATCACTGTGTTGCCCCCATGCTGGAGCTGTGTGTCATACTATGTCCAGGGCTCCCACTCGCCATGCTGTGTGCCCTAGGCTGGAGCAGGCCTTTACGGAGCTCTGTGGTCCAGATCTGGGCTGGAGTGCAAGATGAGTTTGACACCCCTGATTTAATTGATACACAGTGTTAACCCACTCCCTTTAGCCTTATTCCTGTCTTTCCTAAACAGTTTGTACACTTAAGTACTCTTCATTTCTAACTGCCTGCCTTGCAGTTATTCCATTTTTAGATGAGAGACCTCCATCTCCAGCAAACTGATCTGCTGCTTTTGGGGGGAGGGGAGGCTGTTATATTTGCTCAGATGTTTGTTTGCAATATTTAGAGAATTTGAGTGGGTTAATTTAACACAAAGCAAACACTTTAGAGGAAAATGCAAGTCTCTGGATAATTTTATAGAAATGGTGCTTGGTTGTCTTAGAAACAGCAAATGGCCATAAAAAGATGAGAAGAAAAAATTATTTTTTCTTTCAGTACCAAAAATGTATAAAAGTGACTGTATAAGAAGCACAGTTAAATTAATCATAGTTCGTTGCCAGTATATGCAGTAATATTATTACAAGCCCATAGAAATTTAAATTAACCCAAGACAAATGGAGATAATCATTTTGAACCCTCCCCAGGGGAAGCTGTTAACAGATATAATTTGTAATGTCTCTTTTATTTTAGTGACATTGGAAAACTTATTCAGTTTCCTGTGTTGGTGAACCGTGGAGCTATTTTAATGTGCTAGATATACTGGTAATGAAAGGGCCAAATGACAGAAAGGAAAAAATAGCAATGTTTGAATAACCTGCATTTAACACTTGCAACTGCAGAGCTCTTTCTCTTCTGTCACATCTGAAACTTTCTTGAAGGGTTAGATAGCAACTTCTTTTATGTTTATACAAGAAAAAAGCCCAGTCATATATGTTCTGCATTATAAAATAAGTCACCAGTATAAATGCATTTAAATAACTGAAAACAAAACTTCTGCAGTTACAAATCCAATCAATGAATACTTCATTTAAAGCAGGGATCTCATGGGCTGTGGATGCCCCCCACACTGTGCTCCTGCTGCTGGGGTCCCTCTTCCTCCTGTGTAGAACCTATCCTGTGGGAGGACTGAGGAGTCCCAACAGCCTACCCAGCAGAGGGGTGCACACAGGCTGATGAGCCCCAATTTTTAAAGTCTCAGTTTTTCTTCAAAGCTTGAAGTTATCTGGGCTGCATCATTTCAGGCCAGCCCCAAAGAATGAGATGATGAGAATTCTAGGGTGGTTTCATAGTTGGTAGGGTCAGAAGGGACCTGAGCAG
>NW_017729034.1:92304835-92305061 GCF_001723915.1 Gavialis gangeticus
AGCTGATTTGAATACATCCAGTCCTTTCAGAAGTTCCCTGACTAGATCCTCGCTGACTCTTGGCCTAGGTGCACCTCCCCTGGGGCCTCAGGGGGGCCTAGTGGGGGGGGGGGCTGATCCTGTCCTTGCTCAGGAAAATAGAGGCAAAGAAGTCGTTAAATAGGTTAGCTTTGTCTTCTGGTGTGATGACCAAATTTCCTAGTGTGTCTTGCAGGGGCTCCATGTT
>NW_017729034.1:92305227-92312158 GCF_001723915.1 Gavialis gangeticus
TGGGTGTACGCATCCCTTTTAGCTAGGAGACATTCCCGAATGCTTTTGGTGAGCCATGGGGGCTTTTGCGCCCTCCTGTCCCCTTTGATCCGTGTTGAGATTACCTCCCTTTGGGCTTGGAGGATCGTCTCTTTAAGGAGCGACCACTCTTCTTGAACACTTGGCTCCTCTCCCCTCCGGGACCTCAGTGCCTCCCTGACTGTTCTCCTTAGCTCATTGAAGTCCACCCTCCTGAAATCTAGGGCTGCCACCTTGCACTGGATGGTGAATTCCAGCAAGCGATGATTGCTGTGACCCAGGTGGTCAAGCATCTGCAGCCCCCTCACCAGGTCGTCACCTGTGGCCAGAACCAGGACGAGGTCCAACAAGGCATCTCCCTGGTGGGGCTGTGCACCTCCTGGGTTAGATGGAGGTCCTGCATTCTGGCTAGGAACCTACGTGAGCAGTCAGACCTGGCTGTCTGCTCTTCCCAGCAGATGTCAGGAAAGTTCAGGTCACCCATGATGACCACATCCTTTGACCTAACTACCTCCGTGAGCTGACTTAAGAATTCCTGGTCTAGCTCTTCCCCTTGGTTGGGTGGTGTATAGTAGACCCCCACCGTTAAGTCTTCTTTCCCTCGACTTCCTTGTATTCTAACCCAGAGCACTTCAATGTGCCCCTCCTCTGATTCTGTGCTACTTGATGAGGATGTCTTTTCCTCCTTAATGTAGAGCACCACACCCCCGCCTTTCGTCTCTGTCCTGTCCCTCCTGTACAGCCTGTAGCCCTTGATATTCACTGCCCAGTCATGAGTTGGGTTCCACCATGTTTCAGTGAGCCCCACTATGTCTGGGTTGGTGTCAGCTAGCAGGAACGTAAGTTCCTCCTGTTTGTTACCCATACTACGAGTGTTTGTTTAGAGCCATTTGAGGCCTCCTGAGGATGTGTGCACTTGCCCCCTATTCTCAGCATTGCCCTGGCCCGTGTTGCTTACCTGTGTATATGTTCCACTTGTCGGTCTAGGCTGGGCTGTACTTGTGGGTGCTGCTTGGTTTAGTGGTCCAAGGCTTCCTCCGCCCTCATCTTCCCCTTCCCCCAACAAGCCTAGTTTAAAGCTCGCCGGAGGAGATCCGCCAACCTAGAAGAGAACACACGCTTACCTTTAGGGGAAAGGTGGAGCCCATCCCATCCAAGCATGTCTCTTGTCATGATGTGTGGGTCGTTGTCAAGGAAGCCAAAGCCCGCCTCAAGACACCATTCCCGAAGCTGCCAGTTGGTCTCTGTGATGCACGTCTCATGCTGTCTTCCACGTCGGCTCACTGGTAGGACAGAAGAGAATACCACCTGTGCACCTGTCTCCTCAGCCCACATCCCAGAGCATGGTATTCTGCCATCAGGTGATCAGGGCTTCTCCTGGCCGCATCATTAGTACCCACATGGATTAGGACCATGGGGTAGGAAATGGTGGGCTGGATCATGGCCTGGATCATCCCCTTCACGTCCTGAACCTTTGCTCTGGGCAGGCAGTAGACCTGGCAACAGATGGGGCCCTCTGTACCTCTCAGGATGGAGTCGCCTATGATGATCACTCGACGCTTTCTTCTTCAGGACTGCTTAGCTCCTTTGGCCTGTTCAGAGCGTGGAGAGTGTGGAGTTGCCTCCTCTCCTTCCTTCTCCTCAAGTACGAGGCCCTGGCAACACTGGTTCTCCAGCCGGACTGGAGGAACTGGTACTGCTGTGTTGCGAGGAGCCCTGGTTCTGGAAGTAACCGTCTGCCACTGTGCAGTGGAAGGCATGTCCTGAGGTGCTTCTTTCTTGGGTGTGTGGCCCTGCAGGGAAAGGAAATAACCATCAGTTTCGTCCTCCTCCTCCTCCCTGATTCCCCTCAGCCTGTTTGACATGACTTAAAGCACATTAATAAACATACAGATGCACCCAATGTCTACATGTGCATCCCTATTAGGCCACAGTAAACTAATAAAAATCACCATAGGATAGTACTTGTAAACTCAAGTACTGTCCTACAGTGGCATTATTTAGTGCACTTCAAAGTGCGTGGAAGATGTTGACGTGACTGGCTGGGGCACAAGGGTGCTTCAGCATGAGGGCTGCCTGCTGCATAGCCCCAGACTGGAGCACACTCATGCCTCAGCCAGCCTTCCCACAGAATGTTGAGCTGGGTCAGAGCAGACCCAGGCTGGCAGGCAGACTTCCCCAGACCCACTGTCAGCCGAGGATGCTCCAACCCGGCTCAGTGTGTTGCAGTCTCGGGCATGTGTAAGTGCTGCACCCAGGAGCAATAAACTCTAGTGCTGCAACACTTTCAGGTGCCAGGGTTGCAGGCAACCCCATCATCTGAGCTGACTGGGAGTGCCCCTCAGTGATGGAATAATCTAGGGTCTGCACCCTTCATCAGCCAGAACTGCACCGGGGTTTATTACATTGCACTAGGAGTACAAGTAGACACTCCCAGTGAGCAAAATTGTAGGCTTGATTTGGTTCTGAAGTTGAGGATCGGAAAATAAAGCTAACACTAAGAGAAAAGAAGCAAAGATGAAGCAATGGAAAGAGAAAGAGAAGAAAAAAATCTGAGAATTACAGAGGAATCTACTAAAGTGACAGCTAAGGGGGTGGGAAGGTTGGGAATTCTGTGACTGTTGTTGTGCTGGAGAGACCTGGCACTTCTACACAACACTGAGTAAGCCATGTTTTCAGTTTGAGCAAATTAACTTTGCACTTTGCTAAGGTAATCCTAGAATATTGCTTCCACTGCTGATGTGGGAAGGAGGAATGGTGCCAAGTGGAACAATTTTCTTCCCTTCCCATGGAGCATAACTAGAAAAAGGAATCCTTTATGAAACTGAATGGAGAAGGTTTTGGGGTATCTTTTTGAAATCACTCACAATATGCCTCTTAGTCCTTGGCATTCATGGCAAACTTCTTTCAAGAGCTTTAGACTGATTTGGAGATTATATGTTTCAGCGCTTAGACCTATGAGCAACCTAGGGATAATCAGTTTAATTAACAAAAAAGCACCAGGCAGTCCAATGGATCATTGTTTTACCCATGCCAGCGACCTCATTCCAAGGAACTAGTAATATACACATGCTCTAAGAACAAGTTTTCCTTTAATTGCTTTCAGGTTGGTTCTTCTTCTTGTTACTTCTAATAGGACAGAAAAGGGCTGTTTTGAAGTCTGTTGCCATTTAGCCCGTCACTTCCTTTTTACAAATTTAAAATAGCTCTGCTTGGGAGAAATATGCTCGCCTAACAGAGAACAAGGGGCAATACTCAGTAAAGACTCTATGAAGGAGCCATGTGAGACAAGTCTCCATTTTAATCTCTAAGACTAAATACAGATAGTCAGAAAGCCCGAGGTTGAATCAATTCAGTCTTTGCAGGTTAATGTAAGCTGCAAAGATTAAACTGAGAAACAACTAGATACACGTTTACACAGCAGCAGGACTCTGCAGGGTTGCTCATCACTACTTCTTCCTGCTTCCAGGTGTCCCTTGGGATTTGTAGCTCGCAGTCGCAGCCAACAGTAACTTTCAGTAAGTTGGGCAGGGCAGGGCAACCCGGGGGAAGTGGGGTATAACTCCCCTCCCTGGTCCCTGCCCCCAGCCAGAGTTTGTCTGGGGGAGGGCAGTCCCTGCCTCTCCCCTACCCCCACCCTTCTTTGCTGGAGCAGGCAGCACGGCTCAGCCCAAGGCTGAAAAGCATTCTGGGATGCTGACGGACTCTGCTTTAACTTAAATCAGGAAGAGGTCTGGGACATAAGTTTCATAAACCTGTTTGACCCAAATCAGTTAAGTCTGATACTACATTCAACCAGGTTTATCTTAAACCAGTTTCAGCCATTTTGAAACTGGTTTATGTGCACTGAACTTCTCTTCTGTTACAGCTTTAAACCAGTTTCTGATAAATTTAACTGCAACTTCTGTCATTAAAGGCCAGCTGGACAGTTTTACCAGATCTTTTTATCAAGGAAGAGAACTTTCTACTTTCCACTGTTATTATCAGGACTCAAATCTGGTATATTTTGCTGTTCCTGAGCATTAGGCTGGCTCGGAAATCCTTGAAATAAATGCCTATGCTGCTGGCTGAGGTGAAGTGCTTGACACCTGTAGTACTTAATTGTGGAAGAACAGTTGTTTCAGTCCCATTTGCTGGATTGATGCTATCAGGGAGACGCTTGATTGTATATTACAAAGTATTAATAAAATTGCTTTACATTTAATAGTAATAGGGGGTTAGGAGTGCCCCAGGGTGGGACTTGAATGGGTCAAGGACCTTAAATAGATACAATATTAGCCAAACCATGGAGAAGTCTGTTTAGTGAAAGATTTTTTCGCTCATCTGCTGTGACAGCACATTTGTTGGAATTCCTGACTCAGTAAAGAGAGAATTGTTGTTCTCTATTTAAAAAAAAATAACTGGGGCGTTGGATGTGCTGTAGATGAAGTTCATGAACTTGCTTTACTGTTAGCACTGGTTTATTATTCAGTTGTTCAACAAGTCCCCAAATGAAATGGCTCTATAGCATGTTTGAATGCTAATTTTCCATCTTGCATGCTGCGTTAATCCAGTTTTACAGATGATGTGATAATCAGTCCGTTTAAGATGGGACTGGGTCCAAGTGGAATGCATTCTTGTGTGGTAGGCAAACAGGGCCAGAAGGAAGCTGTTTGCCTCTTTTAGACCCCAGAATACAAGTAAACATTGTCATAATCTAAATCAGACCCTTCTTTTTAAAGTGGTATTAAATAAGAGGTAGGTCTAGAAACCAGATTAGTGCTGATAATTCTTTGCACTTTTACAGGGCAGGTTTTCTCCATACAGATACATTTCATATCATACAATCATTTGATTAAAAAGAACAGAAGCAGTCTTGGGTTCTGGGCCCGGAAAGCAGAGCTCCCTCCGCCCAGCTGAATGCCCTAAACCACTAGGCTACAAACAAGCCTCCTGTGAAGCTCTCTCTTTCTGGGCTCCTGAATTCTACATCCCTTTCTATATAGTGGCATAGCTTCAAAAGGAGGGATGGGGAATGCACGTAGCTGGCCTAGTCTACATGTCATGGACAAGGGCATTTTCCTAGGAGATAAGATGTGGGTATTAAACATAGGCTCTCTTCTATTTTTGCACAAATAAAGTGCTATGGGCAGGCACACGGGCACAGGCCCTTGACTGGAGTGCAGTGGAGTTGCCCCAAAGGCATGTGCTCCAACCAGGGAGCAATATAGGCCTGTTCCATGGCTCTTTACCCCCAAGAAACCTTAAGGGAACTCCCTGTCCCTGTCCAATATGTCGGAGCATCTACAGCACTTTCCAGTTCCAGAGTTGCAGGCAACCCTGTCACCTGAGCTGCCTAGGAGTGCCCCTCAGCAACAAGGGCTTATTCAGGGTCTGTACCCCTCATCAGCCCCTGTCACCACCACTTGAACTGGAAGTAAGAGTGAAGGAGCTATCTGAAGGAGCTCTCTGCAGTAGCTGATGGGGGTGCACAGACCCCACCATCAACCTCTAGCGCCTTTACCCTTGCCACCTAACCAGGACAGTTGCCAGGTACCCTATGGGGCAGAGGCAGCTGTGGTTGCTATCCCCTCCTCTACCCTGCAGGGACCAGAGTTGTTCTGGGCACCTATCCAGACATTGGGACTTGTAAAATACACTCATGTGACCTAGCCTTGAGGAGCAGCTCCCTAGTGCTGGGCTTCCCATGCACCCTTTGAAATACATGGCACAATCAGTTCAGTTTGAAGTGGGAAGCCAGGGGCCAGTGCTTCGTGCAGGATGCCCTGGGGTGGTGGCAAGGGCTGATCTTGCAGAGGGAAGGTGTTGCCCCATGGTCAGTCCCTGCTGCCACTGCAGCTGCCCTGTCTCCATTACCTGCCAGCAGGCCTTGCCTACAGCACAGAGTTAGGCACTTAAGCTCTTAGGGATGTGGGTTTTGGGGAACTATGTAGATACACCTTTCTACTTAGTGTTTCCTGGCAGCTGGTTTGAGGGATTCTGAGGTGCCCAGTGCTCCCCACGCTCAGGTGCTCAACACTGGGTTCTGGATTCCACTCTAAGGGCCAGATGCTAAAAGCTAAGTGTTATGGCACCTAACTGGTAGCCCCCTAGGTACTTTATTGGATCTAGCCCCAAGAGATTAGTTCAGGGTGACACAGTGAGTTAGGCAAAGTTGCTGTTGGAATTCAGCACCCAGACCTGCACAAATCCATAAGACCACTGTTGTCTCGGACCTAATGCAACAATAAATTCAAAGTTGTGTGAGGCGAGACATAAGCATATCAACGTATAGTTCTCTCATCTATTATTTGCTAATCTAATCTGATAACACTTAAAATATATATGATGCATAAAAGAACAGACAAAAGTATCATTTAATCATGTTACCTGAATAACAAAGACAAAGTCTGTCACATTCTATCAGAGTTTTTTTCATCTACCTTTGTTATAAAAAACTAGGGCTGTGCGAAGCTTTGGTTGCTGATTTGATTTGGTGGAGATTCAGCCCGATTCAATGGCCAAATCTACGAATCCAAATTGAATCAGGAAAGACCCTTTAATCTCTCTGAATCAAATCAGAACCCTTTGAATCGATTCGGAGAGATTCAATGATTTGGACATAGAAAAAACATTTAAAGCTGTGTCTACATACCTAAAGCTACCAGGTGCAGCTCGTGAATGCTGAGATGCTGGGGCGGATGGAGCATCCCACAGGAGTGCAGGGGGGGCTCCCGGAATTGGACCAGAAGTACCCCTGCATCCCCCAGCTTGGCGACTGGTTCTCCTGGCATCTAGGGTCCCCCCATGGCTGATCACCAAGCCAGGGGGACGGGGTCCCCCTTGCGCTCCCTAATGGACCCATAAGTGGACCGGAAGTACTTCCACACCAGAATTACTTCTGGGTCTGCCGCTGAGTGTGCTGGAGATACTT
>NW_017729034.1:92312325-92328595 GCF_001723915.1 Gavialis gangeticus
CCCCCCCCCCACCAAGTGCTCCATCTGCCCCAGCATCTCAGCATTCACAAACCGTGCCTGGTACCTCAAGGTATGTAGAAAAAACAGTTAAAGCTGGGACTATGGCCAAATAGCTGATTCTTGCATCATCGAATCTTCGGATTCGGCTCAATTGAATTGGGTCAGTGATCCGAATCAATGAATCAAATCACTGTCCCCAATTTGGGCTGAGTCTGAATATGAATCCGAATCAAATACGGCCCGTTTCGCACACCCCTAATAAAAACTAATCTTGAAGAGTTATTATAATATTGCACTGCATGTATATGTGACCTATACAAAGGAGAGCCTTTTATGAATATTTGCATAAAATGAGACTGCCTGTGATATTTAAAGTCTAATAAGGTATCTTGCCCTCAGGGAATAGAGCAATTTTCCAATGGTATGTGCAATGAATGGGTAAATATGTTTTAATATACTGGTCAGCAGATTTATTTCTATTATTGACAGCTTTAGCTGACTTTTACAATTAATAGACCCTCTCACTGATCTCTCTTCAGCCCCTTTTATAAATGCAAGGTACAGCGTAAAAGGCTGTGTCAAGAAGTGCCCCTGAATTTAGCTGAGTTAATTTTTCAGGTATGTAAATCCAGCTGTCAGTTTGTTATTCATCCCTTTCTCCTTATAGCAAAGAAAAGACCTCTAAAACAAAAGCAGCACCTACATGCTCTTTTCTTCCCTCTGCACCATGGATTTTCTGCTGCTGCTAATTAATGCAGCTTTGCATGGACTCATCTGCTGTGCCATAAGTTATCTGTGATCCAGCTGGCTTTTTGATTTTGCATTTTATCAGTTGGGCTAATGTTCCAGGTGAATGAATTTTCTTTGTATGCAGCCTGATTCAGAAACTTCCGAAGAATAATTTTCTCTTTTGCTTTGCCTCTTCAGTGGTTTGAGTATTTACTTAGTTTATAAATACCCCGTGGGAAGCATGACAGATTATCTATATGTGTGTGTGTATGGCTAGCCATCAGGTCTTGGAACCTAATTTTGCAAAGGTAACACAAGACAAGTTTGGTAAGCAGCGTCTGCAAAATCAGGCATAACATGTAGATTCCAAAGGGTTGAAGAGTGACACGGCTTCATGGAAAATACTCCAAAAACATTTTCTTGGATCTGTTCTATTGTTGGTTTAATTGTTGTTGCTCATGGCAATCAATTTTACTTCCCGTAAATTTTTAAGGTAGTGAGACCTAGTTTTAGCTATAGAAATTCTACAGGTATGAAATGTTAACTACTCTATTTACTCTATAAGGTGAGGTCCCCCCAATTCAACATGGGGAAAATCAAGCCTTGTCTTATGATCGCATATGACTTACCTGAAATCAGAGAATGCATTGGGGATGGCAAGGTTAGTGAACAGGCAATGTGGCCAAGCACCTAGCATGTAGCCAGCCAGCAGGAAGCACCTAAGCTCCCCTCAGTGCAGGGTTTCTGGCCCGCCAGTTGGGTCACTCCAAGCTGCTTGCCTGCCAGCATATGCCACATTGCTTTGGCACACTGTGCCCAGAAACCCCACATGCAGCTCAAAATGACCCAGCTGGCATCTGTCAGGCACTGTCCCTGCAGCATGCAGGGTTTCTGGCCAGCGCATGCTAAGTCACTTTAAGCTGCTGCCAGAGCAACTCGGCACACAGCAAGGGACCTGGCCAAGTTGCCAGCATGTGAGGAGTTGCTTTGGCACCCGCCCCTGGGGCAGCTGCTCAGAGTGACTTAGTACATGCTGGCCAGAAACCGTGCATGCTGGGAGCAAACTGATCACCTGCCTGCCAGGCACCGAGCATGCTGTGGAGAGGGGCTGGCCAAGTATGCAGCAGGGAGGGACCCCACAGAAGTCAGCCAGCATGCAGGGAAGAGCACGCCAGCCAGCACACAGCAGGGAGGGACTCCGCAAGGGCTGGCCAGCACTCGTGGAGGAGGGAACCCAGGGGCCAGCCAGGCACCCTGCATGTTGCAGGGAGGAGCCTATCTGCAGTGACAAGAGACCCAGCATGCAGCGAGGGACCCAAACATGGTGAGGATCCAGGCAGTTGTAGGGAGAGATCCAGTGCGCAGTGAGACTCCTGGCAATGGCAGGGTGGGGCATAGCAAGGCTCCCAGCAGTGGTGGCAAGGGACCCAGCATGAGGTGTGGTGGTGGTGAGGGACTTGAGAGCAGCAACAAGGGGCTCAGAATGAATGCTCATGCTGGCGAGGGATACAGCACTCAACGAAGGACGCAGAAGCAGTGACAAGGGACCCAGAATGAGCAAGCCAGTGAGGACTCTAGCACACAGCAAGGCTCCAGGCAGCAGTGGCGAGGGAATTGGCAAATGAGGCACTCGACAGCTGCGAGGCAAGTGGCAGCAGGCACCTGGCAGAGGGGCCAGTGGCAAGGGAGTACCTGGTGGGGTAGCAGGGAATGCAGCAGATAACAGGGCCTGATCACCACTGACTGGTCAAAATTTTACATCATAGAAGCCCCTGGTAAATTTTGTGAAGTAAGCAGTGGTGGGGAAACCCTCATGACAGACCATGTAGAAAAAAGGGGAAGTAATGGTAAGAAATGTGAATATACTGAAAAGAATGAGGCACCGTTATGATACAGACTTTTAAAATGAAGGTCGTAACCTATAGTGAAAAAATAAATATTTGCGAGGTGGGAAGGAAGGATAATGTTACTGAAGCACATGTGTGTCAATGGAGACAATTAAAAAGGAAACTTGAGAATGCTAAGTCCACATGGAAAACATTCAGAGGTCCAAAATTTGCTTTCCTGAAATTGATAAGCAAGCTCTCAAATATGTTCAAGAAAAGAGCAAGGAGGGAATGCCAGTCACTCACAAAGTGCTTTGACTCAAGGCATTAGAGATGGCGAAAGAATTGAACATTTCCCTTCAAAAATTTAAAGCAAGTAGTGGGTGGTGTATTCAAATGATGCCACATAGTGGCTTAGCCCTGAGATGAAGAACATCACTTCCATAAAATTTACCATCAGACTGTCACACACAACTAAGCCCGTAAAGGACTATTTAAAGTATTTATGATGTCAGTATGCAGATTGGATCTTGGCAGGAAATCATGCACTTACACCTGGTGGGAAGATTAAGAAACCAACCATAGAATTGCTTTGCCGGTGGATTCTGACTTCTTGGGGAAGAATATCTTCAGAATCCATTATTAAAGTCTTCAAGAAGTATTGTATATCCAGTGCCTTGGATGGAACTGAAAACCATGTTTTGTGAAAAGACAAGGGAGCAGATGAGAACAATGAGGAGTGAGAGAGTGAGGATGCATGTGAAAGTGACCAGTCCCAAGTTGTAGGATCTAAGAAAGGAGTAGCACTCCCCCAGTTCTAGACAGAACCTAATATAGATTAAGTTAATGTTTAAATTTAATTGAAGTTAATGTTGACTTACTGTATTACTCTAGGTTTTGTCAGTAGGTCTGTTTATTAAAATAATAACAAATTAAATTCTTTCCTTGTATGGAATCTAATCGTAGGGAGATGGTCTTAAATTCAGGGTCATCATATAAATATAATAAATACTAAGGCTAGATGGAAAGGGGAAGACTGCAGGAAAAAGAGCCCTCTTGAATCATTCCCCCATCATATGCTTTGTCTTTTGAGATTGAGAAATGCAGCATGTATGTCTTACTAGACAGACAGTGCATAAGTTAATCTTGTTTTTTTCACAGTAATACCATGTCAAATGAATTAATGAGGTATCAGCTCTGTGCCTCCTGTTCACCCAATTGATTTGCGACTCAAATTATGTGGTAAGACTATATTGCCGCAAATTGAAAAGCAGTAAATTGCTTATATAGGCAGCAGTTGCTACTGTGCATAAACTACAAAGGGTCAGCTAGAGTTTGACATGAGGCAGGAGTTTCTAGTACAAGAATGATGAGGTTATACTTTTTCCCTTATGTCAGTTTTTCTCTGCAGCATTTCCATGGGGTTCATCCTACTCCTCCCTAGAATGTTTTTTAAGAGTTTGAAACGAAAAGCTCCAATTGTTCAACTGGTGCCTGATCTTTAACCCTGTTCTACTGATGCTAATGTCACTGATAAATAAAAAGCTCACTGAGCTGTGCAAACATCCTTAGCTCTGTGTTCATGGCACAACGTTCTGCTGTGGGTTTGCATTGCATTCCACTGAATCCTCTCTATAAACTCCCCTTGGAAACATTGCGTTAATGCATTCCACAAAATCCCTGTTCTTAACAGCCTTATTTAATGAGGAAAGAGGGCTGTAATTAGCTTGTGTGTTGTCTGTGAGAGGCATAGCTCAGCTTGCTTTTGTCATACATGGGGATTTAGCAGAGTCTGTAGTAATAAAACGCCCAGCAGATATCTGAGAATGACAGCAACTCAAAGTAAACTCTACACTGACAGCTTTAAAACACTTCCTTCTGCAATGCATCTCTCACACAACACACCTATCGCTGTTCTTCCAGCTAAAAATAATAGGTAAGCCTTTAGGAGGTTTCTGAGCTCATTTCCCTCATGTTCACTTAACTCTTGAAAAAATATACCCTGGCTATCTGAACATACAAAGAAGCAGCCCTGGCTAAAACATAGTTGTCTAGCTGGAGTGATAACTTTTTTCCCTGTCTACACAAGCAGTAATAAACCATGCTATCATGTGAGTTTACCACAGTCATCTTTAGGCAGTTGTATTTGCAGTGCAGCATGGGGGTTGGAACTTTAAATAGCTGTAATGCAAGGAGAGATGCAGGTATCAGCTATTACTTTTCTACAACCTAAGCAGCACTAGGAAAGTCATGTGGAATGGTTGTGTGCACTTATGTAGCTATAGCTTCATCAGCTTCCCATTGGGAGTTTCTAGTTTCAAGCATTAGAATTGGCTCTACACTTGCTGTGTATTCAGCTTCCCTTAATGATTCCCTCACTCACCATAGTAGTCTGTGAAATCATGTACTTGACTCCAAGACCCTCTTAATGAATACAGTACCTGGGGCTTAGCTGCATTTGGAAGTGGATTAAACTTTACTAGAAAAAGGCACTTTTGCTTTGGAATAAGACTGTGTCCATATATGGAGTTACTTTGGAAGAATTACTCTTTTTAAATTAACACTACTTTAAATTAATATTTAACTTACTCCAAAACAATGTTTATATCTATATTTCCCCTACATGGCACTCATCTAAAAGTACAAATCCAATTTATGTAGAATTTAACAGATGGATTTAGCCCTGCAGGCCAGATACGGGCAAGCAGTGGCAGCTTGTCGGTACAGGTTCTGGAGCTGTTGCAGTGGTAGTGTCTCCAGAACCCAAGAGTGAATGCCACTGCTACTTGCCTTCCACCCACTTTTGTCCAGCCACTGTTTTTAGTCACTAGGGGCAGCCAAAGACCCCAACATTGGTAGAAGCCGTAACATTCCTGCAGCCTCATGGGCTGCAATTTAACCACCAGTTGGACAGCCATGGACTGCAGAATACCATATGCCCCAATATAATTATTTATCCAGTTTTCTAAAATGGCACCACTATAGAGAGTGCTTTGAATTCTGACTTAGCTTTTTAAAAATGTAATACAAAAGATGACCTGAAATTGAATGTCTGGACTTTCTCAAAGTAAACTTGAATCCTGAAGTTTTTCTAAAACTAGCATAACCTACATGTCAGTATTAGAATAAAGACACTTCTGAACTCTGAAGAAAACAACTGGTAGTAAAAACAATTAATGCAACAAATTAAAGCAGTTTGACAGTCATTTTCTATCTTGTCTGCCTCCTTGTTTAAGCCTTCATTTCAAAAGCCATCCTGGCATTCTTAGCTACAGTATATTTGAGAGGAAGGACCTCAAGGGTCATCTGGTCCAGCTGCCTGCACAAAATACAGGAGTGCTATTCCTTTTAAAAACAAAAAAACAGTGGAAGAGAAGGAGTGTAGCCTTCTCAGCCCAGGAAGAAACTCAGGGATTCAGCCTTGATAGGCCACCCTTGATTCCACTGGCTACTGTTGAGATACTCAAGAACAATGCAAGGAGGTAAGCACTGAATTAAATAAGTTTTTGAAATGGTGTGCTACTTAAATCACAAAAGTTACGGCAGGGTGCCTTTTAGTATAATGAGGGGGTGCCTTGAGTTTAAAAAGGTTGAGAACCGCTGCTCTAGAACTTTACAAATTATGTCATTTTTCCTTTTTTAAATATACATCCTGCTTTTGTGTCACTTTGGTCCTCTCATTTCAGGTACCATCTTGCCTTCCTCTCTGACCGCCTCTGGTCCCTTTTTGAAGGTCCTCCCGCCCTTTTCTCAGCATTATTGATTCCTTTTCTCACTGCGTTCTTTGAGCCTCCTCCCTGGCTGTTCTTTACATTTGGAACTCCCTCTGCAGTTTATTCACCATACTGCCTCTTGCGTTGCACAAGTTTTCAACCATGAATTCTCAAGGTTGTATTATTTGTATATTCTCTTCTTGCCTTCCTGCTAGCTTGGCTGTTGATGGTCTTCCTTTTGTTGTCGTGCTGAGTTCATATTTTATACTTCTCAGGGCAAGGACTGAATTCTACTTTTCTGTGTGGCACCCAGCATATTCCTGGCCATATAGAAAATGAGTAATCATAAACTTGCTAGTTCCCCAGATAACCATAGAGTCTTCCATCGTAACACAACACATGACTTTCCAAAGTGCGGGACATGCAGAAGATAATTTTGCAGGCCTCCATATAAATGAATCTATTTGAAAAATAGAATTTTCCTTCCCTGGAAAGTGTCAAGATACAGAATTACTTTCTATTCCAAATTTAGAACAAAAATATCAAAAAATCAAATTTTTTTTGCCAAATGAAAAATTCTTAAAGTATATAACTTAATATTGCAAAATGGAAAATTTCAGTCAGAATAAACTAATCCAAACAACAATTTGGCACATCAGAATATTTTTCATTTTAATTTCTGAAAATAAAAAAAATCAAATTCAAATTTGTGTTGAAAACTTTGATGTTGATTAAGCTAATAGGCAACTGGTGCCTCTTGAGTCGGGGCGAGGGGGCACCTGCAGAAGCTGGCATCGTCGGCAGAGACAGGGATGGCGAGCATCTGCAGTGGCAGCAGGGATGGCCCTGTCAGGGGGCACATGCCCCCCGTGCACCCCCTAGCAGTCATCTATGATTAAACTACTTTTCTAATGGAAATGTATTTGTGTGCTTGTGTGTGTAAGAAATTGTGACTAGTTTAACTTATAAATAATACCATATTTACTCAAATATAAGATGTCCCTGATTATAAGACAACCCCCCAATAATTAATTTTATATCTGGAAAAATTATAAATTTGTTATAACTTTCCACGTATAAAGTCTAATTGTTGGAGGTCTGCCTTGAATTTGTCTCCCTCCCACTGCTACAGCAGAGAAAATAAATCTTCATGTAACCCTTTTACCCTCTGCCTCCTCCCAACTTCCCCCTGCAGCCCCTTCCCCCTTTCCTTACTAGTAGACTCTGCCCCCTCTGAGCACATGGAACTGAGAAGCAACATTTTTTTTTAAAGTTGATATTAAATATAGCTGTAGTAATTTGCATATAGTGGCTGTAGACTTTAGCTCATCCAGAATTGATGCATGTTACTTTTTTGCTGCAAGTTTTAGCACAGGTACTCCATAAACTCACTTTTAATCAACACTTTTGTACCTACTTTATATGTAGTACAAACTTATTTAATGCAAAAATATATTTCTAAATAGACAGATATAAACCTCCACTTTCAGAGCCCTGTCTTGTGACTGGTCTGGTTTACTTGGTAGGCCCTAGCATGCATACACCATTATGGCATCATGTTCCTGTTACAGTCATTGCATCTGTGCATCATATAGTTTACTGTGCTGGACCCTGTCAGAGTCAACAGCATTACAAGTCATGGTGACCACAGAGTTCAGCATGGGTGTGTATTCCGGTCACCCTCCACAGAAGACCCACTTATTAATTACTCCTCCCCACCCCTGGGGGTTCTTGTCATGAGTCCTGGGATGCTCCAAAAATGTATATATGGATGAGATGCAAGGCAACCTGGTCTGACTTCACCTCATAGAGGGTGTCACCATACTGATCATATGCAACTGGCTGAGAAGGGGTGACAGAAGGATTCTGGCTGAACTGTTTGGGACCCCATTTGGTGATGTTTACCCAACATTTAAGGCTGGTGAAGAAACAGAAATAATTGGAAACAAGAAGGAAATGCACAGCTCAGCTGTGGGAGTCAAGAAGAAGTTGAAATGCATGCAATATAGTGGCTCACCATGACTTGAAAAAGAGTTGGCACTGAGGGGGACTGAGTGCAATGGACAGTGCTGTATATTTTATTTAAATGGAGTGCACTAATCTATTCTTGTGGTAGGTTCCCATAAGCATGTTTGCCTAATATGAGCCATATGTTTTAAGCTTATGCTCAGTGGTAGCTGCATTTAATCAGCTTCACAGTTGGTTTCTGTTGCTTTTGGCAGCCATTTAATGACAGCAATGCGTTTAATGAAGCTTCCTTGTATGCAAATGTAAAATGAGGAACTTTTTACCCTGTATGGATTGGAGGAAAAAATCCTATCTTGTATTCAAGTAAATACAGTATATAGAAGCAAAAAAAAGAATGATTTTTTTTTACTGATTTGTATTTTGCAAGTCATTTGTACAAGCTGTTTACTTATTTTTCACAGATAGGATAGCTTCTGTTGGCCTTCAGAATATCATCCTCATGATTTATATTCTGTACTGTAGGTGTTTCCCAGTTAATCTTTAGGGGTTTAGAAATTATTGTTGTCTTGTCCACACTAAAGACAAAACACTGACAAGGTGTATCTTAGAAACCAATAACATTGCTGCAACTTTGCAGCAAGAGTCTTTGAGTTTCCGCAGAGAATCAGATATACACTTGCATTGAATGATAAGTTTGTAAGTTTTATAGCAGCTTATAAGAATTACTTGATCAAATGACCCAATTGAATTTCCTTCAGATGAGTTGTGAAGTTTGGCCTTGCATTCTGTTCAGAACACTCTCGGTGTAATAAGCCGTATCTCTCAGAATTCAGTTCCTGTAGTTAGTAACAGGGCATCCTATTCTGAGGTCTTTCTGGACTGGGAAGTTGCTATCCCTACATCAAACTGCTATATGGAAATATTATTGAACATAGTAAATGGAATGAATGGACAAATCTGGAATTCAGATGTTCAAATTCTTCCAGTGTATGCCAGTATTAATTTCACTATTGTGATTACAAGTGTGCCTCATGTACAAGCTCCAAATGTTGTGCCTTTCTGTTGGTGTGATTCTGTGAGACTTCGTATGCTCCTGTAAGAGGACACTAAAGGGCCTGAGCAAATCTTGTTACACCTAGAAGCAACATAGAGCCTTGATGGTCATCTACAAACTTCAACTTTTGTCTGAGCTTGAGGCCATTTTTCAAGATATTCTTTCTCTTGCTCCCCACTCCCTGGTTCTTTTTCTGTTGTTTGGTGTTTCTTAAATTCCTTCCCTGCTATTCCCACTCTCCCATTCACCCCCCCTAAAAATGGGGCAGAGGTGCACAACTGTTTGACGTAGACTCCAAGTTCTTAGGGTTTAAACTGTACTTAGGGTCTGTCTGCACATGGGACTATTTTGGACTACATTTCCAGGGATACCTATACTAGTCGTGTGTAAGTTAAACTTCTGTGTATAATTGCTTGATGCCATTGATAGATGAGCATAGTAGGTGCCTCTTTGCCTTGGAGAAGGCCTCTATCCCTAGTAAATGTACCATCTGATGCTCCTGTTCTCACCTCTGAGATTCAGGGACACACTCCAGTTCATGAATCTACCTTTATGGATTGTTCCTGCCTTTCAGGAAGGGGAGTCCTCTAGACTGAAACTGAGGAAACCACTCCATCAGTGCAAGGCAACACCGTTAGTATCAGCAGAGAAGAGGCCCCAGAATCATTGAGAAGGCTTTTGCTTTTTGCTTTGCACTGAATTTATCAATGCTTGGATGCCAATTTCCTGACAGAGAGCTGGACTCTCAGCTGCAGATGCCAGATGCTGTTTACATAAATGTAGTTCTGTGTACATGGCAAGCTGGCATGACAGATACCAAGTCCAGAAACAGCCAGATTTTCAAGTATCAGGCCTAATAGCAAGGTGCCAATGGCTAGGAAACTATGGTTAATGAAAGGTATCTTATCAGAAGAACCTGTCTGGATGGCTTGCCTTTGAGGACCTCCTTACCTTTCCTCCCAGCACCTGGACCAAAAGCATTGCTGGAATGATGTCAGACAGGGCTGCTGTTTCCAGAAGTACTCTGCTCTTCTGCTTCCAGAGCCCTTCTCTTCCTCCAGTTCTACCAGAATGCCCTCATTAGATGAGCTGGATCAGCAGCCCCAGGGGGTTCTGTAGCACTCTGTATGCCATCTGGGCAGCAGCAACATAATACGTTTCCTTGGCTTAACATCCCACAGGTTCAAAGCAGTGGCACATCGCCTGTCACTAAGATAAGATCTTATTTGTGCCCAGCATGGACAGGCAAGGCACCATTCCCAAATCAGGGGAAACCCCAGATCAGAACTGCAGTACAGAGATGGAAGAACAAGCCTAAAGAGAGACCCTTCCTCCTCCCCCACAAAAAGAGAATTGCCATATCTTTGACACAGATGTGGTTAAATAGGGCTGTGCAAAATGGCCATTTTGTTTCAGTTTCAGATTCAGCCATTTTGGAGGACAGTTTCAGTGTTTTGGATCACTTTTCCGTATTGATTTGGCCAAATCTGTTTCAGAGTTTCGGTGCCGATTCAGAGATTCTGATTGGCTGGGGTGAGGCAGGCAAAGCCAGGCACCTGCAGGTTCTCCTGCGGCTCCTCCAGGTGTGCCTGCCCTAGCCCCAGCAGGGGGAGTCGCAGGAGAAGCCCCCATCCCCAGCCTCCCAGCAAAATAAATAAATAAACAAAGGCCCCACCCTCAGTGGCTGCAGCAGTAGTCACTGGGGCCTCGGTGCTCATGGCAGAGCCCTCCTATGCAGCATGGGGCAGTGGAGGGGCAATGGGGATCACTCCTCTCCCCACTCAGCACCTGCATGACAGCTGTCATAGATCATGTGGGTGCAGCATGGCTCAGCAGGGTGCCACATCTATCTGAGAGCTGGGGTGGCTCCAGCAGTCACCCAGAGCCCAGCAGTGCTTGGCCCCAGTGACCCCAGCTCCCAGACAGTGCACAGTGCCTTGCTGAGCCATGCTGCACCTGTACCATGGGGCAGCTGCTGTGTGGGTGCCAGTCAGGGGGGCTCTGCCACAAGCCCCCAGAGGCCCTGATCACCACTGCTGCAGATGGTGATTGCGGGCCTTTATTTTAAGTGCCAGGAGGCTTAGGCTAAGCGGGGGATTGGGCCAGGCAGGGCAGCCATGGGGGCTCCTCCGGCTATGCCTGCCTCTGCCCCAGCAGGGGGAGCTGCGGGAGAAGCCCCCATGGTTACTGTGCCTGGCCCCAGCCTCCCTGCACTTTAAAAGGAGGGCTGTGGGGCTGTGCCGGACTATTTCTGGGGGGCGCCTCCAAAATATCTGAAACATTTCCAAAACATTTTGGACAGTTTTGTTTAGTTTCAGAGCTTTCTGTTTCATCTCGGATTCAGTGTTTCAGGTGCTGAAACGAGCCAAAATGCCTCCAAAATGAAACAGCTGCCAAAATTTTGCACAGCCCTAGTGGCTAACATCAGGGAATTCCAGGAGCTTTCATTCAGGATTGGAACCAGAAAAGACGTAGATAAGACAGGACCCTCAGCTAGGAAAAAGCACGCATGCTATTTCATGCCTTAGGTAATTCTTTTCAGCACTGATTAGTCAATCAATAAATGAAGGTAAAAGGGAATAGACAAAGGGAACATTGCTTCTCCTAGCCATGTTGATCCAACATCTAAGAAGGTAGAAAAACAGTACCAAGTTCTAGACAAGACCTATAAGCAATTCTGTGCCTATCTTACAATGGGATTGGTAGTTGATTTGGTAGTCCAGGAAAAGGCAAAATGATATAAAGGGATGTGACCCATCCTAGTAAGAAGGGATCCAAAGCAACGGGATCTGTTTGACAGAAAGGACCTATTCCTTGGTGGTCTTACAGTTATAAATCTTCAGTTACCAGGCATTATTTTCAAAGCACAATTTTGTTTTGCAAAGGAGTGACCACCCTCCCCCCGTCATTTCTAGACACCCGGAAGAGTTTAGGGGGCATCCCCACTGAATGCCTTCACCCCTACAGTGAAATTAAGATTGTATACCTTTCCAATGATGCTGCTAATATCAAAGCCAAATGAACTTGAGCTAGATGTATCTCCGTAGCCCCACAGTGGCTGAGACGGTTCTGGCTGATGGGTGTACTGCGTATGGCTTTATGACCCTCTATCAAACTTCTAGTCCACTCGAGCTGCTGATGTAAAGATAAACGATGCATCTTCCATCTAGACTCCATGTTACTCCATTTGACAGCCATGCTTGTTGGATGAGTATGATGAAACATTACCATTTGTCCACACATGTAGGATATCATGGCACAAAGGACAAAACAATCCATGAGGAACCCCTCCTTCAGGGTCTGGAGAGGCCACAACGCTGAAGATTCCTGACTATTTATTGAAATCAAAATACTCTTCTTGTGTCCAGTGAATATCCGTTTTGTGGCAGTATCAACATGACACTTTCCAACAGAGCTACTTTCCATCTTCTCCCATCTCACAGCATTGAAACAGCACCAGGCCTATGAGCATGTTCTACCCACCAACCATCGAACTTGCTGTGGTCTAGGGACTTGCATAATGTTCTTCCCCAAAGTGGTGTCTGTTTTCTTTAATCAGTCAACAAACCTGTGGTCTTCCCGATGTTGCATTCCATGAACAGGGAGAATAAAGTTTACACTGCTAGTCTTCATACTGCTCCCATGTCCATCTGGGGTGATCATAAGGGCTAAGTAGATAACTCAGTAACTGTGTTACCAGTTAGTGGATGTACCTCCCCCATACTCTTCCAGAGTCAAGTCAGCCTTCTTGGCCTGTACTATTTTGAAGCAGATGTACTGAAGAGTTTGTATTCATTTATGGAACATTATACACTAGATTTTGGCAGTTAGAGCCAGTGCCAGATTCAGAAGGACAGTGCTGCAATCTCTGTTTACAGCCAGTACTCCCAGAAGGGGATGCTGCTTGCTTAGTTATCTGGAGTGTGATTCATGCTAACACACACTGGGAGAAGAAGGAATTGTTATTTATCTTGATGTCTGTGGTTCTTTGAGATGGGTTACAGAACCCAAATTGACACTACCTTTGTTCCTGATCTTTGGAGTCCTAAGCTAACATGGGCTTTAAATTCCAATGGAATTGAGAAAGAGCTATGGCCACTGTCCTCGTATGGGAGTGTGTATGTGTGGCTCAGTGGACATGTCTATATTCATGAGCTTGTAAGCTTGCATGCTTGAGGTACACACACACTATGTTTGGGTCTACACTGGCTACAGTAGAACTACAACTACTGTAGGGGAAGTAAATGCTATGAGTGAGAACCTGCTGTAGGAAGTAAATAAAATAAAATTACACTCCAGTTGCAAATTGTAACTTCATTGTTCAACAAACAAAAGATGTGTCTATTAAAGTTGCACTTCATAAATAAGAAAGTTAGTTTATATTTGATTTTTAAACTGTCATAACACACCTCTTCTCTAATGCACAAGGACAAAAACCATTTCTTCCTAAGACAACACGTACTGTAGGAAGAGAAGCTTCAGTTCCAGAGGCATTACTACATACCTTTTTTCTAATCTCTGAACAGATTCAGATTTCAGTCTCTGGAAATGTAAAACTAACAGTTTGACTAGGCAGATCAGCTTGCCCACCACATCTTGAACATTTAATTTTTCCTTGTGCTCCAACGTCTGTTAATCTTCAGCACAATCGCACTGAATATCAATTAGGAGATAGGAGCACAACTACAGAAATTTTGTTCAGGAAAATGAAGTGAAACTAGGATTTTGGCCAGTTTGAATTGGGCTGTTCCCTTTCCCTCTTCCCCCCATAATTTCCCCCTCTATTCTCATTCTACACTAATGGCTCTGACTCTATACTATACTTGGTCTAAGGCTGAACTGAGGTTCTAAGAATCCCTATAATTTGCATTCCTGTCTCTCTTTCTAAAAGCACTATAAATTGGTCTCTTCCTTGGGCTGGGAGGCTAGACAAGTGGTCAGTGCCAATGCTGCTTAGCAGATGGTGCTTAAGTAGTAAGCAACATCCTCACTCCAAGTGTGAGGCACATTATGGAGATGTACTTGCCTGGCAAGTGAGACCCCCTCCCTCCCCGCCAGTATTGCTTCCATGCTGCAGTACCCTGCCATCTGTTAAGATGCTGTGCCAAACCATAATTAAAAACAACCGCCCCAACCTTTCTTCCACTGTCCATCCATAGTCTTTCTAGAGTACCTAATCACCTGAAATAAATTAAATCTATACTCCTATACATCTATATTAAACTATGTCTATATTACACTATAGAGTTGTGTAAATTAATGTGTACATATAGTGTATGCATTCAGGGTTGTTCCTATCCCATACTATTGCTAAATATTTTATATTTTCATTATAGG
The DNA here is from genome assembly GCF_001723915.1 of Gavialis gangeticus. Lineage (NCBI taxonomy): Eukaryota > Metazoa > Chordata > Crocodylia > Gavialidae > Gavialis > Gavialis gangeticus. The sequence goes on from NW_017729034.1 coordinate 92,326,953, forward strand.
CTTATGCTGGTTTCTGTAACATACCGATACACTGTTTTTATATGTTTTTTGGAGATATTCACTTATGTGTGCCCAAAATAGAATGTATGTGTGTTTGTGGTCTAACGTTATTAGAAACTGACCAAAAAATTATCTGACTAGATATGATTAAGGATTAGTTGTCCGTATTAAATCTACAGATGTATAAACCCAGTAATATCTTTAGGGACACTTTACATATCCAGTTCCCTGTATATGTTATATCTATTGCACAATTACCTTGTTAATGGTGCAATAAGTTTAGACTGGTTACACATGCAAATTAATTATTGGACCTTAAAAAGTTTCAGCCAGCTAAAGTTATTGCTGGTAAATGTGTATTAACTTTTTATAGCTCGTTTCTATCCACCTTTAATTTGCATGTGTAGGCAGTCCTGCAGTTGGATGACTGCAGCAGTGCCCCATGTGCAGCTGGGACTGCACATAAGGTGTGGGGATTCTTGGTCCTGGCTGTGTCCTGGCTGCACATGGTTCCTGTAGCTGGGAGCCTTGTCAGCAAATGGGGCTCCCAGCCATGGGAGCCTGGTTCTTACTGATGCAGGAGGAACCCAGGATCAGGCTCCCCCTGCACTAGCAATAAAGCGTGGTTGGAACTAATGCACAATCCCCCAGTCGCATCTCCTGCTATGCACACGTGGCATGGCAAGAGGCATGATTGTGTGAATTGAGCATTAAAGCCAATTGCACCTTTACCTGCATGCATAGAGGGGGCTGCAGGGCCATATGTGCTGTTTTTTATTCTTACAAAGAAAAAAAAAATTATTGACATGAATCTGATCTGCATGTTTCACCAAAACTAGAACGTTGTGTGCAAGTAAAAGAAAGGGAATAATGTGTTTTCCATCTTCTCTCTTTTTTTTTTCCCCTTCCCATTCCCTTTGCAGAATGTGACAAATTGAGGAGGGATGGCTATCGAAGTTCTCAGTATTACTCTCAGGGGCCAACCTTCTCCTCCTCTTCCAGTACAGTCAGTGGAAGTTACCAGGATGACTATGAGGAAATCCAACAAAAGGTAATGAGGGCAGAACATTGGAAAGAATGAAATGAAAACATTATGCAGACAAGGTTCTTTGGATGAATCTGATATCTTTTATTAGACCAACTAAATAGTTGGAGAACAATTTTTAAGCAAGCTTTTGAGTTCAAAAACCCTTCGTCTCAAGCTAAGGAAGTTTCAGCAGTTGGTGTGTGCTCTTCCTGGATGGAATGAAAAGTAAAGAAGCCAGAGGCTGGTCTGGTATGCATACAAGACAGGCAGTCAGTGAAAATGTAGATTGAGGAGTCAAGGGGTGAGAGACAGGCTGGGCTGAGGGGGAGAGAAGGGGGGTGAATAGTGGAGAAGTACCTGGGAAGTCAGCTGTCAGGCAGGTTATAATGTGTCATAAATCCAAAGTCTATTTAGTCCATGATTTTTAGTATCTAGGAGGCTGATGAAGTGGAGTTCATAGGCTCGTCTCTGACTGAGTTCCATCAGAAATTCAGCAATCACCATCCCTCCATCCAACTGTCTCTTGAATACTCCAGCACCAACATCTCATAGAATCATAGAAGTAGGGTCAGAAAGAACCTTGTAGATCTTCAAGTCCGACCCCCTGCCAGGGCAG
>NW_017729034.1:92329868-92330224 GCF_001723915.1 Gavialis gangeticus
AAGCTTGCTTAAAAATTGTTCTCCAACTATTTAGTTGGTGTAATAGAAGATATCAGATTCACCCAACAAACCTTCACGGCTACAACGTACACCCCTGTGACAACATTATGACATCTGTGTGTCACACTATTTTGTATTTGGGGTGAAGATTTTCAAAAAATTGAATTTAAGTATTAGGTCATCTATTCTGTTTCTTTATAGGGTGCAATACTAGGCCCATTTGTGATGTCCTACTTGTATTATTCCAGGAAAAAGGCATAGTTTATTAGCAGTGGCAGGTGTTTAGGTTTATGATTGGCAGAGATCCTGGCTTTCTCTGTTTGAAAACTGCAAATTCTCTGATAAGCGCCTCTCCC
>NW_017729034.1:92335776-92339816 GCF_001723915.1 Gavialis gangeticus
CCCCCCCCCCCCCCCCCCCCGCGCGCACACACACGCATACACGCACACATGCACATGCGCGCGCGTGCACACACTCTGATTAAAAACCTCAAAGCTGCAGGGTTTCCGGTGGTGGCATCAAGCCTCCCCACCCAGCTCTGCTGGGCTGCACCAGGTCCTACCTGTTGGGTTGCAGAGGCCCTGGAGAGGAGGGCAGGGAGCCCTGAACCTGCAGCACCCAGTCCACATCTGTCCCCGCCCCATGCACGAATCTGGATAACATGTGCCCCCCATGTCCTCCTGGGAGTATGTGGAGCAGCAGGGAGCCAGCCCATCCGCGGCTCCCCAGACAAGCCGACTGCAGCTCCATCCTGCTCCCCAGCCAGGCCCTGCAGCCATGCATTCCTACCCTGGCACCAGGCCCCACTCACTGCCCCAGTTGGACAGTGCCCCTAGCCCCAGCTGTGCCCAGTTCCCTCCTTCTGTCCCTCCCTCACTATGGGAGCCTCAATTCCTCCACCCCCTCCCCCAGACTTACCTGCAGGGAGCTGCTCTTCATGCTGTGCCTGCCATGTGCATATGTGCACACAGCATCCCCTACCTGATCACCCTCCTCCCACTCCCCCCAGCCCTTTGCAGCCTGCAATGGGAAACCTGCTGTTTCCTGAATTGTTCTCGTTTAAAGGAGAAAATCTGCATGTTTCTCTTTAAATAGAGGAAATCCACATTTTACTGCATTTTTTGCACGGCAAACAGAAAACCTGGATCCCTGCTACCAAGTAACAGATACACAATGTATATTCAAACAACAATGTATATGCAGATGTCAGAGTCGGTTCTGATTTGTTTTTGTTTTTTGGGTAGTCTTGGTTGTGCAGAAATTCTCTTGTAATGCATTCTGCCTCTGTTTGTGCAATGCAGTTGTGCCCAACCTCTGGCCTATGGGCCACGCCCGGCCCATGGAGTCATGCCATCCAGTCCACAGGGCTCTTTCTTCACAGGTTCAGTACTTTGTCAGGGAGGAAGCAGTAGCAATGTTAATTGCTGCTTCCCTGTTTCGAAACATCCTGACCCATGGGGAGCCCCACAGGCCAGATGATGTGGCCCTGTCTGCTAGATCACTAGTTCACAGTGGGGCCAGTGCATAGGGTCATCCTGTGGGCAGATGCAGTGTGCATGGTCAGGCTGGCGCCTGGCTGGATCCATGGGGTCAGGTGAGCACATGACTGGGTCCAGAGTGTGGTATTGGGCACAGGACAGGGCCAGTTGCATTGGATCACACCCACACACTGGCCCTGCACATAGGATTCAGCCTGTGGACTGGCCATGCCACACAAATCCACCCTGCAGGTCTACAAGTTTGAACACCACTGGTGCAATGTATTCCAAGCTGAAAAAAATGTATGTTGATACTGGTTTTGTGCTCTGCCTGTCAGTTTACTTCATATTGTACACCCTGGCCCAACTCAGTAACATTGAGTGATTGGCTCAAAAACTTGGAATTACTAAAGCAAATGAAAGAGGACAGGGAAGGGCGAGGTCAGCAGTCATTTTAAGAGGGTTTTTATAGCCTTCTTGTGGCTTTTGGGCAAGATTATGTGTTTCAGCTACAAAAGAACAATGTTGCCTGAATTTTAAAAATCTGATTTAACTGTGCAAGGCAAGGCTTTCTACCCTGCCCTTAATTCATCCCATTGTGACTGAGTGCTAGAGCACATATGGTATCCTGTGACACCTTGACACAAAATGTTACTGACCCAGCAGTTCCTTGAAATTCATTTGTCTTTTGCCAGCTCATGTTACAGCCTTAACATCACTGTAATTTCATTTATATGGGGCTTTAAGAGTAACTTTAAACCGTGCATTTGTGTGCTCGTAGAAAGATAAAGAAATTCTTGGGTCTGTGCTATAAAATCTGTAGGCTATTTGAACTGAATAAAAGCTGAATTGCACGATCAAGTAGTTTTTTCCGCATGTATCCATCTACTCCCCTTGTTAGTAGTGGGAGTGGTGTGGATGTGGAACAAACTTCAGCCAGGTTGTGATTGTATCTAGTAGGCATGGGAATATCAAGCATGCTACATCGTAGTAGGATTACAGCAATGAGCTGCAAAGTCCTGCAGGGTTTTACCCATTAATAAAACTGCAGCATCCCTCTCTCTTCATACAGTAAAATTTCAGTGGCTTATATGGGCTTTTTGCTCAGCAGCAACTTTATTCCTTTAGGAGCAATGGTCTGAAATTTTGCTTTGTGTAAAAATAACACTTACCCAAAAATAGTCTCCTATGAGATTGGGAGATGAATCCTATTGATGAAAAATCAACAACTTATTATAAGGTAACTGGATTGTGATTTGAGTCCACCTGTTTTTAAATATGCAAGCAAAAGAATATTCAGGACTGACTCTTGAACAGCAAAGAAGCTTGGTCCTTTATATCACTGCTTATCAAAAACAATTAAAGCATGTGTTTAACTGGAAGACCAGAGGAAGGGCATGCTGCTTTGCTGAAAATGGAGAATAGCACAATAGTGAGTGGATAAATGAATACTAATTTACTGTTTGGAAACTTCCTCTAAATTAACCTTATTCCATTTTAGCTTCAGGAAGATCATTTTACAGAGCATAGTAATTTCACATGCTGAAATCATCTGAAGTTTTCATGTGCTTTAAAAGATTTGGAAGAGTATAAAATGTTTGCGAGTGTGTCATTTGCCTTTTTTCCCCTGGAACTTGGCATGAAATCATGTCTTAAGTCACATACATATATTTTTCTAAGCTAACTCACCAAAGGATGTTGCTCACCTCATGGAAAACTACATAGTTCATCATAATTTTATACTTCCTACTTAGAAAAAGTCCAAAACTGCTAGAATGTTTAATGGTCTAGGTGAAACCTTGAGTGAATTTTCAAGGATGTGCAGGCAACAAGCTCATTCATTTTAATGAGAGCAAGAATGAAAAATATGGATGCCTAAAAGACATTTTGTATAGTATCAGATATTTAAAATGGTCTTTTCTTCCATGTGGAATAGTTCATATATTATAGTACATACAAATCAATCAAATTCCTCCCAGACGTTACTCTGCTGAACTTAGTGGACTTTGCTAGGAATGAATTTGGCCTATTTGTATGTTCAGTCTCGGCAGGAAAACCTTAATTGGTTCTCCTGATTTCCTTTTTAAAAGATGACAATTGGTCATATTACTTGAAATATTTTTGCCTGTTAATCTCCTTTCCTAATATCCAAGATAGATATACAAAATAGCCAGCCTACTACTTCAGGCACTGATAGTTGTGGTTTTCTGACATGTGTACATTATATAATTTAAATGTATGTGTCTTTTTTATGTGTGTTTCTCATTCTTTTTTCCTTTCTTTCTCACTCATCCTTTTTCTTTTTTCTTTCTGTTTCTCTCTGACTCGACAGTCTAGTCTGTTAGACTGCATCTCTCAGTCTTGCCTTAGCGTCTGCTGCTCCTTGGTTCCATGGAGCCTCAAGGTACCTTCCCCAGAAATGGGAGCATCCAGCTGGCATTTGCAGCTTGATGTTACTGTAGCATTAGCACATCTGCAGCTTTAATCTTTGTTCATCCCCTGCTGCCGTTTCCTTTCTAAATACAAACCAAAGCCTGTGCTGACAAAAGTCATGTTAAATCCTGTTAATCTCATGTGGTTTTTCCCCTCCTTGTTAGCCAGTTTTTCTACAGCCCGGGATCCCTTTGCTTACTTGATAAACTAACACATTTTCATTGCCTTTAATAACTTGTTAACACATGCTTCTCTGTAAGCTTCTGTATTAAACAATGTATTTTTAACGGTAATTTGTAGATTTGGTTTTACGATCAAAAACTTTCATATATTGTCTGGACTGGCTTCACAATGAAGGCCAGTCGCACACAGTACGTGATCCTAGGAGTGTATTATTTCATGTCTTTAGTCCATCAAACAGTGGGTAGCAAAACATATATCACATTTGCTAATAGAAAAGAAAATATGGGTCTGTCACATTGTTCATCAAAAGTTTCATAGTTTCATAGATTTAGGGTTGGAAGGGACCT
>NW_017729034.1:92339827-92347707 GCF_001723915.1 Gavialis gangeticus
GCATGACGCAGACCTGTCGTGACATGGGGTTGGGCCGGCAGTTAGTTTTAGTTTTAGTTAGTTTTAGTTAGTGTTAGTTTTCTTTTCAGCAGTTTGCAGGAAATCTTCAGAAATTGTATGTAGAAAGTAATGTATTAACTGCACTGAGACCTGGAATAGAAATCTGAGGCCCAAGTTTAAAAAATTGGGTTCCTAGACTGTGGGTGAGATTACATGTTAGAGTTAACAACTGCTAATTGTAAGGAATGTTAGTCTGTTAAATTTAAGAAGTGCTAGTGATCAGTCACATGCTCGGGGTTAATACCCTCTCTAATGTGCACTGCTCAAACTTGTGCTAGAGGGATTGGCAAACTGAGTCATGGCTAGATACTGCAAGTCTGTTCCATGCCTACTCTGCTCACCAGGTCTCTAGCCACAGAATAGGCTGGGGACAAGGGGTCCCCCACCCCTCTTAGATTGCCCGTTCTTCCCCCAAATAATCTTGCTTCTTTCCATCAGCACCCAATTGCCCAGCTACTCCCAGATCACTGCCCTGGAACCTCAGTCAGCCCTAGGGTGGTGGTGGCAGCAACAGTGGAAGGAAGGGGTTCCCTCTCCCCCCTGTCCACTCCCAGGCTCCCTGCAGCCCAACCTACCCTACACACCTGGATCCAGCCCAGCAGCTCCTTACCTCCTCTTGCCCTTCCCTCAGTTGTGGGGCTCAGTGGGAGCTGGATCTGGGTATACTGGGTCAACAGGGACCCCAGGAACAGGCAGGGAGATGCACTCCCCTCCATCGGCACTTCTGCTGCTCTCAGGCTGATTATAGTGGCAGGGCAATGATCCTGGGGTGGAGGGGCTGATGGGGACAGAGGGGGTGATCTGGGTGGCATGGAAATGATTTGTGGATGGAGGGGGAATTTGGGGATTGGGAGTGATTTGGGAGGGCAGAGGGAACAGCAGTCCAGCAGCTCACCACCCATCTGCTCGCCCACTCCCTCCCCTTTTCCCTTTCCCCCTTCCAGTTCTCGCCCCCTGACCCTCTTTACCCCTTTTCCTTCCATCCCCACCCATCCGTTGCCCAGCGGTTCTAGCCATCAGTCTAGGCCCATAGAGTCTTGGATAACAGTTAGTTCACCTAGAAGCAGTGCTTCCTGGGATACTGGAGGACAGCAAACTGGTGGTTTTATTTGAGGTAAATGCCCAGAAGTTAACGTAACTCAAGCTATGTAGCACAGCTCTAAAATAATCCTCACCCAAAGTGTTGCAACTTTAATATGCCTAGAGGGCACTTAGCTCTTGTTAATGAACCTTTAATGTGTGATCATCATTCAGGTTTTAAGTGCTCTTAACCTAGTCTAATTGTAACTGTAACGTGTAATCTTATCCTATCTGACCGCTGTAAAGCACAGTGATATTAAGGGTGAGAGTTCTGCAGGTCCTGATTTGATGTTCTGGCCCTTGAAACAGCATTGCTCTTCCTAGTACTTGCAGGCAGCATTCACCTTCAAAATATATTGCCAAACTGGGATTTTCCATAGAAGGATGGTTTGCAGCCTGCTTAGTATGCATCTGGTTATCAAGTTAAGAATTAGTGCTCAGGTTCTTGCTGTGGTTCTTACTTCAGAGGACCCTCTTTCTTTCATCAACGGGAACACAGCTCTGGTTCTCTGTAGCTGACTGGAGACGTGGTGCTCTTTGAAACAAGACCCACAGCAAAGAACTGGCTCACCTTCACAGCCCCACACAGCTGTTTGCTGCAGCTGTATATACCCCTGTCTAGTTTCCAAACTTTCCCCTTTCTGTAGAGGGGTGAGGTAGGGCTGGGGAAAGGGGGTCACAACCAATCCTTGTGAAGAATCCAGTCTCTACTGTCAGGCTGAGACCTGTCCTGCTGTCAGAGCCAGCTGTCCTGCATTACACAGCTACCAGTCCTTAATACCCCAAAAGTGTGACTGGCTGATAATTGCCATGGTGCTGCAGTGTCTTAAGACATCTGAATGGCTAAAGAGGTAATGTAGATGCCTTGTGTATTTATTTGGTGAAAGTATCGAAACTTGCAAGTAATTTGGGAGCATAAATCCCATTAATGCCAATGGGACTTGCTCTCTCTGCTAAACACCTTTGAGTCCTTTTCACAGAAATCCCATTGATACGGATGGAACTTTTATTCCTAAATTACTTAACTATTTGAAAGCTCAACCCATTTTGTTCAGAAGATGATTCAAAAGGTAAAACACCAATAAACAGGGAAATAAGTAAGGAAGCCTTACTGCAGCAAACAGAAAGATAGTTCTGGTAGTTGTTTCTTAGCTTGATATTTCCTTGGTGCTAAGTCACTTCTGGCTGACAAAAAGTACTCCCATAATGAGACAGTAATAAGTATTCTGGAGCAAAGGTTAAGAGCTGATGAATTAGTCAAGAGAACTGGAGATACGCCTGTTCAATTTGTCTGTTTTGTGATAAATAATGTAAGCAATACTGACTGAAAACTGAGAGGAAGGGCTTAGGTTTTAGACAGTGAATATAGAATAAAGTGAATGATTTAGATGCTGGTAACAAAGTTGACTAGTGAGACTAGAAGTGGAAATATATAAAGAAAAATAAAGCATGCTGTATCAGATTCAGAAGGACAGAGGGCTGCCTCCAGCTGAACTAGCAGATGACAAAATTTGTATAGCAGAACTTGAATTCATAATGAAAATAGTAGAGGCTAAAACCAGAGCATACACAAACTAAAACTGAGCAGTTGTGCAAGCTGCTGATTGACCAGGACAGGAATGCAAATGTTTTTTGGTTCGTCTTGTCTTATTTTGCTTTTTTAACAGAATAGCACTTGAAACCATCAAACCTAGAATTTGCCTGAAAGAGAAACTGCAAACAGGACATTGAGATACATGAATAGAAAGCTGAATTGAGGCTGTTCCTAGCCAAAGCACTACAGAGATCTCTAGTTCTCAGTTTGTTTATCTTTTCAGATGAAATCTCAGGAATGGTTGCAATGTGCAATACAGTAAATGGGAAGATTACACGGTTCAAATTCTTTGTTAGAGAAAGTTTCTAGATATTGAGTTGTCATCTGAAAAGACAGAACTTCCAGGTGACCAGCTGAAACCATTGCAACATAGTGTGTGTCCATTACAAGATGAAGGGTAAGCAGCGAATTTGGACAGGATAAAATATAGCATACAGTTAATTTTCAGTCAGGGCCTTTGAAAACAGGCTGTGTTCCGACAATGAAAACTTCCTATATACATAAGGGGTTATAGAAAAGGCCCACTGAGCCAACAAAATCTTCCATGTCCAGTATCTTTCTTGCGGGAGGTCTCACTTCAACTAATGTTTGTGAGTTCACTTTTTTTTTTCTGTAGTTCTGCACATCATTGCACACTACAAGCCCATCACTGATATATGCAACAAAAAAACCTGAACGTGTGGTAGATCTCACACAGTTCTATGCATACAAAAGAGGAACCATCCTTTTTGACTCTGGTGTTCTGGGAGAAAAGCTAGTGTGAAGCAAACAAAATTAAAAAGTAGGAAAAGTGCCCTCTGTTCTTTCATAAATACTGTGTTTATGCATGTAGCTAGATTTGCTATAACTTACAGCAATACCCTTTCTGTAGTGCCTGCCGTGGTACCACAGTGATGTGATGTAGCATACCTTGGTTGATAAGAAAACATTTCCTATATTTTAGAACTGCAGCTCATTGAATGTGTGAACAGGGTGGTATATGCTAGCCTAGCAGAGTGAATGACCTTGAAATATTTTTTTAAAATAATTCCATATTTGTAAGTAAATCTATATTGCCTTTATTCAGCCTGCCTGCAGGCAAACTGTTTCAGTGCAAGCTGACTTAGACTTTGTTCCTCCTCCCTCCAGAGAACAAATTTCTAAAATTTCCTTTCCACCGGAGTACAAGCCTGAGAGAATAATTTTTATCCAGGTAACACGTTTAAGCACAGTTGCCACAGTAATGTTTTGACTTGCTTTCCACTAAGATTTTTATCTGGAATATTTGTGATTTACTCCTTTTGCTGTTCAGTTCATTCCCCAACCCCCTCAACTTTCTGAATCCCAATTTTTTGAAAAATACATGTATTGTCCCAAATCTTTGATCGTTCGGTTTTTACTCTCATTGGGTTTTTCTTTCCCTCTACCATCCAGATGTTTGTTTTCCCTTTATCTGATCATTATGTGGTATAATAGCTTCATTGAAAAAATATTTTCTGTGCCTTGTTTGCCTGAGCAATTTCCTTGAAAGGGAAGGAGAATTTCATAACTGACTATCTCTGTCACTTGTCATATTGGAGCAGCCCCTGGTGACTGCTTCATAGCAGCTGAGACCTAGAGTACAATATAATTTTAATGTGACAGTTATTGATTTTGACAGTATCAGCCAACCAAGGAAAAAGTAGGTTACTGGAGCTTAAATTATCATCACAAAAGGGCAAAACTATACTTAAAATATCTCCCTTGATAGACAAATGAGGAAGAGAGAAAAACTTTCTGCATGGGTAGAAAAAATGTTGCTCACCATCAGATACCAGCTACTCTTGTAAAAGCATATAGGGAACACCATTTGTTGTTGGCTCCCTTTGTTCTGTTATATAGCCACTGCACAGCTTAGGATCACTTGCATTTCAAATTTGTTTGCTGTTTTCATGATAAAGCCTTTGCATCTCAGCTATTTTTGAGCTGAACATGGTACACAAGCTGCTACTCCTTCTGTGATGGTGTTTTTTTCTTTTGGATTGCTTATATTAGCAAAACTGCTGCAGATTTGAGTAATTGGAAAAAAATATGCTTTTGTAGTTTCAGATATTTTAAAAAGCATGTAGGCCTTAGTCTTTAGAAACTACTTTCTGCTGAAAGAAGCCATGACATGTACAGATATTCACTCTCCCATAAGGTAAGTCAGGACATGCCCCTTTTTTGAGTGGGACTGCATGCAGGCACAGAGTCGGCTATTATTAAGTTTTTGTTTGTTGACACCCTATGTTTAACAAATGTATCAAGATTCGTTTGGGTTTGGGATGGTTAAAATGCAAACAAAAGTGTCCTGTGATTCATTGATCACGTTGATGTAGCACAGGGCTACTCAACCCCCAGCCTGCAAGCCAGTTCTGGCCTCCAGTGCCATGTAATCCAGCCCACAGGGCTCCTCATGGATGCCATTGCCACATGCTCCAGATTTCTCCTGCAGGGTGGTATGGGCCTGATTCCAGTGTGTAGAATCAGGAGGAGGTAGCATGGGGCCCCAAAGCCTGATCCCAGCACATGGGACTAGATGGAGTCAGCCAAGGCCCCAGAGCCTGATCCATGTGGGAACAGGTAGGGGTGGCATGGAGCTCCAGAGCCCAATCCCAGCATGCAGGACTGGGTGGAGGCAGCACAGGGCCCCAGGGCCCAATTTCAGCATGCTGGGCTGGTTAGAGCCAGCACAGGGCTTTGATCCCAACATGCAAGGTTGGGTGGAAGTGGAACAGGGCTCCAGAGTCTGATTCCAGTGCATGGGGGGACCAGCCAAGGCCACATGGGACCTGATCTGGGCACATGGAATCTGATCCAGCCCACAGACCATCTTTATGTCACTCATCTAGCTCATGAGTCCAAAAGGCTGAGCACCGCTGATATAGCATACCAGGACTGTATCATATTAAGTATCACAAGAGAAGGCTAAGGGGGGACCTGGTGACTGTCTATAGACTCACTAGGGGGGACCAGAGGGGTTTGGGGGAGACGCTGTTTCCCCTAGCGCCCGCTGGCATAACAAGGAGAAATGGGCACAAGCTGTTGGAGAGGAGGTATAGATTGAACATCCGCAAAAACTACTTCACCGTTAGGGCGGCTAGGAGCTGGAACCAACTTCCAAGGGAAGTGGTGCTGGCCCCTACCCTGGGGGTCTTTAAGAAGAGGCTGGATGCCCACCTAGCTGGACTCGTTTGAGTCCCATTTCTCTTTTTGGGGTTTTTGTTGTTCTCCCGCCCTGGCGGGGGGTCGGGCTAGAAGATCTACTAGGTCCCTTCCGACCCTTAATCTATGAATCTATGAATCTATAAGTAAAAAAGTATATCAAAGATATTGATAGACATTGGTTTTGGGTGGGGAGGGTTTTTTGTTTGTTTGTTTTGTTTTGCATACAACTTTAAAGAAAATACAAATAGGTCTGTTCTGGGCATAGTATAAATGCACAATAAAAAAAAGGTCAGCTCTCTCCTGAATAGTGTACAATCTAATAAAAGAAAAAAAATGGCTACAACAAGCAGTAGGAGTGTAATTTAAGACAGTTTCATGAGGCAGTTATGAAAGAGATCAGCACAGTAGGTTGTTGTTGCAGCATCAAAACTACCTATGCCTTTTCTTTTTCATTTCACGTTTTCACTACTGTGTACAATTGAGAGAAACAGTATCATTTTTGTTTTTAATTTAAAATACAAGTAGCAGCAGCTCTGTGCCCAGAAAGAACAACTGTGTTAGACAAACAGGGAATCACAGATTTCTCTCTCTGTGTGGCTATCAAATTATTGAAAATGACATTTGGGGGAGGCGCTGATCAAGTATTGAACAATTCCTATATAATAGTGGGGTTTGTCCGTACCTGGTTCAGTCACAACAGTAAGTTGTAACTGAGTAGAAGCCCTAATAACCCTGAAAACACTTTGGAGCTTAGTGGTCAAAGAGAGGAGAGATTACTTGCCACCCGTCTCTTTTAGTACTCACACAAAATTTTGTTTTCTTTTTAACCAGGAATTTTTCTCTAGTTCTTTCTTCCTCCCTGGCTCTTGGGCTTTGCTACAGTAACCTTACTGGCCGCAGCCTGGGGAAAGGTCTAATGGTTGCTCAGGATTCTTGACCCTTGCCTTAAATCCTATGGCATGTGCACAGATGTCAGAGCTGCTCTGCTCTCATACATGCTGAATCTAACTCTCCTCAGATTTAGTCTGAGTGATGCGGTCAGCAGAGTCAGATCAGCTAGGGGCTATGTTCTTCCTACCTCTACCATCCATGGCTCCTTTGGACCATCTAAGGAAAAACTAGTGTGGCTTCCACTACAGCCTCTTACAGATGTTCAGTTTCTCCTGGGAGAGTTGCTGCTCTCCAGGGAGAAACCATGAGTGTACAGATGTTCAGGCTTTTTCTCCCAGAGTAAAAATGGCCACTTCAAGGGAAAAATAACCTGGAAACAACCAGGGTTAAATCACTTCCAGGAGAGTTTCTCCTGGGAGAGCGAGTATCTGTACATGTCATGGCTTTTTTTAGAAGAGAACATAACCCTTCAGCTTCTCCCCCCACCCCACAGGGAGCTAGTGTGTCCCTTGCTGGACTGTGTTGTTCCAGAACATTCCCCCTTTGCAAACCCCACTTTTAGCTGCTGGGAAATACAGGCTGACTATGGGTGGCTTGAGTCAGCCAGTCAGGGCTGTCCTGTGCACAGCTGTGAACTTTCTCCAGGCAGACTAAGGAAGCCTGCAGAGCATGCTGAAATGTGTGCTCAGGGCTGTGAGCTCTCTGGTCTCTCAGCATTGCAGGCTCTCCACTCTTCAGGGTCTCAGCATTCAAATGTCTGTACACGTTGCTCAAGATAAGTTTCTGTACCTGGAGAGCAAGCCTGGGCGAATTCTCCCTGGTCACTGCCTATATGAATGCCATTCAGCCAAATGTGACTTAATGGTGTATGCTTTTTTTAAAACCTTTTCCTCTTGGCCATGTCCTCTTCCTTCCAACCTTCCCAAAATAATATGAAATAGAATTAATCATGGGCATGACTCAGGGTGAAGAATGAGTTATATGGTAATGTTATGACAGATAGTAGTAAGATTTTCCTTACCCAGTAAAGCTCAATTGTTGTTCAGGTTTCTTTTTTTTTTTTTTTTTTTTTTTTTTTTTTTTTTTTTTT
>NW_017729034.1:92347802-92390010 GCF_001723915.1 Gavialis gangeticus
TTTTTTTTTTTTTTTTTTTTTTTTTTTTTTTTTTTTTTTTAGGAAAAGGGAGCCCTAGAATAGAACTTAATCACTTTTGTCTCTGGTATTATCTTGTGCTTCCTTTCGTTATAGTGAGTTGCGTCAGCATTTTTGTCCCATACTTCAGTTCTTTGCTTCATTGAACTGCATTCAGAGTTCTCTATAAAAGTTCTCCAGCTAAAACTTTGCACATGTTTAGACTCTGTCACAGCAAAGTTAGATAGGTGCCCAATCATAGTATCCCTAATAAAGAGACATACACAAGGGGCAGACTTCAAAAGCAGCTAATCTGATGATGATTGGAAGTAACACAGAACTACAATTCATAACTAACTGTAATCGACTATGCTCAAGACATCTTTCCTGGTAACTTCAGGAATATGCTCTTGAATCTAAGTAATTTTGTTGGATAAAGTAAAGGTGTAGCAAAAACCAGTCACACTTTTATGGGTCTAGACTGTGATATTCTTGCTTTACTCACTGACTAGGTCTCACTCCACTATTAGTCCCACTGACAGCTGTCAAACAGTGAAACTACTTGTGGTTTCAAGTACTATCCCAATTTTTTTCCTTGCTTTTTTTTTTCTTTTTTAAAAAATGTATACTGTTGTACATGCTTCTTTTTTTTGTAGGGCTCTGCCACTTCCCCAGAAGAGGAAAAGCTTATTAATATCAGGAGACCCAGAACACCAGTTCCAAATGATTTCTCTGATATCAACACTCAGACTAACTGGACTAAGTCACTTCCATTGCCGACACCAGAGGAGAAAATGCGACAGCAAGCACAAGCAGTTCAAACAGATGTGGTTCCCATTAATGTAACTGGTAGGCTTTTGACTTCAGTGGTACATAGAGTATATACATATACGTCTGAGGTGGGAGGGAAAGGAACTCATGTCAGTGTTGTCAGATTTTAAACCTTGCACAAATGGATTTACTCATATCCTCTGAATTTAATACTACTTATTGACCTTTCTGTCAAATCAGTATTGTGCGGATTACAGTGCACCACTTAACTTAATGAAGGAAAACTGTTTCTTTAAATTACTTAGACTGAATGTTAATTTTAAAATATGGTATACAACATGGTCTTAAAATAGAATAAATGTTGATGTGATGTCATTACAGTGTACAGTAGATTATAATGGAAATATTTAATGAGATAATCAGCAGTTTTCAGTATGGGTAATGATTTTCAGGGTGTTTCCCTAAGTTTTTACATAAGGAAAGTTTACTGAAAGGTTTCTGTGTTGAAAAGAACTTTAAATTTTGAGGGGAAAAAAATTATACAGCCTCATGTTACTTGTTCTAAAAAATTTAGAGGGTAAGGAGTACAGAGTATTAAAAGTTATAGGACCGCCTATTTTGGGCTCTAAGGAGGAAATTTATCTTCCATATATGTATTCCCCATTGCCTTAGCATTAATAATATACTGATGCTAAATCTTTAAAGCATGATTAGTTCTTTCAACTGTATAATCTTACTCAAGCCTATTGAAGTAAAATGATTAAAAACCATTTAGATCCCACATTAGAACTTCTGTAAAATAATAAAATGTCACTTCAACTTAATTCTCTCTTCTTTCTGACGATTACAAAGATTGAAGATTATAGTTTGTTTAAATTGATGTTTGCATGCTAGAAATAGGAAGATATTCAACACTGAATTTATTTCAAACTACACATGCCTTCCATTTTACTACCAGCTTACCATTATATAGTTATCAATTTTGTATCATCTTTGGGTGTCCTTTTCTCGTATGCACTTACTAATAATTATTTCAAATGTCTTCTTTTTAATCAATGTGCTCTTTTAAAAGAAACTCCACATAGCTTTAATGTTGAGGATGTATGTTGGCAGAAACCTTGCAATGCAACATAACATAAAGCCAACAACAAATGCTACAACGAAATCTGTAAATCAAGAAGAAAAGAATACCATGTAACTTACTAAAAAGAAACTACAAAAATTGAAATGGTTCAAATTAATGGCAAAGCAAAACCAAATACTACCACTGAAATATTACAGGCCAGTTGTCATTATCTTGGAAATAGAATACACAGGTGCAGAAGGCAGTATTGTGGGAACAATGGATTATCTGCCATAATCAATAAGCCTGAGCATGGGACAGCAGGATTACAAAATGCTAACAGAATGAGTAAGCTGCAGTTCAGATAAATGACCTCTGTGTACTGAAAATATGTAGAAGAGAGAGACATAGAAAGAAAAGTGGGATAAAAAAGATAGAGATCAAATAACTTTCATAGTTTAAGTCATAGTTTAAGACTGAAAACTTTCAGTACTAGTCTTTAAACCAAGCTGTACAATATACCTAGTGGCTTTTTGTTTCTTTGTATGGTCTGTTTATTACTGGTGATTTTTATGTTTGCACAAATGTAGGAACAACACCCCCACCCCTCCCCGTGTATTGCTATTCAATTGAAATAATGCTAACCCTAAAGGTGGGTTTTAAAGGTTGGAAAGGATTTTTTATCAATGCTTTAGTACTCAGTGTAGTTTCACTTGGGCCGCACAACAAATGACAGTTGTTCCATTAGTTCATCTTTCAGAGCTCCCCAGTTGAACAAATTGCAACTAATGCAGTAATATTAAAGGCCTAGTCGCTAGCCTGAAGGTGCAGGGGCAGTGCAATAGGCTGATAAGCTGCTGACTAGACACCCTGGTTTTGGGAATGGATTCAGTCTTTGCGGTTAGCTGGGGCACTGAGCTTGTTCTTGCAGGGATTATGCTCAAGTTATAGTAGTGGAGTGGTGGCCAGCCTGTGCTTTTGCAGCATGTCTTACGTTTTATACAAGAGTCATACCATACTATCAGCTGTAACTTTTTTACAGCCATGAATAATCTGGTGGTGGTCCGTGTGATCAGCAAAGGGGAAAATCATAGTAAGAGTCTGATTCTGCAAAGACCTGAAGTATGTGCTTATGTCCCATTGACTTCTGTAACAAGGTGGTCACACTGAATTCAGTGTGACTTACATTCATAAGTCAAGGCTCTGCTGAATCTTGGGCAAAGCAAGTAAATCAAGTGAGTTCTCACAAGTGTGTTTAGTAATCATTAGGAGGAAAAATAGTTGATTTAATCTCATTACTCCTAATTTTATATCTGCTAAATACATGCTCAAGCCTGAAATAATAGTTTAAAAAACACAACAAAACAAAAACAAACAAGAAACCCTGAATCATTTTGTTTCTGTTAGTTAACTTATATTGTTAAAGTTGCTACTTTATCCTTAAACTTTTTCACTGTACAACAGTATTGCAAATAAACGTAAGGCAGCTTACAACTTTACTTAATTTTAAGTAAAAAAGTTGTGTGATTTTTCCACAACTTTGCAAAGTGACTTTCACATGAGCTACATAATCCATGCTGCAAAACCAAAGGCAAGATAAGGCAAATGGGGATGGGTTGGCAGAGTTAATGGAAACTCCTTGTTTTAATTCTCTTTATTTTATTTCTAAATGTTTTTTGCTAAAGGGTTGGCTGTTACTTTTTTAAAATTTTGGTTTGCATTCAATTTTCCCTGCAACCTACTTAATTGTAAATATTTATTGGCCTTTAAATGAAAGGTTATATTTTTAAAGAAGCAAAACCCTTGCAGCTCTTTTGACACTTTCTAACACGGGTAAAAGTGGTGTATGTTCAACACAGAGCTAAAGTAACAAATGATCCTGACGTCATTCTCCACTCCCTAAGCTTTAAGGGTTCGGGCATCTTGTAACATTTAGCTTTGTAGCACTGGCAGTGAACTTTCCATCACCATATTCTGTAGCCCAGTTATCACAAATCTCTCTTCCCTCCCTTTCCCCCAATCTGGTCTTCCTTTAATTAGGTGGACCTTGAACACTGAAATTAAATTGACCAAATTGTAGGGTAGCACGAACTCAGTGCATTGGGTCACAATGCTTTATTAACACGAAATCGTATTTGGCTTACAGTGAATAAAACCTCTATGTTTTTATCCCTGTGTCTTTTGGAAGATGCCTACACACACTATCAAAAATGTATGTGACTTAAAAGGTTGTAGAAATCCTGGGATTTTTCCATACTACCTGTATGACACGCATCACACTGATGTGTCATCAACCAGGAAAAAATGGATGATGGGTATATTCGTTACTGTGCACATGCAGTAGTCACTTTTCAGAGGTAAAGAATATGGCCATTAATTTAAAAAAAGACAGAATCATAAAAGAAGGCAAAAAATGCCTTTTGTCACATTTTGTTCTTAAAAACTCTGCCTTCAGCTCTCACCCATTTAAAATGTAAGTGGATTTAATTTAAATTTAAAGGTTTGGACTCCCTGCTGTCCTCCAAAGAGACTTTTTATTTTAGCCATTTCTTGTGGGATTTTGAGGTGAAAAAAGAGCTTGACCAATCTTAAGGGGAAGGAGAGGAATGAATTTAGCTGGTAATCTGCAAATTGAGTTTCATCTTTGTGTGATTAAAAATGGCCATGTTGTGAACCTCTTAAAAAAAAAAAAAAAGTGAGTTTCTGAAGAAAAGCTGCTCAACCTTAACTACAGTGGGGCTGCGGGGTCCCATTATGATACAGTGCATGTTCACATATAAGGCTTTCTTCAGTAATGCTCCCCAGACCACAAAGAATGGGTATTAAATCTATTCCAAGCAATTGTGCACATTCCATTTATGCAGGCCTAACACGAACCAATATTACAGGTGGTTAAGACTTTACTGTTCTCTTCTGGAGGATCAGCTTGTAATATAGCTGAAGTTCATAAGATTGGTTTAGTCTGACCATGGTCCATAGAGAACGTTTTAGCCACACTATGTAATCGCCACAAAAATTTGGTTCATTTGGAAGTTTTTGCTTCAGCTAGCTCAAACTAAAAAAGAAATATGTCTGCAAACCAGACTTTAGATGTTTTGGAGTTGCCTGGCAAAACTCCTGCCATCGCAAAATGTGTTCCTAAATAAACATCAATATTCTTTCATTTTCAGGAGTAGTCAATTTGTTGTCCCCCATCTCTTTCCAATCCTCTCCAAAAACACCAAAAAGAACATATACAAGTGAATAAATTTAGGAGCTGGTGAATACTTGGTGTATTCATTCACTCAAACCAATGGAATTGCACCTGCTTACGTCAGTTATGAGTTTGGCTCAAGACCTGAAAAAAAACCCCCTTATGATAAGCACCTTTCTATAAGTCGTATTCTACAAGCATTATTGTGAAGATGCGCTGGATCTCTTCCTTTAATATATACCCTCACTGTAGGAGTGAGCTAACATCATTTATTAATGCCTTTTTTTCATGTCTATAATAAGCTAGTGGAAGAAAGTGCATGATGTGAGCGTGCTTGAAAGTAATGTTGCTTTGCTTATTCTACTATACATTAGGGGAGAATTTCGACCGCCAAGCCAGCATTCGGCGGTCTCTAATTTACACTGATACTGTGGTAAGACGGCCGAAGAAAGTCAAAAGGAGAAAGACTATTACAGGAGTCCCTGACAACATACAAAAGGAGCTAGGTATGGCTCATCAGAACTGTATTCCATCATTATTCATCATCACTTCTTATCAATACTTGACTAACATTTCCCGTGCTCATGAAATCAATACAGTCTGATAGCCTGTTACAGTTCCAAATATAACTCTGCACCCTACTGTGAAATATTGGCTTCTGTTCCATTCAAGAGAACACAAAACACCAGCAGACTCTCCCTGTGTGTGAAGAAGGGTGTTTGTGCCCAAAAGCTTGCAAAGAACAATTTTTCCAGCTATTTAGTTGGTCTAATAAAAGATATCGCATCTACCCAAAGAACCTTGCCTGCCATACTGTGAAAGGCATGTTAATTCAAGCCATGCCAGCTTGTGCCTATGAAACTTAAGGGTTTTTGTTTGCTGCTTTCAGTCAATGGCGGGGGGAGGGAGGGATGCATTATTTGAAAAAGTTTGTGTACTGGTACAAAAGAAATCTGCAGGCATACAAAATCCGTGGAGATCTTATGCTATTCTCCAGCATGTAAACATTCATTTAAATAAAAATGAAGTAGTTAGGCACTTTAGTTGTGAAGAATGCCTTAACAGTGTAAACCAATTCATGGTTGTCTGACTAGATCTGTTCTAACTACAGTGAAAGAAAAACACCAAGAAAACCATCCACTTCTTCCAGTTTAGTTCTGACTTAATTGGGACCTGCTAAATATCAACAGTATTTGATTAGAAATATTGTATGTGTCCCAGTGTTTAAATCTTTTGAAGGCTCCCAAGGAATTTTCTTCAGAAACTACAGAAGCACATTTTTAAAAAGCAGTTATTGGCACAAAGTTACATAGGACTCATCTTTTCAGATTTAATAAGTTAGGTATGTTTTGAGCTAGTAGAGCTTTGTGTTTTTGTAGATCTTCAAACCTGTTGTACATTTACAAAACTATTTTAAGAAAACAAGGCCTTATTTTCCATACTCATATAAATTCATTTTGTATTTTCATTTTTAAATGTGTTTTTTTTCTAAATCATGATTTTCTAGCTAAAGAGATTCTGTAATTATTAAAGATAAGTTTTCCCTCAAGGAGATAAAAATCCCTGATGTAATACAACTTTGGGTGCCTTATGTATGGCAGTGTCTTGTTTCTTTCATTTGAATTTTTTTTCTTCACCTGCATTTTTCACCCTTTCTTTTAATAACGTTTTTTCCTCTCTCTTCCTTTTTCACCAGCTTCATTTTTCAGTCTCCCAAGCTGAGCATGCAACATATGTCATGTGAATCTAAGTGGTTTTAAAACTGTCAAGCCAGTCTTCCTATCCCCAGTTATAAGAGTCAGACTAAGGGTATAAACGGATACAACAGTTATAACCGATATAAACAATTATAATGCAACTGTCATATCAGCATAATTCAGTAGTAGATATACAAATACAGCAAAGCTTCTTCAAGGTTATCTGTTTCATTTGAGGTCAAAATTAAAGCAATTTAGCCAGCTTTTATTGTTACAACCTGATGCAAACACAGTGATCAGATCATGATGGCTAATGTATATTCCTGAGGAGCAGCAGCTCCCTCTCCCATTTTAATGTGGCTAAAAAGTATGTGTGTCCATACCCTTCAAGTGAAACCCAGGTGTGGAAAATGCTGTTAGAGACTGTAAATAGAACTGTTCCCTGAAAACAATTAAACAAATCACTGACGGAGAGACTGCCCCCCTCCTTTCTCCTAGATCAGGTCCTACACACATTCACAAACTGTACTGACTTCAGGTGACAACTTTATATTTCATTATGATTTGATGTCATGATGGAATGACCTTGTGTTCTACCTACAGTGACTAGAAGAGTCCGTTAACATGCTGAATGATAGGTTTATAGGATGAAAAGTTGGGAATCCACAGGAATTTTGAAATGGATGTCAGCCCTATTTGGGACCATTCTGTTTTTATTAAATGCCCAGATCCTTGGGATTATATTTGTGAACATTTTTAGGTGCTGATTTTGGTGTCTAAAATCCTCCATTATAAATTACCATATGAAATAAGTAGAAAATGCAGCTAATACAAGGAATACACTTCTCACAACTGTTGTAAATGGAAATTGCAAATTTTCTACTTCTGCTTCTAAAAACCTTGGGATCACAGATTTTAGAGTCCCTATTTCTGTTCATATGTTTTTCTTGGGCAGCTGACTTAAATTACAGAAATATCAGGGCTGCTAATATAAGAATGCATGTATAGTAATGTATGCATACATACATTATTTTGGAAGCTGCTGTATTTTGGAAGCTGCCAAAATAGCTTCCTAGGGGTACTGTGGCAGCTTTATACTACCTAGGTAACAAGTTCACATCAGGGAGATTTTCCAGGATGGTTCTCATTCCTTTAGTGATATCATGCTCTTATGTAGTGCTTTTTGTCTGTAAATATCAAAGCACTTTTAAAAGGCAGCAGGTATCTTTACCATGATTTCACAGATAAGGAAATGAGACGCACAGCAGAGAAGTGGCTTGTTCAAGGCCCAGTAGGCCAATGTCAAAATTAAGAATAAAATTCAGTTCTCCCAAGTCCTACTTCAGCCCAGGTTCCTGCTAAGCCACACTGCCTTCCCCAGTGTGCGTATGCATGTGCATGTATATATTATCCCAGTAGCCTTTCATTCCCTATTTCTCTACCCATGTCCCAAAGCAAATAACTTCTTGTTATGAAACATTCCACAGCTCATTTTATAGGAATGAGGGTCCAGACCAAATTCCAAACCAAGCATTTACATCGTACCTATCTCTGTTCTCCCTGTGGTTTCAGCTGAATAAATCATTCTTTGTTTCTTTCCTAAAGCATTGCTGTGAATGGCTATGATATTTATACAAGGTTTAAAATCCCCTGACACACCAAATTTGGTTAATAATCAACATATATATAATGGATTCTTATTCTGTCTTGTTTATTCTTCAAAAGTAAATAGAAACACAAGAGAACCTCAAAGCTTTGGCCAAACTTGACTCTTCATTTGTTGTTCCAGAGCTTGAAAGAGATTCTATAGGGCGAAACTTTTGGGATTTTCCCCATGTTTCTGTTTCCTTTGGAAGAATAAAGACAACATTGCAAAAGTCTTATACTGATTCTTGCACATGAGATGAGGAGTTTTACTACCTCTTGACTTGGATGTCACTGGAATTTAACTAAACATACTAAAAGGGGTCATTAATTATACCCTTGAGACACCCAGTGAAAATATTATTATTAAACATATTTTGGCATGGTTTTGGAGCATTGTATTATGGCCAAGTTTGCACAGGTGTATTTCAGTAATGAGTAAAGTGATCCCTTTACAAAGTCTGTGAAGCCTTTGAGATTCTTCTGCATAAATGTAATAATTCATGATGACCCTTCAGCTGGGTTGATCTGGGTTGGGTGTGGAGCCAGACTGAGAACATTTGGACTAAAAGTAATTTAGAGAGGTCACCTAAAATCTTCAGAGGGACTTTATATATGTTACCCAACCACAGCATATCTTAACAGTACTTAATAAAGTGGTGTAAATTGAGGAAAAGATGAGGTATTCTATTTCTACAAACATTGTTAAATTAAAGATTACATTTCTGAGGGGAGGCTCTTTTTCCCATCATCCGTTTCTTTGTAGGTTCTCAATCACCAGATTTACTTTGGCCAGTCTCTCAAAAGTCAGCATGCATGCAGCTCATCAGCCAGAATCCAGCCTGCTTGCTTCAGCACCCACTCTCTGAGAGATGACATAGCTCAAGCCTTCCCAACCAGCCATAAATGTTCCACCTGTCACTACAATAATGTAATGGTCTTTAGAACTGTCTCTGTTTTTTTCCAACTCTTAAAAAAAAAAATTCCTGGGAGGTCCCAGCACAACTACATTTCTAGTGAGATTAGGCTTTCATAACTAAATACATATGTGTTTATGTCCTTGGGTGCTCAGCAAGGTTCCTGAGTTTATGCAGTTGCCATAAATGTTTTGGAACAATCCCCAGCCCACAGGCCAGATCTGGCCCCAGGAGCCATGTCTTCCAGCCATGCACACAGGCTCAAGCCCAACACATCACAGTCAAGCAGGGGAGGGGCAGATCCCCTGGAGCCAGCTCCCACTAGGCAGAGATGGGTTGGGGTCCCCAGAGCCCACCTCCTCCTAGCCAGGATCAGGAACTCCATGCACTGAGACTGGGACCTGGAGCCCTGCACCTCCCCTGCCCAGTGTGAACTGGGCTCTGCACTACCCCCACCCAGCCAGGATCGGGCTTCAGCTGGGCAGAGGTAACAGAGGGCCCTAGGGCTCACTCCAGACCATGGGCTAGCCCCATACCATTCCTTTGGCCCACAGGGCTAAAAGTGTGAGCACCACTGTCTTAGATGTTTTTGGTTTCTGCCTAGTCTCCTAGCTTCTCAGTCATGCAGATTATACCTGAATTTGGGCTTCATACATTGCACTTAAAGGCAGATTGGTCCAAGAGTTACTACAGGGTTTACAGTAATTAAAGAATTCATAATAAATTTCAAGATGCTTAAGTATTATCACCACTTCATAGATGAGGCATGTAAAACCCAGAGGGGTATAATATAACAAATTTGCCCATTGTCAGGTGCCCAGTCAGAGGCAAAGCAAGAAATCCAACTGAAACAGTATATAGCAGTGATCACCAACCAGTAGACCTCAATCCACCAGTAGATCTTGGAGCCTCTTGGAACTGATCCAAGGCTGGGGTGGGGGGCTGAGTGCCCACGTGCATGCACACACACGCACCCCAGCTCAGCAGGTCAGTCCATGGAGGAGGGAAGTGGCGGGAGCTAGATTGAGACCCCTGCGGTGAGGGACAGTACCACAGAGGCAGGAGCAGGGGTAAGTTAAGTGGGGCCCCAATCAGGTTGGACTTACCTGCTGGGGAGGCATGCCCCCAAATAATTTTTTCTCCCTCTGCCTCAATCTGCCCCCCCACCCCCCGTTTCCCTCCCCATAGATGTACCTGCTGGGCGGCAGGGGGTTGGGGGTGGCGGCAGTGCATGATAGGTCTTGGGTTGCTTTTAGATTCCAAAGGTGATCTCCTGCTTAAGAAGGTTGGAGACCACTTGTCCACGCTGTACTAGGGCCCCTAGCACATGTTACTGTTATGGTGTCATTTATGTGTTAGTTGCACCATGACTAGTAACAGTGGTACACATTCGGCTGACTTGTGCCATAAACTGGCAAGTCAGCCACCAAAAGTAATTTCACATAAAATACGGAGCATCTTTGAGGGTTTTTTGTTTGACACCATAAAATGAAGGTGTAGCACCCCAGTGCTGATGCCAACAATCGGCTGATTGTCAGCATCAGCACAGAGACAGGGTTTGACTTCAGGACTGGGACAGCCCTGGTCCTTATGCCAAAAATTGGCTGCTAGGAGAGCAAGTTGCTAGCTTCCCTGGCAAAGGTAGCCAAGGGGCTTCAGCTGCTGGGAACCTGGGAGCCTGTTTGAGCAGCAGGGCAAAGCACTTAAAAGTATTGGGTTGTGGGGAGCCAGGCTGAGCCTGTTCTTTTTAGATATTGTGGGGCACAGGGACCCTGGGATATAGAAGAGACTTCCTTATCCCAGAGTCTTGAAGCCACCTGGGACTGTTGGGGATGTGTTTGACAATCAGCTGATTGTTGGACCCCACCTCACCAGCCCTGGGTGTGGAACCTCTGGGGGAAGCCCGGAGTCCTAAACAGAGCCACTCCTGGCCTGATCTGCAAGATCGGGCCGGGGCAGCTCAGCAGTGGCATGGCTGGGATTGAAGGAATTTTATGCCCTGTCCCAAACACTATGCTTCCTGCCAGCGGCCATATGCCCAGGGCCTAGATGTTCATGTTTTACAGTACCAAAAGTATTTACAAGGATCCAGCGCTGTTTAGCAGGAGTGTCAAACTCACCTGGGGCACTAGGGTGGATCTGGATTGTGGGGCTCTGCAAAAGAACTGGTAGGTAAGAAGGAACCATGTTTTTGAACATATATCAGTCATAAGGGAAAAGAGCATGCTCTAGAAATGGTCAGAGAGCCAGACACAGAACGTCTGCAAAGAGGGTCTGCTTTTACATTTGTTTTGAAATGGATACTGTCTTTCCTCAACACACTACTCCTTTATCTTTTTTCTACCCTTTCCATTTTCATTGTCTTGAACCCAGTCTCTTATGTGGTAGTACACAGTATTGCTCACAGAACCAGTGGGCTGGACACTTTTTTAAAATTCCAAACATCACGATCATTATTAGTTCAACTACATGTGTGTTTCCATCTAGGTTTTTACCTAGTTGCTACCACTTCTGACTCCTCAGCACTCAGTATCTGTAATTCATTTTCAGTTTCTGAAAGTGGGGGGGAAGAAATCACTGATATCACTACACCCATCTCTACAACCAGATGGGTTTTTTAGTGCTTGGTATCTTTTTAAAGCTCAAATTCTCCTTCAGCATTTCAGCACATGCAGTTGATGGTTTGAGCTCTTCCATAGAAACTGCTTCTAAGTTAGTACACATTCTAGCAGCTGTAGCAACAAGGCAGCTAGCTGATTTTTATGAGCATTTTTGAAAAGCACTTTGTGTCTTGTCACAAGTAAACTGCCATCAAACATAGGATTTCTTACACACTTAGGAACAATTTTAAAAAGAATTTTCCCTAAATGTGAATAAAAACACTATATTTTAAGGGAATATTTAGGGAATATTTAACAAATTCTAACTAACTTTATTGCAGATTTCTCTTGTCCCTAGGCAAGTAATGAAACCTGAAAAAGGATTATAGTTGTATCATTAGTTGAAGCATTGACTTTGAAAGCAGGTTGTATATTGGGATCTGAGGATAGAATTGGGCCAGTGTAATTTAACAGTTAATCACATTAGTTTTTCATATAGAAATTATTTAACACCAAAATTAACATTATCTTAAAATAAACTTCTCAAAAATTCTCTGTTAAATACTTGGTCTGTGGTTTAAGGCCATTACCCTGGAACTATACGCAACACAAGTGAGCCCCTGGACCTGCAAGAAGTCTCCTTATTTTACTTTGGCTCCAGGCTAGTGGCTTGTTGTGATCACATGGACAGTCAGCCCGCTGGCAGACATTACACTTAAGACCCGATTAACCTGTCCATCATATCTTAAATAGTAAACTGGCCATATATTCAGGCCAGTAATGGCACCACAAAATGTAAAACCAGCCACAAAATTATTCCGCAAAATATGTCGAATAATTTTGTGTCTGATTTCCATTGTGCCTTAAATTGAATGTGGGACAGTGTCCCTTGCCAGGCAGCATAATGCCAGCTGCATGGCAAGGCTAGCTCTAGCATCCAGCCAGCTCCAGCGGGTTCCTGGGGCTGGGACCCACAATCAGCCCCAGCACTGCGTAGGTTCACCGGGCACCCAGCTTGAAACTTGACAGTGCAGAGGGAGCTTGGGATCATGATTGGGGAATAGATCCCATGGTGCTATTAAATGAATGTGCGCCAGGAGCTTGAGTTAAATTGTGGGGCCCTGTACAGGTTCAAGGACCCCTTGCTGTATTGATGCTTAAAGTTTTAGACCTTGCAAAAATGCAAGGAGTGTTATGTTGGGCATAAGTAGTCCTGTTTTATTTTGTTCCAATCATTTTAAAAGTTCTGTGCCTAGTTACAGTGAATACATTCTGTCCTAGTCGCTTATAGTAATATGCAGGGATCCTGGTTTTCCCTGATAAAAACAAACAAACAAACAAACAAAAACCCTGTAAATTCTCTGATAAAGATCCCAAACCCCGTGTTTAAAATGACAGGCCCCCACTCCCCACCACAGTCTGGCTGGTGCACCTCACTCTCCCCCACAGACCTCTTGGCCCTGCTGGTGCCCATCACTCCCCACCCACAGCCCCCTGCCCCCACCAGCCCTGCTGGAGGGGGCCCCCAGCTGCCAGAGCTATGGGGCCAGGGACCTAGGTCCATAGCCCCCTGGCAGGAGGCAGCAGCTGCTGCAACCAAGTGAAGCCTGGTTCCTCCCCCTGCTGCCTGCCTGCTGGGGCTCAGGTGTGGGGGCAGCTCCCTGCCGTTGCGTGCACTCCATGGGGGAGCAGGGAGGACCCATGCCCCCCAGATTTGTTTGCGGGGCGGATGCAGGCTGCCTGCTTTGGGCTCAAGCTCCCGCTCTGCTGCCCTCCCCATGGGCCTCTGGAACCAGTGGGTGCAACTCAGCCCTGAAGGGAACAGCAGAGCTGCGTGGGGATCTCCTTGCCACTGCAAGCTCTGCACTGCCCTGGTAATGTGTCCCCTGCCAGTGCGGCTGCAGCGGCGGACACAATCCTCGCAATACCACCCATGCTGCTGCCACGGGGGATACCGCACCAGGGCCATGCAGAGCTCACAGCAGATCCCCCATGCCCCCCGGGAGTGCAGGCAACAGTGGGGAGCGACCCCGCCCTCCAGATGAACTGTACGTCACCCCATCTCCCTCCCTGCCAAGGGGGATGCAAAACCCCATGCACCACCAGCTGAGCACCAGCGCCGCCCAACTCCCTCCCTCCCTATGGGGGCCTCAGTTCTCCGACCCCCCCCCATTTACCTGTAGGAGCTGCTCTCCAGGCTGCCTGGCAGCCATGTGCATATATGTGCACATGGCGCCCCCTGTCTGAACGCCCTCCTCCCGCTCCCTCCCAGCCCCTTGCAAGCTGGAACTCTGCCAGCTTGCAGAGACCTCACTGCAAAACTGCAAACTCCACAGATTTCTCTGCTAAAATGAGAAATCCATGTTTTCCTCAGATAAAGGGGTAAAACCACGTTTCTCTCCATTTTCCTGGGGGGAAATTAAAAACCGGGATCCCTGGTAATAAGCTTTCTTTGTAGGTTCAGAATGTTTGCTGTTGTCCTGCTTCATGAATGGTACTATTATGCTGAACATGTAGTTTCCCCATTTGTAACATTTTAAACAAATGTAATGTCTGTTTTTCCACATTTATGCTGCTTGTGAAGAGGAACGAATTTAGCTGACCTTTACAGACATCCATGAAATAATCTCAGCCAGTCAGAATGCAGCTATCCTTTTATAGCTACTATGAGGTTCCAGCTACATTGTCACAAAGCCCCCTGCATTCTGTCTCATTTTTAAAATGCCTAGTGATTGTTACATAGTATAACGATCCTAAATCTCTAATTAGCTAACAATTGGTCTCCAATTGCACCTCAAAAGCATGGACCTCTGCAGTGTCTGCCTTTGTATTTTTACAGCACTTCACAAAAGGGAGTACTGATCCCATACTGAAAATATAAGAAAAAAGTTTTATTGTATTTAAAAACCATATTACAGTAAGGGGGTTTTTTTGTACCCAGAACCTGAATATATCTCTGTTTTGATTGGCCACTGTCCTCTATCTGCTCCAAGAGCCTTTTGTTCTTGGACACTTCAAGCTGTTTGCCAGCAAGAATGGGTTTTATTTTGCTTCCCATTTTCTGTACCAAAGCAGAAAAACCTACGTGTTCATGACAGCTAAACAATCTACATAGAAACAAAGTGGATTTCAGGATGCTTAAAAGTTACCTTTTTGTTTTGGGGAAAAGGAAATAAAGCCTAGTTTCATCCCTTCTCCCCACCCCCATGTATCTTTACACAGTGTTGGATGCCAGGACTAAGAATAACATGCTTTAAATAGTGTTTAAAATGGAATAGAAGAAAGCACTTACTCTACCAACTAGTTACATTGTTCCAAGAAATTAAACTGAAAAAGGAAAATAAAAATAAATAAATAGAAAATAAATGGGCGATGCTGCCATATCTAACATGCCAACTGGAAAGCAAAAGTTTTAAAACAGCATTCTCTCAGCAGCACCACAGGTGGTATGGCGGTCTCTTTTCTTTTGTATTTATTGTAATAACCCAACTGAATCAGAAGATAAGAGCCTTTTGAATCCCAATGCTAAATGCTGTTTAAAACACAATATGCTCTTCTTATCTTTGCTTGAAAGATCTATAAAGATCTTCATTTGTAATAATCTAGTAGTCCTCTCTGTTGACTTAGTAATAGCTATATCTTGACTTAATACACCCCAATCTTTTGTTCTTCAAGTTTGTTTATGCCAGGATATGGTAATTACCTTGTAAACAAGAAACATAACCCTTCTCATTTGCCAGTCCTCAGCATCTGTAACAGGATAGTTTGTTTGAGTTTAAATAAGGGCTGCAAGAATGTGATGGTTCTGAACTTTAGACAGTCATCAGTTCCAGCTCTGCTTTCTTCCCCAACTTTCTTCTTTTTCTGTAAATAGAAATAGCTTCATGGGAAAATGGTATTTAATGTTTTGTAGATATGGGTAATGCTTTGTTTTTTAATGCTGTTTTTAAATATTTGCTTTGTTTGTGGTACAGAATTGCATGCTCTCAAGATTTAACGAGCTTCTGGTGCCTTCTGAAAAAAATGTGAATAGCATAGCGTTCAGGAATCATTTTGCCTGTTCTAATTTACTTATACATTTTGCTTCTTCTCTTCTTCTTGTACGAGATAGTATCATTAACCAACAGCTGGATCTTTCAGGCTTTTGTCTGTGCCTGCTACTTTGCTTCCAGGAAGTCTTGTTATTCAGTTTGACATAACTGATTGCTGGGGAAATTCTTAATATGTCAGAAACAGAGGATTGCATGTGTGGAATACATACTAAGAACTCAAATGACCCCATAAGCTTAAAAGGTCCCTTTTTATAAAAAGAGTGGGAAACAAGATGCAGAAAATATAGTGTGCAAGCAGAATTTGCTGCTGCTGTTGGTCCTTCTGAGGCATGGTTATTTATGTCTCTGCATCCATCAAGAGGGAAGGGACAAAAAATATGGCCTGTGGTATGTTTTTAACAAAACACCAGTGTTTTATTTGTGTTTTCAAGGGATAATTGTTTAATTTTTACTCCAGCAGTTGGCATGGGCCAGAGTGACTTCCGTGGACATTCGATGTATGTCCCAGATCATTGTTCCACACTAGGGCGATTAGACAGTTACCGCTCTGCTATGCAGCAGTCTGAAACCAAGGACACCAGCTGCCAGACGGAGGAAGTCAAAGTTGTACCCCCTTCAGTGAGAAGAATACGTGCACAGAGAGGACAAGGTATAGCGGTACAGATGTCACAATTCTCCAGTTCGTCTGGAAACATGTCTGTGATGAGTGACTCAGCTGGTGTTATATTTGCCTCTCGCCAAAATAGTGACCTAGGTTTTCACAGCCTGCCTCGATCTGGAGCAAGAGTGTCTCTGCAGTCTCTAGGACAGACCCAGGGCCCCTCTAACCAGGCAGAGGACATCGCCAACACTTTGCCACATCAGATAAGCAAATTGCAAGTAGATGATAGTGTAGTCCATACGAGGAGTAATCCTAGGGCTGGGACACTTTCAAGGCCAAAGTCCCAGGAGGTGAAATGTTACGACAGTGATAAATCACCGAGCCCAGCATGTATGGTCTCCCCTCATGCTACTTATTCCACCAGCATCATACCGAATGCCACATTATCATCATCTTCAGAAGTTATTATTATTCATACTACCCAAAGCACTGGGTCATCAGATAGTAAAATCACCAGCTCATCTTCCTATGCAAAACTCAGAGACAATCCTGTTGTCAATAGTGCAGTAAGCATGAAAGAAGACCACCATTCTTCGAGTGGTAACTGGAGTGAGAGCAGCTCTACACGTCACTCACAGACCTCAGATACTATATCATCTAATGCTGTCATGGTGCTCTCTCTTGGTGACTCAGCAGTATCTCTCAGCACTCCAGGAAACATGGAAAATGGATCCCAAAATATGAGCTACAGCTGCAGAAACAATCTTAGTTTCCCAAGCCACCCTCAGGACAGTGATGGTAGAAGTGAATCTAGTTATTCTGGGGATAGAGCACAAAATAATAGTGTGAACAGCACAGATCACTGGGTGTACAAATCTGGAGACAGTGATGGGACTCCCTCACACAAACCAGTCTGTGCTACTCCAGGCTACTCCACTCCAGTAAGCAACATGAGTAGCAACAGCCTGGAGAGAACTTCAGTCAAAGAAGATTCAAGTTCCTTGTATTCGGTGGATCATGACGGCTACTACACTTCAATGCATATGGATTCTGGGATCAAATCAGATAAGTCATGTGACGATAATAATGGTTTTGGGAACCCCAGGCACAGTGTCATTAATGTTTTTGATGGGAAAGAGAAGAAAAATCGAGGCCACAGTGACAAATCCCTCTCACGAAACATATCTTTAAAAAAAGCCAAGAAACCACCTCTGCCACCATCCAGAACAGACTCGCTCAGAAGGGCCCCCAAGAAAAAAGCCCAATCTAATGGGCAGGTACTCGATGAGACACTAATTGCCACCCTTCATCATTCCCTACAGCTGAACCTCAAGTGCAAAAATGGGAGCTCCCCTTCACAAAGCCCATGCAGCGATTATGAGGATCCCTGGGTGCTGCGCTCTCGCAGCCAAAGCTCTGTCAGTGCAAGCAGCAGCATGATGTCCACGACTGCTCCCAATCTGTACTCCATCTGTACGGTCACTCCCTCGCAGAGCGAAACGAGCAGCATTAAGTCAGAGTATGCGGACCAGTGGGGTTACTACGGTGACTATGCTGCAATGCCTGATGATCAGTTAAAATCCTCAGTCACTCATTCCACAAGCAGTACAGCCACCCTCCATGATTACACCGTCAGCCACCTCAATGATGGGTCAAGGGCTTCTACACCACAAGTGCCCAGTGGACTGGCCAAACCAAAGACCACTTCTCCAGAGAAGTCTCACCGAGTTACATCGCCATCCAGTGGATATTCTAGCCAATCAAATACTCCCACAGCGGTTACTCCAGTGCCTGTCTTTTTAAAATCCACATCACCAGGAAATGGGAAACCCAAAGTGAAACCTAAAGTGCCTGAAAGAAAATCCTCTCTGCTGTCTTCAGTCTCCATCTCTTCATCCTCCACTTCTCTTTCTTCCAGTACATCTGCTGAAGGGTGTGTGAGCAGGAAGAAATCGGACCCCATGCTGGGTTCTGCTCCTGATGCTGCCGCTCTTCTTCCTCCTCCAATACCCCCATGTTCTCCTGCTCACACTCCTCCTCTGCCCCCACCACCAATAGATGCCATGGATCTGCCACTACCACTGCCAGCCTCTCCTACCTTTCCTCCTCCTCCACCAGAAGCTGTTACAAATTCCTCCTTCCCCCAGAACATCTTGTGGTTTCCTTCCCCTCCACAAGAAACTTCCTTCAATCTTGGTTCTGTCCCATCTTGCTCTTCCTCCAGTTTGCCTTCTGTAGTTCCTCCACCACCACCACTTCTTGACCATCAGCTGATGAAAGAAGCAACTAAATACCCACAATATTCTTTTAAGAAATGTAACCAGGAAGATTCCTGCTGCAGTCCAGGGAAAGATCCATTCATCAAGCAAGATACGATTAGGCCTGTGATGCCCCTAGTAACCACCAAAGCATTGCAAATGGTACAGCTGAGGTCTGTGAAAAAAACCACAGGGGCAGAAGTTGAACAATCATCCGAATCTGCTTCTGAAACCAACTCTCAGGAAAAAGCAACTGTAATTTTGTCACCGCAGCCTTCTTTAAAGCAGTCTCTCTCATTAAGGCTCAGCGACAGCATGGGTGAAGAAGGAATGAAATCTCATAGTGCTTCATTCAAAACCTCAGTTCAAAGTCCTGCTCAGAGTTTTCATCCAAGCTTCTGTGACAATATACCTGAGTTTGACTGTAGTCAAAAATCAGGGAATACAGCAAGGCTAACTAACCCCTTGGAGGGTGATTTATCAGGAATGAATGCTGAAAGAGCACTTCAGTCTCCTGTACATAATGAGGAATCCTACTCTGGTCACAGTACTCCATCACTTCAGGGGCCACCAGCATCTCCAAGCAAGACTCAGGGCATGTTATTGAGCAAAAAGCCACCTCCTATTTCAAAGAAACCCAAACTATTCCTTGTTGTGCCACCTCCACAGCTAGATTTTACAGAAGAGAAAATAGCTCTCGTGAGCGGTACTGTCAAAAGCACATCAAGTCCAACTGGGAGAGAGACTGTGCTTGCACACTGTGAAGAAGCAAAAGATTGTCTTGCTGATGGACTCAGCTCAAGAAAGATGGACCCTGGCAGCTTGTTTCCTGAAGGAGGAGCTGGAGGAGCTGCTGGTTCCACCTTCTCTGAAACAGTGGAAACTAATGCCTGCATGGTTCAGCCTGCTGCATCACCAGTTCAAGAAGCTCCCAAGCAAGAAGCGCAGACCACTTTGGATGAAGGAGGCAGTGCAGACAGTAGCCCTAAGACTGATGGGCACGCATCTGAAGAGACTGAAAGTGGTAAGTCTCTCTTCTCTTTTACTCTGTATGTACCAGTAGCTAATTTAGCGAAGGAGAGATGAGGAGGGTGTTCTAGCAATCTGATTTCACCTGCAGAAATGGAGCTGTGATAATGAATATCCTAACGCAAGTTATGGGGCTTGGATTAATTCTTTACAAAGATTCTCTACCTTCTTCATTTTCTGTTTCTGGTTGGAAGAGCAGTGGAGAGAAAAGCAGAATTTTATTAATTGCATTATCTGTTTCAAAAACCCTATGGAAATGTGGTCAGCTTAAGAATTTCAGTGATCTGTTTTAATGGAAGCTATAGAGATGATTTTGCTATAAAGCTATAAAGATGTTATTTTGTGAATAAACCTAGGTACTTTAGAGGCTTCAGCTTCACAAAAGAATGCTGCTGCGGTGAAATTAGTCAGAAGGTAGCAGTGTGTGTTAGGAAATTCCTTGGATGTTTCACTTTGATAGCTGAAGAGCATGGAAGGATGCTCATCGGAGGTTGTGCCGTTCGGGATTCCTGCGACAGACTGTGTGCATCTTTCATTCCTTCTACATAGCTGAGGTGTTTGAGTCGGACAGCACAGATAATCTGTCACTGCCAAGCAACAGTTATGTGGAAGAGCCTGAGGAGGTGTCGACACCAACCAGACCGAGAACTACTGAAGATCTTTTTGCAGCCATTCACAGGTACTGCAGAAGCTGCCCTGTTTGTGTTGCCCTCTCTAATAAGTTCCTCACAAATTTTCACTCTCAACCCCCGCCCCAACCCAAAAGCTAATTTTGATTATGATTTTCTTACTGAAAAATGCCTTCTATACTGCCCGCCTACTACCGATATATTATCTGAAAGTAAACACTGGAACTTGCACTTTATTGCTTCACAGTAATGATGAACTAATTCAGAACTAAAACTCTTCCTTGTTTAAACCTGTTTTGAATAATCCTGTTATCTTCTGCCCCCTCAAACTTTCAAGTTACACCTTGTGTATATTGTGTTATTCTTAATCTGTTTTATTAACTTTACTGTTGCTTTCTCTGTATATCTTTTTTTTTTCATACCCTTTCTTCTCCATCTCTTTTTCTCTCCTCCACTGGTTATATGTTGCAGTTTGGGACAGAGGCTCAACGCTAATGCTTCATGGCAAGCGTGGCTTAAACTGGCAAGTAACACCAAATGTCAGTCATATGGCAAAACATATGACAAGTACTGGATTATAGTTTGCCATAATCCAGCCTGGGGTGGGGTATTTTGTATCCAACTGGTTTATCAATGAGATGTGCAATACAGAGTCCATGCATTGCTCTCCTTCAAAAAAACAAACCAAAAAAAGCATTCCCTTCATGGGTAAATAATTTTTTACTTTGTTTTCTTTTGCGTTTAGAAAACACACATTCAAGTGAAGAAAGCAGGAAGGATTTAAACAATAGACACAGAGAAGAAAATCACAATTGTATATGAACAGTTACACTTGCATTTGGAACTTCTGCTGTGTAGTGGTGGTGCCATCTTGTGGCAATGTAATTTTTCAAAACCTGCCTAAAAAGCTGTTGAAAAGGGCTACTTGTATCTGCACATGGGCAGCTAGGTATCTATTTAGTCGGTGTTTGTACATGTTCATGGCTTCTCCATTACAAATATTGAGGGGCCAGAAAAATCTTGTGATTTGTGCACGTGTCCAGGAGTCAGGAAACTTGGGACGCAAAAACTATTTTCGTTTGTGAAATAACTCCTTGAGTTTTTCTTTCTGTCTCTCTCTGTTTCTGTCTCTCTCTCTCTGTGTCTCACATGCATGCGCATGCACACAGTGGCTCTCCATGCCTTTCCATGTAATCCCTAAAACTTGGTCTGTAGAATTTTGTTCATTCTAAAAGTGGTTCACATACATTTTGAATACGCATAACACTTGCTTGAGATGTGGTGTGTGCGCACACGCACACACACAGAACAAATATGTTTATATATGAGGGGTAATTAATAAATCCACTGCCTGGCACATTTTCTTATAAGACCCTGTTTCTAGTTGCATATAACTTTTCCCAGCATCATCTGCTTGGGCTGAAACATACTGTGCTAGGTTTCTGACTTAGAGGAGGCATTCAGCATCACATTCACCTGCTACATGGGTTCTTGATACAAAAATAACTGTAGATATGACCTAATTGTCACTAAGTTTCTCCTTGTACTTATGAATTTGTCTATCTACTGTTGTAATAGATGGGTGTCAGAACTGCACTTATCTCCTAGATGGCAGCATCTTAAAATTACACTCATTACACTATTAGTTGTACATGTATAGCATAGGTGGGAAGTACTAACTCACCAACAGAAAGGATCTGGAGATCAGATTACTTAACCTAGTGCATTCTGACACCCTCGTTATCTGTTGATAAGGCTGCAATACATAAATCCTTCTGAGCTTCCACTGAAAATATGCATCCTCTGGCAAAGGTTGTGGGGCTAAAAGTTATCCCAAAATGTAAGGAACTGAATATAATCTACTAGTTAACAAGGGGAAATGATCTGTATTGCACAAGTCTCTTAATAAACATTGACATTAAATTTGTAAATATTGCAAAAAGTGCCAAGTTATTTTAATTGTTTACACATGCATATATAAAATGCAGCATTTTTTACTCTTTTTTTTGGTATTCTTATTTATTTCACAAAGAAACAAAGTGGATAGACACAGATAGCCAGCATGCAACATACTAATTTCTTTAGGACTTCTAATGGTGTAAAACCAGGGGCAATAAACATCCAGCTCCTACACATTTTAAATTCTTTTGATTATGTTTAAATGTAGTTTTTATTTTAAAATTAAAAATCCAGTAGCCCGTCTGGCTGAAAACAATAATTTTCATGCTGTAAATCAAGAAACTGGCCTTTTCTTGGCTCAGCAGTCAAACAGATGGGAATGATAGAATACAAACAAGATGTGAATCTTCCGTCCAGCTCTCCCCCCCACACACGCACACATTTATCTTACCAGTCTTAACCATTTAAATGCTTCCTTTTTAAAGTATTTTACGTGAAATTATAACATCTGATTATTTTAACTGAATCTTACTGTTTAACATCAGTGCATTAGAAGATATGGACACGTACATATGTGCATTTCTAAAGTTAAAATGGATTGGAACTTTTTGAAAATGCACAGAACTCCTAAAGTTAAAATGCACAGAATCCATAATGTTTCTTTAGAGGAACCAAGGGCAAAAAACAGCATAAATTTTTGATGAACATATGCCAGAATTTATCAATTCCAGTACTAATGCATGAAAAGAATGTCCTCGTCCCATACCAAATAATTCAGAAAATCTTATTTGGAAAATAAGTTTCAGTTGGCTCTGACATTAGCATTGTCTAATGCAATAGATTCCTTTTTTTCTAAGAGGAAAATTGGTCTTGGACTATTTTTTGTCTCAAATATCTGTATTAATACATACGTAGATATGATGACCTCGTTATTCTTGCTTCCACTTTTATCTATTACAAAAACTTCATCTATTTTCCCAGGTAGTTCCCCTCTCTCCTTAATGGCAATTAATTGTCCCACCCATTAGTTTGCTGAACAGATGTCCTTGCTTATTTTGGGGGGGAACAAAACTGTCTGTTTTTATATTTAAAACCACAGATCCAAAAGGAAGGTCCTTGGCCGCAAAGATTCTGAGGATGACCGCACCCGAAACCATTCTCCATCACCTCCAGTAACACCCACTGGCACCTCCCCTAATCTAGCTTCCCTCAAGCATGCAGGATCAATTCAGAGAAGCATTCGCAAGAGCAGCATCAGCAACGACAACTTTAAAGCCCTGCTGCTGAAAAAAGGGAGCCGGTCAGATGCCAGTTCACGCATGTCGGCAGCAGAGATGTTGAAGAACACAGACCCTCGGTTCCACAGAACAAAGGCAGACTCCTCCTCTGACCTTCTAGACAGCCCTACCAGCTGTTCTCCCAGCAAGAACAAAAGGGCCCAGGAAGAATGGGCCAAGAGTGAAGGCCTGATGCCGAGGAGTATGTCCTTTTCTGGTACCAGGTACGGCCGGTCACGAACACCTCCATCTGCTGCCAGCAGCAAGTACAATGTCCGCAACCGTATCCAGAGCAGCCCCATGACTGTTATTAGTGAGGGAGATGGGGAAGCTGTTGAGCCATCAGAAAACAGGATCCGAAGGACTTTAGAAGACCAGCAAGAGAGTCTACTCGATGTGTTTAACAGCGATGAAATGGACACGAATGATTTTCCATATGCTGAGGAAGAGGGGGCGAAAGAGCCCGAGGCTCCAACCTGTGTAGACTTAATGACACAGCCAGTAAAAGTGAATACTTCGAGGAAGTGTCTAAGCCCTTCAGCTGAAGAAAGTTAATCAATGACAAAGGCGTTTGGTGTTAATCATTCAGATGGTGCAGGAAAATGAGTGAGGAATTGATCCCAGGAGAAAGCCCAGATGAGGACATGCATTTTACTGCACATTTATTACATGAACTTCAGGCATGTGTTAAATGCAGAAGTAAAGATTTTCTGTATAGTGGATTGGAGAGGACTTGCTTTGAATATGCAGTCTGTGACTTTAAAGAAAGTAAAAGTTGAACTTTTTTTTGTAAAGCCTTAAAAGTCCTGTTGGGGTCAGGGTAGGATTTCCTCAGTTCCTTTTGGAGTGTGATTTTTTTTTTTAAACGTTGTGGGAATAAACATTAGGAGTAATCTTGAAAAGAAGATGAGAAGCTTTTGTGGTAAAGGGTGAACAGTTGCTATAAAAGCATTCTATTTCTGTGGCTTAGGGAGTTCTTTAAGCAGGTGAGTTGAGGCAGGATGAGATGCATATTATCTGTTGGAAGGTAGCAGGGCTAGTGTTGTAGCTGTACAGCTTCTTTTGTGTGTGTGCACCTGTGTTAGTTTAAGCATGTCACACTAATGTAAAGAGGTCAGCAGAGCATGAATTGGTTCAGGTACTTTTCCCCAGGGACAGAAAATAAGATACCTTAACACAAGAAAGAGACAGCTATAACGTGGTACTAGCTGCTATGCAGCTGTACGCACACTATCTATTAGATTTTTGGAGAAGTGCTCATTTCTTCATTAGAAGTCCTAAATGCATTGCTTCCTTGAATGGAAATAATAAGAAAAGGAGAGAGGAATAAGCAATACGCTGCCAGAGTTGGAAAGCTTCAGGTTTCTGAAATGAAATTAAAAATAAAATATGAATTTGAGAACTTGCACTACAGAGTTGTGGGTGGATCCTGTCCTTTTAAATTAAATCATGAGGGTTACATTTTGCCAGAAGTAATTCTTCCATTTGTCCAGATGGGATGGTTTATCTTAACTTTATCACTTGAAATGTTAGATACTTGCTAACTTTTGGTTACCAAAGAATAAGTTACGGTTACTTTCCTTTTGATTGCCTGCAGTATTTCTTTTTTTAACCTTAAACATTTAGCAAGGTTTGTTTTTATTGTATATTTTACTGACGGTAATAAAAAACGTTTAACTTTTTTCATTTGTAAAGAAAACAGTTGATTAAAACTGAATTATTGGCTGGAGATTTGCTTTCATAATAGGAAAGATAATAATTTTGAAAAGGAATTTTGCATCACTTCATGGTTTGTGCAGTTTTTATATTGTTTGTAAATAATGGAAGTTGTTAAAATATCTTTTGATCTCCCCACTTTAGAATTTATACATTTTTAGACTGATTTTAAAAGTAAAACCCTTCATATAGATTATTTATTTTAGTGAAATATGCTTGTAATCTCTTATTTCAATCCCTTATTTGTGAGTAATGTAAATTTCAGGGGCCTTTATCTAACTCTTCCTTTCAAAAGAGGGTGGGCAATGATGACAATGCTGTGACTTTGCTTAAATAAAATAAGGCTGCCAGTTGCCCATAGTGTCTTTCAAGTTGATAACATTTCAGTCAAAAGCTACATCCAACACTTCGTGCTCCTCTCTAGACTATCATAAGCCATACTTCTAACTACTAACATTCAGTTCACGTAGTGAAACTTACCGAAACTCAGTACATGCTACTAGAGTATACTTGACAATCCTGTTACTGCATGTAAGCAAACAGCAGTCTTGTCCATCACGATGAAGAGCCCTAACTCTTTCCTAGCCCTTACACCACAGGATTTGTTGTGTAATATTACCATGTTTCCATTCTTTCCCTGTATCCCCTCCAACTAACCAGCCCCAGACTAGAGTGCTTGGAGTAGCAAGTGAGGGGTTAAAGGAGTGAGAGCATCTTGTCTACAATATAGGCCCAGTATTGCATGTCCGGGTCCCTGAAACAATGGTGGGATAGAATTGTGTACAGAAAACTTTCCATGCATCACCTGTGTTGACCAGGAACACATGCATGAAATCTGAGTCTGATTAAAGGAACTAAATGAAAACTAAACAAAGGAACCAGGACCTAAACTGATTTTTCATTCTGATCTAAATGATTTACAGCTAGGGAGAATCCTGCATTAATACTTTCATTCCCACGCTGATCAAATCTTAAAGGTAGAGCTTCATATTTTCACTAAACACATAGCACTTTATATAAATGCAAACTGTTATTCCCACGGGGGAGATAATGATCTTTGTTGTACAGATGGGGAACAAAAGGTCCAATCCTGCAAACATGCCTATGAGTAAACTTTTTAGTACTGAACTCATTTGGGACAGTTCATTGTCCTTGTTTTCAGGATCAGGCCCTAGGACAGTAATATATGTCACACAACAGCTCAGTGGCACATATATTTGATTTTGCAGATTCCTATTTTTCAGCCCATTGCTCAGTCTATCAGATATTGCTGCTTTGTGGATTATGTAGGCATCCATTGTGGCACCATAGTTGAGACTGTGTTAAATGTTGCACTTACATGTAAGAAGTACAATTACTAAAGGAGTAGAATAAAACTGTGACAATTGAAGGCCACAAACCATGGGGAGAAGGTATACTGTGAGATCAGTAATGTGCGCCGAGATTGGTGAATAACAATAAATTTGCTGCTTCAAACAGCAATGGAAGAGGGGTAGAGTCATGGACAAGAGTCTGTCTTCTGAAGAGAGATTTGAAAGAATGTGGGATAGTGTAGTGTAGAGAAGAGATGAATAAAATAGATGTGCTGGAAGGAAACGCCATAATGATGGGTATAGAGAAGGGATACCAGGGGTTTTTTTGCCCCTTTCCCCATAATATTAGCAAAACAGTCATATGATGAAAGGTAACACATCTGAAACTGCACAAAATTAAGCCCTGAAATTTTTTCCACTGTGTATCATTGAAGTGGAAAGTGTGATTCCAACATGAATAAACATTTCTTTAGCTAGGAGATAATCCACTTAAACAGGCATATTTAAAGAAAGACTTAAGTTGCAACACAACCACATATAGCATTTGGGTGCTTGGTTGGAAAAGTAGAGATTTGCCTTGTTTTTACTGTATTTTAAGTGAGCTGGGGTATTCTGAAACTGAAGCTGTTGTATCCATGAATACAATAATGTATTTTTTTCTAACACCCATCCCTTTCTGTTCCATGACTAAGGTATAAGTAGCACGAACCATCACACTGTTAACTGGATCTTTCCTATTTTCCTCATTGTCTTCACATTCCTTTATGTTGCAACACTTGCAATTTCTATCTTAAAGAGGCAGGAGTTTTTGTGGGTGATATCTTTTATTGGACTAACTGCATGTTTGGAATAAATTTAGACAATCTTTCGGGTATCACAGTTGCCTGCCTCTGATTTCCCCCGTCTTCCCCAACAAATAGTCTATGCACCAAAATCTTACACTGTATTCAATTGATGTAAGGACACAACGGGATGAAATCATTGATATGATCAGGTATAAGTGCTAACATTGTGAAGCAGGAAACAGTGCATCAGATGGTTGCTACATGGCTGTATTTTACTCACTGTAAGGTTTATACAGTTAAATGAGATTTAATCATATTACGGTTATCTATATTTAAACCAGTGCCTCTGGGATTTGAGGTATCTTTAATGTACCTTCTGAACCCTCCTCTGACAGGACATTTGTACACTGAGTATTCTGGCACGTGTACAGTAGTACACTCTTTGGCCAAGTCTACCCTAGAAAATTTGTCAGCATAGCAACATTGGTTAAGGGTGTGATTTCTGTGCTGGTGAAAGCTATAGTGTATATGCAGTCATGCAGACATAAAAATGCTTTATCTAATTGTGGGGTGTTGGTTGTAGCCACGTTGGTCTGAGGACATAGGCAGACACCAGGTTCTTTGGGTAAATGAAATATCTTTTGTTAGACCAACTGAATAGTTGGGAAAATTGTTCATTGCAAGCTTTCAGTCACAAACACCCTTCTTCAGGCACAGGGAGCATCTGCTGGCATTAGGTGTTCTCCGTGGTGGAATAGAAGCCAATATGCAAAATGCAGGTCTGTGAAAATGCAAAGGTGTGGCAGTGAGGATCAGAGGCCATGGGAGACAATAGGTGTGAGACAGGTAGTTGCAGGGGAGGGGAAATGTTAACCTGGTGATAGAATGTAGCTGGTAAAATGTAGAGAGGTTAGTTGTGGTTATTGGATGGCAGGCAGGTTAATGTGCCGTAGATCTAATGTCTGCATTTAGTCCATGATTTTTTGTATCCAGTAGATTTATGAAGTGAAGCTCATAGGCTCATGTACAAAAGGTGTTTTGTAAATTCTCTTTGAGAATTAGAACTGAGAGATTGGAGAGAGAGTGGTTGTCTTGTGAGAGGTGTGCATCCACCGGAATTGGTTGTTTCTGTCTTTGATAGATTTTCGGAGTGCATTCATTCTGATATGCAGTTCTTTGGTTTCTTCTACATATTTTCCATCAGGGCATTTAGCTCACTGGATGAGATATATTACATTTCTGGAAGTGCAGGTATAAGATCCAGGAATGGTGATGGTTCTGTTGTGGGATGTAGTTATTGTGGGAGTGGTGGAGATGTATTGGCAGGTCTTACATTTCTTGTCCTGGCGTGGTCTGGATCCATTCGGTGTGCTTTGGGCCATAGGAAGTTTGTTTCTGGTAACAAGGTTGGCAAGGTTTAGTGCTTGTTTAAAAGCTAGGATGGGTGGTTCTGGAAAGATCTCTTTTAAAACTGGGCTGCCTTCTAGTATGGGTTGCAGTTGTTTGAGCATTTTCTGTATAGGTTCCAGGGAAGGATGGTATGGTATAATTAATGGTGTGCAATTCTTGGGGATTTTCTTTTTGTACTGCAGCAATTTTTCACATGGTATCCAGGTGGCTCTTTCAAAAGTGTAATCTGTCTCTCTGGAGAAGTGTCCTTGTTGAATGAAAGCCCTTCTGAGATTTGTGAGGTGATGATCATGGGTGTTCTCAGTGCAAATTTGGTGGTATCAGAGGGCTGAGAATTGGTGATTGAATTTATCTAGCTGTTGGATGGTATTTCAGTTTGTTTGTTTATTTTTAATCTGTTTGTTCAGTTTCACTGACTGTGCTCTAAATTTGCTCTTTGGTAACTAATCCTATACTTCCTTATCTGTGCTTGCTGGATCTTTAAGCATTCACTCTAAATCAGATGAGCACATTGTGCAGCCCAAGAACAAAACACAACGTTTGTCCTCAAATTGTTATTTATAACACACAGAGAATTTTCATGGCACTTTCCAAACACAGAAGATCCCTTCCCTGATGTATTTAAACAAAACAAAATACTATGCAAGGGGCAGTAGCTTGGCTTAGAAGAAGATATGGAGACACAAGGAAGGATTTCTGGAATAAATGGATTTGAAGGAAGGGAGACAGTTCCAAGTATAGAGCAAAAAGTGACAGCGGGAAAGTGAAGAAAGAGAGAAAGGATTGGGGAAAGCACAAGATATATAAAAATTAAGAGAAATGAGAGCAAGGGGAAAAAATTCTAGTAGGCTTAAACTGGAAAGGAAAGAACAAAGAGGGCAGACTTGAAATTAAGGAATGGAAGAGATGAAAAGGCTGAATAAAAA
Organism: Gavialis gangeticus; assembly: GCF_001723915.1. Classification (NCBI taxonomy): domain Eukaryota; kingdom Metazoa; phylum Chordata; order Crocodylia; family Gavialidae; genus Gavialis; species Gavialis gangeticus. The sequence goes on from NW_017729034.1 coordinate 92,377,580, forward strand.
GAGTCAAAGGTGTCATGATTATGAACCTTGGGAAAAGATATGATGGTAGAGTTGAAAAGGATGGCAATAGAGAGGAACTATTAGGAAAGTTCAGTTTTGCAGATGGTCGGGAAAAGAGCCATGTTAGGTAGGCAGCTTGCAATTCAGGATTGGGTGGAGGAGCAAAAGTCCTAAAATTTGGCGGGTGATGCTTCAAATTCTGCAAGCAGGTGAGGTCAAGGAGAGATTACTTGAGTATTGAGGGGGAAAGGGAGAACTGCCAATAGAATTTTGAGGAAACAGCTAGAAAGAGGATGAGGAGACACTGAAAAAACCTTAGATCAAGAGAATACCGAGTTGTAGAAGGCCAGAGGCGAAGTCATCACAGAGTTCAAATGGATTGATGAGGAGTGTTCCCAGAGATTTACATGGGAGAGCCTGCTAGGATGCATCCAAACAAGCACACACCGGCACTTTGTAGTGCCTCAAAGGCAGCACATGTGAAAAGGTTCTCCACATTGCAGTGCATAGCCAAAACTAGATATCAGGAAATCCTGGTATCTAAAAATAATGGTCCAAAAAAGGGGGGCAATGAGTGTAACTTCAGTGTGTGCTGCCCAAAACCAGAGCCTGGCTGTGCTTAGAGCCATGGTGCAGCTGCCAGTCTGGATTACCACTGCCGCAGCCCCAAGAAGCCCCCAGGGTCCCAGGTAAGGCTGCTGAGGCCAGGCCAGGTGCTGGCCTCAGCTTCTCCTACCCTACCCAGGGCAATTTGCTGCACACCAGAGCACACATGCAGGGGCATTCCCTGGGGACAAAAAGCAGTGGCACAACTATTTGCCCCTGCTGTTTGTCCCCAGGGAAATGTATGTGTGCACTTATCTGGACACTCCCTTGTCTTTGAGCATACCGTTTGCAGTGTAGTGGGGAAGAGAAAAAGCTCAAGAAGGTGGACTTGAAAGTGGGTTGGAGAAGGATGTCAAGGTAGCTTGAATAGATACTATGCCCTAGGAACTGGAGACACAACAGTCAATGTGGAAGTGAAATTGTTACGTTTCTCAGCCTACAGTATAGAATAAAAGAGAAGCTTGGAGCCAAAGAGGAAGGAGCAAGTGGAAAGGGATCAGTTGCAGATCAAACGAGTGAATCCAAAGTTATCTGAACATGTCAAGAGGACAAGTGGAAGGGTTGGGAGCAGACTGAAGGGTGACCTATGATCTGGAAACTTCTTTAGAGGAAGGCGGAAACAAATTCTTGGTAGCTATTGTGGAAAGTGGATCTCATGAAAATACATTGCATGTAACTTCAAGGTGCAGTTGTAGCTGTAGCTTTATTTTTATTGCTTCTGACATCAGCAAACCTGATCCGTCTTTGTGGGAAATCAAGTGTAGGTGACTGTCTAGGTACAGGTGTTACACTTAATGAGCTTTAAGAACACAGAAAGCACTTTACAGCCGTAATAGAATAGACGTTTATAGCTCTTGGAGAACATTAAAAATGGCAGATGCCGCTCCTAAGTTAACCCTGGATGGATGTATACTAACTTAAAGCATTTTTTGTTAGAGTGCTTTATCAAATGCCTGTGCCACATCCGATCCAGGGTTTACTTAGAGCACAGTCACCACCACCCCAGGCAGGGTTGCGTAGGGCTGTGCTCCAGCTTTAGGCAGAACTTGTCTCGTCTGTCCAAGTGCCAAGACGGCCCAAATCATTGACAGGCTCTGATCCCAGCCCTGCGCACAGCCTGGTCATGGAGGGTGGGGTTTCTATCCTCGTAGCTACCCTGGCCCAATAACGCACCACAGCCCAGCCAGGTTGAACGTGGGCTGTGGGGGAAGGAGTCCAGGGTCTCTCTCCCAGCTGGGCTGCAGTGCACCACTGCTTGTTGGAGGTGGGACTGCAGGGGAAGGACACTGGGATATGTGTCCCTGCAGCAGCCGCAGCCAGGCAGCACTGTGCCTGGCTGAGGCTGCTGCAAGGGAAGGGTCCCTATATTAGCCCTGGTTGGGTTGTGCCACAGTGCAGCTGTTGGCTGCAGCTGTCAAAAGGCTGTGGGGGGGGAGGGAACCCTCCCTGTGCAGACCCAGCCTGCCCCCCACCACCCAAGACCCCAGCCAGCAAGTTATGGGGGGACCTTCATGGTAGGGGTGCTCTGTTTCCCCCGCCCCCTCTTCCACCCCAGCTGCTGCTGACAGTCACCAACTGGCTGGGGAGAGGGGCCACACTCATAGCCTCCTGGGAAGTGTGCAGGAGAGCCCCTAGCACCCACTATGCTCTAGTTGCCAACCTCCCCCCCTGCCAGCCAGCGAACATCTGTTCAGGTGGCTCCTGCTCAACTTAAAGCACTTTGTCTAAAGCGTGATAAGTTAGAGTGCTTCCACCAGTGGCTTTTTTTTTTTAATATCTGTGCTTATTGCCCACCCTGGGCTTATTTTGGGTGGAGGGCCACTTACTGAGTTTTGGCAACCCATCAAGGGCCGCATGACAGGCAGCCAGGGGCAGATAAATATTCATTTTCTAAATTTTTTAAGGGCCCCGCAGGCTGGATAAAATGACCTGGTGGGCCACATTTTGCCCACACCTGGCATAGCCTGTGACTGTATACTATGTTTATTCTAATGATAACATAGATCATTGGGCAAATCCCTTCTTGGTCTCTACCTTTTAAGAGGTTTGTACACTATCTCATTTATTAGGAAGATATTTTCTTCCCCCTTCCCTTTTTTTAAATTGGGTGTGCAAACTTGATCAACAGGTGCACTGGTTCACTTTCCTACATAAGGAGAAGATTCCTGACAAATCATAAGCCTACACCTTATGGACGGATCCAGACAAGCGCGCACATGCGCTTTGCGGTACCTCAAAGGCTTTTGAAGCGCCACAAAATGCACACAGCACACATGAAAGGGTTCTCTGTGCATATTTGCAGCACAGAGGCAAAATTAAATAGCAGGAACTCTCCATATCTAAAAAAACAAAGCAAAAATAGTGAGGCAGTGCAGGTGGCTGCAGCATGTGTCACCTGAAACCACAGCTTGACCAGCCACAGCCATGCACCAGCTGCCAGCCAGGCTCCATGTGCCCGGATTATCACTGCTGGAGCATCAGGCAGCCACTGGGACCCCAAGTAAGGCTGCTGAGGCCAGCCCAGGGTAACTTGTTGCATGCCAGAGCATGCATGCAGGGGCATTCCCTGAGGACAAGTAGCAATGGCACAATTATGTGCTGCTGCTATTTGTCTCTGGGGAAATGCATGTTCCCACTCACGGGGATGCACCCTGTATGTGCACACAAGACCTGCACCATTTGGATACATTGATCTTGTTAAGGTGGTATAAAATCCCAACTGTAGATGCACTTAAAATTGTTTAATCCTCCCTTAAATTAAGCTAAGTGGAGTTAAAGCTGTACAACCATTCCTGTATAACAAATAGTTGTACTGTCTCTCAGCTTCCTTTGACTGTCAGTCCAGATGGATCTATAGACTGGAGGCCCTTCCTAAACACATGCTGTAACCATGTATCAGGTGTTAAGCATATTACTAGCGGATAAATACATTCCCTCTGCCACATAGGTTTTTCACCTGGAAAAACGTGGACTGAACAGACATCAGTGGCACCTCATGCATCCTCTCCCCACCTCTGAGGGAGTCCGGCAGGTTGTAGTAGTCATTCTCAAACAGGCAGGGCTAGCAACCAAAAGGACTTTGCTGAGGAAGATGTTGACTGGGGGACCAAGAGACCTGGGTTCTGGTAACTTGCTCAATCTGCATAGCAATGTTGTGAGTGCAGATTGGCCATACTTTCCAGTGCGGGTACATACGACTTTAAATATATGACAAATGTACATGTCTTACATATCAGTATGTTTTATACTGATACTGGGTTCTACAGATACCATATACCATTATGTATTTAGTATTTATGTATAGTATTTACCATTTATGTATAGTATTTAGTTACATAAAGTAAGAGTTGAAAACCCCTTTAATCTTGCTTTACTTACTTAAAGCCCCTTAGATTAAAAACAAGCCAAATTCTTGTGTGAAATGCTAACCTTTTCTATTTCTGTAAAAAATACCAACCACTTACAAGAAAGGATCTGAAGAATGTGAACATCTGAAGTGATGTTGACATTGGCCCACTAAATTTCCCCAAACTGCAAGTAGCATAGTTATCTTACTGTAGCAGAAATCATTTTTGACACACGAAACTAATTCTGACCCTAAGTAAATAGCATCCTTTCACAGTTAGATGTAGAAATTGTCCTGCGAAGACATGGGTGATCATTCTCTTGGTTCTGTCCAGTGAAGAACCACTATCAAAACTAAATCAGAGCAGATATTTGAAAAGCTATTGAATTGTGTGTTTGGTTCACAGCTGTGGTCACTCTGTTAAGGGTTTGAATTGATATATGCTGAATAAAATGAAAGACAGTAAAGGTAGCTTTAAAGAAAAGTGCCATTTAATATATAGTTTTGAAAGACAGTAAATACAACTTTATAATACCCTATTGTAGAATAAACGCATTCTAGTCTCACCAGTTTAGTGCCTTGTTCTTAACATGAAAAATTCTGACTGCTCTTTTCAAGCCACCCTTTTGGGGCCTATCACTGATATCAGTGGGAGAATAGGTTCTTAGCAGTAAATAAATGCAACTGCTCCTTATCCTCTGAAACACAGACGACATTCATTGACTTAGACTCTGCTACTGTACTAGGCAAAGGAAGTTCTGCTTACAGCAGAACCAAAGAATGAAAAATGGAGCACAAGATGAGGTCCAGGAAGAAAATTTTCTCCCAAAAAGTTTAAAAATAAAGAAAAAACCCCGTAGCAGACAGCTACTATTTGAAACAAATAACATGTCTGCTATTTGCATGAAAACTCTGCTTCCTTATGCAGTCCTTTATCATTGGTTTTGGTTGTCTTTCTGCCAATGATCTAGTTCTACTTTAGTCTTTTCATTTTCAGTCTAATATAGATTGTAAGTTCCTCAGAACAGGCACTTTTGTCTTTTAATTTGCTTGTAAAGCACCATGTCATGTTATACCAATGGTACGAGAAATGTATCTGATAGTTTTATTTAAAAAGTGAACTGGCTTCTATAACATTTTCTGTTTAAAAAACTGTGGTAAAGCATTAAGCTCTTGCAGTGCAGCAATATCACATGGATATTATTATTATAAAGGGCTGCCGTAATTACTTTTGCTAGTTTGGAATTACAGCATAGCCAAAAAAATGAGAGCCCATGGATTTTTGGAAACAATACTTACCTAGAGAACTAAGATAGCCATTTAAATTACTTGAATAGACTGATATCTTAAATAGAGTGCCTCGGCTAACACAAAGCAAAGATGTCTTTTGTTAAGCAAATATGAAAGGTTTTGAAGCAAGCAACTGAAAAAAAGTTAACGAATCGGGTTAACCCTGTGTTATAGGGTTATTTATGCTTGAAAGTATAATGCAGAAAAACTGGCCATCTGAAGTCTGTTTGATTACTAACAGGAAATGATTCAGTGGTTCGTTTAGCTGGTAGTGAATAACTGTCACAACCAAAAGAACCAACGTAATTCTCTGTAGCAAGACATCTTTGCTGGCAAACTTGTCACAGGGGCCAAGGATTAGGTGGGTATGGAGACTAGTCCAGCATGTATTGGCAAGGCAGCATGCTTTACAACATGGAGATAGGATGTGCAATTGATTGCATTGCCAGTCCAACACATCCTAAGCCCTGTTTATTTCTATAAAAATGAACGGTCTGCACAGTGCCAGTGTATTAGATGCAGGTGATCCAAGCTTAACTATCTTAGGCCTGTTGGCCAAGGGTCCTAGTTTACCAAGCCATGTATCAGCTATGATTTTAACGTTTCTTCAAGGTAAGCCAAATTAACTTCTACGGAAAGGTCTCTTTTGAAATCAAGTAGCGGCTATGCATGCATTTAAAGAGGAGAATGTTAATTTCCTAAAAATCAACTAATACTCAAGACAGTCACCCGTTGATTTATTTTGTTATTGGACTTTAATATTGTCCCCTACTCCATTTGATACAGAGGTAGTTAGCTGTGTTAGTATTCAGGCAGAAGGTACAGCTGGGTGGCACCTTTAAGTTCAGAGGGCCATAACCTTTTATAGAATCAGAACCATAGAAAATGAGGGTTGGAAGGGACCTCTGGAGGTCATCTAGTCCAACCCCCTGCTCAAAGCAGGACCATCCACAACGTCCCAGCTAAACCACTTCATCAGATGCTTGGAATGGTCTCATGGAGAGAACAGATTTTATTTACAAGGGAAAGTTGTTGTTGCGAAGAGAAATAAGATTAGTTAAGATAAACAAGGCAGTTAGTATTTGGAGGGACTACTATGAAAACAGCTAGTCTCGGTTAACTGTCTTTTCATCCTAATTGATCTAATCAATCCACTTACCTTCCTTAACATCATCTCCTCCCCTTGTCACTTTTCCTTGTATATAAAATCTTTTCTACCAGTCTTTTCCTAGTATCTGAATAAGTAGGCTGTTGCCTACGAAAGCTCAAGTTTGAGCCAGTCAGCTTCTTAGGATGTAGACAGACATAACACTTGAACTGCTCCAAAAATGTCACTGATTGGAAGCCAGTTTACAATTGTCCCAGGTCAAAGGCATCCGTAATTGCACTGCTGTGGGTTGTAAGTAGAACAGTCACCTTCTGGTATTGCAGTGCCATAGGAGTGCTACCTGAGTATCATGAGTACCCAGCCCAATTGCAACTTTCTGCTTCTCCTTCTCATTAATAAGATTCAATAAAGACCCATTCCTGCGTTTTACTGAAATCTGTGGGGTAGTACCATGACTGGGAGTGCCTTAGCACACATGTAGCAAAGGATGGAAGTCAAATGCAGGCAATAGAGATTGGGTTAATAGAGTTCTGGCTGTGCAGTACCGGAGCAGCCAAGTGCCATGAGGGGTGAGGAGCAGTGCCGTGTGGGACTCCTGAAGGACCAAGCAGACACTAGTCATGCAAAGCGTGGTATATGCACATAATGCTGAGCCGATTGGCAGAAAATCAGTTCAAATTAATAGTTGATTATCCAAATATGTTTTTTTAAAGCAGTTCAAGAGATTGAAATCATTCTAAACTGGCTTATATGCCTGGATGGTTGAAGTTTAAACCCGTCTAAGTGTTATGTCTGTCTACATCCTTAAGGTGCCACCATGTCCTGCCTTCTGTTAGGACAGCTGGAAGTTTTGGCACCTTCACAGGTGTGAAAGGCCGCATGTGCTCAAAAGTGCTGGGTTGACATTTCTGTCCAAGTGCTTAACGTTAAGAGTTTTCAAGGTATCACCTTTCTTTAAGGTAATAACCCTATAAACTGCAAGGATGACTGGCAGTTTATATCCCTTAGTCATTGTTTCCAGACAAGCTATAGACTCATTAATGGTTTCTTTGTAGTTTGACTGAATTTAAAAGTTTATTCTGGATTACAGTTCTGTGTCTGAAACAGAGAGATTCCATGATTAATTCTATAGCCACAAAGTACACCAAGAAGGTACAGAAGTTTCCTTGTATGAAGTTGTAGCATTTAGTCCTGGAATGTGTGCTAGGTTACAGTGATACATTTCAAGGGCAAATAGGGAGCATGGTGTGTGGTAAGAGGAGCAGGAATGTGGAAAAGTTTGAAATGATTTTAACTGGAAACATGACCCATCTCAACTCATCAATAGAATAAAAGAAATTGCATGATCAGTCTCAGAAAGGCACATTGAAAATTGTTTTGATCTGTTTTAGTTGTTAATTCATCTGCAATAATTGCCAGAAAAAAGAGTTTTTTGAACAATAAACCAAACTTCTGTCTCTGAAAGCAAGCATTTTGTTTCCTACTCTTGATTACTGAGACTTTTTTGTTTCTCTGAAGCCATACCTCATTATGTCTATTAAGTAAGCTAAATAGATGGTCATTGCCAGCAGCACAAAACATATTTTGTCAAACACTTTCCCATCTCACTTCAAACTTTCTGCTAATGCCAACAGTTTTTGGTTCTTTGGGCGCTGGAATATCCTCAAGAATAGTAAATACAGGAGTATGAAGAAAGGTAGTTACTGCTAAATCTAAGCTTCTCCTTTTAAGCTGCTTGGGTCAGCAGCTAAGCTAGGCTCTGGTCTATGGACCATTGGTCTGCCCCTGTCAAGGCTGTTCCCTACAACCTATTTCTAGTGCTTTGTCCATTTTCCAAAGGTGGACCTTCTGTAAGAGAGTATTTCCTAGTGTAACAGGCTTTGACACTGGAAAATGGGGTCTGCTACTGGAATACTAAGTGCCCCTCTAGGAGAAACAATAAGATTTATTACATCTTAAATGTATGACTAAAATGTATTATGATTGTCCAGAAACCTCTGCACTTCCCAAGAATTTTACGTTGATGTCCTGAAAGATGCCACTGTGAAAAACACAAGGACAGAAAATACCAAGGATCAACGACCAAAAACTGGGCTGGGAATTTATTTTTCCCCTAGGTTTCTCCATTAAGCCTTTTTTCCAGGAACCTGTAACTATAGGGAGTAGTGACTAACTTAACATGGAAGTGCGTTAGTTCCGACAAACTTGTGAGTTAACTTTGTCAGTGAGTGCTCAGTTTTGGTTTAGACTAGAGGGAAGGGACTGACAAGTAAACATTCTGCTGCTTGCTTGAACATACATTGTTTTCAGCTATATGAAGGGGGATTTGGAGGGTATTACAGGCTAATTAAAGTTAGGGTTATTAAATAAAAAATGTTCACGCACCATGTTCTTCATCGCCTGACAGCCACAAGGTGGCAGCCTCAGTTTGGCTGGAGAATTTCATACTGAGCTACCTATTGCTAAGGAGATGCAAGAACTAAAACCCCTTTGGATTATAAAGGAATTGTCTATTGTACATGGCTGCACATAACACACTTGCCCTAATTCCCTCCAAGAACAGGCCTTTCTGATCTATTTTCCGTGAAGATGGTGTTGGTGTGTTTGAGCAGGATGCAAAAGAGAGATGAACTGTGGACTCACAGAACAGGCTCCTGGCCCCCTCCCCTCTGTTCCAGGCACTTGACACACACGTACCCACAAACACCAAAAAAAATCTCTTTCTGCTCTGAGGATTCTATTATTTTTTAAATATATACCATTCCACATCATGGTAGATCATTTCTCTCCTGGGATTAGCCAAGAGAGGGTTACTCAGGCACACATGCTTGTGTAAAAGAAAGACCACAGCTGGAAATGAGATTGTAATGTCTGGATCAGGTGTTCCAAACTGAGTGATTCCCCAGGAAATTAAAGGAAGGCAGTTTTCTGAACTAGGATTTAATAGGTACCAACCAGATATTTGCTTAAAGAACCTTCTTCGTAGAATTGTATCTTGATGGTACAAGGCCCTTTTGAAGTTTCGCTTCAAGAACTCTGAACAAATACCTTGTCGAAGGAAGGTTTTGAGCTCTTAAGTTTTTGGTACTAAATTTCAAACTTTGCTTTCACTATTTTGATTGAGCCCTGGAGAACTTGAGAAGACCCATCATTTGGATTCTGACACCTTTGTAGGAGTGGGCCAAAAGAAGGCTGCATAAAAGTACTGGTGCCCTGCAAGTTCCTGGTAAGTGCAGATATTAAACTGTATTCTTTTTTAAACAAAATGTGAAGTATTACCTTTCACTGTACAACACCACAATGTAATCTAGCCCTGTTTCTCTGCATCTCTCTCTCTTTCCTTCTCTGTCAGGTAGTTGTAGCTCCCTAATTTTACAGTTTAAAACTGTGTTGGGTTGTAGGAAATTCTGTCTGTATTCAAAGTGTGTGTGTGTGTTCATTCTACTGCAGTTAACAACAGGAAAGTATCAGAGTATTGTGAATATGTGAGGAAAAGTGTAGCCAGCTGCTGGAACTTGAAAGGGGCTTGGGGGAAGTGGTGAGACTTGAAAGGGGTTTGAGGGAAGGAGTTTTGTAACAAATGCCTCCTTCCTAGCTGCTACCAAGACAATCCAGCACAAGCTTTGAAATTTAAGCAAACTCTTTGATGTCTCTCTCCTCCCTGTTGTACTGATTGCTGAAAGGATGCAGTTATGCTAACATATGTTATGTGCCTTAGTGGCACATGGTCCATTTACAAAAGACAAAAGCGAAAAATCCTGTTATAAGAAAAAAAGTTAGACATTTAATAAGAGTTTATGACATTGCTTTTACCAAAAATTTGCTACTACATAAATACCTATTTTGGAAAAAGAAGATAAATTGTCCAGTGTCGATGCATTGCATGCTTAACAATCCTTTAGTTCTGTTGTACTGTACCTTTTCTGAAAGCATAAAATACAAAGGCACAGGGATTAGGGCTATTTTGCATTGGATCAAACTCTAAATGCAGTAGTCAATAATATTTTTTATTTTTCCTATGAATCCTAAAGAGAAAAATTTACTAAATCCTCTACTAAACCCTCTGCTGTTCCTTACTGCAGTCTGAATGCTAAAAAAAGTGTTCATAAAGCTAGGGTTACCATACGTCCAGGTTTTCCCAGACATGTCCTCTTTTTTGTCCCCTGGTCCTTGTGTCCAGGCAGGTTTTTAAAATAGGAGCAAATGTCTGGGTTTTTGCTTTGCCTCTGCTTTTCCTGGGCACATGCAGTGTGGATGCTCGGGGCAAGGAGCAGCAGACAAGGTGACTGGCTGTTGGGGGTCACGTACCCTGTGTGCGGGGCCCAGCAAGAGTCTGTCTGTCTGTCTGTCTGTGTGCGTGCACAGGAGCTGTGTGGGCAGCAGGGCTGGAGGACCAGGGGTCTGTGGGTCGGGATTGAGGGGCACTGGCAATGCTGGGAGGCAGGGGCTGTGGGTTGGAAGTAAGGAACAGTGCTGGGGGTGCAGGGGACTGTGGGTCGAAAGTGAGGAGCACTGGCAGGGCTGGGGGGGCAGGGGCTTAGGAGTGAGGGGCAGAGGCAGGGCACAGGCATATCACTGGCCACCCCCCCATCATATACCCATCCCCCTCTTCCCCAACCAGGTGTCCCCTATTTTTTTGATCCTGGGATTATCGTAACCCTATATAAAGCACTTCCTGAGAGCCACACACTCATTGAAAAGGGAAGCTACAAAGACACCTATCAATTGTTCTCCAGTGTCTGACCTTTCATTCAGGATGACTCCTGGTATGGTATGGTATGGTATGGTATGGTATGGTATGGTAATGAAGAAGCACTTTTTGTGCTGGAAATTAATCAAGACAAACATTTCCCTGAGTTCATAGACTCTGAAACAACGCAACAGCTCTGATAAGTGACTTGTTCTATTTATTTCACTAGCTGCTAACCTAGATAGCAGTCATGATATTCTAGCTTGTCAGAGATAAGTATTTCACTGTTCAGAGCTTATAAGAAAAGAGGAACATCTACGTCTGCATTTCCAGAGAGCAATAAGAAAAGAGTAAAAAAAAAAAAAAGCCTGGCTGATGTGTGGAAGGTGTATATGGATGAAAAGGTAGACTTTCAATGCTATGAAGTAAGGCTTCTGAGAGATGCAACTGGTTGCAGTTCCTTGAAGAAGAAACACAGGTTTCACAAGTATAAAATATATTCTGGGCTTCCCACTGCCCTCCTCCCTGCTTACTTGTGGCTGGCTGACTACCTGAGCTGCCTCTCCCAGGGGAAAAGGCATGGAAGGGTAAACCTACCTGGCTGCCTGCTGCTCTTGTCTGAGCTCAGCCCAGCCCAGACAGCAGCAGCTGGGCAGACAGGTTAACCCTTCCCTGAGTGCTCCCCCAGAACAGACAGTGTGGACAGCCACAAGCAAGCTTCAGGGGAGCAGTGAACAGGGATCTGGGATGCAGGGGAGTTTGGGGAATGGGGCAGAGGGGTGGGAGCAGTAGGCCTGAACTGAGCCAGCAAGGGAGGGTGGGGTGTTTGATAATCCTGCCTTGAGTGGTGTAACTCTGAGCTGGCTAACAAGTGCTTAAAACTAATTTCAGGTGTTAACGAGCAGACAATCCAGGTGTTAGGAGTTCTTGGAGCTGCTTAAAATTACTGTGTAACAGGCCCTTATCTCTTTTTCATTCTTGCCCTGAACATCATAAAAGTTTCATCAAGTCAGTATTCATAGTTGAATTGTAATTCATTATATTGACAGCAATGCTAACACATCAGATCTTATAATCAGAAGCCTACACAGAAACAAACAAAAGCAAAGCTGGAAGGGTGGGGGGACCTTCAAGGCTATTGCTGCCAAACCCATTGGAAGCAGTAGGAGTCATCTTTGCCACATTACTTGTCACATTAACTGAAGAGGATCTCACCAAAAAGAAAATAGCAATCAGGAAATCAGTTCCTTCTTAACATAATCATTTTTAAAAGGCCCGACTTTGAACCAACCTCACTTCACTGGAAAAAATTAAGTTACCAGAAAATGGGAAGAACTTATAGTTTCATAGTTTCTAGGGTCGGAAGGGACCTGAGCAGATCATCTAGTCCG
>NW_017729034.1:92390232-92406383 GCF_001723915.1 Gavialis gangeticus
CCCAGCTTCCTAATGAGAATGGGGTGAGAGACAGTATCAAAAGCCTTCCTGAAGTCTAGGAAAACTATATCCACTGCCACCCCTGCATCCAATGATTTAGTGACCTGGTCGTAAAAGGCCACCAGGTTGGTCTGACAGGACCTGCCACTGATGAACCCGTGCTGGTTGCCCCTGAGCATGCCGTTCCCTGCTGGCCCAACTTCAGTCAAAACCAGGATGTTTATTGTGGATCAACTGTTCAGATTAAAATTCAATTCTATTATGTGTTAAAGAGCATTGGGGAAAATACAGAAGTTAACTCATAATTCACCCAAGTTTTATGTTACTCTAAAGAACTCATTGCAGGGGTTGGGCCATGGAGATGGGAGCCTTTGGCAGCATTTCAGTGGCAGGAGGCTTTGCTCACGCAGTGGCCAGGCTGTGGAGAGAAGCATCAGCTCTGCATTTAGCTATGGTGGCTGCCAAAGGTTAGAAGTTGACCCATGCTCAAAGCTAAGCTCTGTTAAAGCATCCCTCCCCACCCACCCCTCATCCTCACTGGAACATGTTGCCAACCCCTGATCTAAAGGATTTAAACTTAACAAAATGCTGTAAGTATTTGGGTTACAAAACCCAGCAGATGTAAATAAACCCCTTTCTTTATAAAATGCCGCAGAAACAGGTTTTCCTTTTGAAACTCCTATTTCAACAAAGCTAAGTCAAGCTGTTTGCTTCTTAATGTGGTTATGAACACCTTAATTTTCATGCTTATCTATACTTAAATCCACTATTAATGTTAGGTTTAGAAATATCACTTTTTGTTTTTATTCTATTCCAGAGAGTAAAAAAATGGTTACTTTTGTTAAGTGTGTTAAACAACATTACTCCATTATCCACAGTTAGAAGCCTATGTGCTTCAGAACTAGAGCGTTGTATAAGTTTTCCTCCCACCGCATGCATGCGCGCACACATGCTTCCCTTGGCACACCAACGTTTTGTGCTATACCAGGTTGTACCTACTGGATACAAACTGTTCGTAGCAATATGGAATCCTGTAGCCCTCTGGTCTTCAGGAAATTACTGAAATTCCTATAAAATCTGACCGTGAAACACCATCATTTTACTTGCACCTGATTTTATTCCACACTCATGATCAGTCAATTGGGCTATTATGAATTTGCCTCCCCTCCAGCTCTGCCCTTGATGGAATGGACATCATCGGTCCATGGCCTGTGCTCAGTCCTGCGGTGCCTGGAGATTTTAAATTGCAAAACTCTTTTTACCTGTGTAACAAATCGCTGGGGGCTCTCAGAGATATGCCCTGAGTTTGTATAAGCTTCTTGATTTCCCCCACTCTGCTGAATGGGTATACACAAGTTTTGGATTTGCCCTGAAATCACCATTTACCAAAGGCACTTTAGTAAAGTAACAGGAAAACAAAAGGTTGTATTGCAAGGAAGAATAAATGGTATAAAAAAGAAAAAAAAGGAATCGAATCTACTTTGACAACAGAGTATGCTAAAATAAAACTGACAAAATCTTCACCCTATGTTCAGACGACTACCTAGCCCTCACAATGATTCCTCTGAAGATCTTTTGAGATCAACCTCCCCTCAGTCACAACTAGCTCTCCTAACCGAGGACCTTCATTCCCCCTCTCCTCACAGGCAGCCCCCTCTCTCCAGCCACCCTGCAATAGTCACTGCCTCCCCTCCCACCCACAGGGGCGCCAGCCTTCGTGTAGACCAGCAGTTCCCAAATTGTGGTACAAGTACCACCAGTGGTACACAGGCAACCTGTCAGTGCTACATGTTAACAGATTTATTATAATGACTTTATATGACAAAAATTTGCTGGTGGTACTTAAGGTTGTATCGATTTAAATTGGTGGTGTGCAATCTGTCAGTTTGGGAACCGCTGGTCTAGACTGTTTCTGCCTATGGATCTGTGACAACTTGTTTCAAGAAATGACTGCAGTGCTTTCTCAGCCTCCAGCTAATGCCTCTGGTTGTGCTGAAATCCTTGTCTCAAAGCGAGGACTGATGAAATGTCCTATCACAGCCTGCTGATGTTCACTCAGAGCTCCAGCCAAGCCCAGTGCATTGTGCGTTTGTCTCCTGCACCCATGTTTAGCACCAGTCCACTCCACTTTTAAGCGGTTTAAGGGATATAGCATTTAGGTTGACACCTCTCTCCACGTGGGCAGCTTTGTTGTTGATCTTCAACATCCTGCGATGGGCCGGGAAGGAAAGGCAGATTAAAGTTGGTGGTGGTTTCTTTGTGCTTTCCTAGAACGCTTCTCTCCTCCTTTGCCATCTGCAGCTCAGTATCTTCCCAGCCAGGAGGCAAGAGCAGCCTAGGCCCCCCACCCCTGGCTCTAGCATCCCTTACCACTGTGCACCTATCAGTGCACCTTGGTGCCTGCCTAAAGTGCACAATGCCTGTCTTGGTTATGGGAGCACAGACCTCTGCCTGGCAAATCCCTTCTGTTTCAGAGAGAGGCTGAGAGGTTTTCCAACACTGTAATTATATGTGACCTGATCATGACATGCCCACTGCGCTGTGCTCACTGTAGAGTTGGGGAAAGCCTCCATCCCCCAATTTCACAACAGGGTGGAGAGACTCCTTCATCCCTGTCCCTTGTAGCAAGCAAGCTGCCCCCAGCCCCAACACTAGCTGGACACTGTCCCTGAGCAACAGAACTGGACTTTGAGCTGCAGCCACTGCTCCTGGCACCCATGTTGGCATCCCATTGTTCCAGGGTGACTTGCCAAAGGCTGCCTAGAAGTTACATGAGTGCTGGGCTGTAGTCTTCTGCAAGGTAGTACAGTGGATCTGGGATAACACAAGCTTCAGCAAAGAGTATCTATGGCAGTGGCCAGCATCTGCTTAGACTGGAGCAGGTTGTAAGTAGGCTGGGGGGTTCAATGTGTGAGGGACAAGTTGGGGATCTGAATGGCTTGGCCTGCAAAATTCCTGGGGAAAGATGCAAGAGTGGCTTTGCTGTAGTGCACGGCGTGTTACCTGCAGGAGATGACCCAAGTGCTAGGGGGATTCCAGAGCCAGGCTGACAGGTTTGCAAATGCTTATATAAGTTCATCTGGGGAGAACATGTCAGACCCTCTCAGATAATGACATCAGGTTTCAATCACAAAAATAGATTAAATCTTCTCAACAAGCCTTGTATTCAAGTATAATCCCTACTAGGGGTGTATGAAGTGGGCTGTATTTGATTCAGATTTGGATTCGGATTCAGCTTGATTTGGGGGACAGTGATTTGATTCGCTAATTTGGATCACTGTTCTGATTCGATTCAGCCAAATCTGAACCTGAAGATTGGATTCCGATTCAGAGAATCAGTGATTCGGCCATACACACAGCTTTAAACGTTTTTTCTACATACCTTGAGGTAGCAGGCATGGCTCATGAATGCTGAGATAGTGGGGTGGATGGAGCATCCCACAGGAGTGTGGAGGGCCCGCCCCCCCCCACGTGCTCAGTGGTGAACCCGGAAGTGGACCAGAAATACTTCCGATCTACTTCTGGGTCTGCCGCCAAGTGTGCAGGGGACCCCCCCGCACCCTCTTCGCACATCGATAGGCCACAGGAGGACCCTGGGTGCCCCCTCCCAGACCCAGGAGGCACCAGTTGCCGAGCCGGAGGGCGGAGGGGGTGGTCCCTCACGTGCTCCGTGGTGGACCAGGTCCACCACCGAGCACGCTGAGGACCCCTCTCACGTTCCTGTGGGCTTCTCCATCCACCCCACCACCTCAGCATTCATGAGCTACATGGTACCTTGAGGTATGTAGAAAAAACATATAAAGCTGCGTCTATGTCTGAACTGTCAAATCTCTCCAAACTGACTCAGAGGCTTCCAATTTAATTCAGAGAAATTAATGGGTCTCCTGATTCGATTCGATTCAATGATCTGGCCGCCAAATCAGGCCAAATCTCCAAATCAAATCGGCTACCAAAGCTTCACACAGCCCTAATCCCTACCTTTCTTTCCCCCTGAGAATTAACTCAAAAGCACAATGTCAGGTGCAGCCCACCTAAGTCTGATAGGCTAATATATATATTGCCCCCTTTTTCTTATGGGTAGTGAGGATAAACAATGATTGATTGTAATGCTCTCCCTCCACTTCTCTTGGAATCAGATGTAAATGGAGAAAACACCTGGGCCTTATGCTTTTCATTTGTAGGATACCTCAGACAAAATATAAGAATGGTAAAGAAAATACTACAATAAGCACCACAGCCTAATAAATGCTCAGTCTTTCTACATGCAGTAGCATGTATGGCACATACAGCTTTTTCAGAATAGTCTCTTCTAATGCATAAATACAGATTTAATCTTTTTTGTCAGGCTGTCTGGATTTGGTAAAGAAAATGTTTCTTTTTCTTAAGGTTAAGGTATGGTAGTTTTCTTACTGCATCATACTATTCCATACATCATATTTAACTGCATAGAAATCTGTGCTTGTGCCAATCTAACTAGAGTAGATTAAACTTCTTTCAAAGAAATGCATATAAATAATTACTCGATGCCATGGTAACACAAAAGCAATTTTTATAGTCGTGTTAAATAGGGACATAAATCTTAGATGGATAAATGTTGAAGGCAGAAGTATGGGGAGAAGAAGTTGTTATGGATTTATTAATATTTAACATCACTGAAAATGTAACCTTAAATGTTTAAAGTTGTATTTTAAAATAGAGGTATTCAAGATAAATTGGTGCTTCAGAAAAATGTTAATGAAACGGAGACAGCCCAATATAAATTAGAAATGTACTGTGAAAGTTTTTGTTAGCATTTATGTGCTCACTATCCATGATGGGTGGTGCTACAGAAAAACATTTGTTTATTCTATTGAAGCAGTGCTTCTCAAACATTTCCAGTATTATCTAGTTATAACACAGGAAAGCAAAAAATGTACATCACACAAGCATATATCAAATAACTGCATTATATTCCAGCCCCAGTCCCAGCAGATAGCTGAGCAAATCCCACAACTTCACTTTGCACTAGCATCATTTTGGCAGTCTTCACAGAGAAATCCAAGGCTGAATAGACAGGGAGTCAATTGCCCACTTACCCCTACAAAAGGGCTTTTTGGCTCATATTGAAAGAGCTTCATTCTACAAAACTCTCAAACCAGAACCTTTCATCAGCACTAAGATCACTTAAATAATCGTTAAAGCTATGTATCAGGAAGAGAAACTTAACAGTTCTCTTTGTGACTGTTGGCATCGCGGGGAGAGAAGCTTCAGTCAAAGCAGGTCTCTCTCCACAACCTGGTGGTTAAAAATACCAACAGCTGTTGGTAGGGTGAGTATGCTAACATTCTCACTGTTGTTAATACTCATGAATCTACACCAATATTTGCAACAGAGCACCAGGAACAGCATAAACAAGTTCTCGCTGTTAAGTATAATGGCAAAAAGCCAAATATGGACAAGGCCTCTTTGTATGGCCTCCTTCTTAGAACCCAGACTCATGTGCTGCACAATTGCCAAGAAAATAAAGAATATCTTTATAATGGTTTAATTTTCAGACTTTGGAAAATTAATGAAGAAAAGAGTTCTTGTTCCTCCTTTAAAGAGGGGTATGCTCATTATAAGTAAGGAATACCTTTATAAACTGAGTTCCACAAATTAAATACATCTGTGTATGTTCTAACATGGATACAAAATAACGTGTTGTTTTGCTGGTTTGTTATGGTTATGAAGCTAATTAACATCATGATATTGAGGTGCCAGATAAAAATTACCATCCAATTACAAATATGTGTAGGAAGAATTTCCTTTTATGTAACTGGACATAGCTTCTAAAGCCCTAGGAGGAATTGAAGCTGGACTGTTCATAGGCTCAGTGTGTCTGCGATAGATGCATGCCTTAGCTTGAATTTAAAATAGTAGGGTTGCATGACATACAAGGCATAGCCGACTTAATCTCTGAATGTTGTGAGGAAGGGTCATTTTAAGTGAGGTCTGTCTTGCATATGCCCAATGTGTTTGTCCCCCTCTTCTAATATGATTTTGACTGATACATTGGTCGCAGGTGGGTTGGTGGATTTGGGCGACAGTTGAGGAACAGCTTCAAGTAAGTGGTCGTAACAAAAGACCAAATGTGTTGGGAAGGAGTAACCAGAGCAACACTCATGAAAAATATATAGCTGAAGTAACAAAGATCTGTTTGCTTGATCTGTTACATATTTTGAGTTAAATAGTGCGCCCCTAGTCAAAAGTGACTACCTGTAAATAGATTAAATAAGGATATTATAATATGAAGTCAGAAAAAAGCTGTTCTTATCCTCTGGATCAGTGGCCCTCACCTCCTGCCTCATGGTCTGGGAAACCCTACAATGCTGCTGACAACAGACATTTTTGCTGTCTAGATGCACGTTTCAGGGGAGGTTGTGTTGCTGCCTGTGGGACAAACGTGAGGACCACAGCTCTCCACTAACTCCTGCTTAACACAGACTAGAGAATTCACCCACTTATTGTAGCACAAAGCTAAAAATTGAACAAAATCCAATCCTGGATTTAAATATCTTTTACATTCAAAGCTAGCACAATGTTTAAGATCTTTGTTTTTTAAACTGAAATGTAGTCCTGAAAAAGAGTGCAGGAAGGTGAATTGCCTGCTAATTACCAGAACAGGTACCACACAAGGAGCAGCCATTTAAACTTCACGTTCTACCCTGCCAATACTTTTTTTTTTTTTTGCTCAGAAGGAAAGAGAGTGGTGGGCTTTGACTGCTGGTGCTTTATTCTGCTGTCACTAAGGCCACTTAGTGCTATTTTAAGGGCACTTTAGACAGCCAGTGGGAACTTTTCCCAGTGTAGGGAATTTCTCTGCCTATGTAAACCTGGAAGAAGTGGCTCTGTTGCAGGTGCGAGTCAGCTTCATGGTAAAGGAGTGTATGAGAGAGGAGGGCTCCAGGATGTTTGATCTTCCACTGGTGTAGCTCTGGGGACTTATCAGAGCTACTCCTTTAGAGTAGGGACAGAAGTTACACAGAAACCGGTTTAAGTGATCAGAAACTGGCTTAAACCTGTAACAGAACAGTAGCTCAGTGCACATAAACCAGTTTCAAAATGGCTGAAACTGGTTTAAGATAAACCTGGTTGAATGTAGTATCAGACTTAACTGATTTGGGTCAAACCACTTTTTGAAACTTCTGTCCCAGACCCCATCCTTTTTCAAGTTAAATCAGGGTGCCCCAGCATCCCACGATGCTTTGCAGTCCTGGGCTGGGCTGTACTGTCTGCTCTAGAGAGCAGGGCTGGCCCCACCCCTCTGCTTCCTGGCTGGAGCAGTGAGCGCTGACTGACAAGGGGGGCAAGCCTGGCTGGGGATGCAGCCCAGTCTACAGAGGGGGTACTGCCGCCCCCAAGGCAAACCCCAGCTGGGGGATAAGGGCTGGGGCCAGGGAGGGGGGTTAAACACCCCTTCCACACCTCAAACTTACTGCTGGCTGCAACTGTAGACTACAAATCCCAGAGGGACCTGGAAGCAGGAAGAGGAAGTGATGAGCAATCCTGCAGAGTCCTGCTGCTTCAATTCTGGACTGAAAATCACAGAGACCTCAGGGGCAGGAAAAAGTGAACACAGCCAGAGAGCCATGTTCTAGTGCCCCCTGCTACCCTTGGCTTCTGGCCTGAGCCACTGTAGGCATGTGGCTGCATTTCCTGAAACAAAAGTAAAAGTCTATTCACTTCTCTTTCAATTTAATCTGTGCATCTTGGATTAACCTACAAAGACTGAATCAATTCAGCCTCAGGCTTCTTCACTGTCTGTACCTAGCCTTATATCTGTGTAACTTGCACTGGGACTGATTGGTTGAAGATCAAGGAACTGCAGCTGGCTTCCTGCAATCCAATCCTTCCCCTCTCTGCTAAAATGAGCTTCTCTTTCTCAAGAAGAGTCTTTTCCCCCTTGTCTCTACTGTGTGGGCAACATTAAAATGAGTGACCTAAAGTTTGCTTTCTTCTAGTCTGCATCTTAAAAGTCTAAGAGTGGACACACGGGTGAACTATAAAATCTTGCAAAAATGAAGACCCCAGTGAAAATGATGACTTCAGACATATGATGAAACCAGCAGGCTCGGATATAATAGTGCTGTCAAATTCTTTCTAACCCTTTATGCGGGACAGCAATATTAAAGCCATCCTAAGAAAGAATGGCAGGGAATTATTAAAAGAAGGTAAGAGTCCTTTTGAAATACTGAACAATTGTTTTGCACTGGCCTTTAAAAATAGAGAAGGAAGGTCCACACCAAAGCAAAAGAGCAAAATTAAGGTGAATTAGGTAGTATAGTTATAATATCTAGAACATTTTGTTTAATTTAAAAATGGTAGGAAGTTTTAAGTAAAGAGGCATAAGGACAAACAAGTTAAAATCATGCAGGCTTTGATAAAATGTTTCTACCAAGTCCCACAGTTTAATAAATGTTCTTAAAGTTTGGAAGCCACTGTCATGCTGTTGGGAGACTGCAACAAATTTAGTCTTGCCCTTTTAGCTAAAACTGAAAGGCAGCATCACCTGGACTTACTGATGCAATGTTTGAAGGGTTCAGTTTGGGATAAGGAACCTTTCTGTAGCATCTGCTTTGCTCAAGCAGATGCCTTTTCAGAAATGTTCTGGTAAGCTGGCTGCTAGGTTTAACTCAGGTGTGTTCTTCTTAAACTTAAATTCTAATCAGAAAATAGATAGTACAGGGGTGTCAAGCATACTCTTCTGTCAAGCCCTGTAACCTGGCTTGAGCCAGTGTGATGCATGGGCTGAACCCAGTGCTGTGGGTACTGCATGAGGCACAGTGTCGATACAGGGTGTATCCTGAATACGGTACCAGTATTGGACTGTCCCTGTGTACTGGGTCCAAGACCGGTCAGATTGGGCCATGTTGGCTAAGCTGCAGGGCCAATCTGGCAAAATGCTGCATGCTGCACATGACCTGTTGGTCCCATGCATCATGTGCAGAGTGAGCGGGGATGACGCCTGCTGCACCCAGCACAGGGTATGAGCTGCTTGCATTTTCTGCTGGAGCAGTCTTGTGTGGAGGCTCTAGCCTGACCCTATCTGGCCCATAGGGCCAGATGAGTTTGACACTCCTGGCATAGTGGGATTCCATTTTTATTATCTTTCAGTGTCTTCCCATGTGTCATTCTCCAGTCTCCTTTGGCATGGAGGCTGCTCTGATGCCTAGTGTGTTCCAGTGTGTTAGAGCAGACTCAATTTAATCGAGTCTGCTGGAGCGTGGCAATTATGGTCCTCCAGCAGCCTCCTGTGTCTCGTGCATCAATGTCCCTGTGCTTAAAAATGCTGACAGGGTGCTTGAACTAAAGCTTGTTGAATGAGCCTTAGTTCAAGTGCTCTGCCACCATTTGTAAGCATGGAGACGCTGATACACAAGATGCAGCAGTGCTTTAATTAGACCGGTTCTTGGAGCTTCTCTAATTGAAGCGCTGCCCTCCCCACCCCCACCTCTGGAGTACATGCAAAAGTGCCCCTTTTGTTCTGCACTAAAAATTGAGGAGGGACAATTTCTCATGTTTCAGCTGGCTCCATTGTAATGGTTTCATCTGTCCATCCTGTTCTGCGATAAGTAGAAGCTAAACATCTTGTTTCATTCAGGTTAGATTATTCCAGTTTAGCTTCACTTAGTGAGAGGCAGGAGTGGACAAATGAAACACTTAGTTACAACAGATCCACTGATGTGTGCTTGTGAATGGAAAATCGTTTTTCTGCTCACATATTATATTGCACATTTTAATTGTTTCATTTTTCTTCAGCATCAGAGTAGAATCCAGGCAATTTTGCTATGGATGTATCAGACCCTTTAGGGCTCACGGGATGAAAACTTGATTTTGTCAGCAAAGTAAATGGAGAGAGATTGTCATATTATAAATGTGTTTTTTTCATGGGCATTTATGGCAATAGCAGCATTTTACAGGTCTTCTGGTATGCTCAATGATGGTATCTTGTCTGTACAGCTTCATTTTCTAAATGGGGAAAAATGGAAAATGCAAACAAAAAGCATGAACAATAAAAGGCACGTGAATTTTAAAGTGATTCTACTTGAATAATCAAAGATTTTACACGGGCAAAGGATTTTATTTTTTTAGATGAGTTTCAGCTTGACAATGTCCATTTTAACACAGTTATAACAACTTGTTCATGCATAGCACTTTGTAATGAAAAGTAGATGTTCTAAAACAGAGGTTCCCCAACTTTCTCATTGCGTACCCCATTCCAGATTTACCCACATACCACTACCAGCATACATTTTATATTTTAACCCTTAAATGCCTATTATAATAATGAAAATTAAATCTGCCATTACACAATTTCTCCCACATAGCCCCCAGAGATGCCTTGCATACCTCCAGGGATATGTGTACCACAGTTTGGGGACCCCTGTTCTAGATGGCATGCTGTATAGTTGATCTGTGGCAGTTCAACCAAATTTATAAAATTATTCATGCTCTTCAGATACTTTCTGTACCTGGCACAAAAGTGAATTAAGCTGAATGAGACAGATTATGAAACTAAAGAGAGGGAAAGCTGGTTGATAAGAGACTTGCTTCAGGACTGGCTTGTCCTCTATTATTACTTTTCATTCTTGTGCCTATCCCCCTCTTTCAAGATATTATAGGGGGCAGAATAGTTGGTTATGATAGCGCTGAGAAATGGTAACCACTTCTGAACCTCAGCAAACAAAAAAACTCACAAGCTTTCTACAGTAATGATGCTTGTTACTGTACAGTCCATGAGAATACTACTGAACAGTTGATAGAAAGATGCTAGGCTTTCTGGATTTGAACCAGCAAAAAGTCAGGGCCACAAATCCTGTTTGCATGATGTGGACAGATTTACTGTATAGTTTTCCTTTCTTAGAAGAATTATGACTGGTGATGAATTCCAGTAAGTAGGAAAAAAAATGCTTTCAGGCTTTGCAGACGGACATTAAAGGGAAAACTGATATGTAATGGTCTCAGGAGAAACAGGGAGTGGGGAGAGGGGAAGAGGAGAGTATACTGCACAGATGATTTACATACTGGAATGTCTTGTTTGACCTTCAGTGTATTAAGGAGTTAAATGCTAATTTTATTCTAGTAGATATTTTCCTGTGTATTAGTGTGTGCATAAAACAAGCATTAGGTCTGTATGCCTAGTGGAAAAAATATTATGAACAGCATCAAGTTCATTCTGACCATTTTCACATGTTCCTTTTATTCAGAAATAGGGAAGCAATTAAGTTTTTCATCACAAATTCATGGGAAAGCTCATAATCTTGCAGGGGAGGGTGTCTACACTGCAGTCAGGTCACCTCTCTCAAAGAGTCCCTCTGCACATACAGGCAAAGGTCTAATGGGATCTAAGTGTGTGTGTGTGTGTGTGTGTGTGTGTGTGTGGTGGGGGGCACGATCTAATGTGTGATACACACAGTTGTACCTCCTGCCATGTCTGACTGTGGGATTGTGAATTGGAGCCCATCATGCCTTATTCCTGGTGCATGGGGAGCCTGATCTCAGACCTGGGATCAGACTCCCCCTGCACTAGCAAGAAGCAAGACCCCATGACTGGGGGACCCCTCTGCTGCAGTTTCCCATCCATGGGGGCACAGGCTACACATGCAAATTAAAGATGGATAGAAACCAGCTATAAAGTTACTATGCATTTTCCAGCAATAACTTCATAGGTGGTTGGACCGTTTTTAAGGTACGACAGTTACTCTGCAGTGTGTAGCCAGTCTATATTAATGGTGTAATTGCATAATAGATGTAGCATGTAGATGGAGCCAAAGACTGAACAGCTCAGCCACAGCAGAACAGAGCTAGGCAAGAGCTAACTGCCAGAATGTTTACCAGGCTTTTCAGACAAACTTGTTGGCCTGTGCTCTGTGACTATGGTTATCAGCAGAGCTCTGGGTTTTCCGTTTCCCATGGAAAAACCTTTTCCCCTTTGCAACAGGAACCCATGTAGGTCTGTGCGATGCTTCAGTCACTGATTCGATTCAGCGCAGATTCGCATGCATGACAAGGTATGGTTGGCCTTCCTGACTGCATCCCCACACTGCCAGCCCATGTTCATCTTGGCATCAATGATGACTCCAAGATCCTTTTCTGCCTCTGTACTGACAAGAAGGGAGTTCCCCAGCCTGTAGGTATGGTGCTGGTTGTTCCTCCGTAGGTGCAGCACCTTGCACTTGTCAGTGTTGAATCCCATCCTATTCTCATCCGCCCACCCCTGTAACCTGTCTAGGTCTGATTGCAGCCTATTCCTCCCTTCTAGCGTGCCCACATCCCCCCACATCTTAGTGTCATCAGCAAATTTGAACAGGGTGCTTTTTACACCCCCGTCCAAGTCGCTGATGAAGATGTTGAACAGTGCGGGCCCGAGGACCGAGCCCTAGGGAACCCCACTGCCCACATCCCTGCAGGTCAAAAATGACCCATCCACCACCGCTTTCTGGGTTCAGCCCTCCAGCCTGTTGGTGACCCATTTGGCTGTGTAGGTGTTGACGCCACAGACCCCCAGTTTTTTAAGGAGAATGGGGTGAGAGACAGTGTCGAAGGCCTTCCGAAAGTCCAGAAAGACTATGTCCAGTGCTACCCCTGCATCTAAGGATTTTGTGACCTGGTCGTAGAAGGCCACTAGGTTGGTCTGACAGGACCTGCCTTTAATGAACCCGTGTTGGTTGCCCCTAAGCATAACCTCCCCCACTGGCCCTTCGTGGACATTGCCAGGATAATTCTCTCAAAAAGCTTACCCAGGATTGAGGTAAGACTAACTGGCCTATAGTTTCCTGGGTCCTCCTTCCTCCCTTTTTTGAAGATGAGAACCAAGTACTTCCGGTCCACTTCCGGGTTTGCCCCTGAGCACACGGGGGCCCACTCCTGCATGACACTCCATCTGTCCCACCATCACAGCATTCGTGAGCTGCACCTGGTACCTCAAGGTACGTAGAAAAAACATTTAAAGCTGTGTCTATGGCCAGATCACTGATTTGCTGATTCTCTGCTGCATCAAATCTTCAGATTCGGCTGAATCAAATCAGGACAGTGACCTGAAACAACTAATCAAATCACTGTCCCCAATTTGGGCCAAATCCAAATCAAATACAGCCCATTTTGCACACCCCTAAAATTGTGGGTTTCACCTTGCAAGATGGTGGAGTTCCAGCATGCAAGGTGGTGCTTGGGGCTGGGAGGAGGGCAATCAGAGGCAGAGGGGTGCCACAATTTAAAATCAATTCTAAATATCTATATATTTTGGAGTTTTGATTATTGGTTTTTTTTATTATGGAAAATCAGAGGTTCCCCTGCCGCCTTCACTTTCCAGGATATGGGTCCAGCTGCAGCTGTTCCCCACTGCTTTGTGGTGCTAAGCAGCCGTGATATGCCAGTGCCCTGCCCTTCCAGCTCTGCCACAGCCTCCCGTTCCTGCCAGGGCCTCAAACTCCTAACTTGCAGCCCCCTCCACCCCTCCTCAGCCCTGCTTCACTGGGCCCACAGCTGCTATGGCTATGGACCTGGTGGCTGCATCCTGCCTGGTTCCTGACCTGCAGGCACCAGCTATAGCCAGCCCCACCTGCTGTGGCTAGAGTGGATCACAGAGGGCAGCGCCCCCCCCCCCCATACACACATGGGTGGCATGGCTGAAGCACAGCCTGTGGGAGGCAGGGGTGGAGGGATGATATGGGCTGTCTGCTGCGTGACTGAGGGCTCCCCTCAACTGCCCTACCCCCCCAGGGGCCTCCATGGGCAGGACCCAGCATGGGAGGGTGAAGCAGGGTGGTAAGACAAGTTGCTTCTGCTGTCGAGACTCCCACACCAGCTGCACTGCTAGTAGCACTAGAAGTAATGGACTGATGGGGGGGGGCATGTTGCCCTCATCTCCTCTTGCCACCAGCTGCTCATGTGTCAAGCTGCAGCTCTACGCCAGAAGGGAGGTGGGGTGGGGAGCAGTGGTGGGTAAAGCTGCTGCCTGGTGCAAAAGTGGCAGGAGAAGGCAAAGGCAGCACAGCCTCTCACAGTCCTTGTGCTGCTGGTGGCGTGGCTGGCACAGGGGTGCTAGAGGTGACAGTGGCAATGAGTCTTGCCACCCTACTCCACCCTCCCATGCCAGGTCCTGCCTGCTGAGCCCCGTGCCCATGCTGCATGCAGAAATCTGGGGGGCATGTACCCCCACAACCTGTTGCATATGCCCCCCCATGTCACCTATACTGTCCTTGCTTCCCATACATTGTCTATGACTGTACCCCCATAGACTTACCTGTGAGGAGTTGGTCACCACCGAGCTGCCTGGCTACCGCATGCATGTGGTCCCCCCTGCCTGTGATGGCCAGGGATCTGGGTTTTCTGTTTTCTATGGAAAAATGGAGTAAACCATGTATTTTACCTTTTACCAGAGACAAACGTGGATTTCTCATTTTACTGGAGAAACCCATGGATATTGCAGTTTTGCATAGCTCTGCTGTTCTTTGCAGTGCTAGGTCACACATGCTGGGCTGTAGAGATGCACAGGGTGGGAGCGGGCAGTGCACAGCCCCTGCCCCATGCACAGGTATCAGGGGCACATGTCCCCCTGCCCCCTGGAAGTGCACACCATGAAAGGGAGCAGCCCCCCCACACACACTGCCCAAGCCCACGGTGGGCATGCGGCTGTGGGGGAGCTGGGCTCTGCTCTGCTTCAGCAGCTACCACATCCTGCCAGGGGCAGGTGGCTCCAGACCCAGGTCCCTGGCTCCACAGCCCTGGCAGCTGGGAGCCTACTCTGGCAGGGCTTGTGGGAGCAGGAGCTGTGGGTGTGGGGTGAGGGGCACCAGCAGGGCCAGGGGGACTGGGGTGAATGGGGAGGGAGACTTTCACTTTAATCATGGATTTTGCGGTTTTCATCAGACAATTTGCCTATTTTTTAATCAGGGAAAACCAGGATCCCTGGACTGATCGCCCACTTCTCACTCCCCCCAGCCCCAAGCAGTCCCCTCAAGGCTGGAACTCTACCAGCCTGCAGGGCAAACCCTGTGGTTTTCCAGGGTTTTCTCCTTTAAAGGAGAAAATCTGCATTTTTCCGTGGCGAATGGAAAACCTGGATCCCTGGTAATAACTTTGTGACTTATTCCTTGTTTTATCATGCTATTAATTGCATTGATGTGTGGTTGGGTAACAACTGGTTAATTGTATCTTAAGCATAACGTGTGCCAGAAGCCACAGAAAATTAAATACTCAAAACAAAGGCATATGCAGACATCCTCAGGAATTTGAACCATCTGGACAGGTGCATCCCTGTTTTGGTAACATTCAGTTTTTATAGTGGAAATTGTGTTTCAAACAACACAGAGGTATCCAGCACTGACTTTTTTTTCCTTCACTCTTTATTTATTTATTCATTTAGAAAAGTTGTATCTCTATGTGCTGCATCTCATGTCAGCGCTGCAGATTACAAGGTTTAACATTCTTAAATTTTAAATAAGACAGCAAAGTATAACCGTAAGTCCCATACAACTTAGAGTGGCAGTTGCATGAATACCCTGCTGTGTCTCTAGTTGCATTGATGCCTGACTTTTTCTTAACTCAGAATAGCTGAGTTTTCTGTAGTCTCTTGTGCTTGTTACATAGACTCTGGTATTGTTGCAATGAAAGCCAGACTTCAACTTCTGCCCAGCTCTTGAGGCTCCTGGTGATTTATTTACTGATACTTTATAGGTCTTGCTTCTTGTTTACTTTCCTGAGAGCTACAACCATTGCTAGAGCACTTGCAGAATGCTGTATTTGTGTTAACGCACATCTAACTTACATTAATGGAAACACCAGCAATTCCATTGAAAAAAAAGAAAAAAGCACAGAATGAACTACATTTATGCAATAAAAGCCCTTTCTTCAGTTGGCAAATATATAGCACATTTGGCCTGTCTGACAACCCTCGTGTCCCAGACTTGACTCTCTAACCCAAGAGAATGTCCTTCAGTTTAGTCCAATTTTTGAGGTACATCATTTAGTTTATATCCAGATATTTTACCAGCCCATATCAGCTTGGTGTTCTGTTATGTGGTTGCTGCTATGAATGGAGGATAGATATGCTGCATCTTGAAATGTTTTGATAAAAGTAATGCCATATCAACCCAAGCATCACTGTCCTCTAATTTCTGGTGGAGTTTGTT
>NW_017729034.1:92411383-92416720 GCF_001723915.1 Gavialis gangeticus
TAAAAGTAATGCCATATCAACCCAAGCATCACTGTCCTCTAATTTCTTGTGGAGTTTGTTCATTTGGAAACTCTCGCCAAATTACCACCCATCCCACATTTGTGCCTTTAGTGGGATGTAAGCCTCATCCATGGGTGCTTTCTTGTAGAGTTGATGTATTATTTGAACAGTGCGTGCTCTCTTCGTAAGGAGGCACTGGATCCTGAGAGTGGTCACTCCGAGCCTCTCCTATAGAGGTTTTCATGGTAGCCTCCTCGTATGATGGAGGCAAGCACAGCGTGAGGGAAGAGGCTTCTGGGAGCAGGGTGGAGTAATGGAAGTTCTGCTCATTGTTCCAGGGGAGCACTGAAAGGAAATCTGACACGTCACGCTCGGGCAAGGGCTCTGGGAGGTCAATACTGAAGATCTGCCTCTGGGGGCTGGGTCGCTGGCACCGGCGGTATAGAAAAAGCAGCAGGAATGCCAGGAAGAGCATCATGGTGGCAGGCAGAATGATGCATAAGAATGGCTCTATGTCATCTTTGGTTGAGCTTATTTGACGTCTGCTCTGAAATTTTAAAAACAAAACAAAAAAGTAAAAATGATCAGTCTTTTAGGATCCTTAAATCTCTCACTTTTTTTTAACACAAGGATCTACCTACTGGATATGTGTACCCATTCTTTTAGTCACCATATGTCTGGTCAAATGATTTGATCAATAGAAACTATGTCAGTGGTTCTCCAACTGCAGTTCATAGTTGAGTGATTTGCAGAAGTCTTCCTACTGGCCATTAAACGTGTCTCATTTTAGCAAGCAAGGACTAGAAGATTTGAGTTATTGAAAGGAGAAGTAAGTTTAATAGTAGGGACTTAGCTAAATCGCAGTTTCATGGATTTTGGAGAAACTATGAAAAACTGCATTGTCCATAATAGCTGTGACCACCAGGAAATCTGGCGTTGGCTGTCACGTCCCATGAAATCAACCAAAAAAAAATCGGTAGTGAGGTAGACTGAGTGAAGGCACCACCTACCAATCTGCAACGAGGGGCGAGGCTGCTGTGAAAAGTCTGTAAAACAGGCTTTGCTCACTGTGAGCAGGTTACAAAAAAGCCTGTCTCTCGCCATGACTTAGGTAGGTCTCTATTTATAAGGCTCACAGTATAAGCGGGGGGGGAGGTCTACTGTATTAGACTTCATATTTTTGGTGGTACTTTTATTAGTTTGGGTTCTCATTGTTTGTTTTTAATCTAACACTGAATTTAACACCAGCTTGCACAAATCTAGCTTATAAAAGAAGAAAGCAATATTAAGGAGGCCTCCATCAACCCTGTGATAACCTGACTTGAGGTGGAAACACAGAACCCCCCGGGGGAATGGCACCCCACCCAACCCCAATTTGCCTAATGCTTATCTTCTTTCTAGTTACGGTCATAAAACTCTATCATTTATTGAAGATAACAAATATCATATACATTTCAGTCAGCTCAAGCTTTTATTAAACTCCTCATATCAATGCCTAACATATCGAAAACAGGAAGCTCAGTTTTGCTGATAGGGAATTAAAATTCAGTTTGACTCTCTTCTTACTTGTTCTTTATTATAATACATTTATAATTAATAGTAATAAAACTTAGTTGGGGGGAAGTATGATAGAGAATCAAAGATGGGCTCACAGCATGATACTTGTTACTAAAAAAGCAAACATGAGTGTGTATATGAGCAGAGCCCCAACTCCAGCACATCAATTTACTTATCTTAACTCCTCCTAAAGGCCAGTGCTAAAAAAAGGGGGAGGATGATGGGAGCAGGGCTGGAGGGTGCTGAATAGGAATAAATCAAGCCTATTTTGAACCAGGGCAGAAGAACTTTCACAAGTTTTGGGCCCTGTCAAAGCTTGTTCTGCTAGCCACCTTGGCTCTGTAATAGTAAGTGAAATCTAAATATCTGCCTCTTCAAAAAATATCTGGCAGTGGATGGAAAAAACTCTTGTTGGCCTATGAAAGTATCCAGTGGTTCAATGATTTTGAAACCAAAGATGATTCTTGTTTAAAACCTTTATTGTCATCTCCTGCCTAGTCCAGTTTAAAGAACTGCTCCCAAAAATGTTGGCATCAAGCTCATGATGTGTAAGACATTGAGAAAACAGTTCATGTTCCTAAAAAGTGAAATAATGTGTTTCATTTCTACTCTGAGTTTCCAGCCATTTGATTTTGTTGTGCCTTTTTCTGTTAGATTAAAGGGCCATCTGCTATCAGAAATCTCTTCTCCATGTAAGCTGTTGGAGGACTGTAATAAAGATACCTCTCATCCTTCTCATGGATAAACTAAATGGATCGAGTTTCTTTAAGATTCTTATAATGCAGATTTCTCAGCTCTTGGTCCTGATAGTTCATTTTTTATTTATTTTTAAGTGTGGAGATAGTATTCCAGGAACAAACAAATTGTATTGCTTCCCTACTCTATGTGAATCCACTTATAAATTCAAGGATCATATTAGTCTTTTTATATATAGGATCACACAGAGCTCACATTTGATTGGTTATCTACCATGACCAGCCCCCCCCCCCCCGCATATCATGTTAGTATTTGTTTATAAATACATTAAATATTATCCATATATACAAAGCATGAAAAGAGTAAAATTTTGAATTTTTGTTCCCACCAGCAAAATTTGCCTCTTAAAGTACCTTAACCAAAACCCACTGAAGGCATTTCTTCCGTTATTTCAGTGGACTATGGCTTGAGCCTTATGGTTGTGCAATTTGCTCTGCACAGAGAGCACCACAAAATTACCTCATATTTAGTGATCCTTTTTTCTTTTTTTTAATTAAGAGGTTGTGGACAGTACAACTTAATTTCTGGCCTCGGTATTGAAAGAAAGAAAACCAGACAGCAGCATAGTTGTGAAAGTGTGGTTCAGCTCTGACCTCAATAGAGGCAGTAGGTAGAGGTGCACTGATAGAAATTTTTGGGGCTGATATCCAATCTTTAAGGAGATGTATTGGCCGATACTGAACCAATTTCCGATATAGCATGGACAGGTGCCTCCAGCTGGTAAATCCATTGTGGTGGAAGGGGAGGGGGGCAGATCAACCCCAGCCACAGTGAGGGAGGGGGCAGGGGCAGGTGCTGCCAAGCCAGGGCAGGATGGGGTGGAGGGCAGAACAGACATGGCTTGTGGGGGCTCTCACCACTGTGCACACCCTGGCAGGGTGTGGGCAGGGGAGTATGTGCCCCTCAGATCTTCATGGGGTGAGTGGGTGGGCAGCAGCTGTGGGCTGGAGCCAGGCTCTTCTTGCTGGGGCTGGGCTCGAAGTGGGGGCTATGGAGGCGGCTGCAGCAACCCCAGATTTTGCCATAGCTCCCTCCCAGCACTGCTGCTGCTGCATACCCGGCACAGCCTCGGCCATTCCTGGTTCAACCCCCGCCTTCCCACAGGTGCCAGGAAGAGCCAGGGCTACACTGGATGCATGGTGGCATTGGGAGAGAGCTATGGTGAAATTTGGTGTGGCTGCAGCCCCCTCTGTAGCCCCCGCTCTGAGCACAGCCCCCAGACAGAAGAGCCCAGCTCCAGTCCACAGCTGCAGCCCGCCTGCTCACCCCGCACAAATCTGGGGGGCACATGTCCCCCCCGCTCCCAGGGTGTGTGCAGCTGCGGGAGCCAACCCCTTCAAACGAACCGTGCTTCCATCCTGTGCCCCGTTCCGCCTCGCCCTGGCTGAGCAGTGCCTTTCCCTGCCCCTGCCCACTCCCTCACTGTGGGGGGGCAGGTGTTGATCTACCACCTCATGCCCCTTTCCTTCCTCCTCTTCCACCACAATGGACTTACCAGCTGGAGGCAGGTCTCCACGCTGCCAGGCTGTGCTCCTCGGTACCTGAGTGCTGTGCTGTGGCTGTGCATACGCATTGGCATTTATCAGACAAATTATTGGCCCCATCTGGCTGATTTCCAGTACAACCAATTTTCTTTATATCAGTACCGATCCAGTATCAGACCAATGTATCTTTGCATGTCTAGCAGTAGGTATCATTGAGTACATCTATATGAGGTGCTTTACTGTGCAGCAGACTAATTTGCTGTGCAGTAAAGCCTCACCGTCATGCCAATTAGGGTGCAGTAGACTAGTTTACTGTGCTGCTGGATAGTCCCATGAGATACAAGTGGTATATGGCAGCACAGTAAATTGTTGCACTTAAATGTCAGAATTAGTTTACTTAATTTGAGTCAGAGTATTTTTCAGTTGCATTAATGCACGTGCACCCATTCAGTATGAAGCAATTGTCTAAAAACTTTAGAATATTTGAATATATTTACGTTACTTTTATTTGCACCTTTTCAAATACCCACAACATATCAGCAGCTGGAAAATTAATGTAAAATAGTGCATTATGTCTATTTAGAAAGATTGCCAATCACCAACAAGACCCCATGTGTTAGTAGTATTTCCACAAACTTTTTAGAGCTGGGCATCTTTCTTGGAAAGTATTATTCTTGTCTACTTAAAGTTATACTACTTGGGTAGCTTTTAAGAATAACACTTGGGTTGTGTGTGTTAGGTTTTCCTTTAAAAAACCCCCCCCAAATGTGCTAGAATATTTAATAATAATAATAATAATAATAATAATAATGTTTTTCAGGAAAACAGCCGTCCAGTTGGGTTAGGATATTGTCCTGTAGTAGCTGTAAATGAAACCTACAGCATTGTCCTAATCGGGGGGAACAGGTGTCACAAGCGTCATTGGTAGCAGCTGTGTGTGATGCACAACAGACAGTGGTGGGTGAGGAATGGGACAGGCAGTACAGTGACAGGTAGGACAAGAAGCAGAAAACAAAGCGGCAAATTGGACAGAGAGCACAATGAAAAAAGCAGAGCAGCAGATCAGGCAGGGAAAGAGGATTGGAGCAGCACTTGAGAAAGGGAGTGGGGCAAATTTGTGGCATACCTGACAAAAAGGTTAGCCCTCGTTGTCCTAATGTATGAAAACTGAGTGATGACATTTAGTAATCTAATTTGAATGGCCGAAGTGACTGCAAGTGTAAGCAGTGCAAATAGATTTTTAACAAATCTAATTGTACTTGTTCTTAGCCAATGCGAGATTCTGTTTTGATCTAGTCAATTTAGTGCATTTAAACTAACAAATGCTGTGTTTCTTTTCTGGCAAGGTTATTTGGGTAGATGGGATATCTTTTATTAGACCAATTAAATAGTTGGAAAAAATTGTTCTTTTCAAGCTTTCAGGCACAGGAGCCCTTCCTCAGGCCTGGGGAGAATCTGCTGGTCTTTGTCTTCTCTCTAGAGTCTGAACAGATGCTTAAGCCAATATACAAAATGCAGGTCTGTGAAAATGCAAATGCAT
>NW_017729034.1:92416875-92427461 GCF_001723915.1 Gavialis gangeticus
GACGGGGGACAGAGGGGATAGGAGTTAATAGGTGTAAGATGTGAGGGAAGGAGGGGAAAAAAGAGGGGAATGTTGACAAGTGATAAAATGCAGCTGGGAAAATATGGATGGGTTACCTGGGGTTATCAGATACTGGGCAGGTTATAATATGCCATTTCTTTGCTTGTATGCGGTTTTAATACTAAACATGAATTGTTGAACCTTTTGTTACAAAAGAAAGGTGAAAGTTCTGAAGCACTGATGATTATGATTTAGAAAGAGTGGAAAGACAATATGCTAAAAATAACATAGGTACCAGTAATTATCACTTAGGTTGAAGGAGGATAACCAGTGTTCTAGAAGACTAATAAAACGTGTGTAAAGACCTGCTCCTTCTCACTTCTAAAGTCAGTGGTACATCTTCTACTGAGTTCAGTGATAACAGCCAGGAAAGAAGCATCCTTCATACTCTGTCTCTACAGCAAAATAAAGATATGATTGAAGGGTTTTTTAAGCACAGTTCTAGCTTAATGTAGCTAACATAGGTCACAGATGTCACAAAGGCACAACAGTGTAGGCATGTGCTAACAAGCAGAATACAAATTCTTTTATGACTCTGTTAGTAGAAAGAGGTAGTTACTCTTGTTAGTAGAGGTAGTTAGCTGCCCTGCCCTGCCCTGCCTTCTGCCCGACTTTAGACTAACTGGTTCTGAGAGGCATAAGCTTTTATAGGTGACAGCTACTTCATCAGATGCTAGAGAGTTCATGCCTCTCTGAAACAGTTTGTGTCTAAGGTGCTACCTTGCCTTGTCTTTGGTATGTGAGAGTTTGCATTGGTACTCTAACTGCCAGCATGTACTAAAGCCTGTGCTACTGGGTCTTCTCTGCTGCTGTTTCCCATGATAGATAACTTAAACAGGCAAGTGATATCATTGTACCTTTATCTTTTTGCATAGGCGTATCATTTTTTATAGATCCATGGTGCCCAACTCCTCTGGCCCCACGGGCCCAATGCAGTATGTGAGGCTTCATCATTCAGTCCGTGGGGCTCCCCAGGAAATTTGGTAGGAAGATGAGTGGCTGCAGCATCAACTGCTGCAGATCCCTCCCCTGCCTCCCATATCAGTCTGTCTTTATCTCTGTCCTGTACCTTTCCAATCCCTGTCCATCCTTATTTAGTTTCAGCCTCTATTGAATTTCTCACTTTTTTGAGCTTCCTTGCCCAATCCCAGTCTCTTTGCCCAGCAAGTCCCAGTTTCAGCCTTTCAGAGTCAATTCCAGCCACTCCCCCAACTTTCAGTCCTAGTTTGTCTGCTCAAGTAGCACCAGATCTCCCACCTGGGGCTCTTGTTCAATTTGTCTTTGTCCCCGACCCTCATCTCCAGTGAGTGGCCTCTCTCGATTCTGTGGCCTGTGTTAATCATCCCCATTGATACCCAGCTCCAATCTTCCTTCACAGTCCTACTTCTCTTCCCGTTTTCTGTCCCCTCAGCAGATCTCTGACTTTCATGTCCAGTTCTTCTTCCATCTACCCCATGAGCGCTCAATCCTAGCATTCTTGCCAATTGACTTATACCACCCCAGCTCTTAGTCCCACTTTTCTCCTCCAACCAATTCCTACTGCCAGTGCCACTGTTTGGTAGGTCTTGTGCCAGGTGTTGTGCCCTCTGCATTCAAGTTAGATGGCTTCCTTCCTCACGCTGCCTGGGTCCAGAATGGGGTAGGGGTGGGTATTGAGGGCACACAAGAAAAAAAATCTTCCTGCTTTTAGTTCAGTGGCCAGACCAGAGCCCAGTTTGGCTTGCTGCGTTTGTAGAGAAAGACTTACTAAGCTCTGTGATGGAGTATGCCCACCGTTAAGAATCTGGCTGCTTAAGATACTGAGCAAGCATGACCACAACTTTTTTTCCCCAAAAGTTTCTAATTTGCTCAAATTTACTACACCAGATTTGGGTAGATTGTTGTCCAAGTGACAAAAGTCATATCCTTGACACAATGGCCACCCCCTGTTAAATATCAAATCGCTGATCCAAAACATGGGGGGCTTTAATGTTTCACAAAGGAATGGACACAGTATTTTTTGTTCTTTTTTTTCTCTTGTTAAATGCTGGCACAGAGGAGTGTGTAATGCATGTGTGTGTGTGTGTGTGTGTGTGTGTGTGTGTATTCCCTCTCACCTAATTCTCAGAAGTGACTAAACCATTGTGGCTGAAGGTTTTCCCACCCACATACCCATAATGAAATATAACAACCCAAATATTTGAAGTTGGTTAAAATAATAAGCAATTGAAAACCAGGTTTTGTAATGGAAAGTGTTTCTTAACACTTGAATAGGTGTTTCTGCCACTTATAACAGGGGTGACCAAGATATGGCCTGAGGGCCAGTTCCAGGAGGTGGGTCAGAGGGAGGCAGGGCAACAGGATGGAGAAGAGTTCAGATATGGACAGAAATAGGAAAAAAAAGCAGTACCTACTAGAGGCTAGTAAAAATTTCACTGACATAGAATTACCCTCATTTTGGGATAGAAACTGAGATTTCCCAGTCTCACAAGAAAATATTTTGTGAATCATCTTCCTGGCAGTGTCCCGTTTTCCCTTAGTGCTGGTCCAAAAAGAGGGTGACTACCTACTTCTGCTGCCAGTTACTCGTTTGACTCAGAAGACAGAGATCAGTCAGGTATATCTAAACGTTCAGACATTACTAATAACCATTGTGGGTGTTAATGTTCCATGGTGCAGCATCACGGTATTTAAAACTGCAAAGTCAAAAGCCAGAATTCAGGGTGTTTTATTGAACACCCTTAATTACATTTGGGCCCAATGTATCGTATGAACTGTTCTGTAATTAAATGATCATGTACATTCCCCACCCCCCATACAAGATCCCTTCCAGCCTCCTTCAGGATAAATTTGCTCTTGGGATAAACCAGGGTACTGTAGTGAAGGAGTTTGTCTTTAGGAAGATTTTGCAGGAGTTGAAAAGCCGGTTGTAAAAGATTAGGGAAGTTGAATGCCTGGATTCTACCCCAGCCTCTATGACAGAGTTTCTATATGCTTCTAGACAAATTGCTTAATGATGGACTACAAAAAGTGTAGCTTAGCAGGTATTCCTCACCATGGGTGGATCTAGGGTTAGAAAAGGCAGTTGCAGGTGGTATGTCACATCATCAGAACACAAAATATTTTTCTCCAGTTAGAGAAACTAGAAGCTTTACTAATAT
This sequence comes from Gavialis gangeticus, assembly GCF_001723915.1. Lineage (NCBI taxonomy): Eukaryota > Metazoa > Chordata > Crocodylia > Gavialidae > Gavialis > Gavialis gangeticus. Next base: position 92,420,076 of record NW_017729034.1, read on the forward strand.
GGTAGGGGGCTAGCATTCAGTTGAAAAACAAAGCAAAAAACAAATGTGCACTGATTCGCTGGAGTATATATGAAGTTTAAAAAAACTCAACAAAATAGGCAAAAATAGTAGAAGGTTCATTAATCATAGTCATTACAGTTGAACTTATGTCTCTTATTCAGATTCATAAAACAAAATCTAGCCTACTTATGCACCTTGACAGTGCCTCCAATGCTTCAATGTCAGTCCTTTCTACACCTGGGTTAATATTACTACACCAGAGTTAAGTTTTTTAGTTAGGGCTAAAGACGGTCTGAAGGGCTTTGAAATAGCCACTCCTAGTAACATCTTTACTAAGAGACAGCAAAATTGCAGAAAAGAGGAAAATTTCAAGTAGTAAAACATGAAGACCATACCAGAAGAGATGGTTGTTAACGTGTGTGGAGTGTAGAGAGATTAACAGGAATCAGGGAGATGATAAGCCATAAAGTTAGCTGACACTCAGAACTACCTGAATAGCTCTTGCCCTTCCTAGGCAGTTGGTTTTAAAGTTTGGCGGGGAGCAGGAATCAAACAAGGGAGAAAGGGGATGTGAATCTATCTTGGATCTACCTCTGTTCCTCATTTTTGGGGGACTCATTTGCAAAAGTTTTTCCAGGCATAGAGAGCTCAAAAATAAAATCATTGGGATATTTCTTTTGAAGGTATAAAATACTCTGTAATGTTAGGTATTCTGAAAACCTAAAACCTAGAGTTTCTAAATGGGCACCCACAATAAATGACTTGTTTTAACCTTCGTTGCCCTGTTCCTGCATTTCCCATCTACTCAGAATACCACTTCATTTCACAAGGGCGTGGTAAAAATTAATCTTTAAAAATTTATGAAGCATCAGCTATTCTAGTGATGAATACCATAGAAAAAACCTCTACAGAACAAAACTTTTTCTTCAGAATAGGGTTTAAACAGTAAGCAGTGGGTGCATCTACACATTCATTAATGTGCTTTTGCTGCTGTACATTGAATTTAGTACCTCTAATTTGAGGTACTAACTAAATGCATTTAGGCTGCCCTGATGTGCAGTAGCAAGAGTGCACACCTTTTTTTAGTTATCCTTAATATGCAGTAGCCTAATTTTACTGTGCATTAGCAGATTAGCATCTTTTTTTGCCATGACAATTTAATGCTCAGTAAAATAAGCTACTACACATTAAAGTGCATGTGTGGATGCTTTCAGTAAGTATGGCCTTGGGTCTCACTAAACAATGCACAGCAAAATGGTGAATAGCTGCTAATGAAGTGAGCATCATGAATAAGGTGTGGGTCTTCTGGGGCAACAATGTAAGCATGAAAACGGTGGACTATAAAACAAATATTAAAATGTGAAGCTCATGGGATTTAGGATTGCTTTTCTCCCTTAGCCCTGAAAAGGGGAGTGGCAAATATTTCTTCTTTCAATATTGATTCAGAGAAATGAAGGATTAGTTTGTCCTTCATTTTCTCATCCTTTGCCATTGTATATATCTGTATGAAGGAGGGGGGAGTTAGTGGAATCCCCATCTGGTGAAACATGTAGTTGAAAATGTGACTGTAATTTTTTTTATTTTTTTAAATTTAAGTGCACATTTCAGGCCATTAAAGCAGCTTACATTTGAGGCAAAATTCACATTGAGTTAAATCTCACTTCTCTACCAGACGGTTATCTATTTTCTTGATATGACTCCTGTCTTCTTCATGAGAAATGTCCTTGGTAATCAAAAATTATGGATACAGATGCACCCAAGGGAAAGGGGGAGATGACTGTTTAAACACACACACACACACACACACACACACACACACACTACCTCCCTCCATTTGACATCTGCTGGTGTATGTAGAGCTTTAAACATATGTGGAATGATTAGGGCATTTACACACATGACTGCAAATGTCTTCCTAGGCCATTGAGTCCAGTCCTTTAAATGATCTCACGTTTTTTTTATTCTCTTCCTTCATTTCTTTCCTGGGTTTCATTCCTTTCCTAGTAGGGGTTGGAGGAGAGGGTCAGTTGTCAAACAGTTGACAAAGGGAATAAAAGTAGAAGAGGAATAAAAGCCTGTCCGTATGAGTCACTGCACATGTTAGACATGCCTGGCCTGTAGAATTTCCAGCTTATAGCTCGCATGATATTGTTAGCATAGGTAAGGTTGCCACTCAAGTTGCTTAGTAAAGAAATGAAGTCTAAGGAATGGATCAGTTGCATGGCATTTCCATAATGAGGAGCCGAATTGTCAGATTTGATATTTTTTTTTAGACAAAATTAAAATAAGAACAATAGCTATCCAAGCACTTGCTTTAAAAACTGATAACCCAAATAAGAGAAGATGTGAAAGTGCTTCCCATAACACTGAGAGCACTGGGTGGACACTACTGTAGATGTTTGTTTGGCTCTAGGTGTTGATTTCTGTTGAAGTGATTATTTTATTGTTGTAGGGATTTTATTGTTGTAATGATTCATTGAGGCACCCTGTCTTGCATAGACATTATTTATTCGCAAACTAAAAAAAATGCCTTTTGTTTTATTGCTAATTGAATATATTTATACTTTTTTAAAAAGTGAAATAGGTAATCAAACGTTTCAGAAGTGCTGAAGTGAATGAGGAAAACATTGCAATTGAAAGTCAGTAGTATTTATTTTAATAATTCAAGCTTTCTTAAAACCAGCACACTGATTTCTTTAGATTTATCTCCTATTGTATTTTTCGTTTTAAAATGTTTCAGAGCATCCATTGTTAAATGTTAATTGGATTGACCCTTAGGAAGTATTCTTTGATATTAAAATATCTACTATGTAATACACACATAACAGCAGCATAATGAGCAGTATTTTGATGAAAACTAAGACTAACATTACTTTGCAGAATTGTTCAAACTCTTTTTAGAACAGGGGCACTGCACATGTTTCCAGTTGTTTGAAAGATTGCTTTTATTGTTGTTCAATTCTATTCAACCTCAAATGAATCAATTTGACATGAAGACAATACCATCCAACATCTATTGTTTTGTAATGGACTGGTTCTACTTAACTTTAATCTGGAATTAGTTATAATCACAGGGACACTAAAAATCTGCTTCCCTCATTTTTTTTTTTTTTTATTATTTTTATCCTTATTTGGGAGTAGCAGAGACAATCTCACTCCTGATCTGATATCAACATCACTTAAGGCAATGGATTTACACCAGGGATGCATTTGTATCTATCCTGAAGCTAGGACCTCTTTCAGTATATCTGAGGAATAAAACACACTGCTTCTCTGATCTCACAGATTCTTCCCTTCATGCTTTCCCTCCTCTTTAAAGTAATCCTTGTCTGTTTTAGAGTTTATTGCTGACTACTGCTCTCTAACATCTATAGAAGGGCTTCTAAGGACTAGATCCAAAATGTATGTGTGTAAAAACCAGGACAAGGACTATAAGAATAGCAGAATGCCATGTACTGCTTTTGTAATTCTATTTGAACAATGAAACTTCTTTTTCTACCATCAGGTTTGCCTTCTTAGGTTTTAAAGCTTGGAAACATACCTGCAGTGAAGGAGAAAGGCAATGTAGGAAATGATAACGAAATGCAGTGACTTTCTGGAACTAAAGCAATTACTACTTGGAGGTTTCCAAGCGAGTAATTGCAATGCTATCCCACCATCCATTCATTAGCTCTATTCCATACAGCAAGGCATCACACAAAAAAGCCAAAGAACATGCCACAAAGAGAAGCTGAAGTACTGACCTGCAATTGTGTCTCCAGAAGTGTCACACCTGGTTCGCTGGTTAACCAGTTGTAGTTTCCCCTGTCCGCGTGTCCATATTTTCTCCAGCTGCTGCCTAAGAGCCACCTCATGCTTTCATTAACCTGGTACTCCATCTTAATCCTTCCACTTTGCTGTGCAGCTTGAAGCAGGGCCCCCACTTAGTTTTGACCCAGCTGGGCTGCTTTCAGCTAATGAGCATTTTATAAATTCTTTCCTATTTCCAGCGCTGAGGAGGGGAAAATGTATGTGTGCCAGTGGTGGGAAAGGGGAGGGAACAGCAACAAACTAAATAGATCTCGGATGCTCCTCTTAGTTCCAACTCAATCTCTCTGGATTTGCTTCACTGGCCTACATTACTAGAAAAGCTGGCATCAGGTATCAGGGATGGGATAACGTTCTGATTGGAGAGTTCCCTGCATTAGGAGTATTAAAGGGGAATTTGCCTGTGATTTCTGAGACCACATGGTCTTGACTCTGGATAGATAAATCTTCTATATTTAGATATCTAATAAACATTTTTTTTTCTTTGAAGAGCTCAATGCCTAGTGTAAAAGTTCCTTACACCTTGTAGGAAGGGAGGGGAAAAATCGATCCAAATTTCTCCTCACCTCTGCTGAATATACAGTCTCAGGCTAGAGAGGCAAGGACATAAGGCTAACCACTGCGTTGAATTATTTAGAAGCATTAGAATGTAGATGTTAATGATGGATCCGGAGAAAGATCTCTGCCAGAGAAGGCTTTGGTCACTGAGACTACATGATTGCTTTCAGTAACAACAAATCTGGTGGCTAATGACTGCTGTTCTTGTTTACTGCTTTCACGGTTAGGCTGAAATCAGTTTAGTGTAAAATCCTCTAAAAAATAAACCCCAACAACCTGTGTTAACATCTCAGAGCAGCAGCATGTATTTATAGAAGGACCTCACCCACCTATTTTGGACAGGTGAACAGATGATTTTCCATTCAGATAGAGGGAGGGACTGTGCAGAATGCTCTGTGCACCTGGAGGGAGCTTTTTTTTTTTTTACAAGATCCTAAAAGGTTTGATTTCTGCAGCAAGAAAGGGCTTGGGGCTGGACTCACGGGACAGGATCAGGGTTTCCTCAGGCCTTATTCCTTGATTTGACAGAAACTTCAGCCTCTCTTCTTTAACTTAATGCTCTAAAACACCTCTGGGCCTGATGGTGGAATACCCACAGCTCCAATGAAATGCAGCAGGATCTGTAGGTGGTGGGTGGATTTGTAAAGGGGAGGAGAGTGTTTGTGTAAGTAAATGAATGCACAGTGTGAGAGACTGATATAGCCATTTTTGCACATGCATCATGAATGTCACTTGATAAAGGCAAACATTCAGAAGTGAGGAAATGCCATTATTTAGGGTGACTGTGCTAGCTTTATTCACCCCTCCTGTGTGTGTGTTGTGATATTTGTGATGACAGGATAGTAGTGTGTGTGTATGTGTGTGTACCTTCAGTGCACACAATGGATTTCCTCTGTGGATAAAGCAGGGCTGTCTAGTACAGGAGTCTTCTGCCCATAGGACCCCTGTCCCATTTGTTGCCGAAGTTGGAATGTGTATGAGAGAAAGCAGGGAGCTGCATGAAGAGAAATGATGCTGTCCTTGCAAAGGCAGCTGCATGACACTTAGGATGTTAGAGTCTATCCTTGCCTCTGCTGCAAAAGGCCTTCTCTATAGAGCAGTCTCCAGTCCCAAAGTTACTCACAGTAAACTTTAGGTAGCCATTAATTGAGTATTCCTAGTTTTCTAGGTGTCTGACTTCTGATACGTTGCAGTGCTGAGCAATCTCTGCTGGAACTAAAATCAACAGTAGCTGGGCTTTAAAAACACCACAGCATTATATAATGGTCAACATTATGTTCAATTTAATCATAAACATATGTCCTCAATATCCCATCTTCCTGATTTGGCTCTCTGTCCCACTCTTTGCCTAGTTGGCCCTAATAATTTCTCTGCACCCTGGCTCATCAGAGCTATGTCTCTAATTCTCTTCCAGTCATGTAGTTTCCTGTTCCAGTCTTCTTGGCCAGCTATTCCCAGTCTCCCCCGATCCTAACTCCAGCTCTTGTTGTTTTCCCTCTTCCCAGAAGCCTCCAGTCCCCAAACTCCCTCTGTTTGCCCTCACCTAGCTGGGGCTATCATCTGCTGCATTTGAGTAGAAGAGGCTTCCTCCTCTACTCTGTAAGTGTTATCTACGTGAGCCACATCAGACTGAGATTTGGTTACGCTTCAGTTTAGCAAAAAATATAAAGCAAGATCCAGTGGCTGAAATGCAAAGTAGTACAATCAGCTTATAAATAATGGGCAATCATTTTTAGCAGTGAGGGTAGTTGAGTGAACACAACGCTTCTAATTTAGAGACTTATGTATTTCTGCACATCTTTAAAATTCCCTTCTACTTTCAGTGAAGGGAATTTCACATCCCCCCCGCCCCCCATATTTTTCTTCACATCCTCTTGTAAAATGTGTAGTTGAGAGTTAGCTTAAGTGATCTGTGTGTTGGGGTAAGGACTGGAGAGGTGTTCAGTTGCACCCCAGTGGGAGTGTTCTTGGAACACTGTGTGTGCGCGCGTGTGTGTGCGTGTGCATGCTTGGAGAATTTGGGGATTTTTTTAGGTTAAAATATAGTAAGTTATTGTATTACTATAATTTGTCAAAAGCCTCTGCTTCTACTGGCAACACAGGCAGTAGGGTAAATCTTGCCATAATTTAGGCTTGATGGTACCCCAGCAAAGGTACTGGAACCTATAACACTAACTTCAATACGTGGAGGATCAGGCTATTTCCTCTATGGGTAAGCTTACTTCTCTAAAATGGGCTGTAAGCTAGTTTCTCCATGTTTTTTTTCAAAAGTTACATCACTTTTTAAGTCTTAATCTTAGTGGGCACATCTATGTGTCCATTAATGTGCTTTTGGTAATGTGCATTAAATTTAGTACCTCCGTTGTGAGGTACTAGAAAAAGGTGCATTAGCATATTTTGATGTACATGAGCAAAAGAGCATGGATTTTTTTTTTTGGTGCTTTAATGTGCTAATAGGCTAATGAGCATTAAAGCACACATATAGACGTGCCCTGTGTAACTCAGATTAATTAAGCAATATTGCTAGAATACAACTGTAATGCACTGGCAAGTCAGGCCCTGTCACCTTTTTATTCTGGTATATTTTTTTAAATTTTTTTATTACCTTTCCATCAAGGACTACTGTTGTTCGGTCACAGAGGATTGTTCTCTGCTTTTTCTGTATAACCTTTAAGAAATGTGTTTGCAATTTAATACAAAAGCTATCAGTAATTATATCTTTACTAATATGTCAAATTATCCACTGCATTTCACAGCACTACTTCAGTGGAAGCCCAAGCACAAGGACAAGTATTGTGTTTTATTCGTAAAACAACATAAAATAGAAACAGGAAAAGCCTGTCATCTCATTCTCTATCGATTTCTCTTCATTCCCTTGAATTCAGTCTCTAGTGTTTTATTCCTTTTACTTCTGAGTAATCCAAAACCACTATTATTTTGCCCTGGGATTACACACACATTTAAAACAAGGTTGATGTTTATTTACCTTATAGACCGTGTATTCAGGGGCAGATCGGGGGG
>NW_017729034.1:92427742-92435466 GCF_001723915.1 Gavialis gangeticus
GGGGGGGGGGGGGGAGGTGCAGTGGCATGGCTGCACTTTCCTTTCTGACCATATGGTGGAAACAGAAAGCAGGGACTTAAAGAAGTCCTCAAAGAAAGTAAGACTACCCCCTTTTGCCCTCCATGCTCAGAGGCATGTCCTCTCTGCTTGCTACTCCCAATTCCTTCTCTGTCCTGGGGGCTGAAGGGAGCCCCTGCCCGAATCCAGTTGGGCTTCTTGGGGGCTAGGCTCAGTCTGGGGCACTGGCAGTGGTGGCAGGTGAACAAGTTCCCGCTCCCTGCCTGCTATTGCTCCCATCCAGCTGGAAAGTAGGTGTGGGGAGAGGCAAGCCACCTGCTGCCACTGTGCTCCAAGCCCTGTAAGTATGTACTCTGGTTGCTATTATGTGCTAAAGGGTTTCTTGCCATGTCATTGCTGCACTGAGTCAGCCATCCTACTTTCAGGTCAGGAGGTAGTGTGAATGGAGCAAGTGAGTATGTGTGTGTACCACTGCCTAGCACCATAATTCAGATGAATCGACACATGTATTGGTACCTGCCAAGGTTATATAGCAAATCCAGTGGTACAGCCTGAATAAAGGCCAAGGCTCTTACCTACTAGGTCATGCAGCAGCTCAGGTGTTCAAGGATGAAGAGTGACTCCAGTCATCCTTTTTTTAAAAAAAAAAAAAGTCAGTAAGATTATACTAGCATTTTCTAGGTTTGTTACCATCAATCAAACTGTTTCTTGTTTGATTCTCTAGCTGCTTGTTTCATTGCTTTACAAAGAACTCTTCCCAGTAGTAAAGCTGGAAAGAAAGCCAGCGTCGATCCTCTCAAAAGATGGTTTGCTGAGATTTAAGGTTTTTAAAACTACTTAAGTGCCCAAACACGCAGCTCGGCACTCTTGAAAATTCTTAAAGATGACTATAGCATTTTAGGTGCCCAAATACCTTTAAAAATCTGGCCCTAAGCCTTACTGACTAAATAGATATTTCATAATTTATGCATAGGGCACATTTATGGAGACAGATGCATTAGAAGTGCTCAGAAAAATAAATTTGTGTTTCAGAGCCTTTTGGAAGGAAAGGAAATATGCCAAAGTAAACCTCACTTAAATAATAAACAAAGTCCTTTGCACGTGCTTTCCTGTGTGCCTCTGGAGCAGATCATTGAGATAATTACTTTTATAAGAAATCTCAGAGAAAATAAAGGTGCTTCTTTTTGGGAGCTTTTTAACAAAAGTCAACAGGGATATTTTGCTTCTATGTTCTATTAAACCTGATTAAAGCTAAGGAATTAAGTCACTTTCTAACATGCCTTCGTGATCAGTGAGAGCACCTTGCTCAACAGAATTTCTGTTACAAATGATTTAATGAACCAATGTGGGCACTACTGCAAATTAAATATTTTCCACTGCTAGCATCTGGAAAAACTGTAGTGTCTCCTTGTTTTTAAAAAACTTTAGGAAACAGAGGTAGACAATTTGTTCCAGGGATGCTGTTAGGGCCACATGGTACAGTTTTCCAGGGCCCAAGGCTGTTTAGTTTTCTATTGCACTATGGTTCTGTTTTGGTAGGGTTGCCTTATAAAGAGCTGGGGGCTGTATGTGGACTTCTGCAGGGGGCCTCCAAAATATATATTTCATTGAATCTTGTTGCTTCAGATATCAGGGGATGACAGATAATGATTTTATTTACTTTTTTATTTATTTGCAGTGGTACACATTGCACATCGCCTGCATATTCCTTTCCGAGTTTCTTTTTATTACTTGTAGTAATATAAAGAATTGGAAAATCTCTTTATATGAAATATTTTGTTGAATCTGGGTAGTCTTCAAATGGGTATCTAAAAGGTCTTTTGAGACTTTTGTCTATTATTTGTTGCATCTTGGCATAACAAGTTTTGATTTTATAAAGGCACTGTGCCAGCATTTGTGTTGTATGTCCTGATTCACAACTCTGTATAACTTAATTACAGGATAGGCCTTCGACGCAAGCATTTGGATTCCAGTGCTTTGTAGCAACTGGGGACTGTGGATCAGAACGAGTCTTCCAGCAAAAAGACCTGGAGGAGTTAAGCTCCTTATTGATACAGACTTTATTTTCTAGCAGCAGAATGGAAGTATGAAAAACCTGCCACTGATTTCTTTCTTTCTTTCTTTTTTTGCTTGCAGAGTGGAAGTGGAAGTGGGACAACTCCCAAACAGCTATTCTTTTCCAACACAGTTATTCAAGACCCACAAACTCTCAAGGCCACCGTTCAACCTTCTGTCTTGTTTTGTATCCACTACATTCAAGTGCTTCTTGGTAACACTGCTTGTCAAGCATTTTCCTTCTATTACATAGCTGTGTTTGGATTATTTTCTCTTAAATGTATTGGCTTGCATTTTTCCAGGTTGAATCTCATTTGGTTAATTCCTGCTATTTCTCTAATCTCCTTAAGTCCATTTGCATTTCCTCTCTGTTCTCAGATGTCTTGGCTCCTCTCACTTTGCCTTAAAAGTGGATTTAGTTTAAATGTGCTTTATGTATCCTTTTTCCCCCAGATCATTAATGATACCTTTTAAGAAAACAAAACCCAGTGCAGATTGCTGCATGATCTCTCTACACAATTCAGCCTAATTAAGTACAGCCAATGATTCTGTGATTCTGCTTTGCCCACAACTTTTTAGTTTTCAGTCCACTTATCAATATGTTTGTTAATTTACATGATTTAATTTTCCTAATTGAATTTTGTTGCCGTGTAGAAAGCAATTTAGAGAAGTACAATGTCCACTCCACTGGGTTAAATTTTTTTTGGCTGCTAAATTGGATAGAAAAATGTTTTCCTAGTGAGATGTATTCACTGTAGGGCTCATGCAGTGTATTGTTCAGAATGTCTCTAGCTTCTAGGTATAAAAGGGATTTTATTCCTCTCACTGTGTGTCCCATTGTACTACTTGGAACTGATGTTAGACATTTAGAGCTACTATGGTGAAGAAAACTCTTCCTTGTTCTTCGGATTGGAAGTCTTCTACCTTACAGCACAAGTTCTGTACTTCACAAGATTTAGAGAACAGAGTCCTATCATTGGAAGGGACCTCAAAGGTCAACCCATGCATGAATACAGGAATGCTACTCCTAAATCATCGCTACCAGTTGGAGACGTAACAAACAGTTGGTGCCCTGGGCAAACCGTGGGAGCAGCAGTTTTTCCTGTGCTGGGAAATCCTAAATAGTCCCTGGCTACACTACTGCCACCCCTGCCACGTGCTCTCCCACCCTGGCTGTTGGTCTTAAAGCAGCATTAGCAGTCCAGGACAGTTTGGGAGTTCCCTTGGGTTATTCTTGCTGCCAGTTGCATGTTCCATATGTGTGGGGGGCAGTTCCAGTGCCCATCCTAATTTTGGTGCCTGGGTGGATGCCCTTCTTGCCTACCCCTAGTTATGCTACTACTGCTGCCAGCACTTATCCTTTGGTGAAGGAGATGCCATGGCTTCCTGGAGACTCTATTCCACTGCCTTACTCTTCTGACACTAAGGAAAAGTTTTCATGTTATCTAATCTAAATCAATTTTGCTGCAATTTAATGCAATTGGTTTGTGTCCTGCCCTCTGCAGAGAGGAAAGTTGTTCCCCCTCTTTTTGGCAGCCTTCAGTTATTTTCAGACTGTTATCATGTTCCTCCCCATAACTTTTTCTCTCATTTTTCTCCAAGCTAAACATAACTAGTTCTTTCATCCTTTCCTCATGTATCCATGCTTTATCTCTTTTTATTTTTTAGTCGCCAGCCTCTGGACCCTCTCTAACTTCTCCATGCCCTTCTTCAAATGTGCAACACAGAACTGTATGTAATACTCCAGAGCTGCGTACAACCATTGCTTCTCTATTGTTAGAATTGCATTTCCTTGGGTAGAAACTGTAGGTGTACAAATGTGGACACAGTTTCTACTGCACCAAAAATGACACTTCTGGTAGAAAAATAAGTAGACTCCAATGATGTAGAAGTTTTTACTAGGGGAATCAGCACATACTGCATATACTTACCCTACTAATAGAGGCTGCAGTGCTCTCCTCTGGCATCCCAGAGTGCCCTGCTCCTTTTCTCGTCCCCCCAGTTGCTCTAGGGAAACAATTTGTAACTCAGGCTGCACTCTGCTGTTGCAGCCCAGCACAAAGCAAATCGCACCCCTCACAGCTTTGGTCCAGGAAAGCCCAGCTCAGCCCCTCTCTGCAGCCCCAGGGCTGTGTAGCTCTGTACCCCTCCATACTGATGTGCTAGCACCCAACCTGCACTGGAACTGGGTCTTTCAACTGGTGCCAGGGAGGTAGGAATCCACTGGGGGCTGCTGGAGGCTTGAAAAAAAGGAGACCCGCTCTGGGTTTCCTGTCTCAAAGCCTTACAGCTGGGAAGGAGCGGGTGTTGTGGGTAGGAGCTCCCCAGCTCCTCTGGGACAGTCATTCAGTTGGTGCTGACCTGTGCTTTCTGCTGCTGTTGGCAGTAGGGGAACCTGCACACTGGGATGCGTGCACAGGGGCTGCCTGGCTTGGTGGTGTCAGCAGCACAGATCTGCAGATCACCCACCAGACCTTATAATATTTATACTGTGCTCTTCTGCTAAGTTTTTCTACTAGGGGAACAAAACCAGGAGAATTCTCTCAGATCTTACAAACTGGTCAGGGGGGACCAGCAGGCATTGGGGGAGTCCCTGTTCCCGCGAGCACTACCAGTGCCCATAACAGTGTGAGCAGTATCAATACCAGAAACCTTATCCATATTGTTATTACATGACCATGTAGCACTTTTCAGAATGTTTTCACTTTTTCAGAATCTTTAAGCAGTGGTGTCAGTGCTTTTCTTGAAGCAGTTACTCTGTTTTAATAGCCATTACTATGTATGTATATGTATGTATGTGTATATATACATATATATAGATACACACATACACATATATACATACACACATATATATCAACATCTAATAGAATATATACACACATATGCACACGCGCGCACACACACACACACACACATATGTGTGTGTTTATATATGCATCTGTGTGTGACTTCTTTAGATGTTGCTTTTGATGTAACCAGTTAATCATTCATTGATTCTTCTAATGTAGGTAGCAAAATGCTACAGTTTCCATTTCAGATAGGAAGAAACCAAAACAGAAAGGCTAAATAATTAGCCTGAGGCCACAGAAAAATCAGTCAGAACTAGTATTAGAAATTAGAAATTCTTGGGTCCAGTTCAGTGCTCAGTCCTCTCCACAGACTTTTCTAAAAGATAAGAAAGTTGTACCAAGTCCATGGTGGAAAGTTTTCTTTGAATTGAAATGTAAATTATTTATCACAGAATTCACTGGCAGACTCTTGGGAATTCCACCACTGATTTTAATTTAGCTGAATCAGAGCTGAAACACCACCCTAATCCAATCACTCTGCATTACTCCGTCAGTTCAGAGATGACACCCCAGGACTATGGCATTGGACACTGTTAGCGTGAGCTCCCAGTTAGGAATCTGACAAGACCTACACAAGTACCCTTGAATATGCAAGATACAAATTGGGTATAGAAAACTAAACAGATGAAGAAAATCTTGTGTTCACAAAGGCCCCAGTCCTGCAAACACCTTTTTAAAAATTTATGAATAATTTTTCCTTGCATGGATACTCTTGTGAATGGTTATATTCCTGTCAGTAAAATTATACCTAAGTCTGAGTGGCTTTGGATATGTCCCAAAGAAAAGGATAGATGGGTAAAAGAGGAACTGATTCCAAAAACGTATAAACCTAAACAAAGATCTCATGCTTGTGCAATTCTCTGGTTTCAACAGGGTGCTCAGCTGAATTCATAAGATTGAGTCAAGCGTATGTTGGTAAAGTCTCAGGTATCACATCTGGCCCATAGCAGTATTTTACTAGGTCTGCAGGGCTTCCAGAAGTACTGGGATGTCAAGGGCAGGACCTGCTGCTAAATTCCTAGCTATGAAGCCCCTCTGGGCACATGTCAGTGGCAGGGGGGCAAGCAATGGCCGAGTTGACCCCTGCCACTTGCCTTGATGCTGCCACCAAATCTGGATCTGGTCCATGAGGAGTCTCATAGTATGGATCTGACCCTGGGGGCACAGGTGTTTGACACACTTGGGCTAAGTGACCACTTGAGAGCTGGTGGTGGGAATGAATTACAGATTACAAATATTTGAAGGGTGTAAACACCCTTGAAGGGGAAGAATTATTCAATGTTACAAAGCACAGATGCTAACAGGAAAGATTTTGCAGAGGGACAACATAACCTGTACATCTGAAGGACTTTGTAACCGCAAGATGTATTAGGTTATGCAGTAATGTCTCAAGGGGAGCTGTGGAGACGTTCTGACTGGGCCCTGTAAAACCAGCCTGGACAAAACACTAGCAAATGTACTGCTGACAGAAATCCCGCATTGGGAGGTAGAATGGATGATTTAAATAGTTCTTTCTCTAGCAACTTGCATGGTGCTATCGTGTTTGCTGATCACTAGATCTAAAAACCAATATGCTACTTACTGTTGCAAAAAAGACATTTGAGTAATAGCCACTGCATTCAGGTCCTCTCAGATACACTTGCTACACTCAATCTGTGTGTGTGTAATCAGCCTTTATATCTGGGATTGGGTATCAGTTATTTAAAGGCTAGAATGGCTGCTTATCACAAGGAGTTGTCCCACTCCAGAAATGCCTGCAAGCAATTGCATAATAGGCATATGAAGAAGTTACCATGAGGTAAGCAAGGCTAGGGATTTAGAGCACCTCAGCTAGTTATTGCTACATAACAGATATCCCATAGTAGTTTCTCTCTTTCTTTTCTTCTTTTATTGAGCATAGCTTATCATGGTAAATGTTAGTATGTGCATACCACAGAAGAGCATACCACGTGCATCTCATGTAGGTTCCTAGCCAAGATACAGGACCTCCATCTAACCCAGGAGGTGCACAGCCCCACCAGGGGAGATGCCTTGTTGGATCTGGTCCTGGCTACAGCTGACGACCTGGTGAGGGGACTGTGGGTGCTCGATTACCTGGGCGACAGCAATCATCACCTGCTGGAATTCACCATCCAGCGCAAGGTGGTGCAAAGGCCTACAGCAAGGCAGCAGCCCTGGATTTCAGGAGGGTAGATTTCAATGAGGTAAGGAGAATAGTCAGGGAGGCACTGAGGTCTCGGAGGGGAGGGGAGGAGGGTGTCCAGGAGGAGTGGTTGTTCCTTAAGGAGACGATCCTCCAAGCCCGAAGGGAGGTAATTCCAATGCAGATAAAGGGGGCAAGAGGGCACAAAAGCCCCCATGGCTCACCAAAAGCATACGGGAATGTCTCTTAGCTAAAAAGGAGGTGTATACCCAATGGAAGAGACGGACCATCACCAGGGAGGATTATAGTGCGGTTGCTCGGGGCTGTAGGGGGGCGGTTCAGGAAGGCCAAGGTGGAAGTAGAGCTGGGACTAGCTTCCCAGATCAAGGGCAACAAGAAGTCCTTTTTTAAATACATAGCAGGTTAAAAGAAGGTACCGGGTAACATGGGCCCTCTGTAGGACACGCTAGGAAATCTGGTCGTCGCACCAGACAGCAAAGCTAACTTAGTTAACAATTTCTTTGCCTCCATTTTTCTGAGTAGGGACCGGGTCACCCCCCCCCACCCCCACTGGGACCCCCGTAGGTCCCAGGGGAGGTGCACCCAGGCCTAGGGTCAGTGAGGACCTAGTCAGGGAACTTCTGGAGGGACTGGAC
>NW_017729034.1:92436568-92440462 GCF_001723915.1 Gavialis gangeticus
CCTCCACAAGAGACGGCTGAGGGGGGATCTAGTGGCCTGTTACAAACTAGTTAGGGGGAGTCCCTGTTCATTGACAGACACTGGGGGAGTCCCTGTTCCCCCGAGCACTACCAGGGGTGACTAGAAATAATGGTCACAAGCTGGCAGAGGGTAGATTTAGGCTAAATATCAGGAGGTGCTACTTCACAGTCAGGGCGGCTAGGATCTGGAACCAACTTCCAAGAGAAGTGGTGCTGGCTCCTACCCTGGGGGTCTTTAAGAGGAGGCTGGATGAACATCTCGCCAGGGTCATCTGACCCCAGTACTCTTTCCTGCCATGGCAGGGTGTCGGACTTGATGATCTGCTCAGGTCCCTTCCAACCCTACCAACTATGAAACTATAAGAGTGCATGGCCATGTCTACATGTGCCTCTATGGCACTGTCTTTACTTCCTTTGGAAAGTACTAAATGATGGCAGACGGGTATTTTTAGATGCTATGCTGCTGTAGTGATGCGCTGTAGTGAGAGAGCATAACAGCAGCATCATGGTTTGTGCCCACCGATGCTACATTGCTCTACCATGTTGTTACTGAGACATAGTGTCTTGTGTAGACATACCCCATATGTGTTAAATTCCTACCCTCATTTACTTCATGGTAATTTGCTTGTGTGCCCAGGCCTTAACCGATGAGTAGATGTTTCTGTAGCTTTTGTTCCTACTAGATAATTCTTGAAAACTTTTCACTGTTATATTACCACTGGTGCAGCTGTGCTACGGACAATGCTAGTATACAATTTAAACACCTGGTGCTATATATTTTTTTTACAATAATATTGCTGTACTCCAAACCTAGACAGTGTCTCTGGCTCCTGGAGACTCATTGCACTGCAGGAGTATCTTTTTATCCTTCCCAGACTGTTTGGTTGGTGTCAGGAGTATGAGCGGAGAAGATGAAAGGGTTAGGGCTTGCTACAGGCAGGGTGCATCTATACATAAATTTGATCCAAGACCAGTTTACTTGCAAGTAAACTACTTGTGAGTAAATGCTCCCAGGCAGGTATCTACACACGCAGGGACGTGGAAGCAGATTTCCTGCTCCTAGCAGAAAACAGCTCCCACTTTCTGTGGTCCTGCAGTGGGCCCCTGCTGCCACCAGGGGAGCTTGAGGCTTCCCCTGTGTGCTAGCCCAGGGGCTGGCAGGGAGCACTGGGCCAGGAAGCAGCTGTCCCTGCCTGGCAGCAGGTGGCTCTGGGGGACAGGGAGCAATATCCCCCTGTCCTGGCAGCAAGGAGTTCCCAGCCCCAGCTCCCTGATCAGGGCAGGGGACTTGGAAAGAGCTTCAGGGGGTCTCATCCTCCTGCCCCAATTCACCATTGGGGCATCTAGCAGTGCAGTGAGCCCTCAGCTAGGCAGGGATTCCTTGCCCAGTTGGGGGCTCACTAACAGCTGCCCCACAGGTGGATGGGGCAGGGGTCTGGGACCTGCCCCTCCCCATAAGCTCTTTCCAAGTCTGATCAGAGACCTGCCCCCGACTGGGACAGTTCCCCTGACTGGGACAGCTCCCCAGCCCCTGTCAGCAGGAAGCTCCCAGTGCCTTCTCTGCACCCCTAGCACCAGTGCTAGGAGATCCTTATCTCCTAGTGCTTGGGCTGGGAAATCCTTATCAGCCAGTGCCAGCCCTGTGACCATGGCGCTGGCACTGAGATATAAGGATCTCCCAGCACTGGCCCTGCTGTTGTAAAGTTGGTGCTGAGAGAGAAGGATCTCTCAGCCCCCCGCTCCCTGATTTGCAATCTCGGACTGGAGGGCTTGGAGCTTTCTGCTGCCAGGGCAGGGGGACATAGTTCCTGCCCAGGCTCCAGTGGCAAGGCCCACCCTGGCAGTAGGCAGCTTCCAGGGGCAGGGAGTAATCTCTAGCATCTGCACAAGTGCTACTGTGCAGTAACTACTCA
This sequence comes from Gavialis gangeticus, assembly GCF_001723915.1. Lineage (NCBI taxonomy): Eukaryota > Metazoa > Chordata > Crocodylia > Gavialidae > Gavialis > Gavialis gangeticus. The sequence goes on from NW_017729034.1 coordinate 92,438,502, forward strand.
CAAGCAAATTTGCTACTTGTATTTGTAGGTAGCAAATTTATTCATGAGTAACGATGTTTACTGAGCAATAAGCATGTGCATGTGTGCACATGCTTATTGGACAGTAAACTACACTACTTCACATTAAAGCATCTCATGTAGATGTGCCTGTGGAGTAGAGTTTCCAGCATGGGTCCACGGCCCAGGGTCAGAGCTAGAACCCTATCCATGTAGAATTGCTCCCTGCTGCTGCTACTGAAGTCCATTTGGCTCCATTTATCTGGGTCCTCCATCTTAAAGATAGGAAAGGATAATGCTTTCTCAACTCCCAAAAGCATGCAGTGTTGTCTTGGAATTCAGTAAGTTCCCTCTAGGCGAAATCCAAGACCACCAAAGGGAATCATATTATGCTGAATCTCCCCTCCCCACCTTCCTCACTTATTTGCTACAGAAAGCCAGGGAAGATGTCACTTGGAGATTGCCTAGAAAAGTTATTAGGCAAGCTAGATTTGAACTGTCACCTTTTTTTCTTTTTTTTCATGGTCGGCTTTGCAAACTAATAATCCTTAATCTCTAGAGTTTCAAGCCCACAAGAGCATACATTGAAGTATTTAATTATTTAATGTTCTTTTAAAAGAAGAAAAGGCAATGTATGCAAGAAAGATGTAAGATCCGCTCTGATGAACATCAGTGCAGCTGGGACTGTAAACGAACACTTAGATATATTGGAGCACTCATATTTCATACATTGTTTTAGTGCAGCCCATCATAATTCAATCTAGGAACCCTATTCTCATAGTTTTTCCCAGGAGGGGATTAATTACATTGCTGTGTGGACCATTTAAACACAGAAACCCTTGGTTGCCTTTCTCTTGTATATGTGCAGTACATTTACAAAATGATTTCCTTTTTGTCCTTCTTCCTCCTTCCTGTTGCAGTTGGCATTCTCACTACTGTCCCAGGCTTAAAGTCTCAGTCACCTTTTCATAGATTTCATAGATTCATAGACATTAGGGCTGGAAGGGACCTCGGAAGATCGAGTCCAGCCCCCCACCCGAAGGGCAGGAACTCAGCTGGGTCATAGGATCCCAGCAAGATAAGCATCCAATTTGCTCTTGAAGGTGTTCGATGTAGGTGCTTGAACCACCTCTGATGGCAGGCTGTTCCAGACCTTGGGGGCTCGGACAGTAAAGAAATTCTTCCTTATGTCCAGCCTGCAATGGTCTTGCAATAGTTTATAACCATTTGACCTCGTCATCCCTTGGGACGCTCTGGGGAACAAATGTTCCCCCAGATACTGGTGGTCACCCCTGATAAACTTACAGGTGGCCATCAGGTCACCCCTGAGCCTGGGCTTTTCCAGGTTAAAGAGCCCCATGGCTCTCAGCCTGTCGTCGTAAGGTCTGTTTTCCTGACCTCTGATCATGCACGTGGCTCTTCTCTGGACTCTCTCAAGCTTCTCCACACCCTTTTTGAATTGTGGGGCCCAAAACTGGATGCAGTACTCCAGCTGCAGCCTCACCAAGGCCAAGTACAAGGGGAGAACGACGTGCCAGGATTTTCTTGAGAAGCATCTATGGATGCAAGCCAGCATTCTGGTCGCTTTACTAGCCTCAGCATCACATTGCAGGCTCATGTTCATCATGGGATACCAGATCAAAGGCTTTTTTGAAGTCAAGATATATGACATGACATCAATCTCTTCTCTCTTGTCCAGGTGATAGGTCACCTGGTCATAGAAGGAAATGAGATTGGTCAAGCAAGACCTACCCGCAACAAACCCATGCTGGCGAGCCCTCAGGATGTTGGCGTCGGCCAGTCCCTTAAGGAAGGTCTCTTTAATAAACTTTTCTAAGACCCTCCCTGGGATAGAAGTCAGGCTGATGGGCCTATAGTTTGCTGGATCCACTTTCCTCCCTTTCTTGAAGATAGGCACCACACTGGCCTTCTTCCAATCTTCGGGCCCTTCACCAGAGCACCAG
>NW_017729034.1:92440613-92448456 GCF_001723915.1 Gavialis gangeticus
AGAGCACCAGGAGTTTTCAAAGATCCGTGCCAGGGGCTGGGCTATGATGCTCGCCAGCTCCTTGAGTACCCTGGGGTGCAGATTGTCAGGGCTGGCTGACTTGAAGGTATCTAGCTTCTCAAGGTGTTCCTTCACGAGGTCAGCATTGATGGAGGGCAGGGGCTCTCCCTCACCCGGACCTCCCTGTCCCGTAGGGCACCAGGGACCGATGAAAGACCGATGCAAAGTACCCATTTAATAGGTTGGCTTTTTTCTGGGCATCAGTTGTCAGTTGCCCCATCTAGTTTAACAGGGGTCCAATGTTGCCCTTTTTTTCCCCTCAGGCTCCCCACATATCTGAAAAAGGACTTTTTATTGTCCTTGATACTCGAAGCTAGTTTTGACCTCTGGTAAGTTTTATTTTATTGTTCCTGTAGGCAGGACCGTTAGTAGGATTCCTTCTGGAAACCCCATTGAATAGTAAGACTCCATAAGGTGCCATACTTCTCAGTACTTCTATGTTCACGTCACATCTTGAACCAGTGGATGAAATTTGTTGTAAAGCCTTCATCTTTTCTGCCTTTTATTCTTCCTTCTGACTATATCATTTTAAATGGTCCCAGGTTCTGTATGTGGTGCAGTGGGTAGAGAACTGAACAAGGCCTGGCTTCTCTTCCTATCTCTGACACTCCTGCTGGCTGACCTTGGGCAAGTCTCTGCAATGCTCTGTGCCTCAGTTTCCTTATCTGTAAAATAAGAATGAGGACATTTTTACATCCTTTGCAGATCACTGAAGAGCTGCTGGTGAAAGTGCTATATAAGTGCTAGGCATCTTTACACTGTTAGTCAGTAGTGCACCTTGCGAGGCAGCTGGAAACATATGATTTAACTTCTGATGAATTACTTTAAATGAAACATTTTGCTACCTCCTTCAAATTCCTTCATTCAGGGGTCAGACCCATTGCCACCTTTGGGACCACGAAGGAATGTTATCCCATGGTCTGATTGGTATGGACTGTGGAGAGAGGGGGAAGGGAGAAAGGGTGGACTCACTTTCCTCTGCTTTGGGGTGGGGACATGGTTCTCTTTCTTGGGTTTCTTGAGCTTATTTTAACAAATTACTGGTACATCCTGTCATTACAGTGGCAGGACTTTGAAAATGCCCTGACCAGGCGATTGGACTAGGTAACCACCTGAGGTCCCTTTCAGCTTACTATTCTATGATTCTAATCTCACTCTACTTTTTCATAAAATGAATATAATGGTCTTGCAATAATACAAGAAGTATTAAATATTTAAACCACCTGGATATCAGCCAAGTTTGGAAACTTTCGGCAGAGTCAGTTTCCCTGAGATGATCAAGGGCACAAAGAACAACTTGTTCAGTTACATAGATTATTGTATTCCTTTCTAGGCATAATGTGTCCTTCTGGCGAGTTTCTCTTTATTTATACCATGGTCTATTGATATCTGAGACACAAGTGATATAGTAGAACCAAGTCATGGATAAAAGACATTAATGGAATCTTGGCTGCACTAAAGTGAATGGAAAATTTTCATGGACTTTGAGGCCAGGATTTCACCCACTTGACACTGACTTATTTTTTTCTGTGTAACCTTCAGCAAATTCCTTAAGGTGCAGACAGAAGTGCAGCTCCTCACTGTAACTGAGAACACTTTGCAGGAAGCGTTCTGAGTTGCAACCATCCCCCAGAGCAAACAGAAGTTCACTGTTGGTTCCAGCTGGGAGGGGAATCTAGCTGCTGCCCGGGAGCATGTAGCTGGTTCCCCCTAGCAACGGCCCCTCCTCCCTCACAGCCTGTCTCTGTTTTCAGAATGGGAGGCAGGAAACAGAGCAGAAGGAGCTCATCCTAGGGGTCCCCCAGCTGGTGCTGGAGGGTGGGGTGGGTCAACTGGAGCTGCCTCACCTGAGGAAGGCTCCAGTACACGTGCCCCATTCTCCAATAGGGGCTGAAAACCCCCCCAGAAAGAACCTCCTCTACTCCCATTCTGAAAAGAGCAACAGGCTGAGGGGCAGCACAGACGCAAGTTACAGAAGATGCTATGTTTTGAAATGTTTTCATCTGATCCCTCATGGGCTATTTTTGAAGTGGTCTGCAGCTGTGCACTTGTGTTTGATAACTTCACTGCGTCACCATTAAATCTCCGGGTCAGGCATCTTCCATAATCATGACAATCCAAAAAAGAACAGGTGTGAAGTAGGTAACTGGCTACACCATGAAAATTGTCAGTTCTGTCTGCATCCTTAGTCTGTTCAGGCCTCAAATTATGCCATCTGCAAAATGATGGCAATAGTATTTGCTGTTAGAGCACCTTTATATTTGTAACCAAAACTTGTTCTATAAATGCTAATCAGTGTTTTCTTTCCCAGTTTAGTTGAAAAAGGTTTGGGTTAAATCAAGAAAAGGACTTGGGAGCCTAACTCTCACATTAAGGTGCCCAGATCCAAGACTGTGATTTCCTTGCTTATGTGCTGCCTTATTCCAAGGGCACCTAAATTTCATGAACATCTCAGATTCTGATGTTAGAATTCCCTGGGGGCTCACAGCCCTGGTATCATGGTGTAGCCAGTCACCTACCTCACACCTATTGTTTTTTGGATTGTCATGATTATGGAAGATGCCTGACCTGGAGATTTAATGGTGATGCAGTGAAGTTATCAAATTCTCCACTGGAGGGTGTGTGCGTGTGTGTGTGTGTGTGCGTGTGTGTGGAGGTATATTAGAGTAATTTGCATCTATTTAGCCCTTTGCCCTTTTGTCAAGTCTGCCAACAGTTACTGCAATTAGTTCCACTCATAGGTGTTGGATACTTAACTGTCCACTAGAAACTGGACTGAGACTATCAGATGCATTTTATTGTAGGGTGGTAACAATTTCTAGCCATTATTGCCTTGAGATTGACTCAAATGTGCAGCTGAGACGTGAAATGTAGGGTGGTCCATTGTGTAGTATTGACTTTCTACTCTGTGCTACAGCATCATCAGTGATGATTGTGTGATATCAGAACAAAACAGTATCCATCAACTGACTTGCTACAGAATTTGAAAATGAAGCACCTACACTACTGTCTTTGCACCAACCCAATATTAGTACTGTGCATCGTTGTTTCCCTATTTCTGACTGAAGGAAAACAAACATTTTAAAAAATCAATAGTTAGACTTTAGAAAATGTCCTCTGACTAGATTTAAATACATCAAACTTTAGAACAGAAACCACTAGATACACTTCCATAAAAAAGCCTATTAAATATTATCCGGATCCCTTTTTAAGGCAGTGTGTGGAGTTATGGCTATGCATTATGCTGAAACAGTGCTCAGAAAACATTTGCAAGGTAAAATGGAATATATGCTAAGTAAAGTGCTTGAGGGTTGGATGGCCAGAGGGTGTTGCTGGAAGCCCTATTCTCCCCATGCTAAAATGAGAGCTTAAATTATTAGGGTCATGGTGAGACCAGACATGGCCAGCATAGCAGCAGGGTTAATGCTAGACTTTTGCTGCAGTGGTTAGGAATATGTGCTGCCTGCTGGTGAGACTGTTCTAATGCAATATTCCCATAGCCTGGTCAGAATTACCTTACACAGCAGCAATCCTTCCTCCAGCAATTATCATTTACTTCCTTAATGGTACTTTAAAATCTGACATGACTCCACTCAAACAGGCAGTAATGTAACTATGTATTTTAAAAAGAGCTGAAACAATCAAAGACCCTGAAGAGGAGGGATTACATTTTTATTTCAGATTTACAAGCAACATTATCTTGCTTCTAAAAATGATGTCCTTGAACAAGTGGTGCAGGGACCAAATATAAAACCTCGCTGCTGGAGCTAAGGTGCCAGCAACATTTGTGGATTTATCCATCTATGTGTACAGAGCCCTGAATTTACAGCCACAGAGGACCAGTTGTATGCACTGTTGTTGCTAGTAGTAATATCTAGAGGTTGCAACCAGATCAGAGTCTCCTTGTGCTAGCTATTGTATAGATATCTCAAAGGGACTCCTAAATACCCATTAACTAATGAAGTTAATAGCTATACCCAGCACTTGAGTACAGATTCTTTCAGTCATATCCCTGGAAGAGAGCTGAAAACCAGGGGCTCTTACAAAACGTTGCACATGGATCGTTAGTGATCTAAGAAGCACATTTCCTGCAACAAATAGTTTCCTGGTGGGATATAACACTGCTTATTTGCAGAAATGCAATGATTTTTGTAATAAGCTCATACTCCTCCTCTTGAATGTATAATGCCATGACAAAATGCCAGTAGCCCCTGTTTCTTCCCCTCGCTCATCTGGATTTGGAATAGAGGAAAGGGGAATGTAGCTGAATCCATGCTGTCCACACTCCAGAGCTAGGGACAGACATTACACACAAACCAGTTTAAGTGATCAAAAACTGGTTTAAACCTGTAACAGAACAGATGTTCAGTGCACACAAACCAGTTTCAAAAGGGCTGAAACCGGTTTGAGATAAATCTGGTTGAATGCAGTATCAGCCTTAACTGATTTGGGTCAAATCAGTTTATGCAATGGACTTGATCTTCTGAGGTCCCTTCCAGCCCAAATGTCTATGAAATCTATGTCTGTCCCAGACCCCTTGCTGGTTTAAAATAAACCAGAGTCACCCAGCGTTCCTGCATGTTCTCTGGGCTGGGCTGAGCTGGGCTGGCCTCTGTTCCCTGGTGGCAGCTCTGGTAGAGACTGCAGACACAGCAGTCCCCTCTGCCCTACACCCCGCCCCCCTCGCTGCTTGCTGCTTAAGCAGGAATCTGCCCACTCTCCGTCCCATCTCCCACAGCATGGACCCCAGCCCCATGGACCCTAGGCACAGCTAATGCTGCCAGGTGTCTCTCTCACAGAACAGTGACTGCTTGGGCTATTTGGAGCTAATAAGCAACAGGTCAGCCCTGTAAGCTGTTTAAGAAGAGTTTGAAGTAATGGAGAGAGCCTGTTGTTTTGCTGATGAAGTGATAATCATTGTTGTCAGTCCCCTGATGGCTTGCTCACCTATCAGTTTTCTGCAGACAGTATAAAGAAGCAGGGAGAGGGAGATTGACAAGCTCTGTATCATCAACAGATGCATGCACTGCACCCCCTGCCCCATGCCTCAGAGTGCTTAGCTGGGATCTGGGGTCTGGCAACACTCCTGCCTCTTGAGCAGCCAGCAGGGAAAATCCTGGGACTGCAGACAGACATCCCTAAGCAGAGGTTCTGCTGGGGCCTGACCATGCCCCCCTCAGCTCAGTACTGTAGAAGGGAAGGGAGGGCTGCTCTAGTGCCCCCTGGTGTCTATCCTGAGCCAATGCAGGCATGTGCCTGACTTTCCTCAGTCCACAGAGAATGTCTGTCCAGTTACAAACCAGTTCAGCCTAGCCAGATAAGACTAACCTGCAAAGATTTAATCAATTCGGGCTCAGACTTTTTGAAAGCCTGTCCGTAGCCTAATAGACATACTCTTTATGGAAGGAAGGTGCTTAACCTTTTAATTCAGGGCTTGCGTGGCGAGGAGCCGCAAGCCATACCAGCACGGACCAGGTGCCCCTGGACCTATGTGCTGTATGAATGACCTCCTTTCACCTTATTCCACTTTCCCCACCTACCCCTGTACCAAACTGTGCATGTAGGCCATTCCCATACAGGATGTTGTGCATGGGTCCCTGGCCACCCCTCTGGGCTGCCAAGCTGCCACATCCTGTGCTGCCCAGAGGGAGGGGGATCCTGGAGCCGTTATCTGCTGCTAATGTTACTGCAGCCAAAGTAATGGCAGAGAGATGGCCAGGATGGAGCCTGTGTGCCACAAATTAATCCCTGGGGGGAAAGGGCAGGGGGAATGGGGGCTGTGAGTTGGACAGCCCTGTGCTAACCCAACCTCCAGCTGCACTTTATGAAGAAAATAAACTGGATGTTTTGAGCAGCCTCTTCATGATCTTTAGCTGTCATATGCCTGTTACCCATGAAGACTGCAATAGCATAGGATCCTAAATCTTCCTAAACAGCAGAAAATGCCATTCTACCAGTGAACCCCAGTCAGCTGTACTTAGTTACTGTGAGCTGATTCACTTTCAAGAGTATAACAGCAGCTACTGCTTAGTTTTTTAACTTTTGGATACATCAGACAAAGAAAACCAAAGAATAAATCCTCTTGTTCCAAAAGGGAACTGGCAAGATTGACTGACTTGAACTCAAGCTATTTCTCCCTTTGTCTTCTGAATGCTGCTCTTTGCTTTCCTGTTTTGCATCTCTTTGCATTAGCAAGGATTCTTAGGGTGATATCTTTTACTGGAGCGACTATACAGTTGGGATAAAGATAGACAAACTTTTGAAAGCAAGACATTCTTTGCCAGATCCTTAGTTTAGTAGCATAAGTGAGACCTGACAAAGAATGACTTGCATTCAAAAGCTTGTCTAACTTTATCCCAACTACATAGTTAGTCGAAAAAAAAGATACCGCCATAAGAAATCCTTGCCTGCCTCAATTTCTGGACCATCATGGCAACAAGATCACTTTTACATGAACATCTCGCTCTTGGATTTAACCACCTAATTTAACATCTGCCTTTGATTTAAATTGGCCCCAAATAACAGTTACCTGTTTCTTAGCTTGGGTTAACAGTGTAACTCTCCACAGAAGTTCAATCTGTTTGCCCTACAGTGAATCTAATACAAGAGTGTTGGATGGCTAGCTTCCTAGAGATAACCACCCAAACTCTGAAAATCTGTGTGTGGAGGGGGAAGGGACTTTTTGACAGGGTCTGTATTGAATGATTATTTTAAGGCAGGCATCAGGTAATGGAAATCTCCTTTCCTTTCCAATCTTGTCCAATCCTGAACAGTCCAGTCCTTGAGCCATAGACCCATCTGCAGAAGTGGCAGGTCGTTCCCTTGGGGAGAGCTGGCTGGGACTCTCTCTTCTCTGCTTTGAGGGCAAGATGCTTTACCCTGAAATGGGCTGCTGCTTGTTTGAGGTTGTGGTTGTGGTAACATTAGAGCCAGCTCCTCTTGGCTCTTGGAGTTGGCGTTCATTTTCTTGAGGACTCCTTGCAGAGCTTCCTCTGGCCTCTGAGAGACCTGAGGCCATCACTAAGCTGGGAGCAGAGCACTTGTTTTGGGACTTCAGAGTTGGGCATCCACTCAGTGTCCAGTCCAGTGAAGGTGGTGCCTGAGGGTTGGTAAACCCAGCTTCAGCAACGAAGCTGGCATTTGTGCAGCGAGCTTCCCATTAGGTATGGAGGATTTTCCGGAGGCATCTCTGGTGATACCTCTCCAGGCTCTTGAGATGGTGACAGTAGGTCACCCATGCTTTGCATCAGTAGAGGAGGGGGGGTGACGACTGCATGGTAGACACAGAACTTGGTGTCTTTCTGGAAGGGACTTCCACCCTCAATAAAGTTGTGCCTCAATAAAGCTGTGCTGGATCTCCTCATCATGGGGCCCCTGTGGGATATGCTTGGCAATCTGGTGGTTGCACCAGAGGAAAAGGCAGACATTTTTAACAATTTCTTTGCCTCCATTTTTTTGTGCAGGGACCAGGACTCCCCACTGAGATTCAGGATGGATGCAGGAGAGACTCCGCCAGGCCTAGGGTCAAGGAGGACCAAGTTAGAGAACTTCTGGAGGGGCTGGACATGTTCAAATCAGCAGGTCCAGATGCTCTCCACCCCAGGGTGCTGAGGGAATTGGCTGAGGTCATTGCAGGACCCCTGGCACGGCTTTACGAGCACTCGTGGTGCTCTGGTGTGGTGCCACAGGACTGGAAGAGGGCCAATGTGGTTCCCATCTTCAAAAAGGGGAGGAAGGAGGACCCGGGAAACTATAGGCCAGTTAGTCTTACCTCAATCCTGGG
>NW_017729034.1:92448841-92466206 GCF_001723915.1 Gavialis gangeticus
CAGAGGAGGGCCACTCACGTGATCAGGGGGCAGCAGGGAAAGACCTATGAGGAGAGGCTATGGGACCTGAACCTGTTCAGCCTCCACAAGAGAAGGCTGAGGGGAGAATCTAGTGGCCTGTTACAAACTAGGCCAGGGGGTCCAGCAGGCACTGGGGAAGTCCCTGTTCCCCCGAGCACTACCAGGAGTGACCAGGAATAACGGTCACAAGCTGGCAAAGGGTAGATTCAGTCTAGATATGAGAAGGCGCTACTTCACGGTCAGGGTGGCTAGGATCTGGAACCAACTTCCAAGAGAAGTGGTGCTGGCTCCTACCCTGGGGGTCTTTAAGAGGAGGCTAGATGTACACCTTTCTGGGGTCATTTGACCCCAGTACTCTTTCCTGCCATGGCAGGGGGTCGGACTTGATGATCTGCTCAGGTCCATTCCGACCCTAGAAACTATGAAACTATGAGAGTAGGTTCAGGCTGGACATTAGAAGACACAATTTCACAGTCAGGGCAGCTAGGATCTGGAACCAACTTCCAAGGGAAGTGGTGCTGGCTCTTTCCTTGGGGGGTCTTTAAGAGGAGGCTTGACAATTACCTGGCTGGGGTCATATGAGCCCAGTATTCTCTCCTGTCCATGGCAGGGGGTCGGACTTGATGATCTACTTGGGTCCCTTCCGACCCTACATCTATGAATCTATGGTTTCTCATGGCACTCTTTTTGAAAGTGTAGGACTGTGCATCTCTTGAGACCTCAAATTTGAATTGGCTTATTTACAGCTGATTTATATAAACAAGGTACTTGTCATCTTAGAGGAAAGAAAGGCAGCCTTTTTGCTTAGTGGCAAATTCAGTATATGTTTGAAAATGTGACCTCTCTCTGGTCCAGGAGTAATTTTGTTTCAGTCCAAGTAACTTTGGAGTGATACTCATGCAGATGACTGCCTGAGCTGGTATTTTGTAGTGATCTGTCCACAGATTTCTCACATTGCTTTGTACCTTTCCCTAAACAACAGTTCAGTTTACTTGAGTGGTTTCTACTGCTCTGAGGTCACAGAGCAGATGTCAGCTCCCTTCAAATGCAGTTATGCATCCAGGTTCTCCTCTGTCTGGATGCAACTTATGTGTGTGTTTTTTTAACTCCTTGATATGCCTGTTAATTATACTTTGAGCTGAACACAAGCTGGAATTCCAGATTTTCTTACTCTGCCAAAAAAAAAAAAAAGAGAGAGAGAAAAAAATCCCTACAGGAGGCCCTTGTTTGCAGCCAGGAGATGTACAATAGCCTTTGCCAAGCAGATGGTAGCATGATGCCATGTGGTGCCACATGAAGGCAAAGGACTTGAAGTCTGCCTACCAGTGGGTGAGGAAGGGGGTAAGCAAGTTTGTCATCGCATACACTGTTAAGACTTCCTAAGAATTAAGCAGAAGGTATTTGTTTTGCTCTGTTACTGCTCAGTACATTATGAAATGTGGCTGTTGGTGAATACCCTTCCTGTGTTCCACTCCCTCTTTCTCTGTGGTATAGCCTGCCAACTTCAAATCTTTTTTTCCCTCCTCAAAGTTTCACCTGAATATCCCTGTTATAGCAGAAGGAATAGTGGCTGCTATAAGTCAAGTCAGGTAAGTTTTCATTGCAACACACTCTTTTTTTTTCTCTCTCTCTCATTCCAATTTCTCTGCAATTTTTGCTTTTTTGGACTGTTAATTTCCAAGCATGGATGCTATACAGTAGAGCGAGAAAGGACAGAATGTCTCAACTACTTGAGTACACAGAGCTGGGAGGGGGTGGGAATGGACATTCCTTACTATAGAAAATCTTTTCTGCTGCCCCGGGCTGCTAACTCGAGGCAAGTTTTTAAAACAACAATCTGCAAACTTTTTGCTGTCAAACTTTTTTTACTGACATATGCTTTTACGTAACGTAAATATAATCCTTCTGTTAGCCCCTGGAAAAGGGTTGAGTTCAAATTTTAGGATTTAATACCAACCAGAGTAAAGAAGAAAAAATGTAGTTGTCAGTATTTAATAAAGTTGTCTTGGGCTGACAACCCTGCTTGATTGTAGCAATGGTTTTACACTGTGCTCCCCACACCCTGATGTCCCTGACTGCACCCTGCACCAGATTGCCTCCCACAGCCTGCCCCCATCCTGGCATGAACCCCCAAAGAAGGATCTGTCTACCTGTGAGCCAACAATGTTACAGGCAGGCAATGGGACACAGCAGCAGCACATGGCTGGGGAGAGGAGGCTATGGAGGCTTCTGTGTACTACAAGGCTCTGAAAGAATACTTCCTGCATGGTGCTGCACTCCCACTTGGATACCATGTGGCCTTGTCTGTCCATCAGGGCTTGCCTCCAGTGTTTCTGATGACGGATCTTCAAGCAAGCTTATGGTAGCTTAATTTTTTTATGGACTTTATGGACAGGTGTTTTTAAGGTCTGTCTATAAATTTATGGAGTTCACAACCCTGCTCAGGCATGGTGTGGCTAACTTGACTGAAGTGCGGAAAGTTCAAGTCTATATATCATGGATGTTCAGGACTGTGAGAACTGATTTGTATGAATTCTGTGAATAAAGTAAAAGCTCTGTGAACTTCTATAAGAAGTGAAAAGAGGCTGTAAATGAGCTGTCTCATCTGATAGACAAAGTGCGCATAAAATGAGCTTCACTCTTGCATACTGCGGGAAATGTATGAGGGATCCACTAGGGGATGGGGGAATGTATAATTTGGAGACATGCAGATGCACTCACCTGATCCAACCTTTGAAGCTACTTTTGAAGTTCGATCAGGTGAGTGTATCTGCTTAGGGACTCTACGTAGGTACAGCTCATGATTTCTGGGTGACATTGAAGACTTGTCAGGATGGAAATTTCTTTCAAGTGTGGGGCTGGTTATCTTCTCTGTTACCTAACCTTATGTTTGATAGACATTGCAAGGAGTGGCATGACGCAGGCCTGGCAATGCTTTCCATTCAAGTGAGGAAAGCTTGGGATGATGGAATGTTGAAGGCCTTGATAAAACAGGACTGGAGTTCAGAGCTTTGTGGGTTACTTTATTTTCCTCTAAAGATGGAACAAATAAATCAGGTTTTAGTAGGGACTGTAAAAATAGAAAGCCTAAAGAGCTGAGGAGATTTGCAGAAGCTTGGGCAGGAGAGAGGAACACTTCTGAAGCAGAAGGGCCTTACTTAACAGTGAGAACAATTAAGGGAGGATATTGATTATACAGAGGTGTGCGTGTGCACACGTGCTTGTGTGCAGAAGGGGGAGAAGAAACTTGTTTGCTTTCTACTACGCCATGACCCTGTTGAAGTAGCCTGGTCTTGAAGATCCCACTGGTTTGGGGCTTTGTATTTTAAACAACTGGGCAATCTGTAGGACCAGCACTAGTCTGGGGGTCCAAGGCAGCACAGGTTCATGATTAAATTTTTGTGAAAAGCTTACAAATGAGAAGCCTGTGCCTAGGCAGTTTGCTTGGTACAGTGTATGAAAGCTTATGCCTCTCTGAATGTGTCTATTGGGTGCCAGCCTGCCTTCTGCTTTAACAAGTATACCTCTGTTTTCTACCTTCCCACCTCCCTGCCCCCCAAATCCCTGCCCACACAAACATATACACACACTTCCCTGGTAGCTCAAATGATGGACCTTGGAAAGAATACATGTTCTCTTCTTCTTTATCAGGTTTGGGCCTACTTCATATTTTTGTATTGCAAATATTACCTAGACGGAGTTCTGGTTTTGGAGAGTTCCTTGAAAAAATGATGAAACAGGAATGAAAGAAGATGGGAGTCCTTTACTCCTGCATCTTGAGCTAAAAACTATTTGCTGGTGCAACTGGTTTTCTATTTTGCTTACAGATTGGGTCACAGTTGTGCACAAGGGCTTACTTAAACACATGAAGATGCTCTCAGTTTTTAAGCTTGTGTCTTTTTTCATCTCCCTATGCTAGCACCAAAAACTAACATGACTATTAATATTAAAGAATTTGGGCGGGGGGGGGGAAGAGAACCTTCCTCCTGACAAAACTATTTGCACAACTGGCCCAAACTGGTAGCATTTGATACAGAGTCCTAGTGGTTAAGTACCTTGATGTTGGGCAGCTATAAATAAAATAATGTGCAGTTGATGAAAGAAGTAGACATTTGAGATAACAGGAAGCTTTATGCAGCAATTAATAAAAGCCAAAGCAATGCATTAAATTTCTATTTTTTTTTCTTTTGCCCAGTTTGAGCTCACTGGCTGCTGAAGGAGACCAGAAAGCCTGAGATTACAAAAGCCCCAAACTATTAAATATTTATCCCAGCTATTTTCCTGACAAATGTTTTGAATTTAAGCCAATAAATGGAGGAAGTGCAAGTGTCCCCTGTGTAAGTACAAAGAACCTTCCATTCTGTGTGTACAAAGTACGGTACAGACTGGGCCTGATCCTTCTGGCACCCTTGTCTAAACCCGGAATCAGGCAGCTGACATCAGTGCTGGCATAAAACCAGCACAAGTGAAAAGGCAGGCCGGCCTTGTAGGCAGGAGAAATCACGACTCAAAGGGAAATATTGCACACCTTTTGTGTTTCCCTAGAAGCTGTATTGTACCAGAAACAGTTTGGAGGATATGTAAAGCTGTCCAATAGGAGCTAAATGAGAGTTTTAGTGTTGCAGGATGTAACTGCCACAAATGGAATTGGACCCTAGTGTTAGGATTTCAAATCTTATGGGTTTTTTTTTTCCCCTGTCCCAAGTGCTGTAAGATCATTGAACATTCATAACTGTGCTTTATTCCTTTGTAACTTGCTTTGAATACATTTTTTGTATACGGCAGCCTACTCCATGTAATGTCTGGTTATGCTCACAGACAACAAGAGCCAGGTCTTGCATTGCTTCACATACAGAACACAATCTCCATTCTTTTTTTGGCCACTTCCAGTTGTCGCTGCCTTGCTCTGGGGACTGCATGGACATTAAACAGGTGTTGGACAGACTGCATAAACAGCATTGGGATTTGGGACCTGGCACCAGAACCCTGGGCTCCTTCCCTCCCAAGAACTGGTCGTCGCAGCAGGAGTTAAGGTTAGGCTTCCTCTTGCTTGTACTTCTGCACCCTATGGCTGTTCTACTCTTGGCTGGCCTGTGATCAAGCTTTGACAGGAGTAAAAGGTGCCCTTAACCTAGCCCAGTGTATAGCTCGGTGAGTAAGGGTATCAGGATGTGGGGCTAAACCTACTCAGACTGAGGAGGGCTAGGTTATCAGGCAAAAAGAATCTGACCATACTGTGGAAAGGGCCATTTAATTAAAAAAGGACATGGCTTTTATGCATGGGGACTCAGCCCCAGGCCTCTGGGCCAGATGTGGTCTGGGCAGCCATGTCATCTGATCCAGGGGGTCTGAAAATTTGGTGATAGGGGATGGGAGGCAGTGTTAATTGCTGTTCCCCAGCTGCCAAGTTTCTGGACTGATGGGGATTTGGCAGGCTGGAGAGTGTGGGTCTGCATGCTAGACTGGGGCTGTGGTGGCATCTGGAAGTTTGGGGCCTTATTTGGACAGTGTGAGGCCCATGGATCACCCCTGTATCACTTACCTGGCCCATAGGAGGCAAAAGGTTGAGTGACCATCACTGGCCTTAGGCAAGTGAGCAGGGCTTGGACTGTAAAACTACTCATTAACAAATGCCTTCCCTAACTCAGGGCTGCAGGGAATGGCATAAAACATGCCAGATGCCAGGAGAGGGGTGAAATCCCAGAGGTAGGCTCTTCTGCACTTGCTGTTGGCTGGCATAGGCATCCTCTACTTCTCTGGCTAGCTTCTGTGAATGTCAACCCAAATGTACTTGAATGTCTCCACTGGGGAGGCCCGATACTTGGGTATTTCTAGGCTTACACATCAGTAGGATTTTTCAGAAGTGTCTATGCAGGTTAGTTGCATCTCTAAACCTAAATAACTTTAAACATCTGTACATTATTATAGAGGGTAGTATTTCCAAGACTGCCTTTGGTCTCAATTCCTATTCGTTTCAATGGGAGTTGGGAGGTGCTAAATCTACACTGGCTGTGAAAGTTACAACCTAGCTCAGGTATCTTGGAGCCCTCCTACTCCGCTCATTCTATTAGTTGGTAAGTATGAAAGGGTTACATTGTTAGTGTCCTGTCACAAACAAAATCCAGAGCCTTTTGTGCATTTGCCTCTTTATTCTACAACACAAGCAACATAAATACAGTTTGTTATAATTTGTTTTAAAATATTTTTCCTTAAGAATTCAATTTGAATAAAATATACACAAAATACATTTTGCAAGCTGACTTACGGTGACTAGTTGGACAATGGACACAATGACTGAACATAACAGCACAAAAGAAAAGCAGGTTGAGGGTAGTGTTTTCTTGTGCCTGCATAAGGACACAAAGGAAGAAGAATGATCCAAGATGACTAAAATATTTAGGAATCATGCCTAGGTGAGCACTAGATGACTACACATGAACTCTATGGAATGGAAACCAAATGTATTAACTCCCTTTAACAAGGCCATTTAAAATTTCTGGAAAATTATCGGGGATGCCTCCTGCATATATAACCGCAGGGGTGAGGTCCTGGGAACAGAATTGTAATTGAAGATGTCTATTATGGCAGTTATTACCATGGGAATACTGTAGTTTAAGTCTACTTTCATTTAATTTCCAAACAGGAAAGAGTTAGATCTTTGGCATAATTGTAAGAGGGCAAATGGAATATGTACTCCCTTTGGCTTTATTTTCAATTCACTGAAAGAAGGAAGTGGTATTGGGATACATTAGTGTTTGTTACATCATAAACCGCAAACAGTTACAACTGGGGAAACTGAATGAGGACGCTGGAGGCTCCTGTCACAGGCTCCAAGTCCCATATTGCAGTCTGCTGCAGCAAACCCACACTGTATACCTCATTGACCAATGTGCGATGTTGCTGCAGCAACAGTGCTCTTCTCATCTTACTAAGTTGGCGTAGAGCTGGATGCTCTTATATGGAGCTAGGCTCTAAGAGGTAAGAGCCATTTTGATTCTGGCTTGGGGGGTTTGTCTCATAACCCACATTTTTCCAATCCAGCTGGCAGTTGTTTTGGTTACTTCTGGTCAAGCATAACATTTTTATGCCTAACTTTCTCTCTTTCTCTCTCATGTGGCCTAAGGCAGAGCCTTGAAATAGAAAGTCAAGCCTAGATTCTCAAATGAGCAAGTAAAACTAGCTAAGTTAAGTAGCTATATGCTTCTGAGGATGTGGGCTTTGGTGTCACAAGTGTCATATGCCAATAGAATCAACTTTTCTTTAACAACAAAACAAAACACAATTACTGAGAATAAATTCTTTACAATGCAAAAGTGTATGAATACCACATAGTGAATTTTGGTCTGAAAGGAAGGGCGAGTAAGACAAGTTTATGCCAGTGTGAGTCAGTCCATCCACTGATTTTCAAAGAAACAGATTTTTCCTATTGAAAATTTCAACCTTAACTTCTGAACACTGAAGAAATTATCATAAATGCAAATTTTGCAAAAGCAGACTTTGCCATGCCACTTGGTTTTGTTTTTTGATGGTCAGATAAGCTACTGCTGGCCAAATGTTTTACCACAACTGTTAGGTACATTCTGATACTGATTGTGTTGAGGAAGAGGCCTGGCGGAGTGTGCATTCAAAGGTGCAGCGTTAGTTAGATTGAGGTGGTGGACCCAGAAAAGAGGCAGTGATTTTTTTCCTACACATATGCAATAGGTAGCAAAGCACCCTGGTGTATCCTTGGTGAGGGCTGCTGGGCCCTCATGTGAGCACTAGTGAGAGCAAGAAGTATGGGGGAAAATGGATTCCTAGCAGCAGAGGGTATTGTCTATATTATATAAAATCAAACATTGTGCTTTTGCGCTATGCTATCTTGGTCCTTTTGCATTGTATTATAAAAAAATGAGTGCAATTACTAATGCCTTTAAAATCTGGGGTGGGTTAGAAAAGGACATTCTACCTAAATTAAAAACTATCAAAAAGTTGTACCTGGACTAATTATGGCATGTGGTTGAAAGCTCCATCTTATAAAACTTCCCACAAAAGACTTTGCCAGTAGAACGTTAAAAAGGGCCACCTGCATGGAGTCTGTGCATCTCACAAGCAGAAATGTGCAGTGAGAGAAGGAATTGGATAGCTTTGTAGTAAAATTCCAGTCCATCCATACTTCCAGCATGAGCCATTCAGCATTAAAGTAACTGAAGCTGTCAAAAGCTTTCACACAGGAAATGTGGTTGGGGAATTGATGACTTGGGCTTGCATGGTCAAGCATCAAATCTATGCACTAAACATCAAGTCTATGCAACCTATGCTGTGAAACCCAGTGGCTTTAGTTTGCAGGGTCTTGTCTAGATACATGTCTGCTCCTCTGGATATCCAGATGTCTCTGATGACTACAAAGAAATCCAAGCTCCTGGGAACCTGAAAAAATATTCAGAACACATGCATGTGTTCCTTTTCTCATCCAAATGTCACTGGTGTGGGACTTAAGTCATTCAAAGATGCTTAGCGGTCTAACTCTCACAGAGATGCCTATATATTTTGGGTATATGGCATTTACATTCCTCAAGAACACAAAACACTCAGGAACTTCACAGCATTAAGTTTCTCTCTTGGAAGGAACATTCACGTTTCATTAGGGTCCTAGTTTGTGGATATGCAGGAAAAATACTGACGCTACTGGGGTGTTGCCCAAAGTACAGAACTGCATTGTGGGTACGTGGTGTGCAAAATGGGAAAGCTACTGAGGAGATGCTGCAAGTTGCAGCGGTACAAACCTCTCTTGTTTGAGGGATCTACTTTTTGTTCAGCCTGGATCCATGCAGACTTTATAGCCCATGAGTTTAGCTATAAATCTAGATTTAAATAGATTGAGAAGCACAAATTAAAACTCAAAGAATGTCACCAGATTTCAAGTCAAACATGAAACTGAACATTGCTTGGGAACTTTGGCATTGATGTAAAAAATCACAAACTGAGCCAACTTCATGCACACCAGTGAATATTTGGATGAATCTAGAGCGAGAGTTTTTAGCTTGCAACAAAAATACAAACACAGATAACTTGTATCTGGTTGGAGATTTTGCAATAAAAGCTTCACATGGGTTTATGTATATCTTCCTTAACAGTTCACTTGTTAAGAATGTATACAATAGACTTCAGCATAGTAAGTGCGTGTGGATTCACAAATCTCAATGGCATCCTTTCTAAAAGGTGGCATTATCATTCCATTGAGAGCCACAGTCTCAGTATGCCAGATCTTGGGACACTTGCACCATTTAATCCTTTCTAAGGCTGCTGGATGTAGGCAAAGGGTAACATGCTGAAATTTCATGGAGTGCTGTCCTAATATACCCACCCAGCAGACACCATCATTGGGCAGACTGACATGTTAATAGCAGTACAAATTAGGCTAAATAGGGTATTAATATGGCCACCACTGTGTGCATGTATCTACAGTGCCCCAGGACTGTAGTGAGAGGCACTATACAAGTGTGTGTAAACACACACTGAACAAAGTATATCTGCACATAAACACAATATGCAGCTATACAGGCATACTTGCATACAATGGCATTCTCTTGGCATATCCTGAAACATGCCGATTAAGAGCCAGGATCCAATACCCTTACTCAGGCTGAGTAGCACCTTATTCTGCCAGCATTTCATTTATTTCTACCAGAAATTTGGTGAGTAAAGTACTGCTTGATGTGTGGAAGGTGACTGAGTCCTGGCCCGCAGCAATCATCTCGTATAAGCGGTGTCTGAAAAAACCTAATTAGATTAGGTCTGACTTCTTTGTTAACCACCCTGAAAGAGAGGTGAAGCAAAAAAGATGCAGGTAGCACAGCTGGAAATACCTACCTGTATGAAACCTGTGAATTTGCTTGCAGGTGATAAATATTATTATTAGTTGTATTTTATTAGTACCTAAGCATTCCAATCCATGTAATTCATGCTGGGTGCTTTTGGGACCATTTATCCATCATTAAGAGCCACTGAAATACATTGCATTAAATCTCATTCCTAGCAATCATTCTGGTTAATGAATATGCTATTAGAAGGGATTTACACAAATAATGCATAAATAACCACACCTTATCATAGGAATTTCTGGTGAGAAAGAGAATTTGCAAGTCTTTCTAGTCTTAGAAACAGCATATAATAAAATAAGCATTAGATGTAGCTCAGATTATAAATGTTGATGCTCTGTCAATCAGGTTATGGTGTGTACGTTTTTTACAATACATGGCTTTATTTTATTAGTTTAAAAAAATGCAACATGCAAACCAAACGACGAAGCAAAATCAAACAAAAGGCTGCATTTGCAAGCTGAAATTGGCTTCACTCGAGCTGGAGGGTCAGAAAAAATGAGGGGAGCCTATGATCTTGTCTATTAAATAGAGGGGCACATGTCAAAAGTGACTAGATAGTTCTACAAACAATATCCAGGACTGCCATGCAACACTTAAAATATTCCCTTAAGGTCCACCTTGACAGGAGAGCCCAATAAATACTACATATGCAAAATTCAAAAGAGTTTTCAAAACGGGAAAAAGAACAAAACAGATTCATGTCATCCTATCAGAGTAAAGGATCAGTTTCTTCACTGACAGAAAGAAGGGGGGAAAAAATCTCATAACATACTGCAAAGGAGGTATTTACAAAGAGTTCAGAAGTTGACAGAACTTGTACATTCACTGTCTTCAGTTCTTTAAGAAAAACGAAACAAAACAAAAAACCCAAACTCCCCCAAATCCAACACACACACACACACACACACACAAAAAACAATGGAAATAAGGAACACAGAAGCAAGTGAGATGAAGAATCCAGTTCTTAACCCAAAGCAATGAGGACCTGTAAGCAAACTCAGGCTCTTGGTAATGCACTGTAAGCCAGACTGATTTTTCAAGGCTCTAATGATTTCTCCAATTAATGCTGAAACTGCAATATGCTGCCTTGATCTTGTGTTATGCTACCAGAGCTTGCAACAAGGGCTTTAATGATTTATGTTAGGGAGTGCTCTCTTGTGCGTTGAAAGGAATATTTATTGTTTGGAAATCCAGTAATCTCCTCTATCAAAGGAGGTGGTACCACACCCACCAGCATCTTGTTTTAGTATTCCAACTGGATTAATACTGAAGGACCTTAAGGCATTTTCCACATGACTTTTCTGTAACTTTCCTCAACTGAAACCTAGTCAAATTAACCAAGAGGAGTTTCTAGTACTCCACTGGCCCTGCATCCCAGTGGCTAGTTTTTGAAGATTTACAGTCACATTTTCGTATTTAAAAAAAATGCTTTGCTACCTCCTCTGCTGCTTTGTGAAACAGCCACAGAAGACAAGAGGGGAAATAATGAAACTGCTCTAACAGAAAGATCTGGCAAAAGATGCACAATAACCTTGAACTGTTTCTCGAATCCTTTGATTATAATGTGATGCATCTGCAACAACCCAAAGTAAAAAAAAATCAAAAAAAAAAATCAGCTGAAATATTATTTTCAAAAGGAATATTCTTTGCATTTAACTTTGGTAATTAGAGGACTTTTTATTGGGACAATGTACTAACATGGATGAAGTCCTGATCCAGGACCAGGGGGTGTTATGTAGTACAAATAAATAATCATCACAGACACTCCCTACACTGAGAAAAGGCAAACTCCTCAAACTATGATATCTCAGAGACCTGGAATTAGGGAAGAAAGGAACACAAGGCCTAAATCTCAGTTAACTCCTGCCTGACTTTGGGGAAGGGATAATGGTAGGGATGGTGTGAAAGATGCCTCTAAAGCCACAGTCACCATCTTAGGCTGTGCAATGGCTTATTCACTTTCTAATGTAAATCACTTCACTTCAAATACTGCTCTCAGTATCTCTTCCTTTTCAGGACACAACAAGCAGAAAACAGCTAGTATAGTGCAATCAAATAGGCCCCAACATGCCCCCATGGCAGTGAACTTGGAACAAACCTGGGGGAGAGCTCATCACTGGCAGGGGAGGTAGTCTTTGCAGAAGCTACTGTCAAGAGGCTGTTTCTACTCACTAAAAGCGTGCCTTAAGTTACCAGATCAGCAGTAGTGGGCCTGCTGCATTTGTATTTTTTTCTCAATTTTTTTTTCTACACAGTTAATAGACTTAAATTATCAGAAGTTTTCTTTTCTTCTTCCTTGTTATTTTATAAACTTTACAAAGCAAAAATAACCCAACAAAAAACACAGAGCGTTCTGGCAGCCTAGTGTCCTGTTAATGTCCTGTCATTAAATATCCCCATGGACTACTAAGTGCTTTTTCTATTTAACAATTCTTTGCATGATGACCATTTCCTGATTTATTAATTTAAAATATACCAGTAATACTCTTAACACAACTTTGCTTATTTCCTATGACTATCTCCCAAGGGGAGCTGGGGAGTAGAGGCACTGATGGTAATAGTGGGCACTTAATGTGGTCACTTAAACAAAAAAGCAGCTTAAAATACATGGTTGGTTATCCATGACCTGAGCAATTGCTACTAAAAGGTGCAGAAGTAGCATTTGCAACAAGTAGCTGTGAGTGAGGGTGGATGAGGAAGTTGGGTCACATCTGGCCAGTGTCAGCTACTAACACAAATCTTACACATTATGCTCTCTCAGAAATTATCAATGTAATATAGTATGTCCCAGCATACTGGATCTGATTCTGCATCCAGCTTTATACAAACAGCACCCCTGAAACTTACTTCGGTTTTAAATTCGTTCAGTAACTCCCAATTCAACACAGTGTCACAGAGACTGAAATTTGGCCAATGTACATTTTGTAAGAAAAGAGGAAGAGACTGTGGTAGTCCGCACATAACAAAAGTGGGCTACAGACTACTCTTACTATATTCAGAAGTAAAGGCAGTGATAACAACGCTCAATAAATAGCCTTATACGGTTACTTAAATATGAGTGAACCACAGTGAAGATAATGCTACAACAAAGGCCAAGCTACCCAAAGGCTGTATGTACCAAGTAGAAAATTAGAACTGGCTAGGACTTTATTTTTATTTAAATCTTCTTTAAAAAAAAAACAAAAACAAAACACCAATGTGTCCTGTTGGCAGGAGAAGGTATCAATGAATCTCCTGGTTTCAGGAGGAAACCCCCCCCCGTGAAACCACTGATGTATTTGTTGGGTCAAAATGCTTTTTATAATTTCAGTAATTAACTGAATTTCTTGTAAAAAAATAGCTATCAAGTTGAAAAAGAAATGGAGCATTTGAAGTTACTGAAGTGTAGCGATTCAGGTTTAGGGAAACTTTCAAGATTTTTGTTCAGATTTGATAGATTTGTTGTGGTTGACAGCTCAACAATTATCACACACAAAACAGCTCTGGGGGATGATTGGGTGGCTATGAGGGCGGCTGGTTACAGCTCCCTGGTTTTTTGCATTTATCTGGCGAGTGTAACTAAAGAATTCTAGGGAACACAAACCAACAGACAGTTAAGTGCCTTAGTCCCACAGAAGGAATAACATTTGGGGTAAAATGTCAGCATTGCTGGTTTAATGCCAGCTGAGGTCTTTTCACTGTATCGCAGAATGCTCAACTCTGGCCATATAACAGGTCTGAACAGTGAAAAGGAGCCAGTTCACAGGAAAGAATCTGGCAGTCAGACTTCATCCATATGAATGCTGACGCTGCCCCCGTGTACTGCAGCCAGTTCTGACCGATAAATGATTGTGGAGAACGTTTTGCAAG
Organism: Gavialis gangeticus; assembly: GCF_001723915.1. Classification (NCBI taxonomy): domain Eukaryota; kingdom Metazoa; phylum Chordata; order Crocodylia; family Gavialidae; genus Gavialis; species Gavialis gangeticus. The sequence goes on from NW_017729034.1 coordinate 92,462,575, forward strand.
TAAGAGTCTCAAGAAGGATTCTCTACTGAACTAAAAGCTAGTCTTGGAAGTGACTCCAAGTTCTTTTGTTGATTTGAAGCTGAATGCTGACATTCTTCCATCAAACACTTTTGGCTTTAATTTCCAAAGATGTTGGTAGTTTAAGGGAAAAAAACAAACAAACAAATGAACTAGACTGGATACAAAGGTGGATATCACAAACCATACTTGACCAATTATAGTCTCAGGTAAATTTTCAGATGTAGGGCTTAGAATGTACATTGGCTAGATCCAGTTAACTTGCGTGGAGAGGACAGATATGCTTTTAGAAAGGGGACAACATGTACTTTTATGCAATTCAAGAAGAGAGCCAAAGTTGTACCTGATGGAAAAGGGTGCAAACTCTTGGGAAAACGGGGCTTAAGATGGAAATGTACATTTAGTTTCTGTGTACAGTTGTTAAAAGATTAAGTACACCAGAAGGTCAACCAGAAGTATGATCCTAAGCAACAAAATGATGCCCCCTGTCAGGAGGGATGCAGTGCATTTCATGTATCCAGAGGACATTTCTCTATGCATTACTATGCACATGCATCAGCTGTATGTTCAAAACTACAGGGAGGATATTGGCTGTTTTAATCTGCAGCCCTTCCCTCCTCCCCAGGATTTCCTGGAGTAATCCAAAATACTTGACTATCAGAAGCTTAGGTCCTAGTCCTGCAAAGGACTCTGCAGCTGCCTGAAATCTCTTAAACTGAAATGGTGTTTTGCCCTCATGTTGTTCCTTGTAGAATTGGGGTCCGGCTGTTGGCCAAGTTTCACTTTTTATAAGGAAGATTTTCTTTTTGTGTTACACTAACATCCACACACACACCATTTGTAGACATTGCACAAAGAGGCAGGGGCTGAGAAAACTAAAAGTGGACTCTGTCCAAGACAAGAGATCACTGGCCAACTGAGGAGTACCACTACCACATCTTATCTACTTTGACTCTACTGATCATGGAGAACTGGTAATGGGATAAATTCAGTAGTGAATAATGGCAGTCCCCAGGGCTCCAGCAGGCATATAGGCTGCCTACAGATGTAGAAAAAACACAAACAAATGCTTTACTTTGAGCTTGGTGCACCCCCATGCTGAGCCCAGCACCTGCTCAGAAGAGGCAGTGCGTTAGTTGGACCTGGCTCACTCACGGTCTGTGTAGATTGGGCACTTTAGTGGGGCTTTTTTGGTGCTTTTATCTAGAAGCTAATTGAATTAGCCATTACATAAAAGTGCCCCAAAACCCCGCTGAAGTTACCAATCTATACTGATGCTGAAGATATAGGTCGAACTAATGCGCTGCCTCTTCCAGTAAAGCGTTCTCCCCCGCCACTTCATGTCTGTCAGCAGCCATAATAGTTATATCCCCGTGTCTTTCTTAAGTACAAACATAAACACTAATGCAATTTGGAGGGCTCTCTGATGTGTAGAGTATACTTGGTTAAGTACTTGGTGATGTCACAACCCTTCTTTCAGTCTGCACTGTGGCTCACGGGTGTATATTTCCCACTAGCTTCACAGGAAGAACAATTTATTTCCCTTAGCAGATGGACATGGAAGGAATGCAAGAGCAATCCATTTTGTGGTAGAGAGGAGAGGGTTCTGTTGTGTATATAAGCTGTTGATATGTCAGCTAGGGATTAGGACCACAATGCTGCCTTTGAAACCATGCTCTATGTGCTGGCAACAAAAAGCAGGCAGCATAGGTTCTGTGATATCAACTTTAGGCCTTTGAAGGCTTCTATAATATAGGGGCAGACCTCCTGGGTTGGGGTTTGAGTTTATCCATTCCATAGCTAAGATTTTCTGATGTTGTTGAGCAAAGCAGCTATGCTACACTCCAGATTGCAGACCTTAGTTGATTCTATAGCTTTTTAGGTTTTACTTAGCAGTAGGATCAAACATGTTTTTATATGTAATAATCTTTAGTTAGATTTTTCTACCCTGGTGTGTGTTAGCTTCATAAGGGGGAAAAAAGCCCCAAAAGATTTCCTTAAGCAAATAGCCAAAGATGACTAACTTCATTCCTCAATGTTTTCCTTTCTGTTCTTCTATGATCTGCATCTGTGACTTAGGCAACACAGCTGTCTGCATAACTGTTTTTTCAAGCACAGTCACAGGACTGACTGTGCTTAAGTGAGAGTTGTGAGCACAGATAACTGTAGGTGCAGTTTCAAGACTTGTAATCAGAGGAGCCCTCACTATCACATGTTCAGAAATGGAGATCAGTTACTGCCATACTGAGAATTTTGTGCCTGCATCTTGGGATTTATAATCATCTTCCAAAAGAATTTTTGTTATGAACATGATCACTTTCATCCTAATCTTATTCAAAATGATTTGGACTCTCTCTGCACTGCAGAGCAGATTCACATATAATCTGCAGTTTCAAGACTGAAAATGCCCACTGTGAAATTTACTGAGCCTTTATGTACCAGCCTGATTTACTAGCAGTTGTCAGATTAACCCCTTGACATCATTTCCTTTGCTGGTGTGAGACATATAATCTGAAATGGGCAGAGAATATGCTGAGGAGCTCACTGTTTCAGAATTTAATCAAGGTAGGCAGGTGAATGTATAGCTCCTTACTGGTTACACATTTCAAATATAACCTTCAGTAACTGCATTTTTTTCTGTGTACCTTTTGATTTCTTCTCCCTTGCTAAAGGAGTGTGTATATCTTTTAGACAATGATATCATAGACCCGACCGACTCTTCCCAGCCATTCTCTCACAGCCTGACGGACGCGGATGTCAGTCACGTGGCATGTCAGCTGACTGATGCAGGGGAATACTGCTGGTTGGAGGGCTGTGAATGTTTGGTCTGGCAGGGCCTGGATCTGGTTGAGAACAGTCAGTACCATGTTAGTCCAGGCCTGAAATAAATGGAAAAATGAGAAGGTAAATTAGCTTCACTGAGAGGCTACACCACACTATAAACCTCAATCTGCGATCAGCCAGTGCAAATCAGGGGGAATTGCAGTGAAGTCAACAGAATTACACCAGTGATGTAAGAGAGAAAGCAGTCAGGCTTTTATCTCAATCCCATCTCTACACTTTACAGATTTTAAGATGTATCGCCTGTTATTATAACCCACTTCATCACCATCACCAGGAAGCCTAACCTTTTGCTCTTGGGAAAGGAGGTTAGGCCACAAGGTTAGTCCCACCCCTTGACAGGTGCCCCGCCTCCTGGTTACCATCTTGGGACCAAAAGTCCTTCCCCTTGCCTCAGAAGTACTCCTGTTGGGGCAGAGGGTGCTGCCATCTTGAAACAGGAAGGAAACCCCCCCCAAATCATAATAAAAAAAAAAAAAAAAAAATCAAACATCTACTATACCTTATTTTAATTTTATTTAAAAAAAATATTTTTGTCCTGATTTATATGTGCTTGCATAGTGTATCTAGAGGCAATTGCACAATAGCTCAGAATACAGATTTACTCTTGCATATTGTGTGGGGGGGATAAGGGGGTGTATGTGGGAGGTGTGGTTGGGGAGTGAGGGCTGTGTGGTGGATGGTGTGGGAGGGTGTGTTTGGTGGAGGGTGGGGGTGTGTGGAAATGTGTGGGGGGCTGTGGAAGGGTGTGGGTGTGTTTGGGAGAATGGTGG